>NC_138768.1:263574796-264174796 GCF_965119305.1 Pelophylax lessonae | reverse complement strand
TTCCACTTGGGGTGTACTCACATTTATTGCCAGCGGTTTAGACATTAATAGCTGTGTTGAGTTATTTTGAGTGGACAGCAAATTTACAAGCTGTACACTCACTACTTTACATTGTAGCAAAGTGTCATTTCTTCAGTGTTGATATATCAAAACATATAATAAATAATTTACAAAATGTGAGGGGGGTGCTCACTTTTGTGTGCAACAAAATCAATGCAAAAAAATAGAAATGTTACAGATTGAGTCGCCAAAACAACGCCACATAATACAAAAAAAAAAAAAAAGAAATACACAATGTTCTACAGGTCATGGAGCCTTTATAGCACATGCCAACCATGGCAGGAACAAAACATAATTTAACTTTGAATTTCAAGCTGAAAACTTTAGCTCCACCATTAAATAATCAATGTGATTTATAGGGCGAGAAAGTTTGTATTGTATTGTTGTTGCTAGTCAATAATATCTTTACTCTCACTAAACATATTTAACAAATAAATGCACTAGTAGTACAAGTATCAAATAGGACTACTGACATTCATGCCTCATATGCACAATTGCCCTAAAAATTAAAAAAAAAAAAAAAAAGTCTATAATCCAGGGTAAAGTCTCCATAAATGTCTACCAAGAACTGAAGTCTCCAAACCCTCGAGTAACTTTTTCTTTTTTACTAGTAGAGGGGCCACTGGCATCATCAGCAGCAGAACGTTTCCTATGGACAAAACAGAATAAGAAGAACTTCAGGATTTCAAATGCTTTAAAGAATGAAAAATGTGAACATTGTAAAAAGTTGTTGTTTGCCTTTGACACAGTACTGCTAGCCAATACTGCGTGGGAAAACCCATAAGCTTACCCAATGAGCTTTATTTTATGTATGCTATGCAATGCATTTTTAGATTACTCAAATGCTGGCAGAGGTTGTTCACACTGCACTGACACTACCCTGAATCTGAAATAGCCACAACACTGTTGTATTATACTTGGTTTTCTATTATTTGTATATGCACCTTATGTGTCAAGTGTTCGTTCACAAGCAAACCTCTAAGGTTGGTGGTTACTTAGTATGTACAGCTGTCCAGACAGAAAAACAGAGAATACTAATAGTAAGGAAGTGGCAGCTAAATGGAGAATATCTCAGTTTATCTTTACCATGCCTAATAAATAAGACAAAGATTAAGTGCAAGCTCCAGAAAACCCATATCAAACAGTCCGATTTTAGTTTACTGCTGTCAAATGAGAAAAGAGGTCACATCTGACTGGTTTCTATGAAGTAGTGCACTTTGTTGAATAATCCCAGCAAAGTGCAATGAGACTAACATTAAACTTCTAACATTAGGTATCTGACTTACAAAGACAGACATGATTTAACTTTAATGCTGCCAGTTTCAATCCCACATTTATTAATATGTTAGTATACCATACAAGATGCCTACCACAGACACATCCACCCCAACTCCCTCTGGAGTAAGCTGTCTGCCTTACCGGACATTAGAACCAGAACAATGGTATCAGGTGATGGGCAAACCCTATACAAACTAGGCAGAGCAATGAACCGGATCTCATACTTTGAGGTGTCTACTGATCATTCCACTTTTAAGGGCCATACACACTATAAGATTTCCTGAAGACTTTTTCCTTCAGACTTACCAAAACCATATAATATGAGGTCAAACCTAAACACTTTCAATTTGTATGCAATCTGGCAGGCCCTTGCACTACATAGAAAAGGTAAATCTGAAGGAAATCTAACCACAAAAGTTGGATAGTGTGTATCCAGCTTTAGTTGAGATCATATGCCCGTAAAAAGCTCATGGTTCTTCTAGAACTAGAGTTAACTTTTAAAGCTACTGTCTATGCAGAGAAAAATGTTGCTGAACACCCCCACCCACTAAAACTTACCTTTGCCACACTTCTCTGCAACTCCGTCAAGGCCATAGGGAAATACTTGTGACCTCTCCCCTTCCTGTCAGGATGCAGTGCTATGTCATATGGTGGATGGGAGAGGGTCATTAACTCATCTGTACAGAACAGTGTTAATTTTGGCAGCAAATTTCAATTTAGTTTTAGTCTTAGTCTTAGGACTAAAATGGCATTTTAGTTTTAGTCCCATTTTAGTCTTCTGCAAGTGTTTTAGCTTAAGTCGTATTTAGTCGACTAAAACGTCCTACATTTTAGTCGACTTTAACTCATTTTAGTCATCTATAATCAAATGGGTGTAGTTTAATTGTAATTTGTAATGCATTATTTAAGCATTTCTCTACAATTTCCAAACTCATTATATACTACTGCTGGTCCTGGAGTGAAAAATCTAATATGTTATTATTTATGGTATTAAGCTTTGAGCACCAGTGTTAATTTTGGCAGCAAATTTCGATTTAGTTTTAGTTCTAGTCTTTTGACTAAAATGCCATTTTAGTTTTAGTCGTATTTTAGTCTTAAGACTAAAATGACATTTTAGTTTTAGTTGTATTTTAGTCATCTGAATTGTGTTAATTTAGTCGGCGAAAACGTTTTAGTCGGTTTTAGTCGACTAAATTAACACTGGTACAGAAGCTTCGATATTTGAGGTTTAGGACATGCCGTGCAGCCTACTGCTCTGTTTCTTGTCATTGTAGGCAAGAGTAATTTACAAAATGGGATTATTGAACAGAAAGTTGGCTCTGTGCTAAACTTTTACCCATAGGTAGAAAACGGCCTCATCTTTGTGGGTATGAAAACGGTGTACAATAATAAAATATCCTAATAATGGTCTGTGGCTTTTCCAGGTGCCATGTTAAAAGGTACTTACGCTGCTGCCATATTGATATATTTTCCAACACCGGACCGGTAAGTTTTAGGCTCCTGCTTTAGCTCTTTTTTTGGCAGCACAGGTTCCTTTAATTGCTCTTCCTCTTTCTTGGCTTTCTCTCTTTCTAAAGCAACCTAAAATGGTTCAAATATTTCACAGATTAGTCAGAGATATGACTTGAAATTCCACCAAAAGCTGTTATAAATGCGTCTATTCTGCCATGTCATCTGAGCAGGATCACTTTTCAAATGCACTACACTTCTACCTGCCAAAACTACGTGAAATCTACAGCCCAAAAGAAAGAGATGGAGCACAACTAATACACATGGTCCTACAGATATTAAATAAAAAAATAACAGTATTAACAGCCATGGCACAGACAGGGCGTAATGTAAATCTTGTTTCAGTGGAAACCAGAGGTGACCATCATATATTTGTTCCCACAAGGTTTCATATAAAACATAAAAGACTATGATTGCCCATATTTACTGAAGAATGGGAATAGTTTATGTGACAGAAGTGCTTAACCTGCAACTGGGAGGACCGAATGCAGCCCTTTGGCACTTTTTGTGTGGCCTACAGGGCTCCTACAGACATGAATCTGTGTTTTTCTTATTGCCCTGTTAGAACAGTGATTTCTAGCAGACGGGAGTAATATATTTCTTCAGTCTAGGGCTCTTTTCTGAAGCATGTTTCCAGCTTCCAACCACTCCTATAGCATGTTCACAGTCTCCTGCAACATTATATCCACAGTCTCTGACCATCTCTTGTATCATGAATGCAAGCTCTGACCATCTCTTGTATTATCATGTCCACAATCCCAGACCATATCTTGTATCATGTCCACAATTCAAGACCATATCTTGTATAATGTTCACAATTCAAGACCATATCTTGTATCATATTCTCACGTCCGCAATCTCACTATTGTATCATGACCACATTCTCTGATCATCTATTGTATCATGCCCATAGTCTTTGACTATATCCTGTTGTGTGTCTGCTGTCTCTGACAATGAACTAAAGAATGGAAGATTGCTGGCATCACGGTAAAATGCAAGAAGATATCTGCTTTATTAAAACATCAATTTATACAGCACAAACAATCAACAATGCTCCTACAAAATAATTTTAAATAATAAAATAATAATAAATCTGGCCATTTAAGCTTAAAAAAAAAAAAAAAAATCTCTGGACACAAAGGAGTTTATAATAGAACTACTTATGTGCAACTTACCTTGCACCATGGGTAGGGCAGGGCCTTTGAACCCCTAACTTTTGTGAAGTTAGTGAATAGTTAAAAGTAAAATATACATACAAGTACATTTCATTTCATTTGTGGTGTTCGGGTGTCTACAATAGTATCTTGACACTTTTTAGCCGCTAAGTTACATCATTCATGGTAACTGCTACATAATTTACAATATGTGGACTACCGTAATACCAAGAGCAGTGAAGTTATCAGTGTGTGTAAAATCGTTTGACAGAGATCCCCTTTACTTTCTAGTGAGAAGAAGTAATGAACTAGGAACATTTGTTTTCCCATTAGGGATACTGGCTTGGAATGGATGAACACGTTACTGCGAGGAGCATATTAAACATATCTAAACCCCATAACAAAAACAGAATATGCTGAGCTTGCCAGCTCCTAAATAAGGTAGCCGCATGCATTGTCATTTTTTGGACTAATAACATTTTCAACATGTACAAAAATAGACAAAAAGGGGGGCAGGGATTTTTTTAATTGCAGGATTAGAAAGTGAAAATTTAAAAAAAAAAACCTGAAAAAAAGAAAATGAATGCAGCCGCCTCATGTACTGATAAGCTGCAGTATAAATGTCAATGTTTTTAGGGTTTAGATACACTTTAAGCTGCTGCTGAGTTTTCTAGGTTAACTTAAAAACATGAAATTATTTTAACTATAAATTTACGTGCAACCCTTTCATATCTACATGTGCAGAACATGCAACAATTCAAAAGTTATAAAAATGGTTTAAATGATATCACCTTCACTACCAAAAGTAACCAAGTTTTCTCATTAAAGGATAAGTTTACTATTTCGAAAAAAATAAACGCACACTTTTTAGCACGTAAAAAAATGTGCATTTATTATTTATTTATTTTTAGAGCCTGTGAAGCATTGCACCAGAGATCAGCAGATCAGATCTCTCTCTAGATATATATAGATATACACTGTATATTTATAGAGAGAGAGCCACACACACATTTATACCACAATCTCAGTTTTTTTGGACATGTATAATGAGGAATATATCTAAAGGGTACAAAAACTACATAGTTTGGCTTGATGTAAAAAGGACCCCTCGTGCTAGGAATTAACAGACAACCAATGTAGTGGCTAAGTGGGTGAATGAATATAAATGGGACTGCATACAGAGTGGCTGATTTACTAAAAAAGTGGAGAGTACAAAAACTGTTGCAGCTCTGCATAGAAACAAATCCGCTTTTTTTTTTTTTTTTTTTGTCACAACTGAATTGAACAAGCAAAAGTTAGAAGCGGATTGGCTATCTTGCACAAGGATTTTGCACTCTCCAGTTTTAGTAAATCAACCGCAGTGTTTATATGTATTGATTTTATTTTCCCCTAAAATTTCCTTCAATTATAATCTCTTTAAGTCTTTCCTGCATATTTATTTTTCCATATTAAACCCTGCGTAAAGAACCCATCAAGTTACAAATTATGAGACAACAGGATACTTACTTGTGCATCAGCCTCCTCATATGGATCTACAAAGACAGTGGCACTTTCTATCCGGATTTCCTCCTGGGAGAATGAACAGAATAAAAACAAACATACTACTTTATCACTTTTAAAGACCTAATTCTTCCTAATCCAATCAATTTCACAGCTAAAATATTTTTGTTCATCAGATATCATTGGCAGTTTTTTCCCCAAAAGAGGTTTCCAATTTCCTCTACAGCAGCACAAGTGGAATGGTCTTGTACACAATAGAAAAGTCACATTAAAGAAACAAGGAGATATTACTCCAAGACAGATATTATTGGTTGAACTGAATGGATCTACTGTATGTCTTTTTTCAACCTTATAACCTATGTAATAATTTAAGGTATACTGGAATTTTAGAAAACATTTACATGATGGTTAAGTTTTATTAACTAAACAGAAAGAAAGCCCAACAACTTTTTGGCAATCGGAGTGCAAGCTCTTCCCAAAATATTAACATCGGTAGTGCTGTAGTAAATACTATTTCTCTCCCTTGGGGTTGGAACCTAAAAACTGTGCTTTTGAATGAATTGTGACTATCAAAACTACATATGACATGTGGTTTTACACATACAGGTGCATCTCATAAAATATATGATATAGAATATTATCAAAGTTATTTCAAAAAGTGAAACTCATATATAGATGCATTGCACACAGTGATATATTTCAAGCATTTCTCTTTTAATTTTGATGATCATGGCTTACAGCCAGTGAAAACTCAAAATTCAGGGTCTCCGAAAATTAGATTATTACATAAGACCAATTAAAAAAGATCTTTGATACAGAAATTTTGGCTTACTGAAAAGTATATAGCAAAAAAGAAAAGCAAGGTAGTGTTCTGTAAAGGGCTCAAGAGAGGTACACTTAAATTATGGTGGACACCTCATAAATCAGTGAAGTACCTTAATAATTTACATAGCCATAAGTGGTGGCCATTGGCATTAAACATATGAGCAAAAGAAAAAAGGGGAGAGAGGTTGGGGAGTCGTGAAAATACAAACATAAGTCTGTTATCCACTACCCCAACTACCAACTAAGGGCACCACAGGTATGTATTCTTTAAAAGGTATGAGTTTATTAGGCACGTATGCCTGAAGGCAAAAGTATGACAAAAACAGGAACAAAGGCAGTGAGCCGTAGTGTTACAGAACAATAATTTAAAATCAACAATTGAAAGCACCCATGCACATTGAAGATGACACCTTCTATCTAAATACACTTGGATCCGATGGATATCAGCATGCAGTGGAGGCTGAATTATCCGTGGGATGCAGTGTGAGGACCTCAATTATGTAGAAAACCCCTCCAATTTCTTATGGAAAATGAGCTTGGCTTGATTGTACCGTGGATATATTCATTGCAGTAGAATAATCAATTCCTTAATGAGAACATGAATAGCACAACGAGATTTTAATTCATTGAGCACACTCTTGCCTGCCAATAAATTGTTTTTTGGTGAAACGCGTCAGCGTCCAGCATTGTGCATAGAGCACCATGCACTAACGACAGCTGAATCCCCTGTACGGGATCCGCTACCTATCGTTCCCCAGGCTGTTCCCCGAGAAGGCATCCGGCTGACTAGTCTAACAGGAAGTGACGACCGGGAGGACACCTCTGACCCGGAAGTGAAGCCCCGCAGTCGCCGGCTCAGCCATACGGAAGGGTAAGAATGCCGTTGGGTGAATACGATAGCAACAGGCTAACCGGTCACTGGGAACTCCTGCCGTGATACACCGCTATCTATCCTCCCCCCTCTACATGAAGTACATGCCGCCATCGAATGAAGTACATTTTAAGGTAACTCTCTGACCTGCTCCACCTCCAATCTGTTTGTTCTCTTTGCAAGGACGGCATGTCACTAATTATATCTATTGCTCCTTTGGGATTTATCTTGAGCTTTGTTCAATGACTTCCACGGCCTTCATCTACTTCATCCATTAGGACTTCCTTGGGAAGACTCACCATTGAACCTTTAGCAGACCACTCAAAGCACTGCTTTTCATATTTTTGCATCATCTTTGAGCCTACCCCATACAGCTTATCAATTGTTTATGGACAATTCTATTGGCAGGCAAGAGTGTGCTCAATGAATTAAAATCTCGTTGTGCTATTCATGTTCTCATTAAGGAATTGATTATTCTACTGCAATGAATATATCCACGGTACAATCAAGCCAAGCTCATTTTCCATAAGAAATTGGAGGGGTTTTCTATATAATTGAGGTCCTCACACTGCATCCCACGGATAATTCAGCCTCCACTGCATGCGGATATCCATCGGATCCAAGTGTATTTAGATAGAAGGTGTCATCTTCAATGTGCATGGGTGCTTTCAATTGTTGATTTTAAATTATTGTTCTGTAACACTACGGCTCACTGCCTTTGTTCCTGTTTTTGTCATATTTTTGCCTTCAGGCATACGTGCCTAATAAACTCATACCTTTTAAAGAATACATACCTGTGGTGCCCTTAGTTGGTAGTTGGGGTAGTGGATAACAGACTTATGTTTGTATTTTCACGACTCCCCAACCTCTCTCCCCTTTTTTCTTTTACTGAAAAGTATGTCCATGTACAGTATAGTATGCACTATACCAGGGATCCTCAATCTACGGCCCTCCAGCTGTTGTGGAACTACACATCCTATGAGGCATTGTAAAACTCTGACATTCACAGACATGACTAGGCATGACTAGGCATGATGGGAATTGTAGTTCCTGAACAACTGGAGGGCCATAGTTTGAAGACCCCTGCACTATACCAATACTTGATTGGGGCTCCTTTTGCATGAATCACTGCATCAATGCGGCGTGGCATGGAGGTGATCAGCCTGTGACACTGCTGAGATGTTATAGAAGCCCAGGTTTCTTTAATAGCGGTTTTCAGCTCATCTGCATTGTTGGGACTGGTGTCTCATCTTCTTCTTGACAATACCCCACAGATTCTCTATGGGGTTTAGGTCAGGGGAGTTTGCTGGCCAGGCAAGCACAGTGACACCATGATCATTAAACCAGGTATTGGTACTTTTGACAGTGTGGGCAGGTGCCAAGTTCTGCTGGAAAATTAAATCAGCATCTCCATAAAACTGGTCTGCAGAGGGAAGCATGAAGTGCTCTAGAATTTTCTGGTACAGAGCTGCGCCGACTTTGGACTTGATAATACACAGTGGACCAACGCCAGCAAATGACATGGCTCCCCAAATCATCACTGACTGTGGAAACTTTACACTGGACCCAATGCAATTTGGATTCTGTGCCTCTCTACTCTTCATCCAGACCTTGGAACCTTGATTTCAAAATAAAATGCACAATTTTCCACAGTCCGTAATGATTTGGGGAGCCATGTCATGTGGTGTTGGGTCCACTGTGTTTTATCAAGTCCAAAGTCAGTGCAGTCTTCTACCAGGAAATTCTAGAGCACTTCATGCTTCCCTCTGCTGACCAGCTTTATGGAGATGCTGATTTAATGTTCCAGCAGGACTTGGCACCTGCCCACACTGCCAAAAGTACCAATACCTGGTTTAATGATCATGGTATCACTGTGCTTGATTGGCCAGCAAACTCACCTGACCTAAACCCCATAGAGAATCTGTGGGGTATTGTTAAGAGGAAGATGAGAGACACCAGACCCAACAATGCAGATGAGCTGAAAGCCACTATCAAAAGCAACCTGGGCTTCCAAACCACCTTTGCAGTGCCAAAGGCTGATCGCCTCCATGTTTCCCCGCATTGATACAGTAATTCATGCAAAAGGAGTACTGACCAAGTATTGAGTGCATACTATACTGTACATGGTCATACTTTTCCATTACCCAACATTTCTGCATTAGAAATCCTTTTTTTTTTTATTGGTCTTATGTAATATTGTAATTTTCTGAGATACTGAGTTTTAGGTTTTCACTAGCTGTAAGCCATAATCAACCAAATTAAAAGAAATAAATGCTTGAAATATATCACTATGTGTAAAGCATCTATCTAAAATACATGAGCTTCACTTTTTTAATTGAATTACAGAAATAAATTAACTTTTTGATGATATTCTAATTTGATGAGATGCACCTGTAAGTGGTGAAGATGTAGAACCAATGTTGGATTAAACTTTATTTAGTAACATTTAATACAGACCTCAAGAGAATTAAAGTGCATGCTTAGTGGGTAAGAATTAGAACGGTTCTTTGGTTTTACCCAACATCTAGTGCTCTATTAGAGATTTCCTCTTACATTTTGTCAGGATGGCAAGTTTCACCAGACAATAAGCCTTGCCCTACGATAGTAAACATAGCATTTTTATTTCTCTGTGGCTATAGGAGATTTTCTCTATCATCTTATAGGGTGATCCTGTTGTCACAGGCACATCTAGTGCTCTATTAGAGATTTCCTCTTACATTTTGTCAGGATGGCAAGTTTCACCAGACAATAAGCCTTGCCCTACGATAGTAAACAACGCATTTTTATTTCTCTGTGGCTATAGGAGATTTTCTCTATCATCTTATAAGGTGATCCTGTTGTCACAGGGACAGTAAGTGAGGGGAAATCTGCCTAACAGAACCCAGCATAGCAGTTATTCTTCCCCACACTATTGAAATAAAAAGGAATTGGCTGGACATACATTTTAATTCAGGAGGTATTATAGGTCTCCTAACAAAAAATTTGCATAAAACAGAATATGAACTGTTCCATAGAAACAAGTTCATTTTTGAATATTGCTGTGGTTTCTAGTGGTGAACCTCATGTAATTTAAACACAAGAAACCACACAGGTGTGATTAGACTCATAAAGCTATGTGTTATTCCCTATTACCCTGTATTATTAGACATTCTTCAAACCAAGTACACTAGGAAATGGATGGAGATAAATCTTTACCTTTGGACGATCAGTCTTGGGATCAGTGTCAACATTTTCCATTGCAGTCAATGTATCAAACCCTCCAACAACTCTGCAGTTATGTACAGAACAAAAGAATGAATACAGGCGTATACAGTAGACCATATATCCATACTCCAACCTGTGTACTTACCTTCCAAAAACTGTGTGTTTATTGTCTAGATAAGCACAAGAGCGAAAAGTAATGAAGCTGCAAATCAAAAGTGAAATATATAAAAAATTAATCCATTCTTTTTAAAACATGTGAATCCAAAATATATAGAACAAAGAATAGCATGCACATGTATTTAAATGACTTACAATTGGGACTTGTTAGTGTTAGGCCCAGAATTTGCCATACTAAGAACTCCCCTGCCTGTGTGAGACAAGTTTGGCTTAATCTCATCTTTAAAAGGCTTTCCCCAGTATGATTCTCCACCTGAAGAAGACACAAACCACATGGTAATATGCACAAAACGTGAACAAGACTCAAAGTCAAATCATCAATAAAGAGGGTTGACCCTACCTGTTCCTGTGCCTGTGGGGTCTCCTCCTTGTATCTACAATATTTAAAGCATTAAAGTAAAAAAAAAAAAAAATAAATAAAAAACCTTTGCTTTGCAATATATTTTTTAAACGTTCAAGCAGTATTGTACTTACCACAAAATTTCGAATAGACCGGTGGAAGATTGTTCCATCATAGTAATTCTTTTTGCACAGCTTGATAAAATTCTCACAGGTCTTTGGTATCTGAGGAAAAAGATGAATTAGTTAAACCAAAGATAAGTTATTCCACCATTATATTTGCTGCATATGGTAAAAGAGTTCAGATGATACTTTTCTAGCACTGGTTAAGGAATTTAAAAGGTATCTCACAAGCTGAATTTATTAGTACAGCTGCTTTTTTTTTTTTTTTTTTTTCTTAAGTTGTATGTAGTATTGGGAGTCTAAGCTGGAGCCACCTTACTTAAAGAGACCATAACACTAAGCCATTCATTTCTACAAAAGGATTGATATTTGCCTACATTCGTGTACACATCCAAAAGCCTTGAAACCGCTGCTACATGACACTATATAGTTCTTGCTATATCATGCAAGTTTAAAGACACATTACAAGTGAATAAAAAAAAAGGGGGATTTTTGACTTACCGTAAAATGCATTTCTCTCATGTTCATTGACTGACACAGCTCCTGATCTTCATAACCATTGGGTTATACTGTAGGACACTAGGCAGAAAAAGAAGCTGGCTACGCCTAAGGGCAGTACCAGGGGGTACACTCCCTCTCCCTGCTATATGTAATCAGTTTTGTTTCAAGCAATGTCAGAAGAATACAACTCCACATAGGGGTGGGTGCTGTGTCAGTCAATGAACATCAGAGAAATGGATTTTACGGTAAGTCATAACCATTGGGATGTCCCAAAGCAGTGTTAAACATGAGGGGTGGGAACAGCAAAAAAAATCCCTAGGCTCAACAGTAGCCAACTAGGCAACAGGAGCTCAACCAAAACAACTAGAGCCCACCTGAAAAAAAAAAAATACACCCTCAAAGAGGATCAAGTCCTCTAATAAGCAGCCTGCAAAACCTTGTGGCCAAAAGAAGCATCCGCAGATGCCAACACATCCACCTATTAGAGCTTTGTGAAAGTGTGCACCGTCGACCGCCTTGCAAACCTGTGTAACTGACGCCTGAGAACGGAAGGCCCAGGAGGCACTAAGTACCCTATTAGAGTGAGCCTTGACAGGGAAAAGAAATAACCTGACCCCTGACGGAATAGGCCTGAACCACCGTCTGTTTGATCAATCTGGAAATGGTTGCAGAGGAAGCAGACAACCCTTTCCGAGGCCTATCCATGAACACAAATAGTGAGTCTGACTTCCTAAAAGACTCTGTAGCTGCCAGGTACACCCAAATTGCCCGGACCACATCCAAGGCATGCAAGACAATTTCCTTCAGATGTTTCCGCCTGGAAAGGCAACACAATATCTTCATTCAAATGAAAATCAGAGACAACCTTTGAGAGGAATGACAGACAGGGGCGAAGTACCGCCTCATCTCTCTGAATCATCAAGTAAGGTGAAAGACAGTATAACTCCGCCAGTTCTGACACCCTGCACGCAGGATGTGATAGCCACCAAAAAAGGCCACCTGATACAGCGTAAGCAAGGGAACCTACCGAAGATTCTCAAAGGGAGGCTTCTGGAAGAAGACCACCAAAGCTGACATCAAGCCCTTGATGGTACTCAAGGCAAATTTCTGTTCAAGCCCCGTTAAGGGAAGGTCAAGATCCGAGCCACGAGAAGGAGCGAGGATGAACCCCAAGAGACTCATACCACACAATGTATGTCTTCCATGTACGATGGTAGATCTTCCTAGAAGTTGATTTTCTAGCTTTTACCAGCATTGGAATCACAGACTCAGACAAACCACTATCCATCAGCACCTGGAGTTCAACAGCAAAGCCATCAAAACCAGCGACTGTAAAGCAGGATGGAAGATTGGTCCTTGGGAAAGTATATCCTCCCTGAGAGGAAGTTTCCAAGGAACGTTGGCGACCAGCCGCACCAGATCCGCGTACAAACCTCTGCACCTTTCTGTTAAGCCAAGATGCCAACAGATCTACCTCGGGGATGCCCCACAACTGATGAAACACCTCCGGAGGAAGGGACCACTCCTCTTGGTCAAACACCTGCCGACTGAGGTAATCCGCCTGCCAGTTTTCCACCCACCTTAGAATGCTGGCTACCTCCATAGCCACCAGGACACTTCTTGTGCCCCCTTGGTGATTGACATAAGCCATGACTGTAGCATTGTCTGATTGAATGCGCACTGGACATCTCTGAAGATGATTCGACCAATGATCCTGATTGCTCGGAGTTCCAAGACATTGATCAGTAGTCTGGATTCTTCCAGTGTCCAGATCCCCTGAGCAGAATTTTTGCAGAGGAAACTTACCCAGCCAGGTAGGCTGGTATCCGTGGTGACCACTGTCCAATACAAGGGGAGGAAGGATTTGCCGAGCCATAGCGCTGGAGAGCGAAGCCACCATATCAGGGACTCCCTCATCCCCTGGCTCAGCCGGATCAAATTGTCCAGAGACTGCGGAGTCTTCTCCCATTTGGCCAGAATCTCCCTTTGCAGGGACCTCGTATGGAACTGTGCAAACGGAACTGCCTCTAAGGTAGATACCATCAGGCCTAACACCCACATGCAAGTCCGGAGGGATGACCATCTGCTGGACCGCAGGAGACGAATCGCAGCCTACAATTTGTGGAGTTTTTCCAGAGGAAGGAGTACTCTGGCTAAGGCCAAGTCCAGAGTCAGGCCCAGATAGTCCAGCTTTGTGGACGGAACCAGAGCAGACTTCTGAAAATTCAGAATCCGGTTGAACTCCCTCAGAGTTTGTATGGCGATTTCCAGGTTTTCTACCAGAGCAGTAGGGGACTTAGCTCGCAGAAGGAGGTCGCCCAAGTAGCCCAGTACCACGATCCCCCATTTGCGCAACAATGCTAGCACCAGGGCTAACACTTTTGTAAAGACCTGAGGCGCAGAGGTGAGACCAAAGGGTAATGCCACAAACTGACAATGCTCCTCTCCCAAGGCAAAGCGGAGGAAGCGCTGGTGACCGGCACATATTGGAATGTGAAGGTAAGCATCCTTTATGTCGATAGAGGCCCTCTGATGCAGAGATGTCACCACTGTGCGAATGGATTCCATCCTGAACTTTTGCACCGGCACAAAGCAGTTCAGCGCCTTGAGGCCCAGGATTAGACACACATTGCCTTCCTTCCTGGGAACTGTGAACAGGTAGAGTAAAAATCCTGAAAACGTTCCGAAGTCGAAACCGGGACAATCACCCCTTGAAGCAACAGGTCTTGTACTGCCACAAACAGATCCTGTAAATGGTCTGGGGACAGGTGCACGTTGGAAGGAAAGAACCTTGCCGGGGGACGAGTGTGAAACTTGATCTTATATCCGGATTAAATTACTTTGTGTACCCACTTGTCTTGTACCAGGGAAGTCCACGGGTCCGGAAACCAATGAAGACGATACGGGTGAGGGCGCACCTTCATGCTGAAGGAGCCTTGTCCGCGGGACTGGAGAAGCCTGCTCTTGGCTTGCCAGACCAGGTTCATTTGGATCCTCCAGAAGAGGCCCTGAAAGGCTTTAAGCCCTTGTCAGTCAACCCTGAGGGACGAAAAAAACTTCTTATGAGCCGAGAAGGAGGGCCCACATCTATGACAAGGTTCCCTGCCCTTAGTAGCCTGCGGAAGAAAAGTACTCTTTCCCTCTGTGAGACCTTTATGGATGTCATCCAGGATAGCCCAAAACAGGCGATCCCCTGTTCAAGGCCTTTTTAGAAGTCTGGTCCGCAGACCAGCATTTAAGCCACTAGGGGTGCCACATCCAAAAAGGCATCACAGATAAACTGCAGCCCCTGGACCAGCTGGTCTGCTAGCTCAGCAAAGGCAGGGGGGGAGCTGTTCTCCCTCAGGGTCACAACGTCAATGCTTAGCCCACTCGGTCAGAGTTCGCAACACCAGGGCAATGGTAAATACCCGCCTCAGTGCCTAACCAGACAGTGTACATATTACGGGCCACAGCCTCCTCTTTCCTGTCAGCTGGATCCTTAAAGGCCGGGGACTCTTCAACCGGAATCATGGTTGCCTTGTTCAAACTGGAAACCAAAGGGTCCACCACCGGTGGAACAGTCCACTTATTAATAGGGGATTCCTCATAGATGTAACGCCTAGTAATTCGCTTTCGGGACCCCAAGGGGACGCTTTGGTCATCCCCACACTTTAGCAACAGTTCTGTTAAAATAGGCGGGGAAAGGAAACACCTTTGCTGCTCTGGATGGCTTGTGAAGTGCCAAAGGGAACCTGCGCCTCCTTCGCTGCTGCAGCTGCGTCCTCCATATTTAAGGTCTCACGCACAGATACAATCAGTGCTTCCACCAGCGCCTTTTCGTGCACAGTTGCAGATGTGGAGGAATCATCCTCACTATCTGAGGATTCCGGGCGTAAGGTCGCAGACCCAGCAGGGGGACCAACGTCCGTGGCGGCCGAATCAGATTCAGGATCTGATGAGACAGATGAGACAGAGGCAGGGGAAGGCGGGGGACACTTTTTGCTAGCTCATCGCCTGAAAGCCATATCCACCTGGGACACATAGAACTCAAGGACCGCCGGTCAGTGCATCGAAGGATGGTTGGGACCCAGAGGGCCCCGCAGCCTCAAAGCGGGGGTCAGGTGGGGAGAAGTGCTCCAAAGACTCCAATAGTCACCAGAGAGACCCCACAAAAAGTGTAAAACACAGCAAAGGGACAACCCCCACTGCGCTGGCAGCACCACCAGGTCGCCAGGCACAAAGCACCAATCGATCCTTTAGCAGAGAGGGAGAGAACCCCACCAGACTCACCACTCAGCAGAAACAGGCACCTGCAGCCACCAGGATAATCTGCACTCCACGTTCGGCAATCAGGAAGTGAAAAGACCCAGGAGTCAGCAACTGGGGATGAGAAGGGGCTCCCACCACCGAAATTGCCACGCACAGGGCTCCACTGTCATGGCCGCTGCTATTTTCAATGGCAAACCACCGCAAAATGACCGTGTGCATAGAAACACAAAGGTTACAGCAAAATGGTGGCACTACGTGGTTCCCAGGGACCCAGGAGGGATTCCTAGGCCTCAAGGACATGCCCAGGTAGGACGGGAAGCCCTGGCAGAAACCCCCACTAGGTACAGCCCCCCCCTGCACAGCCGAGCATCTGGTTGCTGGCGGCACACGCTTCCGGCCCCCATCGCCAGTATGGGGCCCTGCCTCCACCCCAGGAGGTGGACCAGATCACCTACACAGCCCCAGCATAAGTGGGGGGGGGGGGGTAGGATGGAGGACAGAGGAAAGGGGGGTGCCTGACGTAAAGGAGGGGAACCCAGGGGGCTGACAGGAGCTGTGTCCGTCAATGAACGAAAGATAAACATTTATTGAAAGTAAATACACTGGGAGGACGCATTTAAAAAATACTCGATTTTTCTGTGCTTCTACCTACAAATTTTGAAGTTGATGTCTCTGTAAAGTGGGGTGGGTATTGTGGAGGAAAATCGATGAATTAGCTCTAGGGGCTGTGGTAAAATGAAGCAGTGGAGCAGTTGAGTATCAAGGTTTGGGGTCTACTTATATCATATGCAGATTAAGCAGGAACATTTTCTGTGTGTGCTTGTGCTAAGCAAAAAATATAACATGGCAGTACTTTCTAGCAGTTCCCTGTAACTTAAGGCAACAGTAGCCTATAAAATGTAAGCCATTTTCTTGTAACGTATCCGTAATCTTTACAGGGAAGAAGTGGGAACTTTTGGCATGGTGGACAAAACGCAACAAAGTGGAGTTTCCAGGGTAGGGAATATTTCCTGTGGGCTTATCAAAGCCTTGAACACAAAGTATGCCGGCATGATCAGTGGCCATGGCAAATAGTGGGGGCTGTCTTGAAGAACATGGTTTATTGTAAGGTTGGTGAAAATTAGGTAGGAAGGGTAGTGTTGTAGTAAGCCAAGATTTAGCTAGGGTTGTAAAGCACAGGCAACAGAAGCAACCCCTACAGGCCTTTAGGAAAAAAAAAAAAAATATTTTCAGTGAATACACCAGTATAAGATTACCATTCTGTAGGGAAGTGGTCTCCAAACTGTGGCCTGGTGGCCCTTGGGGCATTATTCTGCCCACTGACAGCAACAGTGGGGCATAGTTCCTGTTACTGACACCAACGGGGCACTATTCCTCCCACTGACACCAATGATGGGGCACTATTCCTACCCCTAAAACCAATGATGGGGCACTATTCCTACCCCTAAAACCAAAAATAGGGCACTACTATTACTCCTAGTGACACCAATGATGAGACATTATTCCTCACACTGACACAAATATTGGGGGCATTATTATTCCTGCTGACACCAATGATAAAGGCAGTATTCCTCCTATTGATACCAATTAAGGAGCACTATTCCTCCCACTGACACCAACAGTGAGGCACTATTCCTCCCACTGACACCAATGATGAGGCACTACTATGCCTCCTAGTGACACCAATGATGAGACATTATTCCTCACACTGACACCAATATTGGGGCATTATTATTCCTGCTCACACCAATGATAAAGGCAGTATTCCTCCTATTGATACCAATTAAGGAGCAGTATTCCTCCCACTGACACCAACAGTGAGGCACTATTCCTCCCACCGAAACCAACGATGAGGCACTACTATGCCTCCTAGTGACACCAATGATGAGACATTATTCCTCACACTGACACCAATATTGGGGCATTATTATTCCTGCTCACACCAATGATAAAGGCAGTATTCCTCCTATTGATACCAATTAAGGAGCACTATTCCTCCCACTGACACCAACAGTGAGGCACTATTCCTCCCAACGAAACCAACGATGAGGCACTACTATGCCTCCTAGTGACACCAATGATGAGACATTATTCCTCACACTGACACCAATATTGGGGCATTATTATTCCTGCTCACACAAATGATAAAGGCAGTATTCCTCCTATTGATACCAATTAAGGAGCACTATTCCTCCCACTGACACCAACAGTGAGGCACTATTCCTCCCACTGACACCAATGATGAGGCACTACTATGCCTCCTAGTGACACCAATGATGAGACATTATTCCTCACACTGACACCAATATTGGGGCATTATTATTCCTGCTCACACCAATGATAAAGGCAGTATTCCTCCCTATTGATACCAATGAAGGAGCACTATTCCTCCCACTGACACCAACAATGAGGCACTACTATGCCTCCTAGTGACACCAATGATGAGACATTATTCCTCACACTGACACCAATATTGGGGGCATTATTATTCCGGCTGACACCAATGATAAAGGCAGTAGTCCTCCTATTGATACCAATTAAGGAGCAGTATTCCTCCCACTGACACCAACAGTGAGGCACTATTCCTCCCACCGAAACAAACGATGAGGCACTACTATGCCTCCTAGTGACACCAATGATGAGACATTATTCCTCACACTGACACCAATATTGGGGCATTATTATTCCTGCTCACACCAATGATAAAGGCAGTATTCCTCCCTATTGATACCAATGAAGGAGCACTATTCCTCCCACTGACACCAGGTCATTTTCTACTCCTACTGGCATAAGTTGCCCTCCCCCCCCAGAAGTCTGAAGGACAGTAAACTAGCCCTTTGAAATCAGGGCCCTTTGATCTAGAATAACACGTTTTTTACATTTTTTTGGCTACATACAATATTCTGTATGTGTATGTAAACTGACAAAGGACCAGGAAATAACATATATAAATTTTGCCTTAAAATAACACAGTTTTATTAATACAGAAAAAAAAGCAAATATGAGTAACTAGAAACAGCTGGCACAACGCATTTCTAGATGAACAGATATGAAGTCTCAGCTGATATCCCATCATTTTTCAGGTCACATAAAATGGGTCACAACTTCTTTAAATATTTAGTACTTTATATTTCTCTCTCGACCACCTCCCCTTCACTTAGTAGCTAAGCTGAAAAGACACACCCGGATCTTTGTTTCCACAGTAACAAAAACAGAAAAAAAAAAATCCGGCAGCTGATAAGGAGTTGCTATGGCAGCTACCCGGTCTCTTATTCAAGAATTGAAGGTAAAAAAAAAAAAAAAAACTGTACTTTTTTTTTTTAGTGAATCCTTAATGTTCCTTCTTATGTTTTTGTTTATAATTATATTGCATTCCTATGAGTTTATCAGCAATCAGAACATCAGTCATGAAAGTATACAATATGTAAAAATGAAGCACACTGATACTTATCTTAGACTAGACATATCCATCCGCCCACATAATGATTCATACCAAGAGATTAACAATTATCATGCACATATCCGTATGTGTTGCCTCACTGCATTACAGTAGTATAACTACTAGATCTAAAACCACTCGCCTTGTCACAGTACAGCTCCAGGTTAAGGACTCCTTTGTTAGTGTGCAGGCGAACATAGCCTTTCTTCTTCACATACGTGTAACGTACAGTGTCTTCAGCAATGGCCGCTGCATTATAAAAGGGGCAGTAGTGTTAGACAACAGTAAAGCTAATGGAGTCGCTTATCCTACAATTCTGTGCTATCTGAACAGGGTTACACTGGTCAACAAGGTTCTAACTTAAAGCAGAACTAAACTGCATCTGAGCACCACAAACCAAAACTGCTATTAAATACATTTTTAATATTCAAAGCAAACTCATCCACCTATTCATGTCTCTTTGCTTTATCTTTCTGAGAAATCACTTTGAAAAACATCCCAACCTAGCATTTTTTGGCCATTTCAACCTTGGCCATCTTGAGTAAGGGCAGATGACTCGTATAGTATCACACAAAAGTGAGTACACCCCTCACATTTTTGTAAATATTTTATTATGTCTTTTCATGCGACAACAAAGAAATGACACTTTGCTACAATGTAAAGTAGTGAGTGTACAGCTTGTATAAGTGTCGGTTCACACTATGGCGATCTGACTTCGGGGGCGACCTGTGAAGTCGCGTGCACCGCGACTTCGGCGCAACTTGCACGTACTTCACATAATGGAAGTCAATGCAAGTCGCTCCGATGTCGTCCTGAAGTAGTACAGGAACTATTTTCTAAGTCGGAGCGACTTGAGTCGCACCTATTAGAACGGTTCCCTTAGCACAGAATGGACCGCGACTTGTCAGGCTGACAAGTCGCGGTAGTGTGAACCGGGACTTACAGTGTAAATGTGCTGTCCCCTCAAAATAACAACATGTCTAAACCGCTGGCAACAAAAGTGAGTACTATTAGCTATTAGAGCACTCCCCCGTGTGTGGACGCAGACCCAGTGGGCTGACTCTGAGGAGACAGAGGATACAGGTGAAGGTGGGGGTGTTTCTTGCTAGGCCTCCTTTGCAGGTATCGACCTAGGCTACAAGTGACTGCAGGGCTGCCGTCATGGCCGCCAAGACAGACAGACCCAGAGGGTCCTGCAGCTTCCAGGAGTGGGTCAGGTGGTGATACATGCTCCAGAGGCTCCATGGCCAGGTGGTGATACATGCTCCAGAGGCTCCATGGCCATGCACTGCCACACTGCAATGAAAGAGGAAGAGAAAGAGAAAGAGCAAGCGCCAACACAATACTAGAGGCCCCCGCAGCACATCACCACACTCAGACTACAAGAAAATGGCCGCCGCTATTCTCAATGGTAAACCAAACATGTCCGCTGGACTACACAAACATGGCCATCGAAGCCGAGAATGCAGCATCCATGGCAAAATGGCAGCGCTGCACGGGACCCAGGACATCAGGGAAGAAGGCATCCACCAGGAGGGGGCCCTCCAGGGACACCGCAGCACCAAGGTACAGGCAACCCCAAAAGGGGGGCCGACAGCGACACCCACCCACCACTCTCTGGCCTAACACCAAAAAAGCCCCCCTACCCAAAAATACACCCATGCCCGCCAAAGGGCGGGCTGGGGGGGGGGGGGGGGGGACAGGGGGCAGGTTAAAACAACCGAAACAGGGGAACCCCCCTAGGGAGATGGGGGAAAATGTAGGGGGAGGGAGGACACTGGAGGGGGCCTACCCTCCCCAGGGAGAGCCCGCTAGCACCCCAGCAATTCCAAAAGAAAGGAGGTTGGACACTACTCACCACACCACGGCATCAGGTGGGCGCTACTCCCAGTAGTCCATTGCACCATCTTGGAATGGGGGTGCTGCGGCCTGAGGTATGCTGCGACTCTGATTGTGACTGCTGTCATGACCAGGGCTATGCGACCCCGCAAGGTGTTTCACTCGCCGGCCAGCCCCCGTCCAGTGGGGCTATGACACGGCCAACCTAGTGCAGAGATAATAGTTGGGAAGCGCTCGCAGGCCAGACTAGGAAGACCATAAGGATCTAGGATATCCAGTGTGTCGCCCAGTCCAGTTGTTGATTGTAGTTCACACAGGAACAAAAATAATAAAGAAAAAAGTAAAAAATTCAATTTAAACAGGAAAGAATACCAGGACCACAGATCCCAGCAGAGAGCCAGGTCCTCACGTCTGACTAGGCAGAAAAAACTCAAGTCCTATAGCAGGAAGTGATGGTATACCTCCTGGGACTGCCTCAGGGGCATACTCAAAATTGTTTCCACCTAGTCCTACTCCTGAAGAGAGAGCAGCATATGCCCAATGGTCTAGAAGACATGGAGCAGTGTCGGTCAGTGAACGAAAGAGAAAAATATTTTAAAAGCAACAGACAGCATGGTTTCATGAAAGACAGAAGTTGGCAGACAAATCTGATTTCTTTTAATGTGGAGGTAAGTAGGATCTTAGACAGAGGGGTGGCTGTGGACGTAGTATACTTGGATTTTGAAAAAGAGTATGACACAGTTCCCCACACATGGCTAATGTGTAGGGTAAAGTAAAGTCTACAGGTCTGGAAAAATCAATGTGTATATGGTTAGAAAACTGGCTAAAAGACCATATTCAGAGAGTAGTGGTTAATTATTCTTTACTTTGAATGGTCTAAAGCGATCAGTGGTGTACCCCAAGGTTCAGTGTTGGGACCCTTACTTTTTTTTGTTGATTTGTAAATGATATAGTCTGGGATTAAAAGTACCATTTCAGTCTTTACAGATGACACCAAGCTATGCAGTGGAATAATGTCCTTACAGGATGTCTCCAACTTACAAGCTGACCTCAATGCATTGTTTATTTGGGAAACAGCGGCAAATGAGGTTTAGCGTTGATAAATGTAAAGTTATGCACTTGGGGGCTAAGAATTTGCATGCATACTGGGGAGGGGGGGGGGTGGTGTGTACAACAGGAGGAGTCAATGGAGGAGCAGGATCTGGGTGTTCTGGTAGATCATAAGCTTAATAACAGCATGCAATACCAAGCTGCGGTTTCCAAAACGAGCAAAATCCTTTGTTGACTCCAGAGAGAGATATCCTCTTGCCTGTGTACAAATCATTAGTAATACCTCATCTAGAATATGCAGTTCAGTTTTGGGTACCAGTTCATAAAAAGGATATTGGGGAACTGGAAAAAGTGCAGAGAAGGGCAACCAAACTGATAAGAGGCATGGAGGAGCTCAGTTATAAAAAAAAAAAAAAAAATAGAGGAACTGAATTTATTCTTTTTTGAGAAGAGGAGATTAAGGGGGATATGATCAACATTTATAAATACATAAGGGGTCCACATAGTGAACTTGGTGTTGAGTTATTCACTTTAAGGTCATCACAGAGGACAATGGGGCACTCTTTACATCTAGAGGAAAAGAGATTTCATCTCCAAATACAGAAAGGTTGTGGACTCCCTCAAAAGCTGGTTCTCGTTACTTCAGTAGATTGCTTTAAAAATAAAAAAATAAATGGCCTGGATTCTTTTCTAAATGTACATAGCTGGATACTAAAATTTATAGGTAAAGTTGATCCAGGGAATATCCACATTTTTCCCCTGCTGGAGCAAATTGGATCATGCTTTGCTGGGATTTTTTGCCTTCTTCTGGATCAGCTATTGGTATAGGATTGTGTACAAAAGATTGCAGGATTTTTCCCCCCCTTTAATTGGCTAAACTAGATGGACTTTTTCACCCAGACTAACTATTAAACTATGTACAGTATATGCATTTAGTTCCTGGAATCCATCTGCCCGTTGCTGAGGCACCCAGGTAAGACAACATGCTTAGCTGAGAAGACTCCTTCCCTCCTGAAGACTCCTGGGATGTATGACATAATTCTGCCTAGGCCTGAAATCAGGAAGTAATCGAAGAAATTAAAAAAAAAAGAAAAACTGAATTTTTGTAAAATCTTACCGTAAAATTCCTTTCTCTGAGTCCTCCGACAGTCGCCGCCCACTCACACAGTCTTCACCAATGGGTATTGACTTACGCTCCGCAGGAGTAGCTAGGCATAAGACTTGTTAGTCACAAAGGCTTTTAGCATAGACACACCCCTAGGGGCTGTCCCACAAGTCAATACCTCCCTGCACCAGCATTCCCAACTCAGTTTGGTAGCATAGCAGTAAAAGTACACAAGACCCCAAAAGAGGGGCGGGGGCGGCGACTGTCGGAGGACTCAGAGAAAGGAATTTTACGGTAAGATTTTACAAAAATTCCGTTTTCTCTTACGTCCTCCGACAGTCGCCGCCCCCTCACACAGTCTTCACCAATGGGATGTCCCAAAGCAGTGTAGACATGAGGGGTGGGAGACGCAACCGCAGAAAAGGCAACGCAGTACCCACATCAGAGAAAGGAACTTTACACACAGTAAGAGAACCATCTGGGCAACAGGAATGTGCTCAACAGGAGCAACAGCCCAGGAAAGCAAGTAACCCAGGGGTAAAACACCCCAACAGCCAAAGACCCATAAACAAGGGTCCCTATGGCACTGCCGCACTGAGAACTTTGCGGCCAAAGGAGGCATCGGCTGATGCCTGAACATCCACCTTATAAAACTTGGAGAAGGTGTGCACGGACGACCAAGTCGCCGCCTTGCACACCTGGGCCACAGAGGCCTGATGCCGGAAGGCCCAAGACGTACTCAGAGATCTGGTAGAGTGCGCTTAACAGGGAAGGGTGGAACCTGTTCCTTCAAGGTATAGGCCTGCACAATGGTCTGTCTGATCCATTTGGCAATGGTCGCCGCAGACGCCGCCATGCCCTTTCGAGGTCCCTCAGGAAGGACAAAGAGGGAATCCGACTTGCGAAAAGATTTAGTGGACGACAGGTAAACCCTGATCGCCCTGACAACATCCAAGGAATGCAAGGCAACCTCCTTAGGATGCTTGGGCTTCGCACAGAGCGAAGGCAAGACAATGTCCTCATTAAGGTGAAAATCAGAGATCACCTTAGGGAGGAAGGACGGGTGAGGTCGCAAGACCACCTTATCCTTGTGAACCACCAAATAGGGAGAGCGGCAGGACAATGCCGCCAGCTCCAACACTCTGCGAGCCGAAGTGATCGCCACCAAAAAGGCAACCTTTTTAGACAGCAGAGGCAACAAGATCTCCCTGATGTCTTCAAAGGGAGCACGCTGCAACACGGACAGAACCAAGTTCAAGTCCCTCGGAGGTAAGGGCTCCCTCCGAGGAGGGGCCAAATGACGCACATCTTGAACAAGGGTGCGAATTAAGGAATGAGACGCCACAGGGCGCTGAAAAAGAACAGCCAATGCAGAAACCTGGCCTTTTATCGTGGCCAGCGAAAAATATGTGGGAAGAGAGGTTACTCATGTTATTGTGGCTGCATGTTGCAATAATGAGGAATTTATATGAATGTCAGGCAGTTCCTAACTCCTCTGCCACCACCCACACCACTGCCTCTTGCTGTCTGGGTAGGCTCTTGTGAGCTGTAGGATTGAAGGCTGCCCCTACATGGACTAAAGCCTGGAACACACTATTCGTTTTTTCTGTTCAACCCAGTTGGTTGAAAAAAGAAAAAAAAAAAAAAAAGTCAGCTCTTGTTGGAGCCATTGTACTAATGATCCAACGTTAGTACAGCGATCTCCTCTGCTGAGCTGCTGAGTTCTGAGGGGGGGGGGGGGGTGCTCCGTATTTAACCAGCTGATGTCGGCTGGCATTCAGCCCGTGTGTACAGGGCTTAAAATGGTGTCCTGCAAACCCCTCTAATCAGCAGCTGCTGGAGAAGGAAGTTGTAGGAGTTTTGTGAGGACATCACAAAGGTAAAAAGTATGAAAACCAACTTAATAGAAAAGGTCAGTGAATAATTGTTTGAAAAACTGTTACCGCACAAGTAGAAGTATGGAGCAAGTTTTAGGTTTGGCTGAAGAGGAGTTTTACCCTTTTGCTGTCAAGTCCGTACGGCGTACAGACCTACAGCACTGCTTCCAGCTGGCCAGGTCCATACACCGCAAGGACCTGCATTTCTCCTCTGCTATAACCTCATGGTCACTTCAGTTACCTTACATTTATAGCAGAATTGTTCAGCAGACTCTGGAAAAATTACAATCCGCTGATCAGAGTTATTCACCTCAAATGTGACTGACTCAATCCTTTTGGTGCTAGTTTTGAAAGTATTATCCTCTATGGATCTGCCTAACTACAAATCAATTTACTCCTTAGT
Organism: Pelophylax lessonae; assembly: GCF_965119305.1. Classification (NCBI taxonomy): domain Eukaryota; kingdom Metazoa; phylum Chordata; class Amphibia; order Anura; family Ranidae; genus Pelophylax; species Pelophylax lessonae. The sequence goes on along the minus strand of NC_138768.1, from coordinate 264,149,291 downwards.
CACGTAATGCCTTTAGGTTATTCAACTTTTTACAATTATTTGTGGCTAATTGTGACATATTTAAGGGAGTATTTATTCTAACTTAAGAGGGGCTTTATTTGTAATCGCTAGTCCGGTGATTCTTGCTAGGGTCCTGGTGCCCCAACATTAGTCACCCCCTAGATCAGGGGTGTAAAAAAGACAGCCCTCCAGCTGTTGCGGAACTACAAGTCCCATCCGTCTGCCTGTAGGAGTCATGCTTGTACCTGTCAGCCTTGCAATGCCTCATGGGATTTGTAGTTCCACAACAGCTGAAGGGCCGCCAGTATAACACCTGTGCGCTACACGATGGATTAGGGGTGGTGTCATGTAGGTGTGTTCTTTTGACAATGTTGTCCTGTTTTTAATGTAAACAAGGAGGGATACGGTTTGTTTTTTGTAATTACAATTTTTGATACCAATAAAGCTGAAACTGATTTCTAAAGCCACATGTGTCTTCCTTAGGCAGCTACTGTATGTTTGGGGCCACACTCAACTTAGCTTGGTTTCCCCAACTTTTTCAAACTCACCTTAGATGTGACCTGTGATATTTACTGTTTTGCGCACCGTCAGTTTTCACCAATTTAAAATGTACAAATATTTGTTATTTATTAACTTAATACAGTTTTACATTTTATATTAAGTAGGAATTTAGCAGGAATTTTGTAAATTTTGCTGTGTATAAATCCACTAATAATGATTTTAGTGTATTGTTAGTGAAAAAATTGTTTGATAAACATCTATTCGAATATCACGGGGCCTTAAAAATCAGTAGAACCTTCTTTTTATTCTACTGGCCATGTGCTTTCAGAAAATATATGGTTTGGGGGGTCTTTTACAAACGCTGAAAGCTCTAAGTGAAAAATTAAAACCTCCAGATTTTTTTAGAGAAATTTGGTTATATATAGTTATGTGTACGTTCAATTTTCAAAATTTTGCAAAAAGGTGCAATTTAAAATTTATAAATATTTGTTAATAATTATAATTACCTCAATACAGGTTAAGCTTTTATATTTAGTAGGAATTTAGCAGGAATCTTGTAAAATTTGCTCCGTTTGTATCTGCTAATAATGATTTTAGTGTATTTTTAGCAAAAATATTGTTTTGGTAAACGTTTTCACAAATGTCGTGGGGCCTTAAAAAGCAGTAGCACCTTCCTTTTATTCTACCAGTCTTATGCTTTCAGAAAATATATGGCTTTGGGGGTCTTTTACAAACTCTAAAAGCTGTAAGGGGAAAAATGAAAACCTTCAGCTTTTTAGAGAAATGTGGATATTTACATTTTTGCATAGGTTTGATTTTCAACATTTTGCAAAAAGGAGCAATTTAAAATTTACAAATGTTTGTTATATATGAACTAAATAAAGGTTAGCTTTTATATTTAGTAGGAATTTTGTAAAATTTGCTATGTTTTTATCTGCAAGTAATGAATATTGTGTTGATAAACATTTACACAAATATCATTGGGCCCTAAAAATCAGTAGCACCTTTTTATTCTCCTTGTCATGTGCTTTCAGAAGGTAGGTGTGTGTGTGTGTGTGTGTGTTCTTTTACAAACTCTTAAAGCTGTAAGGGAAAAAATAGAAAAGCAATGGAAAAGTGCAAAAATGGTCTGGCCAGCTGAGTTTAAAAGTGGAGCGCAGGGCCTGGCAGCAAACAGGTTAAAAGGCTGCAAAAAAAGACACTCTAATAAATAGGCTCTAATGTGTGGCATGAGATCCAGCTATAATTTGAGACCAAGACTAGGGATGCACCGATCCGATATTTGGATCGGATATCAGCGCCGATATGGCCATTATAGCTGGATCGGGGGATCGGTAACATTGACCGATCCACTGGCCGATCCAGTTTTTGCTTAGTAACGGCTTAGCCATCCCTTACTTGGTGCAGTAGTAGTATGGGATGGGAGCCGCTACTTGCTGTATAGTCCCGGCTCACAGGCGGAGTGATATCAGATGCACTCCGCCTGTGAATGGAGGAGCCGTACACATGAAGCAGCGGCTTTGCTCTGTACTGTAGCCACTTGCTTTGTGTGTAGCTCCGGATCAGTTCTGGTATTGGTATCAGCAATGAACGCCAGATATCGGTATCGGGTCCAAAAAAGTCGGATCGGTGCATCCCTAACCAAGACAGCGTGATTACTAATGGATTAAAACACTAAACCGTGAAAAAGGAGAGGATCTTACCAGCCTCATGAGTAGTTTCAGGAGTCATGGCTGTGGAGGTGAAAGATGCACTTACAGTTCCTGTAGAATAATGAGCCTGCCATAAAGAATATACAACTCTGGTTATAACAGAACTATGGTACCATTAAAATAAAAAACATCTTTTTTTAAGGAGAGGATATTACTTCCTTATCCCTTAGTTAGCCCTTGCCTGGTGCAATGACCTGCCATGCTGGATGCAGTTTAGTTCCCCTATGATAGCATAGGGCTTGCATGAAACACAGCCAGCAGGCAACACACTCAGCATGGCCACGATAAGTACCTATGGAAAGGGCTTTTCAAGGGTGTTCAGAAGAATGTTGCTTTGACTACATTGTAGATCAACCATGGCTCTAATATTTACTCAAGGGCCACAATTCTAGGGCCCTACCACCTCTTAATACAAAAAGATGAGTTCTGGGTATCCAGTTGTCCAGATCTACAAGTGCCAGCATAACTAAATAACTAATCCTTGACACTTTAATTAGAAAAACCCCAGTAGTATTCACCTAGTCTGCGTTTATAAAACTTGTAGCTATTGCTTATACACACCACCACTTCATAGAAGACAGCTGATTGCTATGAGAAACAACTTCAAATTGTTTCAGTTTTCATAATTTGCAACATCATCAAAGAGCACCATTACTTCCCAGAGGTGTTCTAAGTGGATGGTTGTGGTGGAGTTTAGTTCTAAAGCAAGAACTCAATAAGTGGCTCCTGTTAAGTGCATGCCTGAATCAAGCATGATGAAAGAGCTCCAGCCAAAGCTATAATATTATTCCTGACATTTCCTTACACCCTAATCCCTCAGCCTAAACAGGCAAACCTTTCAAGCTAAAAATGTAAAATTATACTAGTTTTATTCTTATAATAAAATGGAAAGCCTAAGATGTTCAATGCCAAATAATACTCACTGCATTTAGTTTATCAGTTGCCTTTTTCTCAGGGCCCTTCATAGTGGCAGCAAGAATTTCATCCCCTTTGAACTCCTTGTACAGCTCGCTCAGTGTCTCCCGGGTCTCCATGTTGGCATTCTTCAAGTAGTATTGAGGGTCTTGACGTGCTTTTTCCTCATCTAATTTATAGATCATAGCATTAAAAAGGACAAGGCACTGTATTTCACATTATAAACAAGCAAAAAATTGGGGGAGCAAACCCTGAACATGTATATCTAAAGCCGGTGCAGCTATGGACCAAGCGACATGTATATTAAAAAAGAATAGTGCACACATGCAAAAGAAATGACTATCAAATATGGAGACAATCCATAAATAAAAATAGGATTTGGTCCCACCATATGGCCATATCGTGCTCAAGCCCACCACTGCGTCAAAGTACCCCATTATCAGTGGGTCCTACACTATCCATAAAAAAGGGGTGAATCCAGCCTCTCTAACCCTTGGAGCACCCCCCACACACACCTGTACTCTATCACAGTCCACTATCAAGTATATATAGGAGGAGTCCTTTGTGGTGCATTAGCACATCTATCCCAGCAAGGAGTGTTGTCTCCAAGGGTTAGAGAGGCTGGATTCACCCCTTTTTTATGGATAGTGTAGGACCCACTGACAATGGGGTACTTTGATGCAGTGGTGGGCTTGAGCACGATATGGCCATATGGTGGGACTAAATCCCCATTTTTATTTATGGATTGTCTCCATATTTGATAATCATTTCTTTTGCATGTGTGTGCTATTCTTTTTTAATATACTGTATTTCACATTGTACCACTAGTTATACAATAATGTTTTGTAGTTATGGTTAGAACTTTTGTTGGAAGCCGAAAGTGCCAATACATTAATATATTTATTAATGTTTATCAGAAATGCATGAAAACTCAAAAAGGAATGCTTTGGTTACTTCCACAGATCCACAACTGCATTAGGTTATATTACACCATTTTACCATAGCCAAACATGAATTCTTTTGTGATATGAAACTTGACTTTGATCACTACACAAATAAAGGATTTAGTATCATCACAAATCATAAAAGCAAAAAAAAAAAAAAAAACACTAGTCTATATTTTCTGTCTATATTTTCTGACAAAAAGGGAAATAACTAAACTCACCAGGGTCTGTGACTTTTAAGTTGTTTTTGACATGGAAGAAATTTGAGACATTGAATTTGTCCAGCTGTGTGGGATCCTAAGGGAGGGAAGGGAAACAAGATGCTGAATATATAAGTTAATTGCCATTTCATAACCACTTAAAACTGATCTTTAAAGCAGAACTAAACTCATCAATTTAACAGTTTCCCAAAAACAGTTACACTCAAGACATGTTGTGAATAATAACTGACAATTGATTGTGTTCCGGATCGAACTGTCCTAACTGATCACATGTGCAACAGCAAGGCAACTGCAGATCAAACAGATACTAAAATGGCAGATTCCATGGCTATAAAGGATAGGAGGGTTTAGTTCTGCTCTAATGCAAATATAAAAAAAAAAAAAAAAAATGTACACTACATTCTATTGTACTGTATACTCTGATAAACATACCTTTTATGATATATCTACTGCTAAAGTCCCTACCCATAGCCACTGTCCAGAGTATTACATGCTACAACACTAAGCTGAAAGGAATTTAGTTGGAAAATAGCTGCAATCTTATGTCCCCAAGGTAGGGCAATCTAAAGTTTTTGTTTTTTTTCTACAACGTTGATAACCTGCACCCTTTTGATGAACTGATAAACAAATTCAACCTCATTTGCATTTTAGATATCTGCAGCTAAGGCATGTAGAACCATCCCAGTGGTCCAAAATATGGACCCTGTGGTCTAAAGGCCTAGAGAATTTAGGCCCCATAGATGGCTCAAATACCAGCCAACTCCTGCTGAATTGGCTGAAAATCAAACTATTCATAAAGGTGAACCATAGGATGGTGGTACAAGAGGAAGGTCTGCCAAAGTAAAATGGCAGCGCAGAAAAAAAAAAAAGTACTGTCACAGCTATACAGTGCACCGACACCAGTGCTGAGGGTTATTATTGCGTCCACTGACACCAATGCTGGGGGTTATTGAGCCCACTGAAACCAAGGTTAAGGGTTATTATTGCATCCACTGACACCAATGTTGGGTGGTAATTATTGCACTCGCTGACACAAACGGCAGGGGGTTTATTATGTCCACTAAAACCCATGATGTGGGGTTATGATTGCATCCACTGACACCAATTTTAGGGGTTATTATTGCACCCACTTACACCAAGGATGGGGTGTTATTATTGTATCCACCACCAACAACGCTAAGGGTTGTTATTGCACTCATTGACACAAATGCTGGGGGTTAATATTACTGCCACTGACAGCAATGCTGGGAGTTGTACTCCATCTTCTTGTTTAGTGTGCATCGTGATATTCTGCAAATAATGCAGCAGGATTGAAACTTTTGGCTGCGAAGGTGCTTTACAGACCATTCATTTTGTCTTTGTTCTTCCTTGAAGCCAGTTCTGAACTGGGGAGTTCCTGCACGATTTCCGGTATGCTTCTGCCAAAGAGATAACCTTAGGTACTGCACTATGGTCTGATTTATTTTCATGAGCCACAAGTTGAAGCCTCCATTCGGGATAATAGAGAGAATTCCCAGAAAGACAGAGGACCGGGATTGGGACATACTATCAAGAGTGAGACAATTTGCCCATACATTGAGTGATCTGGTAAGAGGCTACTTTTGTCTGCACATCCCAAGGTGACCCCCGGGACCCCTAGGACATCACTGGGTTGACTATCCGCCCTTGACCTCTTTCACATGGTAAGAGGCTAATCCCCATAAGGTGGTGGAACCATTGCACCCTCACAGATTTAGCCCATACACACCCTGTGGATTGTATCACCATTTGTGTGGGATTTGAGACTTTTGCACCCCCAGGTGTTCATATACACCTTAGGTGGTCCACACTGGATTATTGGACTTTATTTCCTTTGTATGATTTGTGAGCACAATTGATTATGTTGCTATTATCACATTGATGCACCAATATTTTATTCATCACCCATCATTTGCCAGCACCAGGGTACGTGGTCATACTATATACCCTCTTAGTGAACATCAACCCAGGTACACACTACAGAGTTTGGGTGGTCACTTAATATAGTGTCACACCCAATTCTTGGCGTGTGACACATGTGAATTTAGCGCACCTGATTTTCTTTTTCATTCATTTTGTCTGCCTAACTTCAAGCAATGTACCTCAATGCACAAAAACGCGCTGCTAGTTTGTGGCCCTCTGGAAGAGTCAGGGGTCGCACTTGAGACTCTCTATAATTTTTATATTGACCACTATTGATAAACAGGATAATAATTGGTCTTCAGAGTCAGGTCGTAGAATCAGACAAATTTGTCTTATGAAATATGTTTTGTAGAATCTGCTCACGACGATCATTATAAAAGCTATTAATTGTTCTTTTAATAAGTGAAGGACAGTCCATCTATAAATCTGAGCAGAAACACATTTCAGCCACCATGAGTTGACTGCAGCTAGTGTCTGGGATCTTAAAACTAAATGATTTTGCTGCAGGGACTTCATATCTGTGATCAAATGTCTGCTTTTCTTATCTTTATATGCTATGTCATTTATTGTAATTAAATGCTGTGAACATGGAAGAAACTGCAGAGATAAAATAATCATTACCAAGGCAGACATAGTAATCTTGATTGATCCATAGAATCAGACATTGAATTAAAGAAAATGTGTTGTTATTTCAACTGATTAACACAGACCCTCTTTAAACCTTTGATGTGAACCATGCTTTCCCAAACCCTTGACATTTCTTCTGCCTGAGCTAACCACAAATCATTTTGTTGGAGTTTAAGACATAAAAGTGAACCCCCCCCCACCAAAAAAAAAAAAAAACTGATAAACACCATTCTATATTATTGACACATGTAACTTGAGGCATTCGTCCACCCTAGCCATTACCAAATGCAGCTTGCATACACAAAAATAAAAAAAAACATTTATTTTTGCACCATTCATAGAGACAAAGCGGTCACCTCTCGAGCATTCTCTTATTATACCCTACAGAGATTACCAAAGCTAGCCAGCACTGAGCCCAAGCAGCCTATCCATGATTAAATCTACCAGTGCAAGCCCCGACACATCCAAGCACGGTGCCCATATTTATATGCATTAACCCTATGTTGGTAAAATACATTTTTTCATTTTTTTTTTTTCTTGTGTATGCAAGAGCTTTTCCATTCTTAACGCCTCACCTTTATTTCTAACCCATTCCCTCACAGGGGTCCACCGACTTCCAATGTACCATTATCAACTTTCGTGCCTGGAACAAGGCTCTAAGTATAGCCTCTGTGGTGTGCGTATCTCAGTCATACTTTTCCAGGATACCCAATAAACCGGCCTTTGGGTCTAGAGGAAGGGACACCTGAAACACTGAATTGATCCTATTCATCACCCGCCCCATCAGGAATGTAGTTTGGGGCAATGCCACAAAAGATGAATTTAGTCCCCATGATCCCGCTTACACCTTGTACAAGTAGATTCTGTTAGTAAGTCCATCATGGCATTTTTTGCCAACCCGTCACCTGAAAGCCAGCTCCACTTAGGACACAAAGGACTCAATGGATGGTTGGGACCCAGAGGGGATCAGGTGGGGAGATCTGCTCCAAAGACTCCATGAGTCACCAACACCCACTGCGCTGGCAGCACCACCCGGTCGCCAGGCACAAAGCACCAACTGATCCTCAGCAGAGAGGGAGAGGACCACACCAGACTTACCAACCAGCAGAAACAGGCACCTGCAGCAACCAGGACAATCTGCACTCCACATGCGGTGATTAGGAAGTTAAAACATCCAGGAGTCAGCACCAGGGGATGAGAAGGGGCTCCCACCGCCAAAATTGGCATCCACAGGGCTCCACTGTCATGGCCGCCGCTATTTGCAATTGCAAACCACTGCAAAATGGCCGCTGGACTACACAAACATGGCCACCGTGCGCAGAGCACACAGGCTACAGCAACATGGCTACACCACAAGGCTCTCAACGACCCAGGAGGGATCCCTAGGCCTCAAGGACAGGCCCAGGCAAGACGGGGGGGGGGCCTGGGGAGGTGCCCCCACCAGGTTCAACCCACCCCCACAATCATCTGGTCACCGGTGGCACCCCCCCATCGCATGTTTAGTGCCCTGCTCCCACCCCAGGAGGTAGACCAGATCACCCACGCAGTCCCAGCATACGTGGAGGGGGGGTAGGATGGGGGGACAGATGGGAAGGAGGGGAACCTGGGGGTCGGCCCAACTGTCCCAAGGAGGGGCCCACGTCCACCCCAAAACCCTTCAGGGGGAGAGGGGGGGACAGCTATTTACCATACCAAGAACCACTCCAGACAGAACCCCCCCCCCGCCATCGGAATGGGGGGCTGTTGGCCAGGAGGAATGCTGTGACTCAGGCCGAGACCTGGTCGTATGTGACCTCGCAGGCCAGCCCCCTGTCTGGTGGGGCTATGTCACGGCCGACCTAGCTGAGGTCTGCGCGCGGTCGCTGGCCAGACTGGGGTGACCACTGGATCTAGATTATCCAGCCTGTCGCCCAATCCGGCAGTTGATTGTAGATCTCACAGGAAAAAAATCAGGAGAAAAATTTCTATCCAAATAGGAAAAATTGCCAGGACCAGAGATCCCAGCAAGGAACTAGGTCCTCACTCCTGACTAGGCAGAAAAAAAACTGAGTACCTATAGCGGAGAGAGGGAGTATACCCCCTGGCACTACCCATAGGCGTAACCAGACTTTTTTTCTGCCTAGTGTCCTACTCCTGTAGGGGGCAGCATAACCAAACGGTTAAGAAGATCAGGAGCTGTGTCTGTCAATGAACGAAAGAAAAACTTGGGATTTCTTTTACTTTCACTGGCAATGGTAAACAGGACAAATAGAGAGGGTGAATCTCCCTAATGGGGGCACAGACAGCAATAACTCACAGGTGTTCTAATCCCCCTCCACTTTATGCAAAACTTAAAAAAAATAAAATAAAAAAAGTTTGCCTTTAGTTATACTTTAAGTACCCATGTATCTTATATTAACTCACAGAATACAATTAGTTACATGTTTTACCCCCAGAGTTCTAACCAGTGCTAACTGCAATAAATAAGAATAATTACATTATGAAGGCTTTACAGGCTGTAAAATTCAGTTCTGGGCACAACCCTAGAAGTACAATCACAAAATCAGTGGCGAAGTGCCATATTCCTACCAATTTTATATTAATCATTACCACAGAAAACCAAGGTAGGACTGTATCACATCTTATTTCAGTGATTGAGTAATAAAAATACACGTAGACATGTAAAAGGCTGCCTGGTCTCAGTAAGTGCTCAAAATGACTACATCTTTCTTCCTCATCCACTGTAATACCTGCATTAAATACTTGCATTTGCAAACTGTATACTGTATATACTAAAGAAATAAATGAGTATACTAGGGCCTCTGAAGCCTATGGGAGCCTTAAGTCACCAGCCCCTAATATTTCAGGTGCATTGGCTAACAGGCGCAGGGATGTACCTTTATTGTCATGATATAAAGTCCAATTTAGTTTGGTTCTCACTATGGCTGAAACAACTAATCAACATAATCAAATTATAACTGATAATAAAAATAGTTGTCAGCAATTTTCATTATTGATTATTTGGTCAGCGTTTAGCTGGCTTTTATACAGAATGCACTATTTGTTAACATGTCAGTATACACAGTGCAACACACACAGCTTAGTACACTATCCATACATGTCAGTATACACAGTGCAACACACACAGCTTAGTACACCGTCCATACATGTCAGTATACACAGTGCAACACACACAGCTTAGTACACAGTCCATACATGTCAGTATACACAGTGCAACACACACAGCTTAGTACACCGTCCATACAGGTCAGTATACACAGTGCAACACACACAGCTTAGTACACCGTCCATACAGGTCAGTATACACAGTGCAACACACACAGCTTAGTACACTGTCCATAGATGTCAGTATACACAGTGCAACACACACAGCTTAGTACACCGTCCATACAGGTCAGTATACACAGTGCAACACACACAGCTTAGTACACTATCCATACATGTCAGTATACACAGTGCAACACACACGGCTTAGTACACTATCCATACATGTCAGTATACACAGTGCAACACACACGGCTTAGTACACTGTCCATAGATGTCAGTATACACAGTGCAACACACACAGCTTAGTACACTATCCATACATGTCAGTATACACAGTGCAACACACACGGCTTAGTACACTGTCCATAGATGTCAGTATACACAGTGCAACACACACAGCTTAGTACACCGTCCATACAGGTCAGTATACACAGTGCAACACACACAGCTTAGTACACTGTCCATAGATGTCAGTATACACAGTGCAACACACACAGCTTAGTACACCGTCCACACAGGTCAGTATACACAGTGCAACACACACAGCTTAGTACACTATCCATACATGTCAGTATACACAGTGCAACACACACAGCTTAGTACACTATCCAAGCACAGGGCCAAGCACACAGTGCAGATAGGGATAGAGCCCGCTTAGGTACCCCCATAGCAAGCTGCTTGCTATGAGGGCACTCTGAAGGCAGGAGGAGCCAAAAGCGCCAGCAAGGGACCCCACAAGAGGAGGATCGGGGCTTCTTTGTGTAAAAACATTGCACAAAGCAGGTAAGAATATGTTTGTTATTTAAAAAAATATATATATATATATATATATATATTTTTCTCAAAAATCGATCCATTGTTCTAGCCTGGTCTCGACCGTTCAATCCAGTCGCAGGTCCTGGTCTCGACCGTTCAATCCAGTCGCAGGTCCTGGTCTCGACCGTTCAATCCAGTCGCAGGTCCTGGTCTCGACCGTTCAATCCAGTCGCAGGTCCTGGTCTCGACCGTTCAATCTATTTCTAGATTGTAAGCTCTAACGAGCAGGGCCCTCTATTTCCTCCTGTTTTGAATTGTACTGTAACTGTACTGTCTTCCCTCACATTGTAAAGCGCTGCGCAAACTGTTGGCGCTATATAAATCCTGTATAATAATAATAATGATAATATAATAATATTTTGTAGATTCTGGATCTATTTTTAGATTTTGGCCTCAACTGTTTGATCTATTTTTAGTTCCTAGTCCTTCCTAGGGCTGAAACAACTAATGGACGTAATTGATTATAATCGATGATAATATTTGTCAACAATTTTCATTATAGATAAGTTATACATGTCAGTATACACAGTGCAACACACACACGCCACAGTAAACTGCCCATACATGTCAATAGGCGCCTGATAACTTGTGAATGTGAAAGTAGCAACGTCTCATGGGACATTTAGTTCTGGGCAGGGGAAAGAAGTGATTTAAAGTGATGCTAAAGGCAGACGGTTTTTCACCTCAATGCATTTTATGCATTAGGTTAAAAAACCTTATGTGACCAGCAACCACGTCACCCCAGCTTGCCCTGTATACTTACCTGATCCTGATCTCAAACCAGCGCTGTGCCCAAGAGCAGCAGCACTGCTTTTGCTCTTCCTTTTCACAGAACTCAGATGCAGCAGGACTCAGATGCTGTCAACCACAGCCAGTTAAGAGGAGGGTGTGGGAGGCAGGGCCAAGCACATAGTGCAGATAAGGATCGAGCCTGCCCAGGTGCCCCCTAAGCAAGCGGCTTGGTATGGGGGCACTCTGAAGGCAGAAGGAGCCAGGAGCACCAGCAGCGGAAGCCAGAAGAGAAGAGGAGGATCAGGGCTGCTCTGTGCAAAACCATTGCATAGAGAAGGCAAGTATGATATGTTTGTTATTTTAAAAAAAATGCCAACATTTACAATCACTTCAAGGGTTCTGTGCAGAGAAAATCAGTAACTGAACATGATAAGTGGAAGGCTCATAAACTGGGGGTAAATTAAAGTATAATGTATTAAATTTAAAAATGCTAAGGCTTTAATATAAAAAGATTTATATCCTCTACCCTTCATGTAGCTTCATGTCTGACTCCCAAATACACTATATATTTATTATAGTGGATTACTGAAACATTCATGGTGGGAAAAGACCACCAACTCAAAAATTCCCCTTTACCTACAAAAAAAAAATTCCACTTCAAAATGATACAATGCCCAAGATGCAATATTAAGATAGTTCCCAGTGCTTTAATCTGACCAGCCTTACAGGGTCACATCTGGGGCTGTGCTATGGCTCGGGACCCAGAAAGCGATCTGTGGCTAACACAGTACATCAAGGTCTGAAAAGTGCCCATTGCAAAACCCAGTGCCCAAATTTTACATTCAAGGCTAGCCCTGCATATCTAGTCCAGCTGGGTCTAGGTAAGGCCTCCAGAGCTAGTGCTTGGGAGCAGCTGACCTGGATGGCGGCTACGTAGAGAAAGGTTCAAGCAGCAGTCTAGTAGAGAATCTTGATTGCAGTCATCGAGAAAAAAAGAAAACCAGTGAATAGGCTTAAAGTGGTGGTAAACCTTAGATTTAAAAAAAAAAAAAACACAACAACAAAACATGCCTATACTTACCTACTCTGTGCAATCCTCTTCTTCTGTGGTCCTCCGCCGGTGCTCCAGGCCCCTCCTCTTCATCAGGTGCCCCCACGGAAAGCCGCTTTCACTGGGGGCACATGTGCATGCTCTCTCCTGAGTCCCCCTATTGCATCCATTGACACAGACAACTGGAGCCACTGCGCTCGTGTACATTGCTGGATCAGATGGGATCAGGTATGGAAAAAGGGGGGGGGGGGGGGAGTCTGTGGGGAGCTGCAGCACAGAAGGTTTTTCACCTTAATGCATTACACCTTGAGGCTTTAGAACCACTTTAATTTAAGATATCAAATACAAATACCACAAAGAAGGTTAGCAAAAAACAAGAGTAAAGGGCAGGTATTAAAGTGGTTGTAACCCCACTTCTTGGTTATTTGCAGGCACTCCCTTGTCTTCCTTAAACCTATATGCCCAGTGTATCTGTTTTATTAAAAAAATGCCGTTCTATACTGTATTTCTTAGCGCTGCTCGGCGCTTACCTGACCAGCCGCTGCTACCTCTCCTGATCTGACAGCTACAGCGGGAGGGGTCGAGAATCCCCCGCTGACGTCAGTCGGGAGGAGGAGAGGACGAGAGGGGCAGCCGGTCACGTGAGCGCCGCTAGGAAATACAGTATAGAATGACAATTGTTTTTTAAAAATAAAACAGATACACTGGGCACATTGCATTAAGAAAGACAGGTGAGTGGCTGAAAATAACACTGTTAGGGGAAGGCCTGACACAGCTGATAGGTTGGGAGGGAGGGGGAGAGGACAGAGGAGAGACGACAGAGGAGAGCTGCAGATGACGGAGGCACGTAAACTGACCACAGTCAGGGCTCAGCAGTCATGATAAACCTTGGTCAGTTTATAGGGGGGGGGGGGGGGGGAGGGCAGAACCAGGCAGGATCAGCCAAGTATTTTAGGTGATAGAAGGCCAAATTACACAACACAAGCACTGTACTGTTTTTCATGCTTTAACCATTTCTGGACCGGAAGGATTTGCCCCCTTAATGACCAGGCCATATTTTGCGATTCGGCACTGCGTTACTTTAACAGACAATTGCGGTCGTGCGACGCTGCACCCAAATAAAATTAATGACCTTTTTTTCCCCACAAATAGAGCTTTCTTTTGGTGCTATTTGATCACCTGTGCGATTTTATTTTTTGCACTCTACACAAAAAAAGAGCGACAATTCTGAAAAAAAAAAAAAAAAAAACAATATCTTTTCACATTCTGCTATATAACATTCCCAAAAAAAAAAATTTAAAAATCAAAATTGTTTTAACATTTTAGGCCAATTTGTTTTCTGCTACATATTTTTGGTAAAAAAAAAAAAAAAAAAAAAAAAAAAAAAAAAAAAATCGCATTAAGCGTATTTTGATCGGTTTGCGCAAAAGTTATTGCGTCTACTAATTACGGGAAAGATTTATGTAATTTTTATTGTTTTTTTTACTAGTAATGGCGGCGATCTGCAATTTTTTGTGGGACTGCGACATTGTGGCGGACAGATTGGAACCCTGACATTTTTGACACTTTTGGGGGGACCAGTGACAATACTACAGTAATCAGTGCTAAAAAAATGGATTTTTGTAAGATCTTACCGTAAAATCCTTTTCTCTTAAGCTCATTGACAGACGTAGTCTTCTTGATTCTCAAGAGCTGGGTTATGTTGTCTCCGCAGGAGTAGGACTAGGCAGAAAGACAAAACGTTCTGGCTCCACCTTAGGGGCAGTCCCTGAGGGTATATCCTCCCTCTCTCTGCTACAGGGAATCAGTTCTGTTCTAAAGCAGTAACAGAGAATTTAACCCAACCCAACTCAATGATAGAGGGGCGGGTACTACGTCTGTCAATGAGCTTAAGAGAAAAGGATTTTACGGTAAGATCTTACAAAAATCCATTTTTCTCTATCGCTCATTGACATACGTAGTCTTCTTGATTCTCAAGAGCTGGGACATCCAGAAGCAGTGCCACAAATGAGGGGTGGGATTGACAGAAATCAAAATCCAATCTAGAAGGCCCAACCGGAGCCAACCAGAAGTATCAAAGGACTCATCGAGTAAACAGATGAGACCTACCCCACAAATCCTCGAGGTAGACCAACAGTCTCCTCAAACAGTGACCTGCAGGAACCTTGCGGCCAGAAGAGGCATCTGACGATGCCATCACATGAACCTTATACAATATTGTAAAGGTATGAACCGACGACTAAACAGTCGCCTAGAAAACCTGAACCACTGACGCCTGATGGCGGAGGGTCCAGGAAACTCTAAGCGCCCGAGTAGAATGCGCCTTAACAGGGAACGGGGGATCCCGACCCTTAGATAAAATAAGCCTATACCACCGTCTGTCTGATCCATCTAAAGATGGTTGCAGCAGAACAGGCAACCCCTTCTTAGGGCCATCCGTGATCACAAACAGTGAATCCGTCTTACAAATTGAATCCGTAGTATTCAAATATATCCTGATCGCCCGAACTACATCCAAGGAATGCCATGCAAATTCTCGAGGATGATTGGGCTAAGGACATAGGAAGGACAATACACGGTCCTCATTCAATGAAACTTTGAAACCACCTTAGGAAGGAAGGATGGATTCGGATGAAGAACAACCTTATCCCTATGAACCACCAGATCTGGGGAACAACAGGATAATGCAGCCAGTTCTGACACCCTGCGTGCAGAAGTGATAGCCACCAAGAAGACCACCTTCTGGGATAAAGTAAGCAAGGGAATCTCCCTGATATTTTCAAAGGGAGGTGTCTGAAGAACCGACAGCACCAAATTAAGATCCCAGGATGGTAACGGCGCGTGCACTGGCGGAGCCAGGTGTCGCACCCCCTGGATGAAATTCCGCACCAAGGAATGAGTAGACAAAGGCTTCTGAAAGAAGATAGCAAATGCTGAAACCAGACCCTTGATAACACTCAAGGCCAGCTTCTGCTCAACTCCCTGTTGCAGAAAAGCCAATATTCGGGCTACCGAATAAAGATGTAGATGGAACCCAAGGGAATCACACCACACAATATAAGACTTCCATGTACGATGATAATCTTTCTGGAAGTCGCTTTCCTTGTTTTAACTAGAGTAGGAATAACTGAAGCTGACAATCCCTTGTCCTTCAGCACCTGGGTCTCAATAACCAGGCCGTTTAAAACCAGCGATCGTAAAGCAGGATGGAAGATCGGTCCCTGAGACAGTAGATCCTCCCTGAGAGGAAGTCTCCACGGGACGTCCGCCACCAGTCTGACCAAGTCGGCGTATCAAGCTCGACGAGGCCAGTCCGGAGCTGCCAGGATTACTGGAATTCCTTCCTCCTCTATCCTGCGAAGAAGGTCTTGGCAGTAACCCAAGAGGAGGGAAGGCATACATTAGCTGGTATTGCCCCCACGGGGTGACCAGTGCGTCTGCGGTCTCTGCTAGAGGATCGCGGGAGCGAGCCACGAATCTCTGTACTTTTCTGTTGAATCGTGATGCCAACAGATCCACATCCGGGGTGCCCCAACGTAGGCACAACTGGTGGAAAACTTCTGGATGGAGGGACCATTCCCCCTGATCCGGAGTCTGACGGCTGAGATAATCTGCCTGCCAATTTTCCACCCCCGGAATGAACACCGCAGAGATAGCTGGAACAAATCGTTCCGCCCAGCGAAGAATGCAAGCCACTTCTTTGGCCGCTCGGACACTCTTGGTGCCCCCCTGGTGATTGACATAAGCCACGGCCGTGGCGTTGTCCAACTGGATTCGAACCGGGCTGCCCTGGAGCTGCTCGGTCCAGTGAATCAGACAAAGTCTGATCGCTCTCAGTTCCAATACATTTATCGGCCACCTGGATTCTTCCAGGGACCAGACTGGCATCCGTGGTCACTATCGTCCAATATATTGGCAGAAATGACTTTCCCTGGCTGAGCATCGGAGACCGAAGCCACCAGACCAGAGACTCTCTGGTCTGTTTGCTCAATCGGATCTCATTGTCCAGGGATTCCGGATTCCGATTCCATCTGAGAAGAATCTCTTGCTGAAGAATTCGGGTATGGGACTGGGCAAATGGGACTGCTTCGAAGGAAGCCACCATCAACCCCAGAACCCTCATGCAAGTTCGAAGAGAAGACCAGCTGTTGGATAGTAACAACTGGACTGCTAATTGAATCTTCTGGAGTTTCCCTACCGGAAGAAAAACTCTTGTCCTGACTGTGTCTAGAATTAGACCCAGATATTCGAGCCTCTGGGTGGGAACCAGAAATGACTTTTGCTGGTTCACCAGCCACCCGAATTCCTGTAAAGAAATTATAGTAATTTCTATGTTTTGTAGCAAGGTCTGAGGAGACTCTGCATGAAGCAGAAGATCGTCTAGGTAACCAAGGATCGATATGCCTCTTTGGCGCAGAAGTGCCAACATTGGGGCCAACACCTTCGTGAAGACCCGAGGAGCCGTGGCGAGACCGAAAGGTAACGCCACAAACTGATAGTGGTTCTCTTCTACGGAAAAGCGTAGAAACCGCTGATGTCCTGCGAAAATGGGAATGTGAAGATAGGCGTCCTAGATGTCTATGGACGCTAGGACATCCCCTGGATGCAGGTAGGCTGCTACTGTGCGAATGGATACCATCTAGAATTTCCTTATGTTGAGAAAGGAATTGAGTGCCCTTAAGTCCAGAATTGGACGCACTTTGCCCTCTTTCCTGGGTATTGTAAATAGGTTTGAATAAAACCCCTGAAAACGTTCTGTCCAAGGAACGTGGACTACCACTCCTTGTTGTAGTAAACCTGTGACTGCTCTCCGCAGATCTTCTAAACGATCCGGGGATAGTCGGATATTGGAAGGGAAGAATCGCGCCGGTGGGAGAGATCGAAACTCGATCTTGTACCCTGACCTTATGACTTCGCAAACCCACTTGTCCGGGATTCTGGAAAGCCATGGATCCGGGAACCGGCGAAGACGTCCCCCCACCCCAATTATGGGTGGGGGCGCACCTTCAGGCTTTGGACGATTTATCTACAGGTCTGGAGGGGGCGGGCTTTTGCTTGCCCGACCAACGTCCCCTGAAGCCTCCTGAAGGAGCTTTGGAGGACTTAATTTTTTCACCCGCGGGACGAAAAAAACTTCTTTGTGAGCAGAGAAAGAAGGCCCTCGTCTTTGACGAGTTCCTTTACCCTTAACATCTTGCGGTAAAAAGGTGCTCTTTCCACCCGTGAGATCCTTAATGATCTCATTTAAGTTGGCTCCAAATAGACGCTCTCCTAAAAAGGGGATATTAGCTAATGCTTTTTTGGAACCTTGGTCGGCTAACCAACCTTTTAGCCACAGTGTACGCCTGAGAACCACTGCTGAGACTGATGCTCGCGCCAATAATGGAGTGGCGTCTAACGCCGCATCACACACAAACTGTAACCCCTGTATCATTTGTTCCAACAAATCCGATACCGCCTGAGGGACCTCTTCTAAGTCCCAGCGTAACCACTTGGTCCATTCAGTTACAGCCTGCGAAACCAGACCAATAGCTATTATAGGTCTGAAAGCTGATCCAATCAAGGAAAACATGGTGCGAGACATAGCTTCTATCTTGCGATCCACTGGATCTTTAAAAGACGGAGCGTCTTCTAGAGGAATAATCGTGGCTTTATTCAATCTAGCAATTGGTGAATCCACCACAGGTGGTTCTGTCCATTTCTTAATGAGGGTTTCCTCAAACGGATAACGCCTGTTAATGCGTTTAGAAATAGTAAAAGTGCGTTTTGGCAGACGCCATTCTTCTTCGATTGGATTGCCAAAACATTTGGGCAATGGAAAAACCTTCGCCACTTTGATGCGTTTTTTAGTCCCAAAAGGGATTTCAGTTTCAGCTATTTCCGACGGAATACCCTGTAATCTTAAGGTTTCTTGAACAGATACAATGAGTGCGTTTACCAACGCTTCCTCTCGGGCTATGGCTGATGCCGAAACATCCTCCTCACTGTCTGAAGAGACAGTACCCGAGACACCAATCCCAGATGAAGTACCTGCAACTGCAGAAATAGGCTCAGAGTCTGAATCCGAGGTTTCAGATAATAAGGGGTTAGGCGGGGGTCGCTTTCTTGCGCCCTGTCCCTGACAAGCCACTTCCACCCGGGACACAAAAGTTTCCATAATAGCTGACAATGATTCAACCATCAGTGGGGTGCTGGAGGATCCTGCAGACACCTCGAGGGGATCCGGTGGAGATACATGAGTGGCAGGGTCCATGTTAATTCAGGACACCTCTGCCAGAAAAAAACAAAAAACTATCTTTTTTTTTTTTAAATAAAAAAATACCTCTTTTTTTTTTTTTTTTTAATTTTTTTTTTTTTTTATGTGTCTCCCCCTAGCGCAATAGCGCCCCTCAGAGTACCTGCTTCTCGATCCCCACAGAGAGAGAGAGGGACCCCCAAGGCTCACCAACCGATGCAGTGAAGTTTCCAACCAACTGCAGTCAGCGTCTGTCTTTTACAGACTGGAAGGAGCTGTTGCTTTTTCCCGGGTAGAAGGACGTGGCTCCGCCCCCTGTGTACGCCTTCCGGCGTTCCCAGCTCTCCACGAGGTAGCTGGGCTCATGAAACATGGCCGCCCCCATACAAGAGACATAAGACTCCAAAAACATGGCGGCCGGCGTGACCTGAGGACATACATGCACTTGGTCTACGGCAAAATGACGGCGGACCGCCGAAATCGTTTTCCCAGCACATCCACCTGCATCTCTGCTAAGTGGCGATATATGGATCTACAGGAGATACACTACAAATAAGGTAGGATTATACCTCCTATGTCTGCTGTAATGTTACAGTCTGCTGGGTAGAGTGTTAGCTCTCAAACCAAGTCCACTTTCCACAAACACATACTGTATTTACAAGGGGGACTTTTAGTGTCAGATATATACTGACCATGTATGGAGGGGCCCATAATACATACTACCTTATAACGAGGAAAGAAAAAAGGGGACGTTTACTCACCATACCAAACCGACAGGCACCCTCTCTTCACAATACCCTCTCCACCGGGGTGGGGGGTTGTGGACCACTCCGGACGCCTCGACTCTCTGGTTCCTGGCATCCAAGCGAGACTTTTAACTCGCAAGGTCAGTCCCTCCACTGGGACTCCGTCGCGGCCGACCCAGCGCGGAGCTCTGGTCTGCACGCGCTCGTAGGCAGAAACCGGGGTGACCACTGGATCTCAACATCCAGCCCGTCGCCCGGCCCCGCATACTTACTTGAATGTGTCGCGGCCGACCAAGCGCAATGCAATGGTCTGCGCGCGCTCGTAGGCCGGCTGGGGTGACCACAAGTGTCGCCCAGTCCGGCGTTTTTGCTTGAAGATCTCACAGGAAAAAAACACTGGAGAAAAACTACCTAAAAAATGTTTTTTCTAAAGAAAAAAATCTTGCCAGGACCAAAAGATCCCAGCAAGGAACTTAGGTCCTTACTCCTGACTAGACAGAAAAAAACTGATTCCCTGTAGCAGAGAGAGGGAGGATATACCCTCAGGGACTGCCCCTAAGGTGGAGCCAGAACGTTTTGTCTTTCTGCCTAGTCCTACTCCTGCGGAGACAACATAACCCAGCTCTTGAGAATCAAGAAGACTACGTCTGTCAATGAGCGATAGAGAAATATGCATTGTTACTGTAATAATGACACTGACCGGGAAGGGGTTAACATTGTGGGTGATTAAGGGATTAAATGTGAGCCTAGGGGAAAAATTCTAACTGTGGGGGGGGGGGGGGGGTGGCTTGTGAAATGACCATAGAGACCTGTGTTCCTATATAGAAGGATCACAGGAGCGCTATGATCATCCCAGGGAGAAGAACGGTCGGCTGTGTTTACAACAGCTGACCGTTGTTCTCTCTCAGCAGTGAACGATCGTGGGTATATGGGTATCAGGCGGCAATCGGAGCCGCCTGCCCGCTGCATCGGCTTCCCCGCTGAGAAGCGGGGGTGGGAGTGTGCCGCCCCCTAGCCTCCTGCGCGCGACTGACGTATAGCTACGGCGGTTCGCGCAGGAGCGGATGCTTGCCGCAATATAACTGCGGCGAGCGGTCATAAAGCGGTTAAGGGAACAGGATACTTTTTTTTTTTTAAGCCGCCTTGGTTACCAGGAAAAAGAACAGAGGTATGCTTGGTAGAGAAGGAATTATACAAGAGCTGGCTTACAATTTTTCTTTTTGCCAGTGTCCCAATCTCCTGAAGTCGGCAGAATAACTCGTCTGTTTGAATTCCAATGTCCTTCAGTTGATGATGGAACAATGTAAATTTTTTCAGAAAACTGCTAAAGCACAATCAACATTTCTAAATATTGCCTTTATCATAGCAGAGGGACATCTTAGATGAGAATGCCAGTACAGAAATTCGTTTTCAATGCTCTCTCCAAGAATCTTCTGATAAAAATGAGCATACTTACAGTCTTTTAGAGAACAACAACATTAACCAAAATGCACAAAAAAAAAAAAAAAACTATTTAAAAGAACTGAGGTAACAGTAACATTCTTGTGTGCAAATACAGAGGTGCATTCATGTGAAACTGTCACAGCTTTTGACCTTATAGAGGACCGGATGATGCAAGTTCCTACCTGCAGAGTTATAATGTCCTGACGGGTAAAAGGTTCATCAGTTAGTAGATCTTTGTAGCTCTTCGGCTTAATGTTTAATTGTTCAACAGCCTGGGTGGAGAAATTGCATACTTTGTTTTAATGCAAAGACAGACGTATAAGTAACACAATACATCCTTAAACGTGAATCATATAGCATATTTTACAAGCATGGCTCACATTTACAACAGTAATGTGCAAGCTACAAAGCAAGCGTTTCATCATTAAGTGGTTGCACATTAACTCCAATGTTTAGAGGCTGCAGTCTTTATACTTTCCTACCTCATAGGAGTAGACATTTCCGGTGTTGGCAATAGTCACAATGTGTGAGTTATTGGTGAATACAGAGAAGAGGACAGGGCAGTGATACTTGCCTAAAGAGGTTAAAAAAAAAGAAAAAAAAAATTAAAAAAGAAGAACAACAACAACAAAATGGAAACGTATCTCAACTATTGTTTTTAGCAAGTGACTGGCAAGCTCAACTATTAAAAAGTAACTCCACTTTTGTTGAGAAAAAAAAAAAAAAATAACACATTCCCTTCTGGGTGATCTCTATGTACATTGCAAGGATTTTAATCAACTCGGCTGCAGATTTCTACCTTCTTGCCTGTGTGTTTGTCTGTGTCCATGTGGAAAGTGGATCTAATAGGAGTGTTTTCATAATTATCAACCACCTGCTCCACCAGCAGGGCTCGAATGAGTAAAATATGGAGGGTCTGCATTCCTTTAAGCGTGATTCCCTATTGGAAGTATCTCATCGAAAATTACATTTTTGTTGCAGGGGATGCCAGAAATCTGACTTGTATCTTAGAGCCCTTTAAGGCGGTAGTAAACCCTAAAAAAAAAAAAAAAAAAAAAAAAAAAACCATGCAAGAAAAAAAAAAAAAAAAAAAAAAAACCATGCAAGACAAAGGCATAATGAGCTAGTATGCATCGCATACTAGCCCATTATGTGTAACTTACC
The DNA here is from genome assembly GCF_965119305.1 of Pelophylax lessonae. Lineage (NCBI taxonomy): Eukaryota > Metazoa > Chordata > Amphibia > Anura > Ranidae > Pelophylax > Pelophylax lessonae. Next base: position 264,126,976 of record NC_138768.1, on the reverse strand, counting down.
TTAGAACGAAGCCCCGACACAGACCCCCAGACATCGCTGCGGGCGCTGCCATGATCCCTTGCCGTCTCTTCCGGGTTCGGCAGCTCCGGCGCGGTGATTGGCCGGAAGAGACGGCTCCGGCGCGATGATTGGCCGAAGCCGCGATGACGTCACTCCTGCGCAAGCTCCCGGTAAACATAATTGAAGGTCCCCCCGGACCTTCAGAGCGCGAGCGGCTGCATGCACTGCTAATATCTCCTAAACCGTGCCGGTTTAGGAGATATTATTTGTACCTACAGGTAAGCCTTATTATAGGCTTACCTGTAGGTAAAAGTGTCAAAAAGCGGGATACAACCGCTTTAACACTAAGGCGCTTTTCAAGCACTTTGGCGTTAAAAAAGCGCCTGAAAAGCTCACGAAAACCTATTCTCATAAAAATCAATGAATGCTTTCACACTGGGTGGGGCGGGGAAAAATCCTGCAAGCAGCATCTTTGGAGCACTAAAAAATGTCCTCTCCATTGAAATAATTGGGAAGCGCCTCAAAATGATTCTTGAAGCAGTTTTTGAGTCACTTGTCCTTAAAAAAAAAAAGTGCACCCCTAACGCCTCAAAAGCGGCGCAAAAGCACACAGCGATTTATGGGCAGTTTTCAAGCTTCTCAGTGTGAAAGGGCTCTTAGTGTAGACTTCTGGGAATATCAGTGAGCCAATCACACAAGCAGGAAATGGCGATTCTGGGGGGCATTCTGGTGTACAGAACACCTCCAGGTAGTCATATTGCATTGCATTTTCAGAAAATTACAGAGCTGCAGATTGAAAAGGAAAAGGAAAGGTAATTATTAATAACATTCAATTACAATATGACTTGTGTCGCAATTGTATACGCTATATTTTTTTTTATTTGCTATTATTTTTACCCCCAAAAGGGGAGTTACCCTTTAAATAGAACTGCACTTCAGTTTTTATATACTTCAAAGGATCTCTATGATGAAAAACTGCTTAAAGGGTGTATATTTTTTAATTATTCATGACAAATGTTCCCATACATGTGTAATATCATCTCTCACCCACAGGTGGATTAGTGAGCTTTGATGTCGTGTATGTAAAGATGGCTGCCGCATATCCAATTAACCATGTGGTTGGGGGGGGGGGGGGGGGGGAGTGCAACCATGTGTTGATGACCTCACTCACAAGACAACATGTGAGTGGTCAAAAGGAATGACCACATCCTGTGGGTGGTCTCTGGTATACAGGACTTTAAATAGAGTCTCTAGCATGGAGTTGTATTAACATGCAGCCAAGACCTCATTGTCCTATTCCAGATATCGAGTTAAAGCTGTTGCCAGAGTTAATTGTTATTTGACCTTTCTTTGGGATATTGGAAATAGGAATGTATGTTTAAGTCTTGTTATTTGGTGTATTGTTCATGGTATTTTTTATGTGCAAGAAGCTTTATGTATTTTGTTGTCCAGTAAAGTTTTATTTTATGCTATTTATCAAAATTGTTATTGGTGTGTCTGTTCATTTTAAATATTCACTAGATATTTCAGTGGCTGTCCAGTATACCTTTACTATAAATTTTGTTGTTTCCCACATTTGATACAAAGGGTAACTCTATTTTCATGGGGAAAAAATAATATAAAAAAAAAAAAAATAATATAGCATATACAATTGCGATAAAAAAATAATATAGCATATACAATTGCAACACATGTCATTAAAAATTACCTTTCCCATTCAATCTGCAGCTCTGTAATTTTCTGAAAATGCAATACAATATGACTACCTGGAGGTGTTCTGTACACAGAATGTGTACAGACACCTCCCCAAAAAATAATATTTCTACTTGTGTGATTGGCTCACTGAATTTCCCAGAAGTCTACACTAAGATACAAGTCAGATTTCAGGCATCCCCTGAAACAAAAAATATAATTTTTGGTGAGATACTCCCAATAGGAACACGTCTAAAGGGATGCAGGCCCAGCAGATTTCCTCATTAGAGCTCTGCAGCTGCTACAGCTGATTGATAATTATGAAACCACTCCCATAGACCTACTCAGCACAGAGGAACAAAAAGTGATTTCTTTAGAACATCAAAAGGTAGGAATCTGCAACAAAGTTTGTTAAAATCCTTGTAATGTACATAGATGACAGAGGGGAATGTTTTTTCCTCAACAAAAGTGGATTTATGCTTTTTAACTAAATCTGTGGCAGGATCGTAAAAAGGCAGCAGAACTAGAGAGATTACCGAAAACACAATTCAACTTTACATCTGCACATTCAGTCCTGTTTGGAGCTTTCCGCAAATAAATGTCCGATTGTTGCTTTTTTACCTAATTGTAGGCCAATAGGTTGCAAAGGTCTAGGCCAGCAATGGCGAACCTTCCCAGCCCAGATGTTTTGGAACTACATTTCCCATGATACTCAACTACACTGAAGAGTGCATAAACATCATGGGAAATGTAATAACAAAACATCTGGGATGCCAAGGTTCGCCATCACTAGCCTGGGCACTGCATGTGGGATAGGTGCAGAGGGCACATATATACTTCAATATTAGGACAGGAGGGGTGCTGCGGGTAGTGCTGAGGGTGTGTGTGTGCACAAATGTCCAGGTAAACAGACCAGTGTTATGGGCTTCTACAAAAAGAATTTAAAGTTTTATCTTTAGTTATAATTTAATCAATAGCTTACCATCCTGGTTCTTGGCAATGTTCAACTTAATAAGAGATTTTGCCTCCAATTTCTGTGTAAAAAAAAAAAAAAAAAAAAAAAAAAAGATTATAATTAAATTGTAAACAAAATATCTTGGAAACGATTACTTCTAATTGGACAAATAATTTGAAATTTACTTCATGGATAAAATTTGTAATTAGGTGGATGCTAAGAATGTTGCCTAGAGATACTAAGGATATGGAATTTAAGACAGTAACTCCAAATGTGACCATCAAGATGATGACGAACAACATGGTCTTGCCTTTATCAGTCCCAAATGGCAATTGAGTCACTGTCCCGGATCTAAGTGAAAATAGAGGGCTAAGGGGCGTGGCCAACTTCAGGGATGTAAGCAGCGGTTCTCTGGAACTTCATTCTACCCCCCTCCATCCTGCCTTGATACTCCTGACCTAGTAATTGCAAATCAGCCATAACGTCCCTGCCTGTGGTGTGCCATCTAAGAAATGGTTAAATCCGACATGGTAGCGCTGGCACCCCATGTTTCAAGGCTCCTCTCTCCTCCGGTTCTCTGATCCAAGATGGCGCCGGCCTCCCTCGTGTCACCGCAAAGACACAGCCAGACTGAACAGCCTGCGCCTACACAGGGTGAGTCTGCAGGCATCCTAGATCGTAGCCTAGCTGATCTGCCAGCATGTCTCTTCTCTGACACTGGGACACAGGCCTCTCAGAATAATACAGATCATACAGAAAAAATCATACAGAGCCTATACTGTCTCAAATAATGGAGGCCATTCAACATTGCCAGATGACCTCTACTACACAAATTGATTCAGTCCGGATGGATTTATCATTTCTTAAACAAGATGTGCATAACCTCTGCCACAGGGTTGTTATGCTAAGCAGCGTACCAGTGATCTGGAGGTCACTACTAGTCCATTACAAGCTACAGTTAACTTCTGTAAGGGTCAGAATGTCACTATAGATAAACTGACTGATATAGAAGATCGCTTGCGGCGTAATAAATTATGCTTTCTGGGATTCCCAGAGGGCTCTGAGGGCAAAAATCCTGAGGCCATTATGGAACGCTGGCTTATTTCCACTTTTGGTGCCTCCACGTTCTCACCCCTTTTCGTAATTGAACAAGCACATAGGAAAGATTCTGCTCCAAGAGACATCTACAGGGCTCTAGAGTCATGGTTCTTAAACGCGCCAGAATAGCCTATGCAATCCATTCCACTTAATCTACATATTCTTGGGGTACTTCCATATTGATTACAAAATCTGCACCAATTTCCCTCAAACAAGTTAAAACAGACCCCGAAGCATGTTTTGTTATCCATATCCTTGAAATCCTAGGTAAACCCTATACTATCGTTAATTTATATATACCACCTCCACTCACTAAGAACCTATTGGAACGCATAATGAGATTGGTGGTAGAGTCGGCTGAAGGACCTCTACTTCTAGCTAGTGATTTCTTGGTATGATATGGTCCTTGACAATTCTCTTCACTGCTTAGGAGGGTCTACCTCTCGTACTACCCCTTTATGCTCCTATTTAGAGAAATTTGATCTTGTGAATGCTTGGAAATGGAGACATGCGGATACAAAGGAATACTCCTGTTATTCTGATACATATGGCACCCTATCTCGTATTGACCTAGGTTTACCATCTCATGCTATACTCAACAAGGTGTCTTCGATTAGATATCTCCCTAGAGCGGTATCTGATCACTCACCTTTACTAATTGACCTTGCCTTAGATGTGCCTACCTCATATTGAGCCCTCTTTGGCTTGTTGATCAAGCTGTGATAGACCCAAGATCTTGAGGATATGAATGCTTTCTGGATTACTAATAGCCAGAGTGCCTCCACTCCTATGGTCTGGGATGCCTTCAAGGCCACTATGAGGGACATCGTCGCTGCTGCTATATGGGCAGCCGACGGACTATCCAGTCTAAACTATTGGATGCTGGAAAAAAAAAATTATGCTGCGGAGGCTCGCTATTCAACTTCCCCTAATCCTGATAACTATTCCACATGGCGACAAAAAGCCAGAGTATTAGATCTGGTTCTACTAGAACGCACCCAAAAATAATTACAGTATCAGAATCAAAAATGTTTTGAGTTTGGGGATAAAAGTGGCCACCTTCTAGCATATCTCTCAAGACATGATTTTCAGCCCTGCTGTATTCCTAGAATTAAAAACTCGGTTGGTATAGTGGTTGAACAGAATGCAGGGGTTGGAGAGGCTTTTGTCGCCTTCTACTCAGAGCTGTACACCTCTAGAGCACACTACACAATTGTGGAGCTGGAGGATTACTTGTACAACATTAAGCTCCCCAAGTTATCTACAGAACAGATTGCAATGCTAGAAGCACCTTTGACCTTCAGAAAAAATTGGTGCGGCCATACAATCCATTACCCATAAACAAAACACTGGGCTTGGATGGCTTTTCTATACAGTGGTACCTACAATATAAATAAATTCTAATTCCACACCTATTGGGAATTTATAATCACGCCTTGAAAGAGGGACAATTGCCTTCCATATCTGAGGCCTTAATTGTACTTATACCAAAACCCCATAAAGATCATCATTATTGAGAATCTTACCGCCCTATCTCCCTGATTAATTCTGACGTCCAAATTCTAGTATAAAGTAATTACCTCCATTATAAGGTCTGACCAAACTGGATTTATCCCAGGCCATTCCACTTTCATTAACCTACGTAGCCTTTTCACCAAAATGCAAGCTAAACACGATAACACAGGTTCCAGGATAATTACTATCCCTGGACACCAATAAAGCCTTTGACTCGGTGGAATGGCCATACCTACAGGAAGTAATGGCAAAATTTGGCAAGTTTCTTAGATGGATTCAATTATTATTTAATAAGCCCAAGGCTAGACTAAGGCTGGCCATACACTATACAATTTTCTTATTCAATTTCCTTTAGATTTACCTTTAACTATGTAGTGCAAGGGCCTGCCTGATTGCATACAAATTGAAAGTGTTTAGGTTTGACCCTATATTACACGGTTTTGGTAAATCTAAAGGAAAGTTGAACAAGAAAATTGTATAGTGTATGGCCAGCCTAAGAGTGAACACCTCTGTGCCAGATCCCTTTCCCATAGTGAGAGGCACTAGGCAGGGATGCCCTCCATCACCACTACTATTTGCTATGGCAATAAAGCCTCTGGTGGAACGGATAAGGGGTAACTCCGATATTAAGGATTTGATAATTAATGAACTTGAGAAAAAAAGTATCCCTCTATGCAGATGACATGCTAATTTACCTAGCTGACTCTCAGTCCTCCCTCACTATGCTTTTACAAACTATTTAAAGGTTCCGCCATTTCTTGGGGTTTCTGGTGAATTGGGAAAAAAACTCTTATTTCCTTTGGATCCTGACAAACCGATACCCCTTCTGCCCTCATGCCCATTAAAAATTGTCAATACTTTTCATTATTTAGGAGTAATAGTGCAGCAACCACTGTCTGTAGATCTTAAAAACAAAATAGACCCTCTCCTTAAGCGACTTTGAAAGTGTGGTCTAATCTTCCTCTCAATTTATTGGGCAAGATAAATATATTTAAAATGAGCTTTTTGCAATGCTCTCTTTACATTCTGAGTAATTCCCCAATATATGTTCCTAAACGCCGATTTCAGGAGATTGACGCTATCCTTACGTCCTTTATTTGGGGTGGTAAATCAGTTAGAATTGCAAAGGATACACTTCAATTGCCTGTTTTAGAAGGAGGCCTAGCAGCTCCCAATTTATAAACATACTATATAGCTTCTCAACTGGTTCATGCCCACTGGTGATTTTATCTGGAACATAATGCAGCTACAGCTTTGGATGCAGCAATTCTCACATCCTATGAATCACTTTAGAATCTTATTCCCCACCAATCCACTTTAGGTAGAGATAATACCGACATCTTATCTTTAACCATAAGGATTTTTAAAGCATCAAAATCTACTAGCAGCTGATGTGAATCCCTCATATTCTCCTAATGTTCCCTCGTGGAACAATCCACAAATAGAAGAATTTTTTCAGCGAAAGGATGGGGCATACTGGGCTAAACAGGGAGTGAAACTGATATCCCATCTATTCACCACAGACGCGTTTTGCTCCTTTTCTGAATTCCATACTGCCTATGGGCTCCCCCCTACTGCATATTTTAGGTATCTTCAATTGCGACCCACAGCTGCAGCTCAATTTGGCCTACGTAACACCTCTATACAACCTTCCCCTTTAGAACGTCTTTTAGTAGACCCGAACCATTCCAAACTAATATCTACCTACTACGGTTCTTTATTAGACTCCAAAACCAGTAGACTCAATTTCAAGGAATCTAAATTGCGTGCAGATATACCAGAACTTACGGAGGAAATCTGGCAAGACATCCTGCCATTACAAGTCCCTACAGTCATCTCCTCCAGGGATAAGATTATCCAAGCTAAATGTTTGTACTGAGCATATTTCACGCCTTGTCTCCTTTACAGATTGAACAGATTACCTACTGCACTATTCCCCCAGGTGTTCCTTAGCGGATGGCACATTTTATCATATGGTGTGGGAGTGTCCGCCTGTCAGAGCATTTTGGTCAGAGGTCACTGCATATATTAGCTCTATTTTTTTAATACCTAATGTTTGCAATCAGTTGAGGTGTCTCCTTGGATACACTGACGACTAGTCCCTATCCAAAAACACTCAATTTTTTCTACGATTAGTTCTCTATTACCCAGTGGAAATCTACTACTCCTCCTACTATAGCTTTCTGTATCTATATCATCTGACACCTGTGATCGAACCTTATTTCTCACGTTGCTCAAATGATGGGATACTGCGTGTCATTCTGCAGAAGATATTTACTCAACACAAGCAGAGATGTTTCTATGATATGTTAAATCCATTAATTCAATCTACTTTATGTTCCACATGTAATGACTGGACTTCCCTTTTTTCCTTTTGTTTTTTGCATACGATTTTTGCACAAATGTACTGTACATTTTTCTTTTTGATCATGTACAATAAAGTTTATCTTTAAAAAAAAAAAAAAAAGAAAAAAAGGAGAGGGCTGAAGTGCATTATGACTTGACTTTATACTCTGAATGAAAGCAGAAAAAAAAAAAAAAAGAAGATCTTGCGATAAAGTAATCTGCCCACTCACATGCAGGAAGAATGAAAACTCTTGAAATAGCTCAGTCACAGTGAGGGTAAGCCTAATAAGCTGCATTGCTCATGATGTGGATACTGTATATTTTACAAAGTGCACTGGATAAATATACAGTTAAGTAGAAATCTTATTTAACAATGCTCATAAGTCAGAGACCCTTCTAGCTAAAGTGATGGCCACATGAAAGGCTACCTTACGGAAGAACAATGTCCAGGAAAATGTCCCGAATAAGCTTGAATGTGGTTTTCTGTAATACCACAATACTAAAATTTATTGGCCACTGCTGGAGTGGGGAAGACCTCTGAAAGACCTCCTTCAACTCTCCATCCAGTTGAATCATCACCTGGGGGAATGACGTTCTGAATGCACGCATGCCTTTCGGCCCACATGGGTACTACCAAAGATCCCGGGAACAGAACTTCTGAAGAGCCAATTCAAATCGGCCTTCTTTGACCTGCCCTAACTCTTGAAGAAAGGCCTTGTTGATGACAAGGCAACCTCTGCCTATACTGTTGGGCCATGGGCCACCTCCTAAGCACCTACCCTGTCTGACCAGCCGTATCCTATATACATTCATTTATCCAGAACTTTGTCCACTCATGTCATTCTCCCCATGTCATTACAGGTGACTGGAAAGGAGGTCAAGCTGCTGGGAATCCTTGACTCTGGAGCCCGCAGCTGCTTTTTGGACATTACCCTTGCCAAGAACCTACGCATTTCCCTTTACTAGAAAAAACAAAGACTTGATGTGTGCACCTTGCTGACAGCACCACTCCTAGTTTGGGACCCGTTACTCAGGAGACCATTACTTTCCTGACAACTACTGACTCTGGTCATCAGGGCTCCTATGTTCCCAGCCATCTTTGGAATACCCTGGTTGCATGTCCACAACCTTCAAAATTGGTCCAAGGGAGAAAATTACCTTCTCTTCTAGCTACTGCCTCCAGCATTGCTACATCTCTTCATCCACCAATGTTTCTGCATGCCTCTCTGCTCAACCAGTATTAGATGCCTCTCAGTTAATCTGTTCCTCCTACTTACCACAACTTCCTCAATGTATTTGACAAAAAGAAGGCCGACATACTCCCTTGTCACCAGTCTTACGGCTGTCCAATTGAACTCCTCCCAGGAGCAGATATACCCTTCGGGCGGATCTCCCCAACTGGAGCGTGAAGCCCTCTGGCGATACATTAACGAGAACCTTGTCAAGGGATTTATCCGCCCCTCTTTCTCATCTGCCGGGGACCCTATGTAGACTACGGAGAACTTAATAAAATTACATTTTAAAAAATGCGGTATCCACTTTCCCTGGTCCCTGAACTATTTCAGAGATTCCGGTCAGCCCGAGTATTTACAAAACTGGACTTACGGGGGGGGGCCTACAATTTAGTCCGTGTCCGGAAGGCAGTTTTCCAATCATTGCCTTTCCTGATGCACATTGGACACTTAGGAGTATCTTGTCATGTCATTTGGACTATGTAATGTCCCTGCGACATTTCAACACTTTGCAAATGACATTTTCAGAGAATAGCTTGACCTGTTCTTAATTGTCTACCTAGATGATATCTTGATTTTATCAGCTTTACTTGAACTCCACCAAGACCATGTCGGAAAAGTGTTGACCACCTTGAGAACGCCTGTACACGAAAGCAGAAAAATGTGAGTTTGAAAAACAGTCTATTCAGTTTCTGGGCTAATAATCTCCATGAAGGGAGTGGTCATGGACCCAATGCTTTGCAATCCTGGACTGGCCAACACCCTCTGACAGAAAGGGGGTTCAGAGATTTGTGGGGGATTGCCAATTTCTTTTAGGAACTTTTCAATCATCATTGCCCCAATCACCCAACTCGCCAGCTAGCATACACATTTCTTGTGGAATGAGGAGGCTCAAGCAGCTTTTGAACAACAGTTGAAGACCCTGTTCACCTCTGCCCCTGTTTTGCAACACTCAAACCCTGCATTACCCTGCGTGCTGGAAGTAAATGCTTCTGAAGTGGTGACGAGAGCCGAAATAGCTCAACAAGGTCAAGGTCTCAAGGTGCTGCTCCACTCTGTAGCTTTCAGTTCCTGGAAGCTAAGCTAAGCTGAGAAACACTGACGTGACATGGAATTTTTAGCAATCAAGGTGGCCTTTAAAGAATGGAGGTACCTCTTGGAAGGCGCTAACCATCAAATTATGATTTTCACGGATCATAAAAATTTAGAATACTTAAGGTCCGCAAAGCACCAGAGGCCCTGGCAGGCCAGATGGGCTATGTTCTTTTCCAGATTTAGTTTCCACATAACCTATCACCCAGGATCCAAGAATGGGAAGGCAAATGCGCTATCCCACATTTTTCCCATTTTGCCTGAGTCTGCACCCCTGAACACTATCTTGTCCTTCAAACATTTTTTGCTGATCCAGCCCAGTCTCAAAGCATCCAATGAAGAAGCCTTCTTGCTAAGCTCATGACCTGAACATGAGTCATTAAGAAGGCAGGACAAAGTGTTATGGCTCGAAGATCAGATCTCTGTGCCCCAGGAGGTGTGATCTCAAGTCCTCAGAGCCTTCCATGATAATCAGCTAGCTGGACACTTTGGGACCAGTAAGTCAATTGAGCTAATCCAGCGTTCCTTCTGGTGGCCTAACTTGCATCAAAATTGCAAAGACTATGTGAAATCTTGCACAGTGTTCCTGCGCAGCAATTGTGATAAAACCAGAGCTTGGGGGTTGCTAAGGCCCTTGCCTGTCCCAAATTGTCCCTGGGAAATGATAGCTAAGGGGTTTATTGTGGATTACCTTCCTCTCCATCCTGGTGGTAGTAGATCACCTATCCAAAATGGCCCACTTTTTATTGATGGTGGGTACACTGTCTGCGGCTGAAACCGCCCACACCTTCAGTAAGGAAATAAGACTGCATTGGCTACCCGGTAACACTGAGGGGTGCAATTCACCTCCAGGTTTTGTAAGGCTCTCTGCAAGGCATTAAAAGTGGAACTCATCTGCCTATCATCTGCCTTTCACCCTCAAAGTAATGGTCAAACAGAATGTACGAACCACTGTCTTGACTCTATCCACATCTGCGTGCTAACAGGAGGGGATGGTTCCCAGATCGGGTGTGTTAATAACAAAATATCATAATGAGAGCTGTCAGAGTGTCGACTGTAGTTGCAGAGGCATCCTATTAGCATGAAGCAGCCTCCCTGAAGAAGGTGGTGTTCCTTTTCTCCCCAAAATGCATTGGCTTGATATACCTTGTCACTACTTTCTATAAATGCTTTTTAACACCTTCAAACTCACATTTCTTTGGATACTGAGAACTCCTTCCTCTATACTTTATTCTACAAGCAGAAACTACCATAAGGTGGTACCAAAAGGCAGCAGCCAATAGCCCAAGAGGGCTTACTGCCACTATTGGCATAATTTACAAGAAGTGATTTCTTCCTACTCGCCCACGCAATCACCCACCCATGACCACTGACAGGTTTGTCTAACAAGATTCATATTCCTCTGGTCCAACGGTCCCTGAACGGTTGAATGAATCTTTAAAGATGTAAGATGACTGGGAAAACGCTGCTCATAACAGTCACAGTTATACCAGTGGTAAATACAGCCTTCTCAAAGTGCTCGTTGAGGATCCATCTAGCAGAATTTAATGCAGACAACAGAGTGAACGATAAGTTGATTTACTGAGAGCAAACGGTCAGTGCAGGAAAAAAAAAACCCTGGTACATTGTAAGAAAAAAAGTGACAATACACAGCCATGGACTTTCAAAAGCCATATGCAAGAAGTGAGTCTTTAGAGTTTTTGACAGGTGAAATTGCCACAGCTCTGGTCCCAAAACTCAGCATTGAATCCCCGGACAACTGGTCTAAAAAGCAGGGTCTTGTTTTAACTGGAACACAAATGGGTAGTCATTGCTGTCTACAGGACAGTTACAAAGAGTACATCAGTATACTTGAACTGGGAAAACCTCAGCTCATTGAATAACTGGAGAGACTTCCAGGTCTTTCAATATACAGCATACCTTTGCCAGTAGCTGTTGATTGTAGAAAACTCTTCCAATCCAAGTGAAGAAGACATTCATTCTCCTTAGGACTAAGCATAACTGAGCAGGTGTAAGGGCTGGTCTTTAGCTTTTATGTACTTTGTGTCAATTCTTCCCCTAGGCATCAGAATAGCCCTAAGTTGCTTATTATACATAATGTATAAAGCTGTAATGTTCAATGGACAATAGAGAAGAGATCAGCATATCAAATATTAGTGCCCTATGTACAATAAGACTAGCATGCACAAAAAAAACTTTATCAGAAATAAATGGATGGGAATTCGAATTTTCAGTCTTTGAGTGCAAGGTGAAAACTATACCCCCCCCCTCCACCACTTCAAGAGCAGCTTAGCCTTTTTGGTAGGACTCTCTTTAGACACTATGAAAACAATACATTTCCATTAACAGAGCAGTATAGCTGTTGCAAAAGGTTTAGGGTCCCTAAGCTAACAAATAAAAGCTACCTTTTTCCTGAAACAGCTAGCAGCTGAATGGTGGGAGCCAGGTTACCAAACCATCCCCTATGCACACATATTCAGGTTACCTAGGCTATGAACTTTATAGCTCATATAAAAAGGAGTCAATTCATTTTTTTTTTTTTCATTTTAGGTACTTAGTGCTATCAATTTATGCAGCACTTTACATATATATTGTACATTAACATCAGTCCCTGCCCTCAAGAAGCTTACAATCTAAAGTCCCTAACTCCCATTCATACATACACATACTAAGGCCAATTTAGACAGGAGCCAATTAAGCTACCAGCAAGTCTTTGGAGTGTGGGAGGAAACTGGAGTAACCAGAGGAAACCTAAGCAGGCACAGGGAGTACATGCAGACTCAGGCAGGTAGTGCCGGGGTTGAAATTCAAACAAACACCCCTAGTGCTGCTAGGCGGGAGCGCTAACCACTGTGCAGCCCAATTAAAGAGACATTTTTTATTTTTTTTACAAGTTACTGTAATACAATTTTACCCTTTGCTGCATATCGCAGGCCAGCAGATAAAGAGTTTTACAAAACGTAAGCTTGGTACACACTAACTTTTTTTCCATTCAACCCAGTAGACTGAACAAAAAAAAAACCTGACAGATCACTGTACTAACACAATTGAGGTTAGTATAGCAATCTTCCCGCTGTGCTATTGTCTTCTGATAGGGGGACTGCCCCCTCCCAAAACACACTGGCCATTGGCTGACAGAGCTGATTGGATACTGGTTTTCCTGTATGCCCATAAGGCAGAAGCTAGTCTTAAGACTGGCTTCTATTGGACAGGGAGCTGTACACCACGGGCTGAAAGTCGGCCATTTCCTGCTACACAAACCGTTTTTAGTCGATTCTCAGCCCATGTGTACCCAGAATTACACCCAAAGGTGAAAATCCCTTTTCCAACTACTCAAATCTGTCTATATATTATATAAGGTTTATTGACAAAAAAAAAAAAATCAAGAATGTTCATATTTTGAAGACAAATAATAAGCCAGCCACCCCCTCCCACAATCTGCCAACTCATCTAGGCTAGAGGCCATTTTCTGTTGTATGGTAATAAATTACTACAACCCTCCACACTCCCTGTAAGCATCATCCATAACCATTCTTTGCAGTAATGCAGTAAAATCTGGCAGGGAATGGAGGATCTACTGTAAATAAGGGCTTAAATTTATCTTGTTTTTTAGGTTTTCATTTTTTTATTTTTAGGACTCTTCTGGCAAGACACAGGTTAACAAAGTCTAGGGTGGAGTGCTTATGACCTACTTTCTATAAGGAGCTGGCGCATCCAGTGTGAGGGGTTGGTGACACGCTATCCCCTGCAGGGTGTGTGTGTGTATATATATATATATATATATATATATATATATATATATATATATATATATATATATATATATATATATACACACACACACACACACACACACACACACACACACACACACACATAACACATACATACATACATACATACTATCTCACAAAAGTGAGTACAACCCTCACATTTTTGTAATTTTTTTTATTATAATCACATTCACGTGACAACACTGAAGAAATGACATTTTGCTACAATGTAAAGTAGTGAGTGTACAGCTTGTATAACAGTGTAAATTTGCTGTCCCTCAAAATAACAACACACTGCTGGCAACAAAAGTGAGTACACCCCTAAGTGACAATGTTCTAATTGGGCCCAAAGTGTCAATATTTTGTGTGGCCACCATTATTTTACAGCACTGCCTTAACCTTCCTGGGCATGGAGTTCACCAGAGCTTCACAGGTTGCCACTGGAGTCCTCTTCCACTCCTCCATGATGACATCACAGAGCTGGTGGATGTTTGAGACCTTTCGCTCCTCCACCTTCTGTTTGAGAATGCCCCACAGATGCTCAATACGGTTTAGTTCCGGAGACATGCTTGGCCAGTCTATCACCTTTACCCTCAGCTTCTTTAGCAAGGCAGTGGTCGTCTTGGAGGTGTGTTTGGGGTCCTTATGTTGGAATATTGCCCTGTGGCCCAGTCTCTGAAGGGAGGGGATCATGCTCTGCTTCAGTATGTCACAGTACATGTTGGCATTTATGGTTCCCTCCATGAACTGTAGCTCCCCAGTGCAAGCAGCACTCATGCAGCTCCAGACTATGACACTCCCACCACCATGCTAGACTGTAGGCAAGACACACTTGTCTTTGTACTCCTCACCTGGTTGCTGCTACACACGCTTGACACCATCTGAACCAAAAGAGTTTATCTTGGTTTCATCAGACCACAGGACATGGTTCCAGTAATCCGTGATGCAGTGTGCGGCGTATAGTCTGAGCACTAACAGGCTGCCCCCCCCCCCCACTTCTTAATCCTCTGTAGCAATGCTGGCAGCACTCCTGCGTCTATTTCCCAAAGACAACCTGTGGATATGACGCTGAGCACATGCACTCAACTTCTTTGGTCGACCATGGCAAGGCCTGTTCTGAGTGGAACCTGTCCTGTTAAACTGCTGTATGGTCTTGGCCACCGTGCTGCAGCTCAGTCATGGCAATCTTCTTCTAGCCTAGGCCATCTTTATGTAGAGCAATAATTCTTTTTTTCAGATCCTCAGAGAGTTCTTTGCCATGAGGTGCCATGTTGAACTTCCAGTGACCAGTATGAGAGAGTGAGAGCTAGAACACCAAATTTAACACACCTGCTTCCCATTCACACCTGAGACCTTGTAACACTAACGAGTCACATGACACCGGAAGAGGGAAAATGGCTAATTGGGCCCAATTTGGACATGGTCACTTGGGGGTGTACTCATTAGTAGACATTAATGGCTGTGTGTTGAGTTATTTTGGGGGGACAGCAAATGCACACTGTTATACAAGCTGTGCACTCACTAATTTACATTGTAGCAAAGTGTCATTTCTTCAGTGTTGTCACATTAAAAGATATAATAAAATATTTACAAAAATGTGAGGGGTGTACTCACTTTTGTGAGGTAATATATACATACATACATACATACATACATACACACACACACACACACGTACACACAGTATATGTGTGAGGCTCAACCTTCTTTTAAGGATACCTAAACAGCAGCAGAATCCAGAATATTAAATAATATTAAATGCACTCTGCAGTCAGAATTAATAAAGGGACAAGTACCCTGGAGGGGATTCTTCATGCTTGAAATGTGACCCTGCGTTACAATGGCTCTTTCTTTATATCAGGGATCAGTTTGACATGGCCCCAGCACACCTGGAAAATCTGGTCATTCAGAAATATCTCACCTAGCCATTAATGAGGAGGAGGTTCACACAAAGGCTGGCCAAATGCCTGTGGGGGGGTAAATGTAGCATTTACTGCGCCCACTGATGGAGCCTGACATGTGCAGGACATGCTTATGCACGCTAATAGCATGACAGATATGCAAAGTATGCAGACAGTCTGGGTAGAGAACGTACAACCCAATACCTAAGAAGTGGGTCAGAATAGATTATGTGAAATACAGCATGTAGATATAAATATAGACATGTATTTATAGATTGCTATTTAAAACCCACACACTGTAATGCACTTTACAGAAACACTAAAAGTTACAGAATAAATAGCTCAAGTTTAAACCTCCTATTTGTGAAGCTCAAATAGGAATCTGATAAAACACATCCTAAAAGCCAAATACAGTAACCCATTTGTGCCTCATTCAAACAAGCTTTGAAAATAGACAGTTCGGAAGCAGTAAAAAACACAATGTAACCGCCTATCAATGCCACTCACAACTGATAAAACAAGGATCAGATAGAGGAGAGCAGGGAGCAGATCTGGGTCAGTGTTGCGTGGCGTGACGTCACCTTGCATTGATGCTTTGAAACCACCTTCATTCATTTATATTGAAATATGGCACATTTAAGGGTAACCGATGAATAACAGGTGCAGTGCTCAGGACAGAGAACCTCCTTTAAAACATAAATAGAATCCACAGGTGGGTGCTCTGGCTTTGATGGCCTCCAGACAACATGCCATCCTGGGCTTTGAGTGGGGATATCTGAATGATGCCTGCAGCTGCAGGCGTCATTCAAATATTTTTTTTCCAGCTGGCAATTCCCTTCATCATAAGAACAATCATAGTGGCTGTTCAGCCGCTTGACTGTTCTTGATTGTTCTCCCCCTCCTGCCACCCTACGGTGCTTCTACCAACTCGCCCGTGCAATCAGCGAGCCGAAGAAGGAATCTGTCGGCAGCGGAAGTACACTGTAGAGAATGTTTAGGACCAAGTGGTCTCTGGCAGTCTCTATGACTCTCGGAGGCCCAGGCGTGACGTTAGAACGTCACATCCGGCCTGGCAGTTGTAAATACTGCTGTGATCTCAGCTGAAAAGCCGAGATCGTTTTTTTTTTTTTTTTAATCTCAGGCTTTACAGCCTGGAGGAAAGATCTGGGGTCGTATTGAAGTGAACACATACGTACGTAGTGCCCACATATGTAAACTGCGTTCAATCCACACATGCAAAGTATTACCGCGATCGTTAGAGCGAGAGCAATAATTCTAGCCCAGGACCTCCTCTTAAACTCTAAACAGGTAACCTGTAAAAACTTTTAAAGCACTGCCTATAGAGATTTTTAAGTATCGAAGTTCGGCGCCATTCAACGCGTGTACGCAATTTTAAAGCGTGACATGTTAGGCATCTATTTTCTTGGCGTAACCCTTATCTTTCACATTATACAAAATAAATTGGGACTAACTTTTAGTGTTTATTTTTTTTATTTCATGAAATTGTTTTTTTTTCCAAAAAAATGTGTTTGAAATTTTGCTGTGCAAATACTATGTGACATAAAAATTTGCAATGACTGCCATTTTATTCCCTAGGGCAGCGGTCACTAAATGGCGGCTCGCGGTCCATTGGTGGCCCGCACGATGCTTCCGCCCGGACCGCTTGCGGCTCCCGGCTCACTCGCAGCCGGTGTCCTGACGGGCCGCGTGCCGGGGAGTGACGTCCCGCCGCACGCCCCGCCCCCTGCAACTGACTGATGGACATCGCGGTGTCCTGTTGGGCCGCGAGTAGGAGCGTGACGTCACTCGCGCGCCCCGCCCCCTGCTCCTGACTGCGGCTCCCTCTCAGCCGGGCAGCGAGCTAGGGCGTGACACTATGTGCACACCCCGCCCCCCTGTTCGCGGCTTTTGGCTCAGCTCCTGTCCTGGCTCCAGGTATGTGGAGCACATTTTTAGGGGAGAATAGCTCAATTTAAAAAAAAAAAACCTCTCAAGGTTTACCAAGTGTGCAGACTGGCATGTTTTGTTGTGCTCATTAGAGTGCCCCATAAAAGAAACAAAAATGTGCCCATCAGATTGCTCCCTTGTCATAAAATGTGCCCATCAGCGTGCCCCTTATTTTATGTTAAGGGGCATGCTGATGGGCATATTTTATGTTAAGGGGCACGCTGATGGGCATATTTTATGTTAAGGGACACGCTGATGGGCATATTTTATGTTAAGGGACACACTGATGGGCATATTTTATGTTAAGGGGCACGCTGATGGGCATATTTTATGTTAAGGGGCACGCTGATGGCATATTTTATGTTAAGGGGCATGCTAATTTACACGTTTTGTTTTGCCCATCAGCATGCCCCCTAACATAAAATGTGCCCATCAGCGTGCCCCCCCCAACATAAAATGTGCCCATCAGTGTGCCCCCCAACATAAAATGTGCCCATCAGCGTGCCCCCCAACATAAAATGTGCCCATCAGCGTGCCCCCCAACATAAAATATGCCCATCAGAGTGCCCCCGAACATAAAAATGTGCCCATCAGCGTGCCCCTTATTTTATGTTAAGGGTCACACTGATGGGCAAAGTTTATGCTAAGGGGCACGCTGATGGGCACATTTTATGTTAGGGGCACGCTGATGGGCACATTTTACACATTTTAAGTTAAGGGGCACTCCAATGGGCATATTTTATGTTAAGAGCAATGCTGATGGACACATGTTTGTTTTGCCCATCTTTCCGAGTCATAGCACAGACTTCAGATTCGGACCTCGGCCCAAAGAAAATTTTGGCGACCGGACCTCCTTGAATTTTAATTCATTACCCCTGCCCTAGGGTCTCTGCTAAAAAAAAATATATAATGTTTGGGGGTTCTGAGTAAGTAGCAAAAAAGTTTTGATTTTTACATGAAGGAGCAGAGTGCCAGAACTGGCCGATATGAAAGGGGGTTAAAGGCAGTTGCAAAGCGTCAAAAAGTTATTTCTAATTTTAGCATTGTAAAATAAGAAAAAAGAATCGCAAAACACAGTGTTGGGAAAAAAAAATAAAAAAAGGATCTCATGGCGTTTGAGGAGCGTCACTTGAACACCTGTGCAACATGTTAGAAAGGTACATTAACATCAAATGTGAACGGATGGATGAGTGGCATTTCCTTGTTTGTCACATGAGATTTTATATATATAATATTTATTTAATATATATTTATTTATTTATTTTATTTTTTTTTTCCTACCAGTTTTTTTGTTAGTTTTGTTCCTTTACTTTAGCTGTGCTGCAATAAAGCGTAACTCGACCTCTGAGTGATCCAAGTACATTGCAAGGATTATAACAAACTTTGTTGCAGATTCCTACCTTTTGTTATTCTGAAGAAATCACGGTTTGTTCCACTGTGTCCCTATGCTTGAGTGGGTCTAATGGGAGTGGTTTCAAAATTATCAATTAGCTGTGCAGCTGCAGAGTACTAATCTGCTGGGCCTGCATCCCTTTAGACGTGTTCCTATTGGGAGCATCTCACTAAAACTGACATTTTTGCTGCAGGGGATGCCTGAAATCTGACTTGTATCTTAGGCAGACTTCTAGAAAAATTGGTGAGCCAATCACACAAGCAGGAAATGATGTCTCTGGGGTGTGGTCAGCACACATTCTGTGTACAGAACACCTCCAGGTAGCCATATTGCATTGCATTTTCAGAAAATTACAGCGGCTGCAGATTGAAAAGGAAAACTCTTTTTTATTACCATTCAATTATAATATGACTTGTGTCACAATTGTATAAGCAATATTATTTTTTTCCCCAAGAAAGTGGAGTTACCCTTTAAATAAAAATAAAAAAGTATTTTTTACTTATCTTTGGTTTGGTAAAAATACCACTGAATGGGATTTGTTATATCTTTTTTGTTTGAGAAGTGCAAAAATACCTGTTGATTTTGCTAGGCATCTTGCCAGCTGATATCTTTGTGTTATCTGCTGATGTACAAGGTAGGATTAGCTATATTTGAATCTTCTGATTCCTGCAGCTCTTTCTTCCACCTGTGAGCAGCTAGCTGCAGCAGCCAAGGAGTGTACACTTCAATTACAGGTTAACGGCAGCCACAGCCATCTGTGGCTGTTCGCCCCCACTCAGTGCACACAAAGTGAGGACAAGTCGGTCATCTTTGTAAGGCTAGCCATACACGTTAAGGTTTCTCATGTTCAATCCCATGTCGATTAAGAAATTTTGTCTTTATATTTAAAAATATATGATAGTATATAGTCTGGCTGAAAAACTACACAAGTCCATCTAGTTCAACCAATAAAAGGGGAAAAAAAATACAATCCCATATACAAAATTCTATACCTACAGTTGATCCAGAGGAAGGCTAAAAAAAAAAAAAAAAAACCAGCAAAGCATGATCCAGGATAAAGTAATGAAAGTGCTCACAGCAAAACCTTCAAAACTTCATATTCTGAATATACATTTTTAGGGTGTCAGAATCCCAAGAACACTGACATTGTCAAACCTGAGCTGCAACATGCTTATGATGAGCATCATAGCAGCTAAAGTATAATTAATGAACTATTATCACAATCTAGAACTTCCTTCGGCCCTAGCACATTCAGACATCTGCTATAAACACAATCAACGCTGTTGGATTGTCATGTGATGAGTCACCTTTGCATCACTATTATTAACTGTAAATGCGTTAACACAGATTGTGGGAAAGGGTGCTTCAGCAATACACAAATAAGACTGTTAAAAGCAATGTGGGTCTCTGGAAATTAACCTACTGCCATCTAGTGTTAAAACGGTGAACTGTATATAAAGTCTGTCTGCCAAGCATTTTACCTTGCTATCATAGGATTCAACCACAAATGTGGAGCAAATTTCAATTACAGAGAATGCTACCATCATGATCCCAGTATTAAGGCAGCACTAAAAAAATATCTACACACACAGTTGGTCTTGATGTACACACTTTATCTAGTACCTGCTCCCTAAGCTGGCAAAGAAAATGGGACCATAAAAAGAGAGAAAAGAACTGTTGGCAACCATGTTGTTGAAGAGAAGCCAGATTAAAGTTGTTGTAAAGCCTAGAGGTTTTTTACCTTCATGCATTAAGGTATAAAACCATCAGTATGCAGCTCCCCCCCCCTCCCCCGCAGCCCCCCCCCCCCCCACCAAAATACTTACCTGAGCCCGAAACAGCAATGTCCACGAGAGCAGCTGTTGTCCCGAGTCTCTGCCTCCTCATTGGTAGAGACACAGTAGCTGTCAATCACAACCAGTGACGAAAGAGGCGGGACGGGCCTCTGGAGCAAGCACGCACAAATGCCCCCATAGCAAGTGGTTTGCTATGGAGGAACTCGGCCAGGGGGGGGGGGGGGGGGTTCCTGAGAAAAGGAGGGAGGATCGAGGCTGCTCTGTACAAAACCATTGCAAAGAGCGGGTATGTTTAAAGCGGTAGTAAACCTCTGGAAAAAAAAATGTAGAAATCTGCAAGACAATAGCATAATGTGCTAGTATGCATCGTATACTAGCACATTATGAAATACTTACCTTAGAAAGAAGCCCCCGCAGCGGCGCCCAGTCATTGCTGAAGGTTCGCAGGCTCCAGTGCTGTGAGTGGCCGGAGCCGCGATGATTTCAGTTCCGCACATGCACGTGGGAGCCCTCCGTTCCCGCAAAGAGCTCGGCCCTTCAGAGCCCATGTGCTGCTGAGGTCAGCGGCTGCATGCAGGGTGAATATCTCCTAAACCATGCAGGCTTAGGAGATATTCATTTTACCAACAGGTAAGCCTTATTGTAGGTAAAAAAATCACCAAGCTGGGTGTACTGCTTTAACATATTTGTTATTTTTTCTAGATTTAATAATTTACTTTAAGGTCTGTATTGGGAAAAATTTGTGCTCTCATTACAGGCTGAAATAATTGAGGCTTGGCAATTCAAATTTTAAAATATAGAGTGCTTATATAATCAGCAAGGTTCAAATAAGAAAAGCAATCTAAATCAAATAAACATCAAACTTTTTATCACTTCGATCCCTAAATCAGTGATATACTGAAACCATTTCTATTAACGTGTTATTATTTAGTTTGGTTCTCCCACTATGAAGAATAAATGCGTAATTAGAAAATTCCATTTCAACAGAATGCAGAAGTCTCACTGAGCTGCTTCACAGAGATAATGTGTATGGCCACAGTTTGGTCTGCAACTAGTGGCAGAAAGGATTTACTGTAGGAGACAGATCTGGACTGAAAAGTCAGTATTGCAGCAAAAGCAGTTTTTTTGTTAATAGCGTATTTACCTTTTGTGGGGTGGGGTTTAAAAATGAACACTCCAGCTATACAAGCACAACTATTCACTATTTGTGAATCCTGGACTCTGAACTATCCTTTCAGCTCAACATCCAATCATTGTCCAAATCTTGCCACCCCAACATCTCCAAGATATGCCCCTTCCTAACCAATGATATCACAAAGCTCTTAATACACTCCCTGGTCATCTCTCGCCTCAACTACTGCAACTCCCTCCTCATTGGCTTACCTTTAAATAGACTATCCCCCCCATCAGTCCATTATGAATGCTGCTATCAGGCTCATCCACCTCACAAACTGCTCAGCTTCTGCTATCCCTCTCAGCCAATCCCTTCACTTGCTCCTGCTCACCCAACAAATTAAAATCAAGATACTAACAATAACTTATAAAGCCATCCACAACTTGGCCCCCAACTACATCACTAACCTAGTCTCAAAATACTAACCAAATTTTTTCGATCCTTCCAAGACCTCCTGCTTTCTAGCTCCCTTGTTACGTCATCCCATGCTCACCCCCAAGACTTCTCCAGAGCCTCTCCCATCCTCTGGAACTCTCTACCCCAATATGTCCTGCTATCTCCTACTCTGTCCATTTTCAGACGATCCCTGAAAACCCTTCTTTTCAGAGAAGCCTATCTGGTCCCCACCTAACAACTGTAGATTTATTTTCTCCATCAGCCCACCCCCCACAGTTATTACCTCTTTTATCTCTTGACCCTCCCTCTTAGATTGTAAACTCTACCGAGCAGGGTCCTCTGATTCCTACGGTTTTAAATTGTATTGTAATTATACTGTCTACGCTTGTAAAGTGCTGCGTAAACTGTTGGCGAAATATAAATCCTATATAATAATAATAATTATACAAATCCTCCACTACACTTTAAAAAGCTTACACAATGAACTCAATGACCAACACCCCTCGAACATGTAAACTGTAAAACACACCTCTCCTGTGCTAGGGTTAGTTCCATATTTCTTTATCCATGGGACAATACTCCTGCAAGGAAAATAAAGAGAAGGTCAAATCAAAATCTCTTATAATTATGATCATAAATCAGAACTCACATTACCTGATAAAGTGTAAAAGATGCAAGACAGCTGTAATCCTTACTTTCTGGAAATGGCTGCTTTTGGTGCCTGGGATTTGGGGGCCTGTAGTGTTTGGCATGGGACTGCATTTTTTTTCGCTGCCCAATAAGGCAAGTCCATATATAGGGGTTAAGGCTAATGTTGGGGGAAAGGATGGGGTTTTGGCTTTAAGTGTGAAGTTAAAAGGAAACCTTTACTAGTTTTCAAACCTTTTCGAGGAGCAATCAACTCAACAAGCCTGAAATCACTTGCTCTCTAGTTCCCTCATTACCTCCTCTAATGTTCACCTATAGAACTTCCCAAGAACCTTTCCCATTCTCTGGAACTCCCTATCCCAGCTAATAATAATAATAATTACTAGCATTAGCCCGAAAAGTCTCTAATGTATTCCTCTCAGTTTAAACTTGGTTGCTAAAGCTTGATTTTCCCCAACTCCAAGGCCAAGTCTTGCCAGCTGCTTAACTGCTATTCAGGAACAATGGTTCAGCTGTCCGTAAGAGAGCTCTGACAAAACAAAAGAATGGCAAAAATATGGCTCCTACATCAAAGTTCATCTAAATCAGAGAGTGACAAAAGATGTTTTTTTTGGGCTATTAAATGGTTAGGATCTGATGGTGTCAATGCTTTAAAAATTTACAACCAAGTGTAATGTGTGACTTGCAACATGCTCCAGGTACCCCCTCCTGCACCCCCCAACCCTTTTCGTGACAGAGGGTGGGGGGGATCCTCTCCCCACACCCGCTATGGCTTTTCTAAAACAGTGTACTTGTGCGGGGCCACACAGCCATGTCATTCATTCACCGCAGTCTCTGAATGAACTACAAGTCCCTTCTTCCACTGCGGCAAACGGCTTGTCTCAATGAACTTCAAGGGCACTAATGAGCGCCCAAAAAGCTCATTGACGTTTCCTCCAGCTTTGTAACTATCTGCCCATATGGAGGTAGGGGCAGGCAAGCTGGAGGTAATGTCTGCAGAAGCCTTACACTGCACCTGCGATCAGTAGATCATGGGTGCAACACTTTGCAGGCTCAACAGAAAAAAATATTTAATGCACATTTGTTTTTTGCAAACAATATGTGCACTAATTAATTTTTTCTTAAAAAGGTGCACTGTAAAGATCTTGCAAGCACAGAAAAAACACCCACTGATCTACTAGAAATGCACTTAGCCCTTAAACTGATTGTAAAGGCAGAAGGTTTTTTAGATCTTATCTTAATGCATCCTATAAATAAGTAGGCATAGGACTATACTAATGTGTACAGAGAATATAGCTGAATCTTATTCATTAATGGAGACAATCTGGGCAGTTCAGCCTAAGCAAAGCCTCTCACCGGCAGACATGGGGGGACTAAAAAGGGTGGATCTGGTCGGGAATAAAATAAAAATAGGTATGCTATTTTTATTTAGTAGTATAGTATAGGATACCTGTTTTTATTTTATCCTGTTTTTATTTTATTCCCGACCAGATCTACCCTTTTTAGTCCCCCATGTCCAATAGTCAAAATTTTAAATTGAAATATGTTGTATTAAATAAATTTGTACATTTTTAATCATATGTGAAAATTGTTGAATCAAGGTACCATTAAATCCCGACTTTCCCCCACATTCCCTTCCTGGAGACTGTTTTGGAGACAACACTCTCCTTTTCCTATTTCCCCCCTTTATGAAGTACGGTACACGTTTTATCGGATGTTGGTACCTACAATCCCCTTTATCTACCTCAGGCTTTTTGCATTTATTCACATTGGTGGCAAGCGGTGGGATAGTGCTTCCTTCCTTCCACGTCCAAACCACCATGAGATCCAAGATCAGGATAGCAGACTTCGGTCACCCCAGCTGAGATATGGACCTGGCATCAGAGTTGCTAGGGCTATTGCGGATCGCCCTTTCAGCAATCCCCAGGACTATGTCTGCAGATCAATATCTGAAGATCAGGCAGCAGATTCGGGTGGAGCTCTGGCTTGGAGTCCCCTGGGTCGCTGGTACACACCAGGGCAAGTGCTTTATAACCCCAGGGCAACAGGCCTGTGACCAACGGGAGCTGCGGATGCCGTTCCTGGGACAGCGGCCCCAGGAGCAATGGGTGTCCGAGTTAAACAGGCTAGTCCAGCAGGAGATAGAGCTGGACAATCAGTATCGGGATCTGCAATGACACGCAGAGCAGGAATATTTGAGAGACAATAGAATGCTCTCCGGAGGGATAGGACTTTCGTGGCCCTGGATTGCTGTGGGAGAGCCTTACAGATGTGATTGTGTTTGGCGATGAAGGGGAATCTACTTTTGAGGACCTGTGAGAATACAGAGAGGCTATGCTGGGTCTTGCAGTGGTCTCAAAGCCTAAACCAGATCTAGAATATTTGTTAAGCACAGCAACTGGAAAGGGCATACAGGGAACTGCTTGAACGCGTTCAGCAGCATGCCCCAGAATATGCAGAGGAAATTCCGGAGATTGCTGTCCCCAAAGCTGAAGTGCTGACAACAGGGCAGAGCTCTGCTAGCCTCTGCCCAGCACCATCTTATTCGTTCCACGGACAGGAGATGGTGAACGTCTATCCCCAGATACCAGTTCCAGAGACTGGGGATTTAATACACTTTTCTGCTGACAAGGAGCAACCAGATGAGCTTCCAGCAGAAAAGCTGACTTCAGAGCATGGCGCTGTTGACCCATGCATACAACAAATCGGTGGCCCTAAAGGATTTGTGCAAGGCCACCGATGTTTCACTTTACTTCCCAGTGAACAGCTGGCAGCTGAGTAGAAAACTACTGGCCTCTGCCCACAACAATCGACTCCGCAGGAGCTTCAGGGAGAGAATTCAATCGGCACCTCACAACTGCAGTTAGAGCTGATATTGGTGAATGGGACTGTGGTATCCACTAACAGCAACCCAGCAAAAGAGCTTGCAACAGGGTAGAGTGCTGCTGGCCTCTGCCCACAATTAACAGAAGATGGATTTCCTGAGGTAGTAGATGGAACTTCGGTCTCCGTTGACACGACCCCAGAAAAGGGTCTGGCATTGGAGCAGGAAGGCATCTGTCTTGCTCTGCAAACAATGGGGGATTTTCATCTAGAAAAAGACGATGAAACCACGGTCTCCACCTGGATACCCCAGGGATGCTGGACAGTTGGCCCAGATAACCAACAGCATGATGGAGTGAGCCCAGCCACCCAGTCTTCTCTCCAGCGGCTAAAAGGACTCTAGGGAAAATGGCCAGTCCACTTCTCCCCAACAGCGATTATGTTCTATAAGAGAGACAGAGGTTGGCTGGGTGAGTAACGCTCTGTTTCGGGCAATTTGTTTGGGGTACTGTGTGTGTACAGACACTGGGGGAATGGAAATACGGACTAACTTTGAAGTCAACCCATTTGGGGTCTCCTTCTGTGTTAGTCTCCTGCTGAAAGGGGAGATATGCGACGGGAGTCTCTTTGGGCGGGGGGCTTGTGGAACCCAGATTACCATAGAGAGGTCAGGAAATTCCTTGTCCAGCTTCCCCAACCCCTCATATCTGTAAGCCACCCTGTGTCTATTAGGGGCACAGGGTGATAAAGAACTCCAGTTGGGTCTGCACTAATCAGAATCACTATACAACCACACCGGACTCAGCATTTCGTTTTACCCCGGTTATCCTGGGTTTTATATATGTGTGGTATGTGTGGTTTGTGTTGAAAGAAGGAAGGGGCTCTTTCACTTGGGACAATAACATTTCTTAACAATATCACTCAAGAAATATATGAAGATAAACAATTTCACTTTTCAGATTGCTAGAATATTGTAGGAGTGTCTCACAGACCATTGCTAGATAGTTTGAGGTGGGGTGGGAGTTGTTATTTATTTGTTAAATGCCTATATCCCATTGTTCTATTGTTTCTGTCTGCCTTGGGAGCAAACAATTATGGGATGTATATGTGAATGTGGATTAGCTGCTAGAGGGGAGGGGAATTTCTCCTGAAGCCATTCCTAAAGGCTGTCTGTGTGTAATGTTACGGAATGTAGTTTACCCCGCTCTGTGTCATTATGCAAAGAGGGGGGATTGTCCACAGAGTGGCTGACAGAACGACCGTCTGCCTTGTTTACATAGGCAGAATGGCGTTCTGTCATTCCGCCGAACAATCGCGGGTGGCCGCGGATTGGCTCCCACTGTGTCCAATCATGACGGGAGCGCATGCATGCACGCACGTCTCAGAGTCTTCAGCAGTTAATCAAGCATTTTACTGTGTTTCATGTATAGATAACCAGTAATCAATTACAAAATGCACTTACAGGAGATCAAAAACGATTCCATCTGGTGTGCAGACTGGATATTCGAAGGGCTGCAATGATAAGCTGAAAAAGTAACAGAAATAGAAATCCAAGTCACTTAACATTCTAAAATATATTCATTCCAAGGTGATCAGAGATTATTATTTTTTATTATTATTATTATATTATTATTATTATTATTATTATAATACAGGATTTAATAATGAGAGGAGTTCACTAATCAGGGTGGATTTGACCTAAATCAAGTCAATTTAAGGTTAGTAAAACAGCGACATCAGAACCGATTCAATCATACAGTTTGCATTGTACATAGATTTGCAAAATAACTGTAAAAATTGTGTGAATGCATCAATGTTGTGCATGTTATCTTAGCTTGCAGAGCTTGGATTCATTGAAGGAGGTTAACAAAAATGTAAATATTGCAGAATAAACAGCCTCATGCTACATAACGAAGCTTCATTTCATGCTGAAAAAAGGAAATGATTTATATTTTTTTTTAAATCAAGAAAATCAGATTTAAAATTTAAAAAAAAAAAAAAAAAAAAAAATCGGATTTTTATTTTTTTTTTTTATTTAAAAATCACAGATTTTTATCCACAAAATGTGAAACATCTCTCAAATCAGAAACTGAAGAATAACAGTAGAATAATTAAGTAGGCGTTACTATAAAAATAATTACTTAAAGCGTATATGTAGAATCAAAACGGTTTTTAGTTTTGTTTCAAGGAAGGAAGGGATAAAACCCATGTCGCTTTATTTTTATTTTTTGTTTTCCGTCTGAGCCCCCTTGGGGGAGATTTTCCTTCACATCCTATCCTGAAAACAGGAAGTGAGAGGACATCCTTTCTTAGGCAGTAGTTGGGAGATTTCCAAGTTGCTAATCTAAGATCCATTTTATTCTGGAAAACAGAAAAGCCCAAGAGCAAAAAAAAAATCCAAAATAGGTTTAAATGAGACCTATAAACCAAGGTTTTCCAATAAACTAAAAAAAAAAAAAAAGAAGATTTTATGGTCAATAAAAGAATATACAAGAGAAGAAATAAAAATCTATTTCTCTATAGTTTCTAACCAGGGACATCCTAAAGCAAACCTAAAAATTAGTAGGCAAACTGAAGAAAGAAACCTGGCATCCCAATCAGCACAGCGATGATCCAGACAAACTGTGGTCTTAGGAAACCAAATGCCTGAAGGACAGCAAACAAAAATGGAAATGGCAGAGAAAAGAAGACTGGTGAAAAGTGACAAACACATCTACAGAGAGATGATATGGATGCCACCACTAACCCAGTCAAGCAGAAAACCAGCTAGAAATGTTGAGAGGTCTGTGCCATTCTACTGAGGGGTCTTACACTAGGCGAATTAGAGAAAGGAAACCTGGAATCCTAGGGTAAGGAACCCAGAGAAAAATCAGTAAGACCGAGGGCAGATGCAGAGACGCAACTCCACATAACCCTTTTGGGCAATGAAAAACATGTAGGGAATTAAGTGACAACGCACATCTTGAGAGTTCGTAGGCTCAATTATACTCTTCCAGATATGACAAATACCATCAATCAGGAGAGACTATCCAAACAATGCAGCCTACCCAATTAGAACTACTTATGTTTAAAGAACCAAAAAATTTGAAAAGCCATCCTGTTGAAAATGAGAAAAGCATGACATATTGACGTCAGACAGTAAGACAGCTCTAGAAAGAAAGACGATCATGTCTATGGGTGTCGGTCTATAAATGTTAGTCTGAACAACTATGTGTACTGCAAGGCATTCACAAAGCATTCAGCAAGCATGAATCAAATTTTCTTAAAGTTTTTAAAGCACCATTCAGCGCCAATGTGGGTGTTGACTGTCTTTTAACAAAAAATTTTAGAAGTCTTCGGCAAGCATTGAGAAGTACTGAATTGTACTAGAAGATTGTATAAAGTGACAAAGAGCAAGTAAGGAGCCCAAGAAAAATGATAAATAAGAAGGGGGGGGGTGTAACACAGGAAGGCTTTTACCTTCAGGACAATTAGTCCAACTGATTAGTGGGCAAAAAAGCAAACAAATGCTAACAGGACCAAAAATAAACAGAGAAATGGGGACTATCTGAAGCTCAAAAAGCCGTCTGAAGAACCTTATATCTGAAGTTGCATCAGATGACACTAAAACAGTTAACTGGATGGAACTTAGAACATGTGAACCATGCTATTCTAGTGAACAGTTGCTTGATGTCAAAAAAGCTCTTACAAACCTAGCAGAGTGCACCTTGACAGAGAAAGGTGGAACCGGATCTTGAAGACCAAAAAGCGTGGATGATGGTCTGCCTGAGCCACCTAAAAATGGTAGTAAGAGAAGTTGGAGCACTCTTCCGGGGGCATGGATCTCCCCTGTACAAAGGTCTTAATCAAGAAGTAAGAGGCCAGCTGTCTCTGAAACAGGATAGAAAGAACAGAAACCTGGGCCTTGACAGTTTTGAAAGTCAAACTCTGGTCCAGACAGATGCACGGAGAAGAGGATTTGTCCCACAAAGAAATTCCTATGGTGAAAGCCCTGAGACCCACTTTTCACGTCGGATGACAGAACCTGAGGGAAACAGCCTTTCTAGCATTTTAGGAATCACAAATGCGGAGCCTGGGCTTCAACATGCCAGCAACCTTGAAGTAGATGGTAAACCAGACCCTGGGTTCCAAACGATGTGGCAGAGGCCTTGGAGCATCCACCAGTCCCGAGCAATTAGAACCACCAAAATGTCACCCAACTAAATTTTGCAAAGCAGACAAAAAAGACGTTTTAGGGAAGAAAATTCACATCTGGGTTTCTTGATTCCACAGGGGCCTCCAAAGCATCCATTGCTTCTGCCAAAGAATCCCTGTACCTGGAGACAAACTTGTCCATTTTGTTACTGAACTTGGGAGGCCAGGGGGCCACATACTGCATGCCCCACCTGCGACATAGGTCCTAGATTACCACCAACATCTGGACAGTAAACATACCCGGTACAGAGGGGCTGTGCACTCAATATACCTGCTGGTGTCTAGAATTTGATATGTTGCGAAAGCGTGAGCGTAAGGCAACAAATGAGCTCAGGGCAAGAAGCAAAGCCTCAGATACTCATGAAATCCAGACAGCCAGTAGCAGATGAGGTTTGGAAGTCACTATAAGCAGACAGCATGAAGGAGCAGCAGCGAGGAGATGCTTCTATGACGCTCTATGGTAGAAAGAGTAAGTGCAAAGTGTGTGCAAAACTTCACCCAGCAGATGACATCAGCGCTCAGTCCCAGTGTTAACCCCTTACGCAGTATAAATAGAAATAAGAAATAAAGGCATTTGCCAATAGCTCCCCTGCTGGCCTATACACAAGTCTTCCAAGAAAGGATAAGCATTGAGTGTGGCAATGCCAGCAGCTCTCTTGAAAACACTCCACAAAAGAAAATTCACCAGAATGGATTCTAGAAAGCATCCTAAGCGTAATCCACTGCCCAGAGGTAACCTCCAAGCTTTGCCTACAATGCCCAGTCCAGTGAGGTATTCAAAAGCCAGGTTGAGGATGATTTTTGATATCAGCTCTAGGAGTGATGTAGAGAAACAGCTTAACTGAAGGGAGAAAAAAAAAAAAACCAAACACAAATGAATTGAAAAAAAACCCAGTCTTGAAAAAAAAAAAAAGGAATTGAAAAAAAAACCCAGTCTTAACTCAACAGAGTTGAGCTTTCTTTTGGAGGTATTTAATCCCCACTGGGTTTTTTTTATTTTTTTTCTTACTAAAAAAATAGAAAAAAGACAGAAAATTTAGAAAAAAAAAAAAGTTTTTCCTATTTTCTGTCAGTAAATTTTTAAAATAAGTAATTGTTCTCCTTCACTGATGTGCACCGATGAGGTGGCCCTTATGGGCACTGATGAGGAGGTACTAATATGCCGCACTGATAGGTTGCACTGACGGGCAGGCACTGACTGGCAACACTATGGGCACTTTTTGAGCTTTTATGTAATCAGGGCAATGATGATCATTCCCCCGATTACCTTTTCTGCATTTCCCTTTGAGGAGGAGCCACTGATCGGCTCTCCTCGCCACACACTCTGACTGTGTGAGGCGAGGAGAGCCGATAAAACGGCACTTCCTTATTTACATGTGACCGGCTGTGATTGGACACAGCCGATCACATGGGTAAAGAGCCAAGCCATTGGTTCTTTACTAAGATCGGGGTCGGGCCGTGTCCTAGCACCATGGCGCAGCCACGATTGCCGCTCTGCGCGCCCCCCCGGGCGCGTGAGAGAAGTTGTTCTGGTGCGCCGTCATATGACGGCGACCCAGAACAATAGCCGCACTGCTCTGCCGTCAATTGACGGTGGGCGGGCGGGATGTAGTTAACCACTTCAGCCTCTGAAGGTTTTACCCCCTTAATGACCAGGCCATTTTTTACGATTCGGCACTGCGTTACTTTAACCGAAAATTGCGGGGTCGTGCAATGCTGTACCCAAATTCAATTTATCTAATTTTTTTCCCCACAAATAGAGCTTTCTTTTGGTGGTATTTGATCACCTCTGCAGTTTTTAGATTTTGCGCTATTAACAAAAAATTTTAAAAATGAAAAATGTTTTTATCAGTTTAGGTCAATTTGTATTCTGCTACATATTTTTGGTAAAAAAAAAAAATCCCAAAAAGCGTATTTTAATTTGTTTGCGCAAAAGTTATAGCATTTACAAACTACAGGATAGATTTTTGGACTTTTTATTTATTTTTTTATTAGTAATGGCGGCGATCAGCGATTTTTAGCGGGACTGCGACATTGCGGTGAACAGATCGGACCCCTGACATTTTTGACACTTTCTGGGGACCAGTGACACTAATACAGTAATCAGTGCTAAATTATATGCACTTTTACTGTATAAATGGCACTGGCAGGGAAGGGGTTAATACTGGGAGTGATCAAAGGGGTTAAATTTATGCCTAAAGTGCTTGCTGACTGTATGGGGGGATGGTTCTGTGACAGGCACAGAGAGATCGCAGTTTCAGCTGATCTCTCCCTGCCTGTCTGACAGAAGAGCCGCCTGCTTTGTTTAGATAAGCAGGTGGGTCTTCTCTCGGTTTCTCCGACGATCGCGGGAGGGCAGCGGCAATCTCTGTCTAAACACAGCGGGAGCGCGACTCTGGCGGCGCGCTGCCAAAACCACATGCACAAAGTCACGTAGCACTACTTCACTGAGCGCAGCCGAGCCGCCCTGCTGCAGTAATATTACGGCGGGCGGTAAGCAAGTGGTTAAATGAGAACTGAAAGGCAACAACATTTGTGTATAAATACAGTATAAAAAAACATTAAATATTTTTTTCCCCCATAATGGATCACAATCTCTGTTCTCAGCTGCATAAAAGGCTTGGAGAGTCTGGGGTGGAGAAAAAGCAGTACACTGATCTTACCAGTGAATGGCTATGAAGGGGGGAGCGTGTCAAAAAGTTTTGGCCATTGGACAGGCAGGCTGTGCTCCAAGGACAGCCAAAATTGACAACGCTGAGATGGATGTGCTTTCATGCCTAGTGCGGTCAGTTTGAAATAAGAAAAAAGTGGGGGGAATGTCAGGAATTTCTCACAAAAAGGAAGCAAGACAAAGAGAACAAGAAACTGTTTACCCAAGTACATGGTACAACAGACACATATTAGGAATATGAAATGTTAGGCAACATATTCTTTAAACCGTTAAGGACACCCCCACACATCCGCGAAAGTTCAGGAAGTCTGGAAAGCAAGTGATTGTGCAGAGATGTGTACCTAGCCTGAATTATGACAAACGTATTATAAAGTATGTTCCATACCTGCAGTGATCAAAAGGTAAACGTCTGAAATTTGTCTTTGGAATATCTGCAAAAGAAAAAGGTTAGAGGTTTATGGTTTTAGATTTCATGTGTTTACTACTATAAAAAAGCTTTAATTATGTTTACAAACCATAATGCTTCTCACAATCATTTTAACCGGTTGCCGACCGCCGCACGACTATATACTGCGGCGGTCAGCCCCGGCCAGGCAGAGTGACGAATGGGTACGTCACTCGCCTGTCACTGACTTGAGAGCCAATTGCGGGCGGGCGCGCGCGCGCCGTGGCTCGTTCACTGACAAGTCAGTGCGTGTGACCGGCGGACCCGATGTCCGCCGGTCACACTACGATCGCTCCGGTGAAGGGAGAAAGGCGGAACGGCTTATGTAAACAAGCCGCCCCTCATTCTCCCTGGTGTAAAAATGAAGATCAGACGGTTCTACTATGTAGGACCGTTGATCTTTGTTTTTACACCAATAGCCATGTCCCTATACAGTTAGAATCACGCCCCTAGGACACACTTAACCCCTCCCTCTCCAATACAGTTAACCCCTTTCCTGCCAGTGTCATTTTTGCAGTAACAGTGCATATGTATAGCACTGATTACTGCAGTAATGTCACTGGTAACCCCAAAAGTGTAAAAAATGTCAGTCAAGGGTCCGATCTGTCCGCCGCAATGTCGAAGTACCGAAAAAAAAAAAAAAAAAAAAAAAAAAATCGCAAAAAACCCCTGGTCTTTTAGCAGCCAAATCCTCCGGGGCTTAAGTGGTTAAAGCATTTTTTAAAAACTAATGTCATCCGACATGGAGTTGTTTTATTTTGAGTATACTGAGCATTGCTCAATAGCCACGCCAGACACGTTTCGTCATTGGCTGACTTTGTCAAAGACTGAAGGAGTGATCGAGGTGAGCAGGGTGATTCATCTGGCTCCGTGGACACAACGCATCTCACGCTGCAGTATACCGGACTAGAGTGAGCCCCCCTATCCCTCTCATTTGTTTATTGGATGTATATATGCGCTTGGCAGGTTTAAATACATGTACGGGCATTATATATTGCTTTTTTTGATTTAATAAAGTGTTTTAATGGTACTGCACCATTGGGGTCCCCATTTTTATATGTTTTTTCCACATGGTTTGGAGTAAAAGATAATCCCCCAACCTTTTGGTTCATATGAGGACCACTGTCTGCATTGCCAAAGGGGAGCACTACAGCCAACAGTATTATACACAGCAAAATTTGCCTTATCCACGAGAGTGGTAGGCAACAAACGAGGGCGAGTTGCTAATCGGACGGGTGTGGAGCACATCTGTGGTGGATATAATTTGGGTGTCACCTTATTATTAGCACTGGAATCCCACAAGATCATTTGGTTTATCATGTTTACAGAAGTCATTTTTTTGGACTTTAATTTTTTGGACTCGCATATATTTTCTATATATATTTTTCATGCACAGTATATTTGGATTTTTAGATTTTGTACAGGTCAATAATATTGTGGATTATCCTTTGGGCACAGTTTATTGATGCACCATTTTTTATTCATTTAGGATTGCTTTTATTAATGGATGTTGTGCGCAACTAGTGTTATGTTTTTCTTTCACTAATTTTATTTTAAAATACACGTACTTTGTACTGTAAAGTATTTTATTGTCAAAACTCTCAGATCACAACAAAGACTATACAAGTCTGGTTTCAGATATTTCAGTGCCACTGTTGTAAACTTTGAAGACAAAGTTTTCCACAATACCTATAGTCACAGATGTGAATGAAGGCTCAGATTAAAATGTCAGGTTTACTTTAATGTTTCTTAACATACAATACAACATGTACCCCAAGGTGTCTTGAATTTAGCCTCCGACATGTAAGGTAGCAGTAGTAGATAATCAGGCTCTGTTGATCTCTGGATTTCTAGCCCACTTACTCTAGTTTCTCCAGATCCAGGATACTAGAATCAAAATGCTGCTTGTCTGACTTGCTGATTTCTTGTACGATTCCGTTTACTGTACCTGATATAAAATCTAACTTTGTTATTACAGTAATGGAATGATGTAAGAGACCATTGTTGGTTTATGTGTTTTTTTCTGTACTGTATTTGAAAACCAATAAATAGATTTTTAAAAAAGCTCCTACAGGCTGGAAAGCCCGAAATAATAAAAAAAAAAAAAAAAAAAGAAGGTTTTTGGCTATTCACGAGATCACGGCAGTATTTACAACTGCCAGGCTGGGCGTGACGTCATAACGTCTTATTGACCCCAGATCTCTCTGTAAAGAGGACCGGTCCGGCACTATTCCTATTACAAGGGATGTTTATATTCCTTGTATTAGTAATAAAAGTGATCAAAAAAAAAAAAATAAATAAATAAAATGAAAAGTGTAAAAAAAAAAAAAAATTTAGAGTGCCCCTGTCCCTGCACTCAGAAGTGAACGCATACATACGTCGCGTCCACATATGTAAACGGCATTCAATCCACACACGTGAGTTATTGCCATGAACGTTAGAGCGAGGGCAACAATTATAGCCCAAGACCTCCTCTAACTCTAAACTGGTAACCTGTAAAAATGTTAAAGCGTCACCTATGGAGATTTTAAAAAAAGGTACCAAAATTTGGCGCCATTCCACAAATGTACGCAATTTTAAAGCGTGACAGGTTAGGTATTTATTTACTCAGCATAACATCTTTCATATTATACAAAAAAATTGGGCTAACTTAGAGTTTTATTTTTTAATTCATTATTTCCAAAAAAAAAAAAAAGACGCGGTTGAAAAATTGCTGCACAAATGCCGTGTGACATAAAAAGTGCCATTTTATTCCCTAGGGTCTCTGCTAAAAAAAATATATAATATTTGGGAGTTCTGAGTAATTTTCTAGCAAAAAAAAAATAAAAATTATGATTTTTACATGTAGGAGCGGAGTGCCAGAATTGGCCCAGAATGGAAGCGATTAAACAGTATAGACACTTATTTTTAATGTTTTACATAGCTATACCTGCAAAATGGGCCAACCTGAAGTGATCTAGCAGGACTTCATTTTCTGACTAAAGTTCCACTTTAACCACTTGCCAACTGCCAGCAGTACATATACTGCAGCAAGTCGGCTCTATTGTGCGAAACGACGTACCTGTACATTGTTTCGTGCATTAGCCAGTGGGGGGTTGATTGGCCAGAGGGGGAGCAAAATCAGCGGGTCTGCCAGCCGTCTGCAAGGAGACAGAACTCTGTCAGTCTGCTGATGTAAACAAGACAGACCTGCGTTCTGTCAGAGATGAACACAGGGATTCTGTGTTCCTGCTATTTAGGAACACAGATGAACACAGGGATTCTGTGTTCCTGCTATTTAGGAACACGGATCTCTGTGTTTTTTCTAGTCAGTCCATCCCCCACACAGTTAGAAAACACCCCCTAGGGACACACTTAACCCTTTGATTGCCCCTGGTGTTAAACTCCCTGCCCTGCCAGTGTCATTAGTACAGTAACAGTGCATATTTTTAGCACTGATTACGGTCGCAATGTAACTGGTCCCCTCAAAAGTGTCAGTTAGGTGTCAGATCTGTCCACTGGAATGTCGCAGCCCCGATATAAAAAATATATATATAACATAATATAGTATAGTATAGTATAGTATAGTATAATATATCTCTGATCACCGCCATTACTAGTATAAAAAAAAAAAAAAATGCCATAAATCTACCCCTAGTTTGTAGACACGATAACTTTTGCTCAAACCAATCAATATACACTCTTTTGGGTTTTTTTTAACCAAAAATATTTAGCAGAAAACATATTGGCCTAAAATTATAAAAAAAAAATTGATTTTTTTAATTTCTTTTAATTGGCTGTGTTTTAAAGCAGAAAGTAAAAAGTTTTTTTTTTTTTCCAAAATGGTCTTTTTTTTTTTTTTGGCGCAAAAAATAAAAACTGCAGAGGTGATTAAATACCACCAAAAGAAAGCTTGATTTGTGGGAACAAAAGGACCTCAATTTTATTTGGGTACAACGTCACACGGCCACGCAATTGTCAGTTAAAGTAACACAGTGCCGTAACGCAAAATGTGGCCTAGTCATTAAGGGGGTAAAATCTTCCGGTCCAGAAGTGGTTAAGAAAAGGTTGTGGTGGGTGGTGTGAGGTCTCGGATACCTTCAACTGCCCAGGATAAGACTGTCCAGTCTAGTCCAAATCGAAGCAATTGATCTGCTTTGAACAGATTTGAAGGATAATGCACACACAGTGACATTCTATGCAGATCATACCTGGTTTCTTCCCTCCATAAAAGTGCGTATATTCAGCACATGTGATGTACCTAGGAAAATAACACAAGTGGATTATTATAACATTGGAACAGAAAACTCAGTTTTTACATAAAATAAACTAACATATCCAATTGCTACACAAACCTATTTATAGTTTGATTCAGAACTCCAGACAAGCAAATCAATACATATATTGAAATACATACATAAAATGACTGTGTCCTTTGGTATGAATTTGCTTGCATATGCTCAATCTTTCATACAAAACAGGCTTGTGTTCACATATCCAAACAACTGGTTCCTTAATTAGTGTTCACCCCTATGTGCGCCAATCATCCACATACATTTAGTGATAATCCCCTCATCTGATGTGCCCTCACCTGGGGGATAAGACCAACCAATGGGATATCCCCCTGAGGAAGACATGTTACCCCTGTGGCGTAACGCGTAGGGGAGGGCCAATCTGTCATCACGCTGAGACACGCACTGTGAACATACAGTGGTAATACTGTCTGCTTGTCTTATACCCGCACTGTGAGGAATGAATGCTTTTTACAGTTTGGTGCACTCTAAGCACCAAGAAAATGTGAGTGTTTTTTTATATTTCGTACCGGTTGTTTTCAAAGATAAAACACGATGTCTAGCTTTCTCTCGTTATGATTTGGGCGTATGGAGATAAGTGTTATGCCCCGTACACACGTGCAGATTATCTGAAGACTTTTGTCTGCAGACTTACCTTTTCTATGTAGTGCAAGGGCCTGCCGGATTGCATACAAATTGAAAGTGTTTAGGTTTGACCTCATATTATATGGTTTTGGTAAATCTAAAGGAAAAAGTCTGCAGATAATCTGCACGTGTGTACGGGGCATTAGAGAAAGAGAATTCTAAACTCAAGATTGCCACCAAAGGAGTGAAACGGCTTAAAATAGATTCCCAGAGAGGGATAAAATAGCATATAGACCATTGGATGGTAATTTACCCCAGGTGAGGGCACATCAGATGAGGGGATTATCATTAATGTGAGTGGATGATTGGAGCACATAGTGGTGAACACTAATTAAGGAAGCAGTTGTTTGGTTATGTGAACACAAGCCTGTCTGTTTATGACAGACTGAGCTAGAGCTGCATGATTAATCGTTAAAAAAAAAAAAATTGCGATCTTGATTCACCCCCTCCCCCCCCTCACCATCTTAGTTTGCCATTTCCTCGATTCATACAGAGCAGAGCCTCTGGCAAATGTTTATCAACATTTCTCAGCGCTGGGAGATAACTTAGCCCCGGTTCACACTTGTGCGTGTGTGGGGTTCGCATGTAATGTCGGAGCGCACCGCTCCGACATTACATGCGATCGGCTGTGCGGTGCGAGTTTAGCCATACAGTTTGTATGGCTAAATTCGCACCGCAGCCGCACCAAACACGCACAGGGACCCTTTTTGGCAGCCGCATCAGGATTGGATCGCACAGCGGTTCACACTTGTGCGATCCGATCCTGTGCGAACTGCACGATCGCACTGCGATATGCGATCAAACTGGGGGTGTCGTTAACATTACATTGACACCCCCAGCGTATCGCATATGGCAGTGTGAACTGCCGGGGGTGCGTGTGCGATGCGGGAACAGGCTGCGGATTCGCAGCCTTCCCGCATCGCATAAATGTGAACCGAGCCTAAAAACAGGTTTTACAATGTATCATTTCGTTCTTTTAGGCTCGGTTCACATTTGTGCGATGCGGGAACACTGTGAATATGCAGCGTGATCCCGCATCACATCCGCACATCTGGCAGTTCACTCTGCCATATGCGATACGCTGGGGGTGTCAATTAAATGTTAACGACAACCCCAGTTTGATCGCATATCGCAGTGCGATCTGCAAGTTCGCACAGAATCAAATCGCACAGAATCGGCTCTCAGGCTGCATTCACACTTGAGCGTAGCGTTTTCACCACGATTTTCAGGCGTTTTTTTCAGGTGTTTTTGGAGGCAGGCATGGACATCTATCAAAAACGCTGGTAATCAGCCCAAAACAGAAGCTCATGTACTTTTTTCAGCTACAGGCGTTTTGCTTCAGGCGTTAAAATGCTCAGATGTGAACAGGGGCCATTTAAATGAATGGAGTTTTACTTGTTGGGCATTTTGGAACGTTTTTTTTTAGCGTTTTTGGAGCTGAAAACGCTCAAAAATGCCCAGGTGTGAATGGAGCCTTAGATAAAAGAAATGAACTTCGGTCTGTAAGTGTCCATTCACACTAGTCCGACTTGTCAGGCGACTTGGTCAGCCTGACAAGTCACGCACTGTAGTGGTCCATTGACTGGTACAGGAGACGTTCTAATAGGAGCGACACAAGTGGCTCCGACTAGGAAAAAGGGTCCTGTACTACTTGGGGGCAACCTGGAGCGACTTGCATAGACATTTTATGAAGTCCGTGCAAGTCGCCCCGAAGTCGCGCTGCACGCGACTTCACAGGTCGCCCCCTAAGTCGGAGCGACGTAGTGTGAACCGAGCCTAATGCTCCATTCACACCTGAGTGTATCGTTTTCAGGCCTTTTTCCGGCGTTTTTTTCAGGTGTTTGAATGGACAGACGGAGCTGCAGCTCGGCTCAGGTGCCCCCTGCTTGCTGTGGGGGCACTGAACAGGAGGGAGGACCAAGGAGCTGCAAAGAGGGACCCGAGAAGAGAAGGTTCCGGGCTGCTCTGTGCAAATCCAACTGCACTGAGGAGGTAAGTATAACATGTTTATTATTAAAAAAAAAAAAACCACAAGAAATTACAATCACTTTAAAGTCTAAGCCAATATTTTATGTCACACTGTATTTACCCTTTAATGACTTAAAAAAAAAAAAAGCAAACAGTAAAAGTTAGCCCAATTTTTTTTGTAGAATGTGAAAGATGATGTTACGCCGAGAATCATGACAGAATCGTGATCTTTATTCTAAGCAAAAAAATTGAGCTTCATTTTATCCAGAATCGTGCAGCTCTAGATTGAACATATGCAAGTAAAATTCATACCAAAGGGCACCTTATGGACTGATCCAATGTTTGTTTGACTTAAGCCCCGTACACACGTACCGATGGTCGGCATACAAATGTTCCTCTTTTCTCCCCGGGATGTCGGTGTCTGCTGAAAAGTGCAAAGACAGCACAAGGACAGCACAAGAATTTTGTCCGCCGACTGCAGAAGTGATGTCATGTAATGGTTAACTTTCCCTGTGTTTTCTATTTTCTGAGCATGCCCAGTCTTGCAAATCTGCGGTCTGTCGGCCGAATTGTGTACTGACAGGCGAACAATCGTCCGTTCTGGTGTCGGCATACAAATATTTTCATGTTTGCACGAAAGACTTTTGTCCGCGGATTGTGCGCAGACATCTGTCGGAGGCACCATACTAACACGCGTACAATCGGCAGATCCTTCGTCCACCGACGTTTGTATGCCGACGATCGGTACGTGTGTACGGGCCTTTATGGTATATATGGTTTGATAGGATATGTGGATTCTGAAATTTGCTATGCAAACAGATTTAAAGGGATACGAACACATTAGCATTTGGGAGCACGGCACCACTTTTGGATAACATTTTGCACATTGATACACCTTCAGAGAGTGTGTATATGTGTGAGCGATCTGCTTTATAAGTTTTGTAGTCTTAAAGCAACGGGCCAGTACACCTATTTTTAAAAGGCAGTATACAGTGCATCTGGAAAATATTTACAGCGCTTCACTTTTTCCACATTTTATGTTACAGCCTTATTCCAAAATGGATTACATGTATTATTTTCCTCAAAATTCTACAAACACTACCCCCATAATGACAACAAGAAATCTTTGCAAATTAATTAAAATTGAAAAGCAAAAAAAAAAAAAATCATATGTACATAAGTATTCGCAGCCTTTGCTCAATACTTTGTTGAAGCACATTTTGTACCAATTACAGCCTCAAGTCTTTTTAAGTGTAATGCTACAAGTTTGGCACACTTATTTTTGAGCAGTTTATCCCATTCTTATTTGTAGAACCACTCAAACTCCATCAGGTTGGCTGGGGAGCATCGGAGCACAGCAATTTTCAGATCTTTCCAGATATGCTCAATCGGGTTCAAGTCTGGGCTCTGGCTGGGCCACTCAAATACATTCACAGAGTTGTCCAGTAATCACTCCTTTGTTATCTTGGCTGTGTGCTTAGGGTCGTTGTCCTGTTGGAAGATGAACCATTGCCCCAGTCTAAGGTCAAGAGCACTCTGGAGCTGGTTTTCATCAAGGATGTCTCTGTACATTGCTGCCTTCATCTTTCCCTCGATTCTGACTAGTCTCCCAGTTCCTGCAACTGAAAAACACCATGCTTCACTGTAAGGATGGTTTTGGCCAGGTGATGAGTGGTGCCTGGTTACCTCCACACATGACGTTTGCCATTCAGGCCAAAGAATTTAATCTTTGTTTCGTCAGACCAGAGAGTTTAGTTTTTTGTTCTCATAGTCTGAGAGTCCAACAGGTGCCTTTCGGCAAACTCCAGGTCGGTTGTCGTGTGCCTTTTACTGAGTGGTTTCTGTCCAGCCACCCAACCATACAGGCCTTATTGGTGGAGTGCTGCAGAGGTTGTTTTTCTGAAAGGTTCTCTCCTCTCCACAGAGATATGCTGGAGCTCTGTCAGAATGACCATCGGGTTCTTGGTCACCTCCCTGACTAAGGCCCTTTTCCACTGATCGCTCAGTTTGGCTGGGTGGCCAGCTCTAGGAAAAGTCCTGTTGGTTCCAAACGTTTCCTGTTTATGGATGATGGAGGCGAATGTGCTCATTGGGACCTTCAATGCTGCAGAAATGTTTCTGTACCTTAATACAATTGTTCCTTGGACTTCATGGCTTGGTTCGTGCTCTGACATGTTAGACAGGTGTGTGCCTTTCCAAACCATGTCCAATCAACTAAATTTACCACAGGTGGACACCAGTCAAGTTGTAGAAACATCTCAAGGATGATCAGTAGAAACCGGAAGCACCTGTGCTCAATTTTGAGTGTCATGGCAAAGGCTGTGAATACTTATGTA
This sequence comes from Pelophylax lessonae, assembly GCF_965119305.1. Taxonomy (NCBI): domain Eukaryota; kingdom Metazoa; phylum Chordata; class Amphibia; order Anura; family Ranidae; genus Pelophylax; species Pelophylax lessonae. Next base: position 264,084,665 of record NC_138768.1, on the reverse strand, counting down.
CATGGGATTTTTTTTTTTTTTTTTATAAATTTGCAAAGATTTCAAAAAAACGTATTTTACATTGTCATTATGGGGCATTATTTTTAGAATTTTAAAGAAAAATAATAATTTATTCAATTTTGGAATAAGGCAGTAACATAACAAAATGTGGAAAAAATGAAGCGTGTGAATACTTTCTGGATGCACTGTACAAACTGTATATAAAAATTCACCTGGATTTTTTAAAATATACTGAAGAAATTAATTGTCTACTGATTTATTAGATTTTTTGAAATCTAGGAGATTATGCTAACCTACCCTAGCACTAGTGCTGCAACGATGCGTCGACGTAATCGATTACGACTACAGAATTATGTCGACGTGCGTGAAAGGAGTCGACGCGTGACGTCACACGCCCCCTGCTCGCATTGCCGGCCGGGCCGCTGCATTGATTGGGGCCGCTGCAGGCTGCACTGCCCCGCCCTGGCCCCCGCTGCGCTCCAGTCCAGAGTGTCCGTCTCTTCTACGTCAGCCGATGTGAGCGGCATGACGTCCCGGGGCAGCTGCGCCTGCGCAGCGGTGCATCAACTGAGCTGACTCTCTGTGGCTGCAGACTGCCGCCAACGCCGATGATCCCTCCCACTGTCCCACACAGACGAGACGTCACGCGCCACTCCAGCAGCAGCATGTGATCGCAGGTGAGCCTGAGGGGTCTGCACTGGGAGGGGGGGCTTACTAAGTGGTCTGTACTAGGTGGGAGGGCTTACTGAGGGGTCTGTACTGGGAGGGGGGCTTACTCAGGGGTCTGTACTAGGTGGGAGGGCGCTTACTGAGGGGTCTGTACTGGGAGGAGGGCTTACTGAGGGGTCTGTACTGGGAGGAGGGCTTACTGAGGGGTCTGTACTGGGAGGAGGGCTTACTGAGGGGTCTGTACTAGGTGGGAGGGCTTACTGAGGGGTCTGTACTAGGTGGGAGGGCTTACTGAGGGGTCTGTACTGGGAGGGGGCCTACTGAGGGGTCTGTACTGGGAGGGGGCCTACTGAGGGGTCTGTACTGGGAGGGGGCCTACTGAGGGGTCTGTACTGGGAGGGGGCCTACTGAGGGGTCTGTACTGGGAGGGGGCCTACTGAGGGGTCTGTACTAGGTGGGAGGGCTTACTGAGGGGTCTGTACTAGGTGGGAGGGCTTACTGTGGGGTCTGTACTGGGAGGGGGTCTACTGAGGGCTCTGTACTAGGTGGGAGGGCTTACTGAGGGCTCTGTACTAGGTGGGAGGGCTTACTGAGGGCTCTGTACTAGGTGGGAGGGCTTACTGAGGGCTCTGTACTAGGTGGGAGGGCTTACTGTGGGCTCTGTACTAGGTGGGAGGGCTTACTGTGGGGTCTGTACTGGGAGGGGGCTTACTGAGGGCTCTTTACTAGGTGGGATGGCTTACCGAGGGCTCTGTACTAGGTGGGAGGGCTTACTGAGGGCTCTGTACTAGATGGGAGGGCTTACTGAGGGGTCTGTACTAGGTGGAGGGCTTACTGAGGGCTCTGTACTGGGAGGGGGCTTACTGAGGGGTCTGTACTGGGAGGGGGCTTACTGAGGGGTCTGTACTGGGAGGGGGCTTACTGAGGGGTCTGTACTGGGAGGGGGCTTACTGAGGGGTCTGTACTTTTTGTTATTCAAAGGATTAACTAGCTAATCAAAAAAAAGAACACTCAATTAAGCAAAAAAAAAAAATAAATAATCGTTAGATTAGTCGACACAGGCCTCGACAAAACCCGGGCGCCAGGTCGCATTTGTGACTAGAATTAGCGACCTGGCGCCTGGGGTGCCCTGCAGAAGGTGTCCTGTCATTTTTGCACGGACTTCCGGGCCGTCCGAAAATTGAGGCCCCCGGCTTTTTGGCCTACTTGTGATGAGAGGCTTCCAATGGGGAACTGGCGCCCTCTTGTGGTGGCCTGATTGTTCTTAATGCATTACCATCTCCTCCCTGTCCAGTTAGTTACCTTTGACAGGGAGTGTGGTTATTTATTATTAATTTAATTTATTTTTTAAATGTAAAAACTAAATAATATTTTTTCTTTTTAATTATTAAAAAAAAAAAAAATAATAATATATATATATATATATATATATATCTATCTTTTTTTTTTTTTTTTTCTTCATCGCCATGCCACAGCCGAAGGCCCCTTTCACACGGGCTGTCTGATCAGGTCGGCCTGTCAGTTTTTCAGGCAGACCTGATCGGACCCTTCATTCTCCTCTATGGAGCAGTAATCTGCCGCCATCTGATCCTGTCCGCCAAAAGCAGACGGATGGTGGTTCTATTTTCTATCCATCCCATGGATCGGATCAGATGGCATCGGATGGAAAGAGACAGACAGTCTGTTTTCATCCAATTGCGCTAGAGGAGAGTGGGGTTCTAGTCGTATTTATGTCTAAATTTAGTATCCGTTTTATTAAATAAAGCTTGGTTGTTAGTTTAAAAAAAAAAAAAAAAAAAACTTGCTCCTAACTTTTTTAGCTGGCTCCTAGATTTCAGGAAAATTTGTCAAGCCCTGAGTCGACAGACAAAATAATCGTTAGTTGCAGCCCTACCTAGCACCAAGGAAGGATGTGGGGATTGCCAACTAGGAGTTATTTGGGAAGGCTTCCAGAGGGCCCCAAACAGTCTACAGGTATGAAAATAAAATGACCATTTTTCAATGTTGCAGTTTTTTTTTTTTAAAGCGGAACTCCAAACATACCAGCACTTTTTAAAATGCTCTTCATCTTAATCATGAGCGATAAAACAATACTGAGAGATTTCACAGCTTAGTTATGAGACCTCTAAAGTTGGCTGACACTAAAGCCTGCATGTGGATCCCACAAGAACAGTATTGCATTCCTGTGCAATTCACATGCACTTTAGTGTTGTGCGATTTGAGACCATTCATTTTGAGTGGGCTCAAATCAAACCGCATCGCACCAGAAAAGTGAAAAGTGAATGCAACTATTTTGGAGCTGCATCAAATGGTTGTTTTGTACTAAGGATAGACTGATTATTGGCAGGGCCGATATGCATTTTCCCCGACATATGGTTATCGGCCCCGGAACTGGCCAATATTTTTGGGACGTCATTCTGCCTTCTAAGGCCGCCTCCCTCACATTGGACAGCCTCGTCTGGAGTCTGGACTAGTCTTGTGGGAGTGTATCACAGCCATACACCCACCCACAGCACCCCGGTGCCAGCCAGCCACCCACATCCACAGGCCGTGAACCAGCCAGCCACAGGCACTGTACCAGCGAGCCAGCCAGCCACCCACCCACAGGCACTGTACCAGCCAGCCACAGGCACTGTACCAGCCAGCCACCCGCAGCCCCTGTACCAGCCAGCCACCCACAGACAGGGTGCCAGACAGCCAGCCACCCACAAACAGGGTGCCAGACAGCCAGCCACCCACAAACAGCCCCTGTGCCAGCCAGCCAGCCAGCCACCACAGGGTGCCAGACAGCCAGCCACCCACCACAGGGTGCCAGCAAGTCAGCCATTAAGCATTAAACAAAAATGAACATGTTCAGTACCAGATTTGTGTCAAAAAATTGTCTTTATTTTTCAAAACTTAAGATTTCAATAATTTTTTTATTATTAATTTTATGTGCAAAGAAAAATACACAAGAATGCATAGAGTTGACATCTGCAATGAAAGAGAACACAGAACTATGCTAAACAGTCGACATAGCCCCTTAAGGAGCGCGTGGCAATGGCATACAAGGCTAGAGAACACCCTTCCAGTTGTCCCCTGGACCGGGGCGACGCCAACTAGGCCCGGGACCGCCCCCCCCTCCGGCGCCCCCAGGGGAACATACTGCGCCCCAAGGAGGAGAGCGGTCGCCCAAATCCCAGTCCACCGTAACACCGCCGGCCCCGGGGAGCCGAACCATCAGCATTGGTATACCAAGGCAACAGACATGGCAAATTACGGCATAAGAGCCACTTTAGGTGGCACTGACAGGTCTATAATGATCCAAGGAGGCCCACGTCTGCAGTATTCCTGTGCAGTAAAAAGGAAGAGAGTGTGTGTAGGAAGGAGAGGGGAGTAAAGAAAAGAGGGAAAAAAGAATAGGTAGGGAATGGGAAGGAAGGAGTAAGGGACAAAAGCGGTAAGAGGTTGGTGTCCAGGTCCACGAGAGAGGGGTCCAGAGAGCTCCAGAATGTCGTCCGCTCTCAGGATACGGAGGGTAAACCCTCAAATTTACGGGGAGCCCTCCAGATATCTCATCCAGGGGTCCTAAGTCTTCTCAAAGAGGTGCATTTTATCTTGGAGGATGGCCACCATCCTCTCATTGATTATGATCCAGGTCAGCTTAGCCTTAAGCAACTCCATCAATATCACCGACGACCTCCAGGAACGGGCTATAGTAATTTTGGCTGCACTAAAAATAAAGGTAACCAGGCGTTTAGCGTGTTTGGAGGCCTGTTCAATAGGTTTGCCCAAGAGCGCCTGTAGCGGAGACTTGACCAAATTAATGTTGGTAAGGGAGTATATAAAATGATATACACGGATCCAGAATCAGATGTGTAAGACTGTGCCTGGTTAACCACAGCCTCGAAAGCATAATGAAGAGGCCTCCCGAACTGCTGCTGCCAGTCGGACCGGGACCATGTACCACCTCAAGGAGACTTTATAGTTGGCTTCTATCAAAGACGTGTTAATCAGGGATTTCGAGTTTAGATGCGCCAACTTGTTCCATTCTGCCCTGTCCAGTTCCTCGCCCAAGTCTGCTTCCCAACAGGTCATAGAAGGCAGTTTAGTACAGTCATCATGCAATATATTGTAAATCGTAGATATATAGCATGTCTGTTTATCGATTGTGTTACATAAGTGTTCCATGGGAGTCGAGGTTGCTAGGTCACAGAGACGTTTCATAGAGGTCGCATAGTGGGAGATGTAGCGGAAAAATTCTCTCACTGGAAGAGAGTACTTTTCCTGTAGTGTAGCTCTAGGGAGCAGACCCCTTCTATCACAAAGGTCCGCTAGATGGAGAAATCCCTTATTAGTCCACCATTCAAAAGCCGGAGGACAGAGGCCCGGAGGGAACCGCGGATTGCCCAGTAGGGGTGCCAACGGTGTGTGGGGAGACTTGAAGCCATAGCGTTTCAACAATCTGTCCCATATCCCCAAAGACAGGGATAAGGTGGGGCATAGGATCGCAGGATGGTCTTTGGGCCGCAGCCACATCAAGTGATTGACTGGAGTAGTGGGTGGCTTAAAGCTGTATCCATATCGGGTGGGATGTTTTAGAATGGAATCTGATAAGGTGAGTGAGCGGAGCAGCATAATAGTATTTGACTAGGTCAGGGACCCCCAGACCCCCCCGCAATTTAGGTGTAAACAGGGTTTGCCTGTTCACTCTGGGCCTCTTGTCCCCCCATATAAACTGCACAAGCTTATTCTGAAATGCTTTAAGATCAGGCATGTTAAGTGAGACCGCTAAAGTGCAAAACAAATAGAGCAACCGTGGCAAAACATTCATCTTCATCGAGGGCAACCTGCCGAACCACGACGGAGGGCTAGCCGACTATCTCAGGAGGTCTGCCCGCAAAATTTTGTACAGGGGAGGGTAATTGGATGCATAGAGCATGTCAGGTGGATGCCTAGGTACGGCAGTGACTTATCTTGCCATTTAAAAGGAAAATTAGTTTAAGTTTAAGAGTGGACACAGTGGCGTCCTCTAGTGTCAGATTCAAGGCCTGGGATTTGGAATGGTTCACCCGCAAACCATAGATCGCAGTGAACGACCCAAAATCCTGAAGCAAATTGGGGACCAAGACCAGCGGGGTAGATAAATACAGTAAGATATCGTCTGCGAAGAGGGCGCACTCGTGCACCCCATCTCCACAGGGAAAACCCTGGATATTCGGATTCTGGCGTATTTTATTAGCTAGAGGTTCTAGGGCTAGGATGAACAATAGAGGAGACAGAGGGCAGCCCTGACGTGTTCCCCTACGAATGTCTAGGTAATCGGAGCTATAACCTTTGACCGATAGTGGCGCTATAGGTTCCCTGTATAAGGTTTGTAGCAGCGTGAGGAAAGTAGGCCCGAAGCCGTATTGCTCAAGTGTGTGCCACAAATACTCCCAGGATAAGGAGTCGAACGCCTTATGAAGATCAAGGGACAGAAGCATGCCTTTCCTCTGTCCTCCCCCATCCCAATTCGATTGTAGGGCAGATATAATGTCAATAGCCCGTCTGGTCTGGTCAGAGGCCTGTCTATAAGGGACAAAGCCCACTTGGTCGGGGTGAATATAATCGCCCAAGAAGGAATTCAGTCATGATTTTTACATCTAAATTAATTAGAGAGATCGGGCGATAGTTTAAACAGTCGCCATGATCTTTGCCAGGTTTGGGTATAATATGTATGAAGGCGTTATTTTCGTACTTAGGTATGGGAGTACCCTGTCTAATTGCAATGAAATAGTAGCAAAGGTGGGGGGTGAGAGTCTCTTTAAATTTCTTATAGTAATGGCCAGAAAAGCCACCCGGGCCTGTAGCTTTGGAGGAATTTAGGTGTTTGATGGCCACCAATATCTCCGATTCATAAAATTCCTTATCCATAACAGTAACATGCTCTATGTATAGCTGCGGGAGGGGGGAGACCGCGGAAGAACGCGTCGAACAGGGGACGCTGGAGAGGATTCGGTTGGGAGTACAGCCTAGTGTAGAAATGATAGAATTAGTTGATTATCAATTGAGGGTTCTGAGATCTGCTACCATTTTGTAGTTTCAATTTCGGGAGTGCTGGGGAAAAGTGTCTCGGGGTCAACTTGCGGGCCAACAGCGTGTGTGGTTTATCACCTAGAGTGTAATAATGGTTTCCAGACCATCGGATGGATTTTTCCGCTCGTGTGGTTAAACTAAGGTTGAGGGTCCATCTAGCAGAGTCTATTATGTCAACATTGGGATTTCGTTTCTGTTCCCTCAAGAGATCACGGAGATCTGTTTCCTCTTGGTAAATGTCCTGAGCGTGTTCTTCTTTCTTTCGGGAGGCTATTTGAATAAGCTTCCCTCTTATCGTCGGTTTGTGGGCCGCCCAGCGAATCGCCGGGGAGGTATCAGTGCTATCATTGTCAAGGAAGTATTGGCGTAGAGTGTCTTCCACCTCTTTAAATACAATGGGGTCATTAAAGAGGCAAGCATTGAGTCTCCAGGGAGCGGGTTTAGGTTTAGTCCAGAGATCAGAGACAGTCATAACGACGGGTGAGTGGTCCGACCACAGAGTCACCAATATTTTGGACTTCAATACGAACGGGAGGAGGGGTGACAGAGTCAATGCGAGCATATGTTTTGTGCGCATGGGAATAGTGCGTAAAATCCCTCGTAGTGGGGTGATCGTTTCTCCAAACATCCACCAGGTCGCTCGAATGCAACAGGCATGCCAGTTTAACTCCCTGCTTGGGGACATGTCTGAGGGAGGTACGTAAGGAGGTCGATTTATCTAGTATCAGATCCAGTGGAAGGTTACTGTCGCCCCTAAAGATGACATGGCCTGTTGCATGCGGCATCACCACCCGGAGCATGTCCTGAAAGAAAGCTAGCTGTCCCACATTAGGTGCATAGTATGAGATAAATGTGACCTCATGTTCGTTGATTTTGCCTTGCACCATTACATATCTGCCCTCTTTATCGCAAATTACACTCTTAGGTGTAAACGGGACTCTTTTGGCTATACATATTGCCACCCCCTTTTTTTTTTATCGGAGCTATTGGATAAATAACAGGTCGGGTACTTTGTGCTAAGAAATTTAGGCGATCAATACTTTAAATAAATGTACAAAAATATCGGTATTGGCCCTGAAAAAAACATATCGGTCTATCCCTATTTTGTACCATGCGATCCGGTGGGGGCAAGCCACACTGCGTTTGCAATCCTTTTGGAGTGTTGTTAACTTCGTATTGACACCCGCAGCAGATCGCAAACAAAGTGCGTTTCCAGCACCACATAAGTGTGAACCTAGGCTAAAGGCACTTGTGATGTAGACTTCCCAGGGAGCACTTCTATGGCCTGAGCAACGTCGCCAGTGCCTTAAGGGAAGTGGACACATAAAAAGGTAAGTAGAAGTAAAAAATGTGTTTAAAGCAGACCTTTACCCAGAACATTGATTAAAATAAGATTCTTTAGCAAGGAACATACATTCCACATTAATACATTTGGCACCAAAATTAGTGTGTGCTGTAAATTGCCTCCAGCATTGCTCTTGTTTCTTCTTGCTGGAGGCTGCCATTTACTGAACAGCAGTAAATCATAAAACAGAATTAAACCCATTGATTTTAAAAAAAAAACTGTTACATTCCTGGAATGGCCAGGATTGTTAACGGTCACATTTGCTTGTGTCCTCAACCAAATGGTCAAACCATTAAATGGCTGGTGTCATAACTGATCACATGTGCAGCACCATGGCAGTTGCAGATCAAACAAAAACAGCTTCCTTGGCAGTAAAGGCTAGGAGGGCCTAATCCCACTTTAAGGATGTAAATTAAGGATGATACCATATCAGCATGCAGAGATATGCCGATATAAATTTTAGTTAATTGGGGGGGGGGGGGGGGGTCTGCTTTATAAGAACATAACCAGGAATTACAATGGATTCTAAAAGGTCTGTAAGGATACTATGCTATACACAAAACTGGTTTCCGTTCCACAGATTAGTAACCTTTCTCTGACACACTTGGAGCAGAATAACCCCTACTGATCAGTTCAGGCAATCACTATGACCAGTCATTCTGTCATAAGAGTCTGCAGAATATGACACACACACACGGTGTACTACAGGGTGCTGGGGTCGACCTGCAATGTGGAATGCTATGACATGCAAAAACTCAGGGACAAAGCTGACAACTGTATACACACACACACACTGATCGCAGGAAGCGTATATACACACACACACACACAGACACTGATCGCAGGAAGCGTATACACAGACACTGATCGCAGGAAGCGTATACACAGACACTGATCGCAGGAAGCGTATACACAGACACTGATCGCAGGAAGCGTATACACACACACTGATCGCAGGAAGTGTATACACACACACTGATCGCAGGAAGTGTATACACACACACTGATCGCAGGAAGTGTATACACACACACTGATCGCAGGAAGTGTATACACACACACTGATCGCAGGAAGTGTATACAGACACTGATCGCAGGAAGTGTATACAGACACTGATCGCAGGAAGTGTATACACAAACACACACTGATCACAGGAAGTGTATATACACACACACTAATAGCAGGAAGTGTATACACACACACACACTGATCGCAGGAAGTGTATACACACACACACACACACTGATCACAGGAAGTGTATATACACACACACACACACACACTGATCGCAGGAAGTGTATACACACACACACACACACACTGATCACAGGAAGTGTATATACACACACACACTAATAGCAGGAAGTGTATACACACACACACACACTAATAGCAGGAAGTGTATACACACACACACACTGATCGCAGGAAGTGTATACACACACACACACACTGATCGCAGGAAGTGTATACACACACACACACACTGATCGCAGGAAGTGTATACACACACACACTAATAGCAGGAAGTGTATACACACACACACACACTGATCGCAGGAAGTGTATACACACACACACTAATAGCAGGAAGTGTATACACACACACACACTGATCACAGGAAGTGTATACACACACACACACTGATCGCAGGAAGTGTATACACACACACACTGATCGCAGGAAGTGTATACACACACACACTGATCGCAGGAAGTGTATACACACACACACACTGATCGCAGGAAGTGTATACACAGACACTGATCGCAGGAAGCGTATACACACACACAGACACTGATCGCAGGAAGCGTATATACACACACTGATCACAGGAAGTGTATATACACACACACACACACACACACTAATAGCAGGAAGTGTATACACACACACACACACACTGATCGCAGGAAGTGTATACACACACACACACACACACACACACACACACTGATCACAGGAAGTGTATATACACACAAACACTAATAGCAGGAAGTGTATACACACACACACTGATCGCAGGAAGTGTATACACACACACACACACTAATAGCAGGAAGTGTATACACACACACACACACTGATCGCAGGAAGTGTATACACACACTGATCGCAGGAAGTGTATACACACACACACACACACTGATCGCAGGAAGTGTATACACACACACACACACACACACTGATCGCAGGAAGTGTATACACACACACTGATCGCAGGAAGTGTATAAACACACACTGATCGCAGGAAGTGTATACATGCACACACACAGACACAGACAGACACTGATCGCAGGAAGTGTATATACACAGACACTGATCGCAGGAAGTGTATATACACAGACACTGATCGCAGGAAGTGTATATACACACACACAGACACTGATCGCAGGAAGCGTATATACACACACTGATCACAGGAAGTGTATATACACACACACACACTAATAGCAGGAAGTGTATACACACACTGATCGCAGGAAGTGTATACAGACACTGATCGCAGGAAGTGTATACACAAACACACACTGATCACAGGAAGTGTATACACACACACACACACTGATCGCAGGAAGTGTATACACACACACACACACCGATCACAGGAAGTGTATACACACACACACACACACCGATCAGTGGAAGTGTATATACACACAAACACTAATAGCAGGAAGTGTATACACACACACACACACACACACTGATCGCAGGAAGTGTATACACACACACTAATAGCAGGAAGTGTATACACACACACTGATCGCAGGAAGTGTATAAACACACACTGATCGCAGGAAGTGTATAAACACACACTGATCGCAGGAAGTGTATACATGCACACACACAGACACAGACAGACACTGATCGCAGGAAGTGTATATACACACACAGACACTGATCGCAGGAAGTGTATATACACACACAGACACTGATCGCAGGAAGTGTATATACACACACAGACACTGATCGCAGGAAGTGTATATACACACACAGACACTGATCGCAGGAAGTGTATATACACACACAGACACTGATCGCAGGAAGTGTATATACACACACAGACACTGATCGCAGGAAGTGTATATACACACACAGACACTGATCGCAGGAAGTGTATATACACACACAGACACTGATCGCAGGAAGTGTATATACACACACAGACACTGATCGCAGGAAGTGTATATACACACACAGACACTGATCGCAGGAAGTGTATATACACACACAGACACTGATCGCAGGAAGTGTATATACACACACAGACACTGATCGCAGGAAGTGTATATACACACACAGACACTGATCGCAGGAAGTGTATATACACACACACAGACACTGATCGCAGGAAGTGTATATACACACACACAGACACTGATCGCAGGAAGTGTATATACACACACACAGACACTGATCGCAGGAAGCGTATATACACACACACAGACACTGATCGCAGGAAGCGTATATACACACACACAGACACTGATCGCAGGAAGTGTATATACACACACACAGACACTGATCGCAGGAAGCGTATACAGACACTGATCGCAGGAAGTGTATACACAAACACACACTGATCACAGGAAGTGTAGATACACACACACACTAATAGCAGGAAGTGTATACACACACACACACTGATCGCAGGAAGTGTATACACACACACACACACACACACACACCGATCACAGGAAGTGTATATACACACAAACACTAATAGCAGGAAGTGTATACACACACACTGATCGCAGGAAGTGTATACACACACACACACACACACACACACACACACACACACACTAATAGCAGGAAGTGTATACACACACACTGATCGCAGGAAGTGTATACACACACACTGATCGCAGGAAGTGTATACACACACACTGATCGCAGGAAGTGTATACACACACACTGATCGCAGGAAGTGTATACACACACACACTGATCGCAGGAAGTGTATAAACACACACTGATCGCAGGAAGTGTATACATGCACACACACAGACAGACACTGATCGCAGGAAGTGTATATACACAGACACTGATCGCAGGAAGTGTATATACACAGACACTGATCGCAGGAAGTGTATATACACAGACACTGATCGCAGGAAGTGTAAACACACATACACATCGCAGAAAGTGTATACATACATACACAGACAGACACTGATTGCAGGAAGTGTATACATATACACACACAGACAGACACTGATCACAGAAAGGGCATACAGACATAGATCGCAGGAAGTGTATACACACAGACAGACACTGATCACAGAAAGGGCATACATACACAGACACTGATCGCAGGGCTTCTCCCCTCTACTCACATCTTATCCTTCTGATGCTGTCTTTTCCCCATTGTTTCTGCAGAACACACAACCTCGCACACAGCTGAACTCCAAAAGACTACTTCTCTTCTCCGCTATTACAGGGACCCGGAAATAGTAACAGAGAACGCACAGGACGTGGGCGGGGCCCAAACAGAGCAGGACCCGGAAGAACTCATATATCACTGTTACTAAGTTTCCATTAAGTAGTCATGTGGGATGACATGGGGGAAGCTGGGTGATACAGGGGTTCAATGTCAGCACTGTATAGGTATGTGCATTGACGGATGAGGGCAGTGTCTGCATTGTGGAGTAAGGGGACATGACTGGCAGTGGGGGTACTATTAAAATTACATAGTGATTGGGATGGGGTGAGGGAGTTGGATGCCTGGCGGTGTATTGTTAGTGCTTAAGGTGACATGGAGGTGCTGGTTGACAGGAGACGCAGCATCCACATTATAAGGTGACATGGAGGTGCTGGGTGACAGGAGGCGCAGCGTCCACATTATAAGGTGACATGGAGGTGCTGGGTGACAGGAGGCGCAGCGTCCACATTATAAGGTGACATGGAGGTGCTGGGTGACAGGAGGCGCAGCGTCCACATTATAAGGTGACATGGAGGTGCTGGGTGACAGGAGGCGCAGCGTCCACATTATAAGGTGACATGGAGGTGCGAGGTGACAGGAGGCGCAGCGTCCACATTATAAGGTGACATGGAGGTGCTGGGTGACAGGAGGCGCAGCGTCCACATTATAAGGTGACATGGAGGTGCTGGGTGACGGGAGGGGCAGCGTCCACATTAGAAGGTGACATGGAGGTGCTGGGTGACAGGAGGCGCAGCGTCCACATTATAAGGTGACATGGAGGTGCTGGGTGACAGGAGGCGCAGCGTCCACATTATAAGGTGACATGGAGGTGCTGGGTGACGGGAGGGGCAGCGTCCACATTATAAGGTGACATGGAGGTGCTGGGTGACAGGAGGCGCAGCGTCCACATTATAAGGTGACATGGAGGTGCTGGGTGACGGGAGGGGCAGCGTCCACATTATAAGGTGACATGGAGGTGCTGGGTGACAGGAGGCGCAGCGTCCACATTATAAGGTGACATGGAGGTGCTGGGTGACAGGAGGCGCAGCGTCCGCATTATAAGGTGACATGGAGGTGCTGGGTGACAGGAGGCGCAGCGTCCGCATTATAAGGTGACATGGAGGTGCTGGGTGACAGGAGGCGCAGCGTCCGCATTATAAGGTGACATGGAGGTGCTGGGTGACAGAAGGCGCAGCGTCCGCATTATAAGGTGACATGGATGTGCTGGGTGACAGGAGGCGCAGCGTCCGCATTATAAGGTGACATGGAGGTGCTGGGTGACAGAAGGCGCAGCGTCCGCATTATAAGGTGACATGGAGGTGCGAGGTGACAGGAGGCGCAGCGTCCGCATTATAAGGTGACATGGAGGTGCTGGGTGACAGGAGACGCAGCATCCACATTATAAGGTGACATGGAGGTGCTGGGTGACGGGAGGGGCAGCGTCCACATTATAAGGTGACATGGAGGTGCTGGGTGACAGGAGGCGCAGCGTCCACATTATAAGGTGACATGGAGGTGCTGGGTGACAGGAGGCGCAGCGTCCACATTATAAGGTGACATGGAGGTGCTGGGTGACAGGAGGCGCAGCGTCCGCATTATAAGGTGACATGGAGGTGCTGGGTGACAGAAGGCGCAGCGTCCGCATTATAAGGTGACATGGAGGTGCTGGGTGACAGGAGGCGCAGCGTCCGCATTATAAGGTGACATGGAGGTGCTGGGTGACAGAAGGCGCAGCGTCCGCATTATAAGGTGACATGGAGGTGCTGGGTGACAGGAGGCGCAGCGTCCACATTATAAGGTGACATGGAGGTGCGAGGTGACAGGAGGCGCAGCGTCCACATTATAAGGTGACATGGAGGTGCTGGGTGACGGGAGGCGCAGCGTCCACATTATAAGGTGACATGGAGGTGCTGGGTGACGGGAGGCGCAGCGTCCACATTATAAGGTGACATGGAGGTGCTGGGTGACAGGAGGCGCAGCGTCCACATTATAAGGTGACATGGAGGTGACATGGAGGTGCTGGGTGACAGGAGGCGCAGCGTCCGCATTATAAGGTGACATGGAGGTGCTGGGTGACAGGAGGCGCAGCGTCCGCATTATAAGGTGACATGGAGGTGCTGGGTGACAGGAGGCGCAGCGTCCGCATTATAAGGTGACATGGAGGTGCTGGGTGACAGGAGGCGCAGCGTCCGCATTATAAGGTGACATGGAGGTGCTGGGTGACAGGAGGCGCAGCGTCCGCATTATAAGGTGACATGGAGGTGCTGGGTGACAGAAGGCGCAGCGTCCGCATTATAAGGTGACATGGAGGTGCGAGGTGACAGGAGGCGCAGCGTCCGCATTATAAGGTGACATGGAGGTGCTGGGTGACAGGAGGCGCAGCGTCCGCATTATAAGGTGACATGGAGGTTCTCGGTGATAGAAGGCGCAGCGTCCGCATTATAAGGTGACATGGAGGTGCTGGGTGACAGGAGGCGCAGCGTCCGCATTATAAGGTGACATGGAGGTGCTGGGTGACAGAAGGCGCAGCGTCCGCATTATAAGGTGACATGGAGGTGCGAGGTGACAGGAGGCGCAGCGTCCGCATTATAAGGTGACATGGAGGTGCTGGGTGACAGGAGGCGCAGCGTCCGCATTATAAGGTGACATGGAGGTTCTCGGTGATAGAAGGCGCAGCGTCCGCATTATAAGGTGACATGGAGGTGCTGGGTGACAGGAGGCGCAGCGTCCGCATTATAAGGTGACATGGAGGTGCTGGGTGACAGAAGGCGCAGCGTCCGCATTATAAGGTGACATGGAGGTGCTGGGTGACAGGAGGCACAGCGTCCGCATTATAAGGTGACATGGAGGTGCTGGGTGACAGGAGGCGCAGCGTCCGCATTATAAGGTGACATGGAGGTGCTGGGTGACAGGAGGCGCAGCATTCACATTATAAGGTGACATGGAGGTGCTGGGTGACAGAAGGTGCAGTGTCCGCATTATAAGGTGACATAGGGGTGCTGGGTGACAAGACGCGCAGCATCCACTTTATAAGGTGACATGGAGGTGCTGGATGACAGGAGGCGCAGCATCCACTTTATAAGGTGACATGGAGGTGCTGGGTGACAGGAGGCACAGCGTCCACATTATAAGGTGGCATGGAGGTGCTGAGTGACAGGGGGCACAGCGTCCACATTATAAGGTGACATGGAGGTGCTGGGAGGCAGGAGGCGCAGCGTCCACATTAAAAGGTGACATGGAGGTGCTGAGTAACAAGAGGCGCAGTGTCCACATTATAAGGTGGCATGGAGGTGCTGGGTGACAATAGGCGCAGCATCCACATTATACAGTGACATGGAGGTGCTGGGTGAAAAGAGGCCCAGTGTCCGCATTATAAGGTGACATGAAGGTGCTGGGTGACAGGAGGCGCAGCGTCCACATTATAAGGTGCCATTGAGGGGCTGGGTGAAAAGAGGCGCAGCGTCCGCATTATAAGGTGACATGGAGGTGCTGGGTGACAGAAGGTGCAGCGTACACATAAGGTAACTTAGAGGTACTGGGTGACAGGACACACATCATCTGAATTGTAAGGTAACTTAGAAGTCCTGAATGAGCAAGGTCTGCAATATAAGTGGACATGGACTTTCTGTGTGACAAGACACATTTTAGAGTAACATAGAGAGGTTGGGTGAATTGGGTTGGATGCCAGGAGGTGCAGTGTTAGTGCTAAAAACTCACATGTGCGTGCTGGGTGATAGAGAGTGGAGTGTCAGAGCTACAGAATGATATGAGGTTGCTGGATGAGGTGGAGTTAGAGTGTCATAGAATGACAAGTGTCGGGTGTTGAATGAGAGGGGTGCTGCAGGGTGCCATGGAGGTGCTGGGTTAGTGGACCAAGGTAAAAAGGCATTCATTGTCAGTAGAGTAGCATAAAACTGCAAAGTTGGGTGAGCTGTGTGACAGCATTGCAGAGTGACAGGGTTGCTGGCTGAGCAGACATAGGTGCGTTGTAATCGTAGGATGACATGGGGGTCACATTGAAGTTGACAGGGGAGTAGTGTCAGTGCTACAGGGTGTCCTCAGAGGAGCGTGAGGGATGCATTGTCAGCAATTCAGGGTGACATGGGGGTTCTACAGCTTGATATAGGAGTGCTGGCTGAGAGAGCTTGCTGACAGGGAGGTGTAGTGTCAGTGCCACACAGTAAGGTTGAGATGTTTCTAGAAGATATTACAACCCAGAATTTAGAGCTCCTAAAATCTTCTTCTTGCACTCAATAAGGAGAGGATCCACTGCCACAGTAGAAAGCTCATGCTTGAAGAATTTAGACCATTCTGCCAGTTTGACAGATCATGGTCACAGCTGGAATAGGGTGAATGATAGTGTTCACCAGGGAGAACTAGCTTTTAAAGGGGATTCCAATGGTTTGAATTATAGGGTCCTTGAATGTGAAGAAATCCACCACTGACCTAGTACAGTGCCTTGCGAAAGTATTCAGCCCCCTTGAACTTTGCAAACTTTTGCCACATTTCAGGCTTCAAACATAAAGATATAAAACTGTATTTTTTTGTGAAGAATCAACAACAAGTGGGACACAATCATGAAGTGGAACGAAATTTATTGGATATTTCAAACTTTTTTAACAAATAAAATACTGAAAAATTGGGCGTGCAAAATTATTCAGCCCCCTTAAGTTAATACTTTGTAGCGCCACCTTTTGCTGCGATTACAGCTGTAAGTCGCTTGGGGTATGTCTCTATCAGTTTTGCACACCGAGAGACTGAAATTTTTGCCCATTCCTCCTTGCAAACAGCTCGAGCTCAGTGAGGTTGGATGTTGAGTGTTTGTGAACAGCAGTTTTCAGTTCTTTCCATAGATTCTCGATTGGATTCAGGTCTGGACTTTGACTTGGCCATTCTAACACCTGGATATGTTTATTTGTGAACCATTCCATTGTAGATTTTGC
Organism: Pelophylax lessonae; assembly: GCF_965119305.1. Lineage (NCBI taxonomy): Eukaryota > Metazoa > Chordata > Amphibia > Anura > Ranidae > Pelophylax > Pelophylax lessonae. The sequence goes on along the minus strand of NC_138768.1, from coordinate 264,067,222 downwards.
TTTATGTTTTGGATCATTGTCTTGTTGGAAGAAAAATCTCCGTCCCAGTCTTTTGCAGGCTCCATCAGGTTTTCTTCCAGAATGGTCCTGTATTTGGCTCCATCCATCTTCCCATCAATTTTAACCATCTTCCCTGTCCCTGCTGAAGAAAAGCAGGCCCAAACCATGATGCTGCCACCACCATGTTTGACAGTGGGGATGGTGTGTTCAGGGTGATGAGCTGTGTTGCTTTTACGCCAAACATAACGTTTTGCATTGTTGCCAAAAAGTTTGATTTTGGTTTCATCTGACCAGAGCACCTTCTTCCACATATTTGGTGTGTCTCCCAGGTGGCTTGTGGCAAACTTTAAACGACACTTTTTATGGATATCTTTAAGAAATAGCTTTCTTCTGGCCACTCTTCCATAAAGGCCAGATTTGTGCAGTATACGACTGATTGTTGTCCTATGGACAGAGTCTCCCACCTCAGCTGTAGATCTCTGCAGTTCATCCAAAATGATCATGGGCCTCTTGGCTGCATCTCTGATCAGTCTTCTCCTTGTATGAGCTGAAAGTTTAGAGGGACGGCCAGGTCTTTGTAGATTTGCAGTGGTCTGATACTCCTTCCATTTCAATATTCTCGCTTGCACAGTGCTCCTTGGGATGTTTAAAGCTTGGAAAATCTTTTTGTATCCAAATCCGGCTTTAAACCTCTCCACAACAGTATCTCGGACCTGCCTGGTGTGTTCCTTGTTCTTCATGATGCTCTCTGCGCTTTAAACGGACCTCTGAGACTATCACAGTGCAGATGCATTTATACGGAGACTTGATTACACACAGGTGGATTCTATTTATCAGTATTAGTCATTTAGGTCAACATTGGATCGTTCAGAGATCCTCACTGAACTTCTGGAGAGAGTTTGCTGCACTGAAAGTAAAGGGGCTGAATAATTTTGCACGCCCAATTTTTCAGTTTTTTATTTGTTAACAAAGTTTGAAATATCCAATAAATTTCGTTCCACTTCATGATTGTGTCCCACTTGTTGATTCTTCACAAAAAATTACAGTTTTATATCTTTATGTTTTAAGCCTGAAATGTGGCAAAAGGTTGCAAAGTTCAAGGGGGCTGAATACTTTCGCAAGGCACTGTAGTTTCCCTGTAGGAAAGCATTTCCTTTTCAAAGAGAACAAATCCAGTAATCACTCAGGGGGTGTCCAGCACAGGGTGCTTCCAATGCTCACAGAGGAATACCTTGAAGAGCAGATGCATTGGAATGGTCATTTCTGCAGTAGGGGCTCTGAAAGTCCAGAGACTGGAGATAACATGATGATTCACTAAATGTAGGGTTGTATGTACATCAATAAGGGCCATTAGAGGATTCCTCAAAGTCTCAGAGATGGTCAATGAGACCATGGGCAGAACAGCAATAGACTGCAGGGAAGGAGTGAAGTGAGTTTAGTGGCTCTGTGTTGCAAAATCAGCAATTAACTGGATGAATTTGGCGCACAGATTCCTGTGGGACTGTAGTAGAGGCTCTGGTTGATAAGGTAAGGGACTCTGCTTCACCTGGCAGAGCCAAGGAGGACTCGGATGACACAGTAGACTCCATAATCATTGGGGTAACAGTGTTCCAGATTACAGACATCAGTATCCTTGGAAGGTACAGCGCAAACGTCTCTAGGAATGTCTTAGGAGAGAGTACGAGCTAGGGATACCCTTTGCAGCAGAGCAACCCCTCTCTGTGTTTAGATACAGGCATGTTGTGAAAATGTGGCAGTGTCAACTCAGCACAAAGGAAGACTCACAAATCCCAGACAGCTGGCAGCTGGTGAGGCTCGAAGGCCAGAGATGACCAGAGTCACTGTAGATGTGCAGTAGGAATGGACCCAAGATTGGAGTTCCACACAGCCCTTTGCAAAGCAGGGGAGATGCTTCCTCGATGCTGTGGAGCAAGAAAGTGAGCGTGAAGTGCGCACACACAACACTGCACTAAGCAGATGTCAGTTCTTGGTCCAGACTTGGTCAAAACTGAAGGAAGCGGTATTCTGACGGAAGCACACAAGCACATTGTGGGGTCGGGGTTTTGTTACATTGGTGGCAAGCAGTAGGATGCTTCCTGCAGTCTGGGACATCCAAGCCTCCACTGGCAGAAGAGGAAAGGTACAGATACCAGCCGCCATGAAAGAGGAATTCGGAAGGAAGTTGCAAGAGATACGGATATGGCACAGGGGACCAGTGTCAGAGCAGGTCCTGCTAGGATGGTATGATTAAATCTGCTGGAACTCTGAAAAGAAACGCTAGCCTATGAGCAGCAACACCAGGGAAAAATCCACCCCTCCATCCAGGAAAGGTACTGGTAGCAGTATGGATTGCGGGTGCTGTTTTTGGGGGATAAACCGCACAAGGAGCAGATAGCTGAGTTCAGCAGGCTGGTCTGAGCAGAGATGCGTTTGTAAAAGAGCTAAAGAGCCCTCCGGTGGCATGTATCCCAAGCATGCCCTTGGATACCGGATGACAGCCCAACGGAAGGCTTTGGCTACGTTGGCCTGGGACCGTTGTACAGGAAGCTGTCAGAGGACCCTAACTTTTGGAGCGATCTGGAGTGGCAGTTAGAGAGAATTATGGATTACAGAAGAGATCCTAAACATCTTTGTAGTGCCCATGTTAAAGGCCTAGCTGCCTATTGCCAAAGGGGACTGCTCCGCACAGTCAGACCCACGGCAGATGTTAATGTCATCAGCTCAACCACCTGTCTTCCATGCATTGTTGATTGTGCTGATTAACTCACCTATTGTCTACTGTAGGGATGTGTTCACACTTATAATAATGTGCATTGTACTTCATGAGCTCGATGACGGCAAGTCTGCTAGTTAATTAAATCACTGTCATCTATTAGTTGCTAGTGGGAAAGTAGAATACTGTTTGTTGGTTGTTCCTTAGATATGTTAATTATATTTCTGTACACAATTTAATCTGCATAGGATAATGTAATCAGGCCCCTGACCTGGTTGGGTATATATTCAGTGCGAGTTTGTTCAATAAATGTTTCAGATCTTCTACAAGCTAAGTCTCAGCTAGTTTTGTATGGGGGCGGCTGTAATATCTGATAACTATGTTCAAGACTGAAGGAAGTGGTATACTGTTGGAAGCACACAAGCGCATTGTGTTTCGCGGTTCTGTTACACCAGTCAATATATCCTAAAGGGTTTTTGTTTTTTGTACATTTTATGTTAAATGTTTTTTTCAGTGTTTCACTATAAAGTGGGATTTGTATGAAGACACAATGTCTGGTCAGCAGCCCTACAGACAAAATTGGCAATCTTAATTACAATGCCTAACATTTGGCTTTGAAGGCACCAGGCTGAAGCTTTTGTCTATTGAGAGACAGGAGACAGTCTTGTAAGTACATCATTTTCCCGAAAATATATTTTACTAGGCATAAGTTCTTACATTCCCATGGAGCAATGTTTGTTTCCTGATAATAGAATATCGGTCTGTTTAGATTTTGGTGGTATAGTAGTATTCTGGGTGAAACTATTCTATTGATAGACTGAGATTCATCCCTGAGTGAAAATTGTTCAGTTTTCGGACTGAAGTTCACTATTCAGTGAAGATATCTTGTTCTCTACACTGAATTTCAATTCTGACTGACCATCCATTTTTTTTGTTTTTGCAGGTTTTCGGTGCCACCAATTTGTTTTTTCACTAAAACCCATGTGGATGTGCCACCAATTTGTTTTTGTTTTGCCACCATTTTATTTTTGTAGTACATTTATATTATAACTATTTTTGTGTTTTTGTAGTGAAAGGCAACTTTTAGTACAATTATTGCAGGTTTTTCTTTTGTACTAAAAATGGATTTTTGTAAAATCTTACCGTAAAATCCTTTTCTCTTAAGCTCATTGACAGACATAGTCCTCCTTGATTAATATCAACTCGGGTTATACTGCCCTCTACAGGAGTAGGACTAGACAGGAAAGAAAACGTTCTGGCCACACCCTAGGGGCAGTCCCAGAGGGTATATCCTCTCACTTCCTGCTACAGCAAATCAGTTATGTCACAAAGCAGTGTTTAGAGAATTTAACCCAACCCAACTCAAAAACAGAGGGGCGGGTACTACGTCTGTCAATGAGCTTAAGAGAAAAGGATTTTACGGTAAGATTTTACAAAAATCCATTTTTCTCTGTCGCTCATTGACAGACGTAGTCCTCCTTGATTAATATCAACTCGGGACGTCCCAAAGCAGTGCCACAAATGAGGGGTGGGAAAATGGAAATCAAAATCCAATCTAGAAGGCCCAACCGGTGCCAACTAGAAGTTTAAAAGGCTCATCAAACAAAAGATGAGACTCAACAGAAATTCCAACGGAAAAAAAACCTTGAGGTAGACCACCGGTCTCCTCAAATTGTGGTCTGCAAAACCTTGCGGCCAAATGAGGCATCCACCGATGCCATCACATCAACTTTATAAAATTTTGTAAAAGGTATGCACCGACTACCAGGTAGCCGCCTTGCACACCTGGACCACTGACGCCTGATGGCGGTAGGTCCAGGAAGTACTGAGCGCTCGAGTGGAGTGCGCCTTAATAAGGAACGGAGGATTCCGACCCTTAATAGAATAAGCCTGTACCACCGACTGTCTAATCCATTTGGAGATAGTCGCGGCAGATGCAGGCAACCCCTTTCTGGGGCCATCCGTGATCACAAAAGTAAATCCGTCTTACAGAACGATTCCGTAGTCTTCAGGTATACCCTGATTGCCCGCACCACATCCAAGGAATGCAACGCACATTCCCGAGGATGACTGGGCTTAGGACACAAGGAAGGTAGCACAATATCTTCATTCAGATGAAAGTCTGAAAACCACCTTAGGAAAAAAGGATTGCTTCGGATGAAGAACTACCTTCTCCCTATGAATCCCAAGATATGGGGAATGACACAATAATGCAGTCAGTTCTGACACCCTGCGTGCAGAAGTGATAGCCACCAAGAAGGCCACCTTCTGGGATAATGTAAGCAAGGGAATCTCCCTGATATTTTCAAAGGGAGGTTTCTGAAGAACCGACAACACCAAATTAAGATCCCAGGGTGGTAAGGGCGCGCGCACTGGCGAAGCCAAGTGCTGCACCTCCTGGATGAAATTCCGCCAAGGAATGAGTAGCCAGAGGCTTCTGGAAGAAGATTGCTAATGCTGAAACCTGACCCTTGATAGTGCTCAAGGATAGTTTCTGCTCAACCCCCTTTTGCAGAAAAAACCAAGATTCGGGTCACCGAATAGGTACGTGGGGGAAAACTCCTACGATTCACACCACGCAATGTAAGCCTTCCATGTGCGATAATAGACTTTGCTGGAAGTCGCTTTTCTTGCTTTAATTAGAGTAGGAATAACTGAAGCTGACAATTCCTTGTCCTTCAGTACCTGGGTCTCAATGGCCAGGCCGTTAAAGCCAGCGACTGTAAAGCACGATGGAAGATCGGTCCTTGAGACCGCAGATCCTCCCTGAGAAGAAGTCTACAAGGAGCGTCCGCGACTAGTCTTGCCCAAGTCGGCGTACCCGGCTTGACGAGGCTAGCCCGGAATTACCGGGATAACTGGAGTTCCCTCCTCCTCTATCCTGCGGAGAAATCTCAGCAGTAACTTGAGAAGGGGGGAAGACATACAGTAGCTGATACTTCCCCTACGGGGCGCTCAGCGCGTCTGCTGCGTCCGCTAGAGGATCGCGGGCGCGAGCCCTGTTGAGCCAACCTGCCAACAGATCCAACTCCGGGGTGCCCCAATGAAGGGACAGCTGGAGAAATACTTCTGGATGAAGAGACTATTCCTCTTGATCCAGAATCTGACGGCTGAAATAATCTGCCTGTCCACCCCCGTGATAACTATCGCGGAGAGAACTGGAACAACTGTTCCCCCAATAGGAATGTTGGCCACTTCTATGGCCGCCAGGGCACTCTTGGTGCCCCTTGGTGATCGAAAAATAAGTCATGACCGAGGCATAGTCCGATTGGATCCGAAGCGGGCTGCCCTGGAGCTGCTCGGTCCAGTAAATCAGACAAAGTCTGATCGCTCTCAGTTCCAACACATTTATCGGTGACCTGGAATTTATCAGAAGAAATGACTTCCCCTGGCTGAGCATCGGAGACCGAAGCCACCAGACCAGAGCCTCCCTGGTCCACTCGCTCAATCGGATCCGATTGTCTAGTGAATCGGAAATTCCGATTCCATATGAGAAGAATCTCCTCTTTGGAGAATTCGGGTATGAGACTGGGCAAACGGTACTGCCTCTAAGGAGCCTCTAAGGAGGCGACCATCAATCCCAGCCAGTTGACGGACAGTAATATCCGAATCATGACTGAATCTTCTGGAGTTTCTCCGCATGGAAAAACACTCTTGCCAAGGATGTATCCAAAATTAGGCCCAGATAGTTCAGTCTCCTGGTGGGAACCAGGGATGATCCTTGGGAAAAGCAACGAAAACGCTGATGTCCTGCGAAGATGGGGATATGAAGATAGGCACCCTAAATGTCTATGGACGCCAGGAAATCCCCCTGATGCAGGGAGGCCACCACTGTATGGATGGACTCCATCTCTTCCAAGACCAGAATTGGACGCACCTAGCCCTTTTTCCTGGGCATTGTGAACAGGTTCGACTAGAACTCCTCCAAGGAATGGGAACTACCACTGCTTGTTGCATCAAGCTGTCCCCCGCAAAGCTTTTTAAGCGACCCGGGGATGTTGAATATTGGAAGGGAAGAATCGCACCGGTGGAAGTGATCGAAACTCGATCTTGTATCCCGACCATATGACCTTGCGAACCCCTTTATCCGGGATTCTGGAAAGCCCTGGATCCGGAAACCGGTGAAGACGTCCCCCCACCCTAGAGATGGGTGAGGTCCATTCTGTCAATCCCACGGGATAACAGTGGCTTTATTTAGTCTGGAAATCGGTGAGTCCACTATTGGTGGTACCGTCCATCTTTGTAATGAGGGATTCCTCAAAATGATAGCGCCTAGCAATGCATTTGGAAATAGCAGAGGCTCGTTTACGGACGACCCCATTTGAGCAAGGGAAACCCTTCATAATTTTGGTAGGCTTGCTAGTACCAAAGAAGGAATATGAGTCTCCGCTACCTCTGCCCGTGTAACCTCAAGATTTTAAGGTTTCCCAGACAGACACAACTAGTGCTTCCACCAACGCTTCTTGTGCTATGGCGGAGGCAGACGCGTCCTCCTCACTGTCTGAGGAGACCGTACCTGAGACAACAACCTCAGAAAAAGGGGCTGCAATGACCAGCTCAGAATCCGTATCTGAAGTATCAGATGACCTAGGGGTAGGCGGGGGTCGCTCTTCTTGACCCCCGTCCCTGACAGGCTACCTCCACCCGGGATACCAAAGACTCCAAAACTGCTCATAATGCATCATCACAAATGGGGTACTGGAGGGTCCTGCGGCCACCCCGAGGGGATCAGGTGGGGATACATGTGTGGCAGGGTTCATGTAACAAGACACTTGCCAGCAAACACAAAAAAATTAATTGCAAGAAAAAAAACTTTTTTTTTTTTTAACTTAGTCCCCCAGTGCAGTAGCGCCCCTCAGTCTACCTGCTTGGACCCCTCAGAAAGAGAGAGAGAGAGACCCCAAGCTCACCTGATGCACAGAAGTTTCTATCAACTTGCTTCCAGCACTGTCTGTTACAGACAGGAAGTCTTTGGCTTGCTTTCCCTGGGCCAAGGAGGCGGCTCCGCCCCTTTACACGCCTTCTGGCGCCTCCCCATAGCTCCTCGAGGTGTTTGGTCACCTCAAACATGGCCGCCCCCATGCTGGAGACACGAGGCTACGCCAATATGGCGGCCTCATGCGATCTGCAAAACAATGGCGGCGGCCTGTGTAGGATAGCGGCGGCTAGCAGCGGCCTGCGGGAAGTATGTATTCGGCCAGGCGGCCTGCGGCCCCACAAACTTCACCCTGAATGGTGATAAGCCTGGCCGGTGGTATAGGACCCTGGCGGGCCGCATGCGGTCCGTGGGCCGTCGGGAGGCTGTGCAGCCCGTGGAAGTGACCGGTTGCTGGAGGAATGGCGATCTGGACTGCAGTAACTCAGGCACCTGTGTACACACTCTGACAGGTAGGATACCTTCTACTTCAATAGTAATACCCTTTTGTACTGCCACTGACTTCAGTCACCCTTACAGTCTTACAATGACTTTAGATTGTCAGCTCCCAAACCAAGCCTCCTGGTTACTATTCACAAACAATCACACTCAAATTGGGGGATCTGTGACCTGTTATAGGATAGAGGGGAGACCCATCCTACCATCCCAGAGAGGGGCCCGCGTCCACCACAAACCCGACAGGGGGGAGAGGGGGAACATTCTACTCACCATACCGGAACCAGGCGGGCGCCAACTCCTGACAGAACCGCTCTCCACCGGGGTGGGGGGGGCTGTCGACCAATACGGACGACGTGACTCTGTTGGTCATTGGCGTCCAGGCGAGACGTTTAACTCGCAGGGTCAGTCCCCATCCAGTGGGACTATGTCGCGGCCGACCCATCGCGGAGCTATGGCCTGCACGCGCTCGTAGGCTGAACTAGGGTGACCACTGGATCTCAACATCCAGCCCGTCGCCCAGTTCCAGCTTTCTTGCTTGAAGATCTCACAGGAACACTGGAGAAAAAAGCTGTCTAAAAAAAATCTTTCTAAGAAAAAAATCCTGCCAGGACCGAAGATCCTAGCAAGGCATCTAGGTCCTTACTCCGAACTAGACAGAAAAAAAAAACTGATTTGCTGTAGCAGGAAGTGAGAGGATATACCCTCTGGGACTGCCCCTAGGGTGTGGCCAGAACGTTTTCTTTCCTGTCTAGTCCTACTCCTGTAGAGGGCAGTATAACCCGAGTTGATATTAATCAAGGAGGACTACGTCTGTCAATGAGCGACAGAGAAATACCAGTTTTGATAGTTATTCCACTTTTAACTGAACACCGGTATTTAATGATATTAATATCGGTTGTTGGCACTTTTTGGCAGGTGTGACAGGAGTCACTTTGGGTGGGGGGTTCGTGGAACCCAGAATACCTTGGAGAGGTTGGAAAAACTCCATGTCCAGCTTCTCTGGCCTCTCATATGTGTACAGTTGTGCTCATAAGTTTACATACCCTGGCAGAACTTATGATTTCTTGGCCATTTTTCAGAGAATATGAATGATAACACAAAAACAATAGTTGTTGTTATATCTAGGAATAGATAGAAGCCACAAAGGTTTGTATACTGGAGGATTTCATGGTACTCTCGGGGCTGTTTGGCAACATGGAGTAGGTTAAAACGAACCTGTGTACTTTGGGCCAAGCTGAGGGAAACGGGGGAGATTGCGACACGTCTGTTTTAGCATACAACATGAAGGAGTAGATTATAAACCCACCCACTGTAAGGGACTTTTGAACCGGACGGCTAGATGGACTCCCTACGAATATTTGGGAACACACAAAGACACACACGAGGGTAGAGTCAAAGCATGTTAGTTTATTTCAAGAAATGACCCGAGCATATATACAGTTAGAACAACAGAAAAATTACAAATTAAATCACACAGCGTGTCTGTCTCCCGCCTCGTGTACAGCTCTCACACAGGGTGTCTCTCTCCTGCCCCCTGTGTACAGCTATCACGCATAGGGTGACCACGTGTCCCGGATCGCCCAGGACAGTCCCGTTTTTGGGGAGTCTGTCCCGGGTCCCGGTCACCCTCATTACGGGACAATGCAGTGTCCCGTAATGTCCGCCGACCGTGAGTCTCAGACCAGTCTGGGCTGTCTGTATCATCTCCGACAGTCCGCCGCGGCTGGATGAGGGAGGATGGCTCATGGCTGGGCTGGGCAGGGCTGTGTGTACCATGTTGGGCGGGCTGCAATTCGAGCCAACCAATGAGAGAGCAGTGAGCAGACGTCAGCCGGAGCCGGCCCGGGATCATCTACTGTGCGGCGCCGCCTCAGCTCAACTCAGCCTGCTCCTGTAACTCCAACGGCCGGCCGCCGCCGGGTTATCAGCTTAAGAGGAGGACAAAAAATGTAAGTTAAAATTTTTAATGGATGTCTGCAGCTGCTGCCAGTGCCACACACTAAAAGTGCCTCAATAAAACTCTGACACCAGACAGTCCTGGGCGAGATTGCTAGAGATCGTTGCCATCACAGCAAGTCAGCAACATTGCAGAAGATCAATGCTATTGCTACCACATTTTTGAAAGCACAGAAAAAGTATGTGTGAAAGAAATGAATAAAACGATTTGCCTAGCAGAAGCCAATATTAATAACATTTTTACTTCAATGGCCTGAGATTTGTTTATGGCTGGGCAGGCAGATACTGTGGTACTGGCAGCAGATCTGGCACTGCAGGTACTGTAGGACAGTCTTTGTAGTGTAAGTATTGGTATTACAGAAAGCATTTTATCTGGCTTTCTCCCAGTATAAAGTGAGGTAAGGTATTTCAAGGCTTACATTACAAGTCACACACGATGTACAGCCATTGCGTAGATACAGGAATGCTTCTTTTCATATTGTTCTAGATAACCCAATCATCAAGTAGTGAGCAAGTAAGCAGGCAGACTACTTACTGCAGGCTGCATAAGGCATGAGGCCATTCCACACACTCAGCTCCTGGAGTCCTGGCGCGCGGTGGCGGGAAGGAATGCGCCTCCCTCCTGGCATGTCCGCACTACGCAGGGCGCTTACACAGCAGTGGCGGCCTGTACCGTGCATAATGCCTGTACATAATGTGACAGGAAATAAAGCTGCCAAGTCCTGCAGGGTGAATGACAAGGAACAGTCCCATATATGCAGGGAAAGTCCCAGGCTGGTCATATAAAACACATACACACCAACAAAACATATTGCTGAGCTGTGGAAATGCTGGTTGCCTGGCTCTCATGCTGATTCTGTGTTGTCTGAGGTAAACAAGCATGCAGATCGGGAGTTCTGACTTTTCTCTGACTTCCTTATCTGCATGCGCCGTGTTGTGGGTCTGTGGAACCAAAATCGTCCCGTGTAATACACGATCATATCACTATTCGCAAGCACTGCGTCCAATCCTGGCATTTTATTTAGTTCGGGAGGCCCAGGTCCAAAGCCGCTGCCTGCAGCCTGTATAAGCTGCGACTGGACGCTGTCCTGAGTGGCCATCTTGGCTTCTATGCGTTTAGGGATAAGAGCCCGGAATGCAACCTACAAGGTGCAAATTAATTCCACATGAGGTGGGGGAATTCCTTTTGGGCACCAAATAGACAACATGGTACACTTACCTGTCAGGGTTCAATTCCTCCATATGATAAAAAAAAAATAGTACACTTACCTGTCAGGGTTCAATTCCTCCATATGGACAATATGGTACACTTACCTCTCAGGGTTCAATTCCTCCATATGGACAACATGGCACACTTACCTGTCAGGGTTCAATTCCTTTATATGGACACTATGGCACACTTGCCTGTCAGGGTTCAATTCCTTTATATGGACACTATGGCACACTTACCTGTCAGGGTTCAATTCCTTTATATGGACACTATGGCACACTTACCTGTCAGGGTTCAATTCCTTTATATGGACACTATGGCACACTTACCTGTCAGGGTTCAATTCCTTTATATGGACACTATGGCACACTTACCTGTCAGGGTTCAATTCCTCCATATGGACAACATGGCACACTTACCTGTCAGGGTTCAATTCCTTTATATGGACAACATGGCACATACCTGTCAGGGTTCAATTCCTTTATATGGACACTATGGCACACTTACCTGTCAGGGTTCAATTCCTTTATATGGACACTATGGCACACTTACCTGTCAGGGTTCAATTCCTTTATATGGACACTATGGCACACTTGCCTGTCAGGGTTCAATTCCTTTATATGGACACTATGGCACACTTACCTGTCAGGGTTCAATTCCTTTATATGGACACTATGGCACACTTACCTGTCAGGGTTCAATTCCTTTATATGGACACTATGGCACACTTACCTGTCAGGGTTCAATTCCTCCATATGGACAACATGGCACACTTACCTGTCAGGGTTCAATTCCTCCATATGGACAACATGGCACACTTACCTGTCAGGGTTCAATTCCTCCATATGGACAACATGGCACACTTACCTGTCAGGGTTCAATTCCTTTATATGGACAACATGGCACATACCTGTCAGGGTTCAATTCCTTTATATGGACACTATGGCACACTTACCTGTCAGGGTTCAATTCCTTTATATGGACACTATGGCACACTTACCTGTCAGGGTTCAATTCCTTTATATGGACACTATGGCACACTTGCCTGTCAGGGTTCAATTCCTTTATATGGACACTATGGCACACTTACCTGTCAGGGTTCAATTCCTTTATATGGACACTATGGCACACTTACCTGTCAGGGTTCAATTCCTTTATATGGACACTATGGCACACTTACCTGTCAGGGTTCAATTCCTTTATATGGACACTATGGCACACTTACCTGTCAGGGTTCAATTCCTCCATATGGACAACATGGCACACTTACCTGTCAGGGTTCAATTCCTCCATATGGACAACATGGCACACTTACCCGTCAGGGTTCAATTCCTTTATATGGACACTATGGCACACTTCACTTATGGCGCTTTTCCACTGCATGGAACCGTACCGGTTCGGCACGCTTTTGTGCTTTTCCACTGCGGTACCGCATGGTATAGGGTCGGAACGGTTCGGTACGGTACGGTATAGGTTTGCTTTTCCACTGCATGGAACCGAACGGTACGGCTCTGAAAAAACAGTACCTACTCGATTGTGGTTCCAACAGGTACCAAACTGGTACCATATCCCACAATCCTTTGCATGCAGTCACTACTAGCCACTGATTGGTCAGAGAATCACAACCACCCTGTTGTTATCCCACCCACTTAACTTTAGTACTACTTTAGTGGAAAAGCAAACCTATACCGTACCGAACCGTTCCGACACTATACCATGCGGTACCGCAGTGGAAAAGCAAACCGGGCCAAGCAGGGCCGAGTAGAGCCGAGCCGGTACTTGCAGTGGAAAAGTGCCACATCTGGCTCAACCAATAAAAAACATTTGTATGTAAGCTATGACTAAGCACTCAGGAACCGTGAAATGTGTTAAGCCCCGGACACACGTACCGATTGTCGGCCGTAAATATTCGGCCGACGACCGATCGGCCGATTGTAGGCTTGTTAGTATGATGCTTCCGACAGCCGACAGCGCATTTTCGGCCGAACAGAATCTGTCGTGCAGGCATTAAAATTTTTGTTGGCCAACACCAGAACGGCCGATTGTTCGCCAGTCAGTACAGATTTCGGCCGACAGACAGCAGATTTGCAAGACTGAGCATGCTCAGAAAAGAAAAAACACACGGAAAGTTAACCATCACATGACATCACTTCTGCAGTCGGCTGTTGTTGGCCGACAAAATTTGTGTGCAGTCTTTTGCAGTTTTCAACAGACACGACAGCCCTGGACAAAAGACGGCCGATCGTTCGGCCGACGATCAGTACGTGTGTACTTTAGCTGGTAATGCGTTCCCCTCAAATTGTGTTTTGGATTCATTTATGGACTTGCTGAATTAAAGGTGATTTTACTGGACGTGCGGCCAACCAGATATCTTTTTGTTCATTGGAATCCGTAATGGCCAGCACCTGGTTTATGTGTTAGTGGAGATGAAGATGAAGATGGGAAACTGACCTAGAGTGGTGTTCACACACATCTATGCTATGAAATATTGATTGGTAATAAGCTTTAAAACACTTTGTTTGAATTATTTAAATTCTCTATTCTGAAAGCCTTTTTTTTTTAATGTCATATGACCAATCAGCACTGTGCAGACACAGATCCATAGTCCAGACATCCTCTCTTGCTACATGGCATACATCAGCAGAATGCTAGAAACTCCTCCCTCAGATCTTTGGGTGAGGATGGGAAAGACCTGGGAAATGTCATGCGAGCGTTTAACAGCAATGACTAAATAGGGTACCGATATTTTCTTTATATTCAATACAGTGGAGTGATCTTTATACAGAAATAGAAGGGATAATATCATATAAACATTGTATGTTTAGAGCATCACTTTAAAGAATGTTACCCCAAAATTTCATATTCCAGAGTGCCTGCTGTATCTTGAACTTGTGTTAAAAACTATCCTGTTTTCTTTGTTTCCTCTGGGTGTGTGCGTATACACCCACCCACACACTTTTCTCCACTCCCACCTCTCCAAGTCTCTTATTCAGCTGAGAACAGAGATTTTGTAATCACTTAAACCCCGAGGATTTGGCTGCTCAAAGACCAGGGCCTATTTTGCGATTTGGCACTGCGTGATTTTAACGGACAATTGCGCGGTCGTGCGACGCTGTACCCAAATTAAATTGATGTCCTTTTTTTTCCCACAAACAGGGCTTTCTTTTGGTGGTATTTGATCACCTGTGTGATTTTTATTTTTTGCGCTATAAACAAAAAAAAGAGCGTCAAATTTTGAAAAAAATAACAATATTTTTCACATTTTTTTATATGAAATTCCCCCGCAAAAAATGTAAAAAAATCAAAACTTTTTAACATTTTAGGCCAATTTGTTTTCTGCTATGTATTTTTGGTAAAAAAAAAAAAAAATCGCAATAAGACCCCTGACTAACATTTGACACTTTTGGGGGTACCAGTGACATTACTACAGTAATCAGTGCTTTACATATGCACTGTTACTGTAAAAATGACACTGGCAGGGAAGGGGTTACCTTTATTAGCGATCCAGGGGTTAAGTTTGTCCCTAGGGGCGTGCTTCTAACTGTCAAGGGGCGTAGCTTGTGATGTAACCACAGAGACATACGATCCTACATAGCAGGATAGTATGATCTCTGCAACTACATCAGGGAGAATGACAGGCGGCTTTGTTTACATCAGCCGCCTGCCTTTCTCCCTCTCCAGCGGGAGATCGCGAGTGACCGGTGGACATCAAAGCCGCTGTGAACGAGCGGGGGCGGGAGCGCTCGCCCCCTATTGGCTCATGGGCGAGTGAGGTACCGATACGTCACTTTGCCCAGGAGGGGCTGACCGCTGCAGTATATGTACTTGCGTCGGTCGGCAAGTGGTTAAAATAATAATAAAAAAAAAAAAAATAAAAAAAAAAATGGATTTTTGTAAAATCTTACCGTAAAATCCTTTTCTCTTAAGCTCATTGACAGACGTAGTCCTCCTTGATTAATATCAACTCGGGGTTATACTGCCCTCTACAGGAGTAGGACTAGACAGGAAAGAAAACGTTCTGGCCACACCCTAGGGGCAGTCCCAGAGGGTATATCCTCTCACTTCCTGCTACAGCAAATCAGTTATGTCACAAAGCAGTGTTTAGAGAATTTAACCCAACCTAACTCAAAAACAGAGGGGCGGGTACTACGTCTGTCAATGAGCTTAAGAGAAAAGGATTTTACGGTAAGATTTTACAAAAATCAATTTTTCTCTGTCGCTCATTGACAGACGTAGTCCTCCTCGATTAATATCAACTCGGGATGTCCCAAAGCAGTGCCACAAATGAGGGGTGGGATAATAGAAATCAAAATCCAGAAGGCCCAACCGGAGCCAACCAGAAGCATCAAGGACTCATTGAGCAAAAAGATGAGACCTAAGCGAAAAAAACCCAACAAACCCTCAAGGTAGACTGACGGTCTCCTCAAATTGCGGCCTGCAAAACCTTGCGGCCAAATGAGGCATCCGACGATGCCATCACATCAACTTTATAAAATTTTGTAAAGGTATGAACCGACGATCAAGTAATCGCCTTGAAAACCTGGACCCTTGACGCCTGATGGTGGAAGGCCCAGGAAACACTAAGCGCCCGAATAGAGTGCGCCTTAACAGGGAACAGAGGATTCCGACCCTTAATAGAATAAGCCTGTACCACTGTCTGTCTAATCCATTTTGAGATAGTCGCGGCAGATGCAGGCAACCCCTTTCTGGGGCCATCCGTGATCACAAAAAGTGAATCCGTCTTACGGAACGATTCCGTAGTCTTCAGGTATACCCTGATTCCCCGAACCACATCCAAGGAATGCAACGCATATTCCTGAGGATGATTGGGCTTAGGACACAAGGAAGGTAGCACAAAATCTTCATTCAGATGAAAATCTGGAACCACCTTTGGAAGAAAGGATAGCTTCGGATGAAGAACTACCTTATCCCTATGAACCACTAGATATGGGGAATGGCATGATAATGCAGCCAGTTCTGACACCCTGCGTGCAGAAGTAATGGCCACCAAGAAGGCCACCTTCTGGGATAATGTAAGCAAGGGAATCTCCCTGATATTTTAAAAGGGAGGTTTCTGAAGAACCGACAAACACCAAATTAAGATCCCAGGGTGGTAAGGGCGCGCGCACTGGCGGAGCCAAGTGCCGCACCCCCAGGACACCAAGGAATGAGTAGCCCAAGGCTTCTGAAAGAAGATTGCTAATGCTGAAACCTGACCCTTGATAATGCTCAAGGATAGTTTCTGCTCAACCCCCTTTTGCAGAAAAGCCAAGATTCGGGTCACCGAATAGGTAAGTGGGGGAAATTCCAAAGATTCACACCACGCGATATAAGTCTTCCATGTGCGATAATAGACTTTGCTGGAAGTCGCTTTCCTTGTTTTAATTAGAGTAGAAATAACTGAAGCTGACAACTCTTTGTCCTTCAGTACCTGGGTCTCAATAGCCAGGCCATTAAAACCAGCGACTGTAAAGCACGATGGAAGATCGGTCCTTGAGACCGCAGATCCTCCCTGAGAGGAAGTCTCCAAGGAGCGTCCGCGACTAGCCTGTCCAAGTCGGCGTACCCGGCTTGACGAGGCCAGCTCGGAATTTCCAGGATAACTGGAGTTCCCTCCACCTCTATCCTGCGGAGAAATCTCAGCAGCAATTTGAGAGGGGGGAAGACATATAGTAGCTGATACTGCCTTTACAGGCCGTTCAGCGCGTCTGCTGTGTCCGCTAGAGGATCGCGGGTGCGAGCCCTGTTGAGCCAACCTACCAACAGATCCATATCCGGGGTGCCCCAATGAAGGGACAGCTGGTGAAATACCTCTGGATGAAGAGACTATTCCTCTTGATCCAGAATCTGACGGCTGAAATAATCTGCCTGTCCACCTCCGTGATAAATATCGCGGAGAGAACTGGAGCAACTGTTCCCCCAATAAGAATGTTGGCCACTTCTATGGCCGCCAGGGCACTCTTGGTGCCCCTTGGTGATCGACATAAGTCATGACCGTGGCATAGTCCGATTGGATCCGAACCGGGCTGCCCTGGCGCTGCTCGGTCCAGTAAATCTGATCGCTCTCAGTTCCAACACATTTATCGGTAACCTGGAATTTATCAGAAGAAATTACTTCCCCTGGCTGAGCATCGGAGACCGAAGCCACCAGACCAGAGCCTCCCTGGTCCGCTCACTCAATCGGATCCGATTGTCCAGGGAATCGGGATTCCGATTCCATATGGGAAAAATCTCCTCGGAGAATTCGGGTATGAGACTGGGCAAACGGTACTGCCTCTAAGGAGGCGACCATCAATCCCAGCCAGTTGACGGACAGCAACATCCCAATCATTGACTGAATCTTCTAGAGTTTCTCCGCATGGAGAAACACTCTTGCCAAGGATGTATCCAAAATTAGGCCCAGATAGTTCAGTCTCCTGGTGGGAACCAGGGATGATCCTTGGGAAAAGCAACGAAAACGCTGATGTCCTGCGAAGATGGGGATATAAGGATAGGCATCCTAAATGTCTATGGACGCCAGGAAATCCCCCTGATGCAGGGAGGCCACCACTGTATGGCTGGACTCCATCTCTTCCAAGACCAAAATTGGACGCACCTAGCCCTTTTTCCTGGGCATTGTGAACAAGTTAGACTAGAACTCCTCCAAGTAAATGGGAACTACCACTGCTTGTTGTATCAAGCTGTCCCCCGCAAAGCTTTTTAAGCGACCCGGGGATGTTGAAATTTGGAAGGGAAGAATCGCACCGGTGGAAGTGATCGAAACTCAATCTTGTATCCCGACCATATGACCTTGCGAACCCCTTTATCCGGGATTCTGGAAAGCCCTGGATCCGGAAACCGGTGAAGACGTCCCCCCACCCCAGAGATGGGTGGGGCCCATTCTGTCAATCCAATGGGATAACAGTGGTTTTATTTAGTCTGGAAATCGGTGAGTCCACTATTGGTGGTACCGTCCATCTTTGAAATGAGGGATTCCTCAAAATGATAGTGCCTAGCAATACGTTTGGAAATAGCAGGGCTCATTTACGGACGACCCTATTTGGGCAAGGGAAACCCTTCACCATTTTTGGTAGGCTTGCTAGTACCAAAAAAGGAATACGAGTCTCAGCTACCTCTGCCGGTGTAACCTCAAGATTTAAGGTTTCCCGGACAGACACAACTAGTGCTTCCACCAACGCTTTTTGTGCTATGGCAGAGGCAGAAGTGTCCTCCTTACTGTCTGAGGAGACCGTACCCGAGACAACAACCCCAGAAAAGGGACTGCAATGACCAGCTCAGAATCTGTATCTGAGGTATCAGATGACATAGGGGTAGGCGGGGGTCGCTCTTCTTGACCCCCGTCCCTGACAGGCTACCTCCACCCAGGATACCAAAGACTCCAAAACGCTGATAATGCATCATCACAAGTGGGGTACTGGAGGGTCCTGCGGCCACCCTGAGGGGATCAGGTGGGGATACATGTGTGGCAGGGTTCATGTAACAAGAAATAACAAACAAAAAAAAACAAAAAAATTAATTGCAAGAAAAAAACATTTTTTTTTTTAACTTAGTCCCCCAGCGCAGTAGCGCCCCTCAGTCTACCTGCTTGGACCCCTCAGAAAGAGAGAGAGAGAGAGAGAGAGAGACCCCAAGGCTCACCTGATGCACAGAAGTTTCTTATCAACCTGCTTCCAGCACTGTCTGTTACAGACAGGAAGTCTTTGGCTTGCTTTCCCTGGGCCAAGGAGGCGGCTCCGCCCCTTTACACGCCTTACGGCGCCTCCCAATTACTCCACGAGGTGTTTGGTCACCTCAAACATGGCCGCCCCCATGCTGGAGACACGAAGCTACGCCAATATGGCGGCCTCGTGCGATCTGCAGGAAAATGGCGGCGGCCTGTGTAGGATAGCGGCGGCTTGCAAGCTAGCAGCGGCCTGCGGGACGTGTGCATTCGGCCTGTGCGGCCTGCGGAAGTGCCTTGGCCTGCGGGAGGTGTCCTCGGCCTGCGAGAGGCTGTGTGGCCTGTGGAAGTGACCGGCTTTCTGGAGGGATGGCGATCTGTGGCTGCAGTAACTCAGGCATAGGCATCGGATTGTGTACACACTAGACAAGGTAGGATACCTCTATACCTCAATAGTAATGCCTTTTAGTAGTCTGCCACTGACTTCAGTCACCCTTACAGTCATATAGTGACTTTAGATCGTCAGCTCCCAAACCAAGCCTCCTGGTTTCTATTCACAAAAATCACACTCAAATTGGGGGATCTGTGACCTGATAGAGGGGAGACCCAGAAAACCGAGTGTCTGGCCATCCCAGAGAGGGGCCCGCGTCCACCAACAAACCCGACAGGGGGAGAGGGGGAACATTCTACTCACCATACCGGAACCAGGCGGGTGCCAACTCCTGACAGAACCCCTCTCCACCGGGGTGGGGGGGCTGTCGACCAATACGGACGCCGTGACTCTGTTGGTCATTGGCGTCCAGGCGAGACGTTTAACTCGCAGGGTCAGTCCCCGTCCAGTGGGACTATGTCGCGGCCGACCCAGCGCGGAGCTATGGCCTGCACGCGCTCGTAGGCTGAACTGGGGTGACCACTGGATCTCAACATCCAGCCCGTCGCCCAGTTTCAGCGTACTTGCTTGAAGATCTCACAGGAACACTGGAGAAAAAAAGCTGTCTAAAAAAGTATTTCTAAAAAAAAAATCCTGCCAGGACCGAAGATCCTAGCAAGGAATCTAGGTCCTTACTCCTAACTAGACAGAAAAAACTGATTTGCTGTAGCAGGAAGTGAGAGGATATACCCTCTGGGACTGCCCCTAGGGTGTGGCCAGAACGTTTTCTTTCCTGTCTAGTCCTACTCCTGTAGAGGGCAGTATAACCCGAGTTGATATTAATCAAGGAGGACTACGTCTGTCAATGAGCGACAGAGAAAAGGTATTTATAATGTTATATTTATATCTATACACAAATGTTTTGCTTTACATTTCAATTTTAAACTGAATGGGTTGTTTTACACATATACTTTAACCACTTGCCTACAGTGCACTTTCACCCCCTTCCTGCCCAGACCGATTTTCAGCTTTCAGCGCTCTCACACTTTGACTGAGAATTACTCAGTCATGCAACACTGTACCCATACAAAAATTGTGTCCTTTTTTTCACACAAATAGAGCTTTCTTTTGATGGTATTTGATCAATACTGGGTTTTTTATTTTTTGTGCTATAAATAAAAAAAGACTGAAAATATCGTGAAAAAACGCATTTTTCTTTGTTTCTGTCATAAAATTTTGCAAATTAGTCATTTTTCTTCACAAATTTTGGCCAAAATTTATACTGCTACTTATCTTTGGTAAAAAAAACCCAAATAAGTGTATATTATTTGGTCTTTGTGAAAGTTATAGAGTCCACAAGTTATGGTGCTATTCATTGAAAATTGATCACACTTGATCACACCTGATGTACTGAAGGCCTATCTCATTTCTTGAGACACTAAAAGGTCAGGAAAGTACAAATACCCCCCAAATGACCCCTTTTTGGAAAGTAGACATTCCAAGGTATTTAATAAGGGGCATGATGAGTTTTTTGAAGTTGTAATTTTTTCCCACAATGCTTTGCAAAATGAAGATTTTTTTTTTTTTTACAAATTGCCGTATTAACAGGTTATTTCTCTCACACAGCACATGTATACTTGCAACTACACCCCAAAACACATTCTACTACTCCGCCTGAGTATGGCGATACCACATGTGTGAGACTTTTTCACAGCCTGGCCACATACAGAGGCCTAACATCCGAGTAGCAGCGTCCGGCATTCTAGGAGCACAAATTACACATATCATTTCCTGACAACCTATCGCACTTTTGAAGGCCCTGGAGCACCAGGACAATGGAAACCCCCATAAAATGACCCCATTTTGGAAAGCAAACAGCCCAACGTATAATTTTTGAGGCATAATGAGTCTTTTGAATATGTCATTTTTTTCCACAAGTTTTTGGAAAATGTGGAAAGAAAATGAAAACACATTTTTTTTACACAAAGCTGTCCATTTATGCAATATTTCTAACACATCGCATGTACATAGAAAAACTTGCACCCCAAAATACATTCTGCTATTCCTCCTGAGTATGGCGATACCACATGTGTAACACTTTTTCACAGCCTGGCCACATACATAGGCCTCACATCCAAGTAGCGCTTTACACAAAGTTGTCCATTTATCCACTTTAAGACTGGGCCTATTTTTGACACTTGGTGTTTACAAGCTAAAATAATTTTTTTTGCTAGAAAACTACTTTGAACCCCCAAACATTATATATTTTTTTTTAGCAGAGACCCTAGAGAATAAAATGGAGATCGTTGCAATATTTTTTATCACACCATATTTGCGCAGCAGTCTTCCAAATGCGATTTTTTTGAAAAAAATTCACTTTTTTGAACTAAAAAATAAGAAAACAGTAAATTTAGCCCAATTTTTTTCCATAATATAAAAGATAATGTTACGCCGAGTAATTAGATACCCAACATGTCATGCTTCAAAATTGCGCATGCTCACAGAATGGCGCCAAACATTGGTACTTAAAAATCCCCATAGGCAACATTTTAAAAATTTCTGCAGGTTACTAGCTTAGAGTTACAGAGGAGGTCTAGGGCTCAAATTATTGCAC
Organism: Pelophylax lessonae; assembly: GCF_965119305.1. NCBI lineage: Eukaryota > Metazoa > Chordata > Amphibia > Anura > Ranidae > Pelophylax > Pelophylax lessonae. The sequence continues at coordinate 264,045,325 of NC_138768.1, read as the reverse complement.
TCGCTCTAACGATCGCGGTGATACCTCACATGTATGGTTTGAACACCGTTTACATATGTGGGCGGGACTTGCGTATGCGTTTGCTTCTGCGCGCGAGCTAACGGGGACAGGGCGCTTTAATTTTTTTTTTTTTTTTTTTTTTCCTATTTATTTTATTTATTATTTTTTTATTTTTACACAGTTTAAAAAAAAAAAATGTTTTGATCATTTTTATTCCTATTACAAGGAATGTAAACATCCCTTGTAATAGAAATTGGCATGACAGGTCCTCTTTATTGTGAGATCTGGGGTCAAAAAGACCTCACACCTCACAACTACACTAAAAAAGAAAAAAAAAAAAAAAAATTGTTGAAAGAGGGAAAAAAAAAAAAGCAAAAAAAAAAAGCGGCCCTTTAAACCGGTTGCTAGGCAACGTCTTTTGACGTAGCTCCGGTCCTCCAAGACCATAGAGTTGAGTGAGGGCCATCTTGCCCTCACTCGACTTCCTGTCTCTGAGGATCCGGGACCGGATAGTTTTCCCCGCTGCCGGCGGGTCCGGTAAGCTGGGAAAACGTCTGGGACGCGGCAGGAGGGGGGGGGGGCACCTCTTCCCCTGCACCGTAAGGGTAATTCCGCAGCGAATCCGCCACTGGGACCACCCTTATCTGAAAGCCGACCGCCCGCCGTTTCAAAAAATACCGGGGTTATGGGGGCTATCTGCTGCCATAACCCCAGTATTTAGCTTTTAATGGCCGACGCATATAGTCGTTAGGCGGTCAGTAAGTGATTGCATGTATATGGCAAACAGGTGACGATGACTGACGGGGTGACAGGTGACGATGACTGACGGGGTGACAGGTGACGATGACTGACGGGGTGACAGGTGACGATGACTGATGGGGTGACAGGTGACGATGATTGATGAGGTGACAGGTGATGATGATTGATGAGGTGACAGGTGACGATGATTGATGAGGTGACAGGTGATGATGATTGATGGGGTGACAGATGACGATGATTGATGGGGTGACAGATGACAGTCACTGACGGGGTGACATGTGATGATGATTGATGGGGTGACAAGTGACGATGACTGATGGGGTGTCAAGTGACGATGACTGATGGGGTGACAGGTGACGGTGATTGATGGGGTGACAGGTGACGGGCGATGGTCACTGATGGGTGACAGGTGACGGGCGATGGTGCACGGCGGTACTGATGGCAGTCTCTGGTGACCGGTGAACTTTAGGATATGTTCACATGTGAGCGTAGCGATCACGGTCAGAATCACTGCGATTCTGCCCGTGATCCAGAAATCATTGCAAATTGCGGGGCGCCTGTGCGTTGCCCGTGATTTGCAATAGCACCCCAAACGCTGTGCGATGTTGCTGCCATTTCCGCCTGCCGAATCGCGGTAACATCGCGCAAACAACGCATGACGCCCCAAAGAAACTCTTGTACCTTTTTTGGGCGTCATGCGATGTTTGCGCGATGTTACCGCGATTCGGCAGGCGGAAATGGCGGCAACATCGCACAGCATTTGGGGTGCTATTGCAAATCAGGGGCAACGCACAGGCGTCCCGCGATATGCAATGATTTCCGGATCGCGGGCAGAATCGCAGTGATTCTGCCTGCGATCGCTGCGCTCACATGTGAACGTTATGGGTGTCAATTTCTGGGCACTGATGAGGTGACTGTTGGGTGACAAGTGACATTGGGGGGGGCTGAGGACTGTGTGGGGACCTTTATTTGTGTGATTTTTACTTTGTGACATGTGTACAGAGCAGTAACTCACTATTTCTAGCTCTTCTCCCCTCATACTGGAAGCTGTATGAGGAGAGAAGAGCTAGTAACAGTCAGTTACTGCTCTTGTTTACATTTTCTGATCGGCTGTGAATGGATTCACAGCCGATCACATAGTAAACAGTCACTGTCAGTGACTGTTTACTACCGCCGGTGACAGCTGTGTTCCTACGGAACACAGTGCCACCGACATGACCGCGCTGCGCGCTCCCGATCGCGCATGCGCGGTCATCTAGTGGGCGCCTTCATTGTGATCGGCTGTGTCATTGGAACACAGCCGATCACGTGGGAAACAGCCGCGCCCATTGGCTGTTTCCCCCCTGCCGGTGACGGGGGGTGTCCCGGGGACACCCCGACACCGGCAGTGCAGGGCGGCGCGCCCGCGATCGCGCGCCTGCCCTGCTTAAAGTGCCGCCGTCATATGACGGCGGCCCAGGATAATGGTCGCTCCGCTCCGCCGTCATATGACGGCGGGCGGGCGGCAAGCGGTTAAGAAATGCTTTTTATTTTGCCTAGTCATACACTTTAAAGGAAAGATAGTAGGGTGTCCTCTGGGGTTAAAGAGGAGTTACGCCTGGAGAAAAAAAAAAAAAAAAAGAAAAGTCAGCAACTACAAATACTGTAGCCGCTGACTTTTAATATATAGATACTTACCTGTCTGGGGAGCCCGCAATGTCAGCACCCCAGCCAATTTTCGGATCGGCTGCTGGGTGCTGCTGCCATTCTTTCTAAGGGAAACCAGAAATTAAGCCTTTCAGCTTCACAGCCAGTTCCCTACATGTGCGAAGCGCACTGCATTCTCATAGGCTCGGCGGCAGGGGGAGGAGAAGGACGACGGAACTTTCAGTGGACTCCCGGAAGTGGGGAAGGGTACCTGTCAAAGATAGGTACCCGTTCCCCCTGAAAGGTGACAAATGTGGCACGGGGGGGGGGGGGAGGAAGCAAATGAGCAGAAGATTCATTTTGGGTGGAACTCCGTTTTAAGGGGGCAAATGTAAACATATCACAGGCTGACATTAGAATGTGACAGCAAAGAAATTACAGTGAGCATCTTAAAGCTGAACTCTGAAGGACTACCTTTGCACTGCAATGGTTAATGCTTGCTTTGTCTAGGGCACCATTAAAAATGAGTTTTACTTACATTATTTCTCGTTTCCATAAATTTCCTCCTTCCTGTGCAAGGGTTTCCCTTAGGCTAAGTTCACATCTAGGTGTTGATATTTTTACAGGCGTTTTTGTGCAGGCATTTAGGTTGGCAAGTTACCAATGAAAAAAAATAAAAATGCCTGTAATCTGCCAAAAAAACTGAATTTTTGTAAAATCTTACCTGTAAAATTCCTTTCTCTGAGTCCTCCGACAGTCGCCGCCCACTTCATATTCATCACAATGGGGTTATGACCTTTGCTCCGTAGTAGCAGCTAGGCAACAGAATATGTTAGTATTAAGGCTTTTAACATATCCCACCCCCAGGGGGTGGTCCCCTCAGTCTATAACCCTCCACTTCCTGTATCCAACTCAGTTTCAGTGGAATAGCAGTAGAGTATATAACCAACAACCCCAAAAGAGGGGCGGGGGCGGCGACTGTTGGAGGACTCAGAAAAAGGAATTTTACAGGTAAGATTTTACAAAAATTCCGTTTTCTCTTACGTCCTCCGACAGTCGCCGCCCACTTCATATTCATCACAATGGGGACGTCCCAAAGCAGTGCAAACATGAGGGGTGGGAAATGCAGCCGCGCCTAAGGCAACGCCGTCTCCACATCAGAGAAAGGAACCTTACCAAAGGAAGGAAACCAGTTGGGCAATGAGAAAAAAAACACTCGCTCAACAGGAGCAAGAACCCAGGGAAAAACCAAATAATCCCAAACAGCCAAGGAGCCCGCAACAAAGGCTCTAGGGAACTGCCGCACTAAGAACCTTGCGGCCAAAGGAAGCATCCGCCGATGCCTGAACATTACCCTGTAATATTTTGTGAAAGTGTGTACGGTCGACCAAGTCGCCGCCTTACACACCTGGGCCACAGAGGCCCCATGACGACAGGCCCAAGACGTACTCAGAGATCTGGTAGAGTGCGCCTTCACAGGCACAGGGGGGACTTTCCCCTTCAAAGTATATGCCTGTTCAATGGTCTGTCTGATCCATTTGGCGATGGTAGAAGCTGACGCCGCCATGCCCTTCCGAGGACCCTCTGGAAGGACAAACAAGGAATCCGATTTGCGAAAGGATTCAGTTGATTTTAAGTAAACCCTAATCGCCCGGACAACATCCAAAGCGTGCAGCTGCACCTCTTTCGGATGTTTAGGCTTCGCGCAGAGCGAAGGCAAGACAATGTCCTCATTGAGGTGAAAATCCGAAACCCTCTTCGGAAGAAAAGAAGGGTTAGGTCGCAAGACCACCTTGTCCAAGTGCACGACCAGATACGGAGACTTGCAGGACAAGGCTGCCAGCTCCGACACTCTACGAGCCGAGGTAATTGCCACCAAAAAGGCGACCTTCTTGGACAACAAGGACAGCGAGATCTCCCTGATCCTTTCAAAAGGAGCACACTGCAACACGGACAGAACTAGATTCAAGTCCCAAGGGGGTAGAGGGTCCCTCCTAGGAGGGATCAGATGCCGTACCCCCTGCACAAAAGTGCTAACCAAAGAGTTCGATGCCACAGGACGTTGAAAAAGAACGGCCAACGCAGACACCTGACCCTTGATTGTAGCCAGCGCCAAACGCTGGTCAACACCCGTCTGAAGGAAGGACAACACCCTAGACACCGAATAAGTGTGAGGTGGGAACCCCCTGGACTCGCACCAGGCAAAATAAGCCTTCCAAGTACGGTAATAGACCTTCCCCGAGGAAGACTTCCTCGCATTGATCAAAGTGTGAATGACCTCAGGGGAGAGACCCCTGTTCTTCAGGACCTCGGTTTCAACAGCCAGGCCGTCAAAGCCAGCGACTGTAAAGCAGGATGGAAGATCGGCCCTTGCGACAGGAGATCTTTTCGAAGAGGCAGACGCCACGGGGCGTCGATCGCCAGATTTACGAGGTCTGCGTACCAGGACCGGCGAGGCCAGTCTGGTGCCACAAGAATCACCGTGGTTGGTTCCGAGTGCAACCTGCGAAGGAACCTGGACAGCAATTGAATCGGTGGAAACGCATATATCAGCCGGTATTGATGCCACGGAGCAACCAAAGCGTCTGCCCGAGGATCGCGCGACCTTGCCACAAACCGTTCCACCTTGTGGTTCAGACGAGACGCGAACAGGTCCACCTCCGGGAGACCCCACTTCGCGCACAACATCTGGAAGACATCCGGGTGAAGGGACCATTCCCCCTGGTCCAGGGTCTGACGGCTCAGATAATCCGCCTGCCAATTCTCCACCCCCGGAATGTGAACTGCCGATATTGCCGGAACGTGCGTCTCGGCCCAAGACAGAATGTTGGCCACTTCCCGAGCCGCTCGGGCACTCCTGGTGCCCCCTTGGTGGTTGATGTAAGCCACCGCCGTGGCATTGTCCGTCTGCACCCGAACCGGACAGCCCTGTAGCCTGTCCGTCCAACGTCGAAGGCAGAGGTGTATCGCTCGCATTTCCAGAATGTTGATCGGAAGGGAGGACTCTTCCTCCGACCAAGTACCCTGGGCGGAAAGCACTCCCAGAACACCACCCCAGCCCGACAGGCTGGCGTCCGTGGTGATCACCGTCCATGTTAAGGGACGAAAGGACTTGCCCCCCGACACCGACGGGGACTGGAGCCACCACAGAAGATCCCTTCTGGTCCGAAGACTCAACGAGATCCGAAGATCCAAGGATTGCGGTCGCCCGTCCCAGCAGGACAGAACCTCCGCTTGGAGACCCCGCGTGTGAAACTGGGCGAAGGGAATCGCCTCGAAAGCCGAGACCATCAATCCCAGACACCGCATGCACGTCCGAATGGACGAGGATGGAGCGTCCCTGAGGGACCTGACATCCTCCTGAAGAGTCCTGAGTTTGTCTTCCGGTAGGAAGACCTTCGCCTGGACAGAGTCCAGAATCATTCCCAGGTAGGGAAGACAAACCGACGGGCACAGTGTGGACTTTGGAAAGTTCACCGTCCAACCAAACTCCTGCAGAGTTTGCAACGTGACGGACAGAGCCTCCTCCAGACCCTGGTTGGTCGCAGACCGAACCAGAATATCGTCCAGATACCCCAGGACAGAGACGCCCTGGGCTCTCAACAAAGCCAGAACCGGTGCCAGCACCTTGGTGAACACCCGTGGAGCCGAGGCGAGCCCAAAGGGCAACGCCACAAATTGGTAATGATCCTCCGCTATGGCGAATCGAAGGTACCTCTGGTGACCCTCGAAAATCGGGATGTGAAGATACGCATCCTTCAAGTCGATGGAAGCCATGAACTCCCCCGGAACCAGGGCAGCTACCACCGACCGCAGGGATTCCATGCGGAACTTGCGCACACGCACAAAGCAGTTCAGCGCCTTTAAGTCCAGAATCGGACGTACCTTGCCCTCCTTCCTGGGCACGGTGAACAGATTGGAATAGAACCCCCGAAATCTGTCCCGATGAGGTACCGGAACCACCACTCCCTGAGCCATCAGGTCCTGCACCGCTAGATGCAGATCCCGCAAACGCTCCGGGGACAGTAGAAGATTTGAGGGAAAAAAATCTGCTCCCCGGCCGAGAGAGAAACTCGATCTTGTAGCCAGATCGAACGATTTCCTGAACCCACCTGACCCGCACCTGGGACAGCCATGGCCGAAGAAAGCCGAGCAAGCGTCCCCCCACCCCAGAGCCGGGTGAGGGCGCCCCTTCAGGCCGCACTGTTGTGGGCCGCGGAACCGGACTGGCCGGACTTTTGCTTACCAGTCCACGGCTTCTTGTGGGAGCCTTGACCCTTGGACGGCTTGCCCCTATAGTGTGACCGAAAGGCACGAAAGGACCCCTGAGGGGGCCGAAAGGAAGCATGCTTCTTACCGGGAGCCGTCTTAACCTTGTGGGATTGGGGCAAGAGCGTGCTCTTACCACCCGTGATCCCCTTAATTAACGTATCTAGGGATTCACCAAAAAGGCGAGAACCATCATAGGGCAGATTAGCCAAGGTCTTACGCGAAGATTGGTCCACCGTCCAACACTTCAACCAAACCAAGCGGCGAGACAACACCGCCACACCATGTACACGTGCAGGCAACGGAACCATATCCAGGTCCGCATCACACAAATACATGACACCCTGATGGATTTGATCCACCATATCCAAAGTCGCCTGGGAGGCAGAATCAGCCACCAGGACGCGTCTAAGCACCTGCGTCCAGCTCGCGACCGCCTGGGCCGCCATAAGCGAAGCAAATAAAGCTTTCAGCATAGAACCCATAATAGAATAGGTATGACGGGCAAGGGACTCCATCCTCTTGTCCGTGGCATCCCGGAACACCGGGGTATCTTCAGCAGGAATCGCAGTGGACTTATTCAAAACTGCTATCGCGTGGTCCACCGGAGGCGGGACACACCAACGCTCATCAGTAGCGGGCGTAAAAGGATAGCGCAGCTTAAAGCTACTCGGTACAGCAAAAGGCTTGCGTATATTACGCCATTGCTCCTTAACAGCGCATTGAAAATCATCAGTGCAGTGAAATACCTGCGATGTTTTGCGTCTTTTCTGTGTCCCATAAGCTGCCAAGGCAGCAGGGGGACATGGTTCATCCTGCAAACGCAGTGTTTGCTTGATAGAAGCAACCAATTCATCCATGAGTGCAAGCTCTTCAGACGAGCCAGGGGGAGAATTATCAACCCCCTCAACCTCAGCCTCCACCTCTGACCCTACAAGGTCCAGGGAGGAACGGGACCCCGACAAGGAGACCCCAGCCACAGCAGCCCCATCACCATCACCCTCTGAATCAGAGGAAATTGAAACTCTGGGCCTTTTTGAGGATTGAGCAGCCACCAGCATTTGCACCTGAGTCGCAAGGCTAGCCACAATCGCAGCCAAATCCCCCCCTGGGGGGGAAGCAGCAGTCCCCTGGCTTCCCACCAATGTGGCAGGAAATTTGCTTTCCTGAGAATCCATGCCCCAAAAGAGTAAAATTAAATGGGTGACCGCCCCTTTAAATAAGGCGCTGCGAACGTAGCCCACCGCCACACAAGCACACCCACACCAGGGACCCCCACAGGGAGAAGGTATACTCAGGCAAGGATACAGTGAAATAGAGGGAAAAAACCTGGAGAGACCGTTGCTGCTGCTGCCTAGATCGGTGCTCCTGGAGAAAGGAAATGCTGTATGCAGGGCGCTCTATGAAAGCCTATGGGAGGCTAAAAGAAAATGGCCGCCATGCATGTGTACCATGCGGCCGGAGCGAGTACAGCCAAAATGGCGCCGAAAACCGCCGCTCCCCCACCTCATGAAGGTGGAATAAAAATACACCACAAGTTATAAATAACATGGTGAACCGCCGCAGCGGCGCTGTAATGTGCCCCAAACATGATAGCATCAAGTTCCACAGCACACAGCCGTTCACACACTCAGACTGACACAGAAGTGCAGCACAGCCCCCCCTCCTTGCAGCCCACAGCATGCAGTGTGAGAGATAGGGAAACATCAATAGTGTGAACACAGGGCAAGGTAACACAGTCCCAGACTGACACCCCCCAGACAGACAGGTCCCCACATAGATACACTTACCTCTTGCATGGCGTGGGGGACCCGCACAGGCGAACAAGCCGCTGTACATGAGACAGGGAGAGTCGCATCCAGGACGCAGCAGAAGGTGGGTTGAGAAACCGCACAGCGTCCAGTGAGGTAGCCACCTCACCCAAGCATCCCTGCACGGAACAGGGATGGGTCGTTCAGAAAACTCAGGAGCGGTACCTGACTGAACGCTCGATGGCGGGCTGAGAAACCACTGACCCACAACCTGCGACCAGTGGGGTCAGCCCGAGACGCAGCCCGCAGTATCCTCTTCATCAGAAGACCTAACTAACGCTGGTAAAAATAACAGCTAAATAAAGAAAGAGAGAAAAACTCAAATAAAATCCAAAAAAGGAAAGAAGGCTGAGACAAGTGCCCCAGCACAGAGACATCCAGCTACTCCTGACAAGCTAGACATTGAAACTGAGTTGGATACAGGAAGTGGAGGGTTATAGACTGAGGGGACCACCCCCTGGGGGTGGGATATGTTAAAAGCCTTAATACTAACATATTCTGTTGCCTAGCTACTCCTACGGAGCAAAGGTCATAACCCCATTGTGATGAATATGAAGTGGGCGGCGACTGTCGGAGGACGTAAGAGAAAGTACTTTTTTGAGCGACGGGAGTTATGCTTAAGGCAACAGAACGCACAGATGTGAACAGGGGCCATTGAAATGAATGGAATTCTTCTTGTTGGGCGTTTTTAAAGCTGAGGCTTAGAGCAGAAAATTGCCTAGATGTGAATGGAGGCTTAAGCCACTGCTCTCCAGCCCTCTGTTGGATGCAAACACTCTGATCACTTACACCCACACACATCACAATGCATGACCAGCATGCCTGTATTGTACGTGAGGATGCTAAAAGCCCACCCACAATCCAGAGTGGAAAGAAGTAGAAAGCACCGGCTGCCGGGGAGCAAGGTAAGTAAAACTAATTTTTAATGGTACTCTAAACAAAAACGAGCAGTTAAACCTTGCAATGATAACAAGGGTCTGTTCACATGGGTGCACTGTAAAACACGATATGCGTTTTAGCATTTTTTTTTTTTTAATGCAATGCAAAATGTGTTTTACTTGCGTTTTGCACTCCTCTTTATCCCTGGTCACCCGTAAAAAAAATGTACGTGACAAAAAACACACTATATATAAAAAAAAAAAAAAAGAAGAAGAAGAAGAAGAAGAAGAAGAAGATGTGTGGTGCGTTAAATTTGATTAAAATGGAAGGTGCATTTTTGGTGTGTCTTCAAACTGGGTACTAAGGACATAGCAAGAAAGACTTTTCAAAAACACAAAATAAAGATGTGAGCAATTCGATTCAAAGAGATCTTTTTCATACAATTTTGCTGCGCTGGGATGGTGCGTTTCAGCACGGCAAAAATTGCACCGTTGTAAACAGGGCCTTAGTTTGAAATTTCCCCAGAGTTCAGCATTCAAAATGTTTCCAATTTCCTTACAGGGCTAGAGAAAAGCATACAAGAACGTAAACTGAGAACTTTATTGTATGAAACGGCTGTAAAGGGTTCACATTTAGGGTTTGGCGTTGACAGACTCAGATTTAAATCTGAATCCTGTAAACAAAGTACATCTGACGTTGATTTCAGTTGCCCATGATTAGTCCTCATGCACATTGGACGTTTTACAGCGGCTGTTTTTGGCATCAGATGTTTTTTTCTGCAGCCAGTAAACTCCCGAGCATGTTATCCTATGTGTCCATGTACACATAGGCTATTATCAGCAGACTATGTGTACAATAGGCTCTGATTTGGCATGTGATTGGACATGTCAAATCTGCCCGATGTGAACCGGGGCTTAATGTTCCATGAACAACACCCCGAAACAGATTGCAAAATGCAGTGAGCTTGACAGAATCGCAGTGTTCACACCCATGCAATGCAGTTTTGATGCGGGGAAAAAATGGTCCACATTTGCATCGAAATATTGTAGGACCCTTTTTTCCCCCGCACCTAAATCTTATCGCATGGGTGTTAACACCCATGCGATGCAATTATGGCAAACATTGTATTGTGGGAAAGTGGGAGTTACTAAGATAGCCGAAAGGTGAATTTTAGCAAAAAAGCGTTTTTTTGTTTTTTTTTTTAACATCCAGTGTGCATGAGGCCTTAAGGGCAAGACAAACTGTCCTGCCACATTCTTGAAGGGACCTCAGAGTGTGTGCTCCTTATAACTTTCCCATATCACAAGTGGAACAGAATCAATGAGTGATTATTCAAAGAAGAATGCTCTGTAACTGATGTTATATTGGAGTGTCCCATTTTCAGCCAGCCAAGCCAAGTTACATATTTTGTTCTCCTAGAGGACACCTTCAATGGAGCATAGCAGACAAAAAGGCCCAGAAAATGTCCTTTTAATAAAAAGAAAACAAATTACCCCTATCACCTCTTTACAACTCGTGATCTTAAAAGTTTGTAAAAAAAAAAAAAAAAAAAAAATATGCAATTTTTTTTTTTTTTTTTATTCGGTAATTAGAAAAGGAATGGAAAAAACCCTGTCTTTTACAAACATTTGAAAATTAAAAACTGAATGAGTACAGAATAGTCTATTGTATTACTTAGACACAGTATTCATCATGGTAGCATCCTACATTCAGCAGACATGTAGGTTTTTGGGGTTGGGCATTGAAAATTTAATTACAAGTTATCAAAGTCTAATACAAAAATAGTCTGTGATGGGGCAGCATTTCTCTATATTTAAAAGGTGAAATCAGGCTGCAAAATGACACACTGTTGCAACCTCTTTGTTACTTTGTATAGTGCAAGATCTTGGCTAAGCAATGGGAAACAACCCTCATTATGGATAGGGTAGCGCGCAATTCAAGTGTTTCAATAACATACTGTGCTTTTCTTGCAAACGACGACTATTATCTTCTCATTCAATTTCTAATGTTTTAACAGAAACTCTCAATCTTTCAGCAAATGTGAAAGACATAATGGTTACAGGGCTTCTAGCTGGTGCTCAACAGGCTAGAGCAGATTGTGTCATCCCAATGTCCATGCATCTTCCCCTCAGCACCATTGTTTCTCACAGTGGAAGCTGCCTTGCTGTTAATCTTCCTAAACTTGCAGGCATTTATGCAAAGGAGAACAACCAAAAAGGAGGATCTTGATGTGAATCAAAGTTATTTGTCCCTTAAACTGTCCAGTTGCTCTTGATACTCTGTGAAGAGTCGCTGAAATCGAAGATTCTGTCCAATAAGTGGGAGTAGTTCCTTGAGCAGCTCTCTTTTACGATAACCCTGGACAAACAAGAGAAGGACAAAATTAAAAATAGCCACGACACAAAGGCTGAATGGTAGACATTGGGGATGATTTAGTGGTTTAGTTAATTAGATTAGTGAACCTATAGATTTTATTTCACTCAAACAGGTTGCTAAGTAAGAGTCTACAAAAGAAACTAGTGTGGCTGAGGGTCTGTAGCTCTTGCCATAAAGTGCAAGTAGTTATAATATAATTGCACATTATGGCACACTTACATCTGGGTTTGCCCTTCAGCTCTGTGATACATGATGCCACAGTGTCCGTCACTGCCATTTCTCTGTTAAATTCATTAGCCCTGTATCGTTTCTCTTCAGCTATTGGGTGGCCAGAGATGTAATTTGTGCATATGTGCACTGGAATAATATAATCTCAACACCCAGTTCCATTCTGAACTGGGAGTGCACACTGCAGAGTACACAAAAATAAAAAATTCTACCAAGCAGATTGGTCCTCTTCTAAATGCTTCATAAAACACATCTCTACTCACAGAGAACATTGCTCCAGCCATTATTTGACACAATTTTGTGTAGAATTTAGGACTCTTCCTCTTTTGGCTTTCTGCTGAGGTGGGCAGAGGAGCCATGCGTCACATGAATGAACAAGAGACATTCGGGGGAAAAAGGTATGTAGTAAAAGGAATGTTTAAAATACAGTGCGGAGGCGTGTGATTAAAGATTAAAAATAGGCTTTAAACAGTAGAATGCTACAACACATTGGATTTTTATATATTCACTTCTATCTAGCTACCAGAAAAGGTTAGCATATTCTGGCTTATCAAGTGTAATCTTTAGAACAACAAATCAGTCTTTTAAAAAAAGGAACATTTCAGGGAAGAAAAACAAAAGCTATCACTGGTTTGTTTTTGAAAACAGAAGCTCTGCAGCAGTCTTCCGAACCTCATGCTTCCTCCACTACCTGGATAGGACACTTATCTAATGTCTTCATACTTATCAAGGCTCGCTAGAGACTAAAGAAAACACATGGATGACCACCCTGGAGTCTGTGCCTTTAAAAACAAACAATCAGTGATTGCAGCTCCTATAGGTTTAACCTGACTGCATGACAACATCACCACTAAATCCATACGGTAATACAAAATTTGCACGTTATTTCTCCTTTGACATAACTGTCCCAAGAATAAACCCCTTTAGGAGTTCGCCGGGTTGCGGAGTTGGGCATTCAGGTCATGTGACTGCTGTGATTAGCTGTCACATGATCAGAAAGCTCCCAATCACAAGTATGCATAGGGAGCTTACCAATCCCTGCCAGCTACCAAGCTGGGAGCGTGCACTCTGCACAGTACATTTTTTTTTTTGCTATTTATTGCCATTTCAAACAAAAATACAAATACCAAAGTATAAGCAGACAATTAGGCTCCTGCACTTAAGAGTTACATTGGCGACTAGAAATTGAGTCCAGGAGCCTAGGATTTTGTCAGCCGTCTGCTGTCAGGCATCGGGATGCCGCTTTGCAGATTCAGAGATTTGAATTTCCCACGGCTCCTATCCATATTTCTCAGTGTACGGACAAGAGGCATTCTAATTGGTCAGCACCGTCACATGGATGCGTATTCTCCACTTTTAGTACATCAATAGGATGGCATTGCTCGACGTCAGCCCTCCTCGTGGTGGTCACCCGGCACACATCTATCTGACATTGTGTAAGAATGCAAGGTCCGTGACTGAGCAGTGTGTGAGGCAGGGGAATGGTGCACAGGGCCTGGGCTCTGAACAGAATTTCATTTCTCAGCTGCTCCCTGTCCCACTGCTCCAGCCTGCCTGGGTGTCACTGCTTCCTCAGCCCCTGGGGGAGGTGGGAGTGCAGACCAAGCCCTGCAGTGGCTGAGAGAAGGGCACAACCTACAAATAGTTGGGGGCACAGTTTATTTTTAACTGGGCAGGTGTGGGAGACTCCCTTCATCCCCCCCACTCCCCATTGACACGTGTGGGGGAACAGAGCAGGCCATTTTCTGAGTGTACATATACACATTTGCCTAAAACTTTCACCCTCCCCTCATCTTCCCCCCGTCTCTCTCCCATCCCCTTATTAGAACTTCACTAGATCCTGTCTTTTAAACCTGGGTACAAGGCAGTTTTATTTTTTCAACCAGCAAGTTAAGAGAGACAAACTTGACAGATCAATGTTGATGTGGGAATACATTAGGCTAAAAAGTGTAGGCTTTACAAACACAACAAGCTGAAGTGAGAAGCTGATTGTTTGCTATGTACAGTGGCAACAGATTTTGTGTGCAACAGTTTTAGTAAATCTCCTAATTTGTGTCTCCTCAGAGGACTAAATGTAGGTGCAAAAGAGCTCAATAATTTCTCTTCTTTCCTTCATTAATCTAATTTAGCCAGCAAATGCTCCAAACTGGCCTTTACCTATGGTCACCCAACTAAGATATGCTTAGCTTGTTTACTGAATGTTCACATAGTATATTGTTTTGACTTGAAATATGATGTAGTCTTTCTTGAACACAAGGGTAAAATATTTACATGTAATCAATAATGTACTTTGCTTATTGATCACATTTCTGTAGCTTTTGTATCCTTGGTTTTAGTAAAATCTTTTAATACAAAAGGATACTATAAATTATAATGCTAAAAATTAAAAACATATAGGGATGTGAAATAAACATGTGTCCCCTGTTGGTCCTAATGACGTTTTTGTTAATGGCTACAGGCAAACAATTTATACAGTAAAGCTGTTGGTCCCACAAGGCACTCTTTAAAGTGGTCATCACTAAATGGCGGCCCGCGTCCGGCCCGAGCTACTGCTCTGTCAGGACCGCTGCAATCACGCCATTTGGCTGCTGCTTCTCTTCCCAGCCTCTGCCGCTGTAATTAGCAGAGCAGGGCCGATGGGCGGAGGCGGGATGGTTCTAGACTGGGGGCCGGACCGGCATTGCATGGAGAGAGGCAGCTGCCTGAATTAACTTTTCACGTTGGAGGTGACTGGCTGCTAGGAGGCGGTTGGCTGGGAGTCACACAGTCGGCTGCCTCTCTTCATGCGGTGCTGCTGTTCCTCTGCCTTTGGTTCAAGATTGTCCCGCCTCCTGCTCTCCGCTCTGTGTAAGGTAGGAGAGTGAAGAGAGGACATGGCTGTGAACTTGTGAAAATTGGGGAGCAGGGTCATGTACAGGGGGTAGTGCGGTGTGTGGGGATTCATGTAAAGGGGAGCAATGCTGTGGGGGTGATTTGAAGGGGAGCAATGCTGTGGGGGTGATTTAAAGGGGGGAGTGCTGTGGGGGTGATATGTTAAGATTATAGTGTGTGTGTGTTGATGTAAAGGGGGACAGTGCTGTGGAGGGGGGGGGGGTGAAGGGGGCAGTGCTATGGGGATGTGTGTTAACAGGGCAGTGCTGTGTATTTGTGTGGGGGTGATGCAAAGGGGGACAGTACTGTTGGGGGGGTGAAAGGGACAGTGCTGTGGGGGTGATATGTTAAGGGGGCAGCGGGGTGTGTGGGGGAGGGGGGGGGGGGGTGATGTAAAGGGAGACAGTGCTGTGAGGGGGTTGTGAAAGGGGCAGCGCTTTGGGGGTGATATGTGAAGGGGGCAGTGCTGTGGGTGGTGATGTGAAGGGGGACAGTGCTGTGTGTGGTGATGTGAAGGGGGACAGTGCTGTGTGTGGTGATGTGAAGGGGGACAGTGCTGTGTGTGGTGGGTGGTGATGTGAAGGGGGAGAGTGCTGTGTGTGGGGGGTGGTGATGTGAAGGGGGATAGTGCTGTGTGTGGTGATGTGAAGGGGGAGAGTGCTGTGTGTGGGGGGTGGTCATGTGAAGGGGGACAGTGCTGTGGAGGGGAAGATGTGAAGGGGGATAAGCAGCTGCACAGAAAACGTGCAGGGGTACCATTGACTCTTAAAACGCAATGAAATACAAGGTGCGGCTTCCTGCACATGGAAATTGCATGGTGCAAATTCACCATGCAGTTTCCATGCGACTGCATTTTTAAAAAGGTGCCAGGGCTTTTTCCCCAGCAGAAAATGCAGACACAGTAGCCCAATGGGCTGTCGTGCCTGCACACCTGGGCTTTGATGTAAAAAATCCGAGTCAACACACAAAAATGCAATCTGGACCTCTGCTGGAAACAAATTTTACTAATCAGGCCTCCATGAATTTTAATTCAATATCCCTGATTTAAAGCATAAAAAACACTCGAGTTCTATAAAAAAAAAAAAATGTAGAGAAAATTCTTCTAAATTCTTCTAAAGTCTTAAGAAAATTTGTACATACAAAAATTGTTCAAAAGATTGTTTGCTTTTAACATTTGATTTTGGAATGAATGAACTTTACAGAACAAAGACCATATAAACTGTTAGAAATTCATTCAAGAACAAACATTTCCATCCTGCTCATTTTCTCATCACTGCGGTCGAAAATGAATGTCAATTTGACCCCACTAATAATTACAAACAACAAACGTTCTTAGAACCTTCTTTTACCAAGAACTTTTGTTGGAAATTCTACCAATCTATGGCCATCTTTATACTTACCAAGATTCTAGATTCCCACTGGCTGCCAGAAGATTGATGGACTGGGCCCAGAAGATCCTGACAAACCTCCCGCAGCTTCTGCTCGAAACCTGCATAGTGTAATGTCATAAAAAAAACAGACTTTAGAGATCAAAGTGTTTTTTTGGATACATAATTTTGGTTGAACTGCAATTTGGGCATGTAATTTTCTGAAGAAAAAAGAAAAAGAAGAAAAAAGAAAAAGAAAGAAAGAAAGAAAGAAAGAAAGAAAGAAAGAAAGAAAGAAAGAAAGAAAGAAAGAAAGAAAGAAAGAAAGAAAGAAAGAAAGAAAGAAAGAAAGAAAGAAAGAAAGAAAGAAAGAAAGAAAAAGAAAGAAAGAAAAAGAAAGAAAAAGAAAGAAAGAAAGAAAGAAAGAAAAAGAAAGAAAAAGAAAGAAAGAAAGAAAGAAAGAAAGAAAGAAAGAAAGAAAGAAAATGGTTGTATATTTTCTCAAACTGTATTATATTGGTGTAGTGCGCCTCACCTTCATTAACAAGGAAGCGTGCATAGATAAGTAGCCAGTATCGGTACTCCTGGCTGGACTGTAGAATGAGGGCAGCTGCAATCTGATTCTCCAGGTAAGCCATGGTAGTCTCCTGCTGTACCTGATGAGGCATTGTGAAAAGACGAGCAGCCTGTCTGCCTGCACTACAGGAGACACAAAAGGTGCAAATCAGACAAAATTGTGCATGGGATAGGTTATGATCTTTACTTCTAATATCTCCAAGTTGTCAAAGGCTAGTCATACATCTTATGGCAATTAAGGGGTAATAAGACCCTACCTTCACTGCCAGGCTCACTGTGATCTCCATTAAAGTTTACCAATGACTGTTAGGAGCAAATCCACAAGGAAACATTGACACTACTTCCCAAGGAAAAAAAAAAAAATCACTGCCCATTTGGACTGCCAGTAAGTGGGAAAACGTCTGACATTGACACTGATGGCCAGAAAAGTTTATTTCCTCCTATTAAGGTGTCCTATATCATCCATTCATTAGGTTTGTCACAAATGATCATCTTATTTAGGCAGTCTATGTGGATATTTTTTACTAAAAATAGATCTATTTATGAAAACAAGTTGCTGAAAGCATTATTTTGGTCCCTAAACTCCATCAATGGGACAAGCAGATGTGTGGTCAACCAACATTCATGCTCAGTGAATCATCAGTCTATTACCAAGAACTAGCCACCATAATCTTTTGATTACGATCAAAAAAGGCTATTTCAGACTTAACCTGCTTGTTTTCAGCACATGTTCTAGGCAAGTACTGTTTTCACCAGGATATCTGTTGTGATCTAAATTTAGATAGGGTGCCCCTAGGTTTTGTGAGCGTGTGGTGCAAGAGGGCATCGAATCTGGAGCTTTCCCTTTAATAGGACCGATATATAGGTTGTGGCAGTGTACAAGAGCGCCCAGATGGTATTCAATAGGATGACATCATCATATGCTACTGCGCATACACCATCTTGTTTCCCATTCAATTCTAAGGGGATCTACTACCCGCACTGCCATACAGCATGCATCCCAGGCATTCTGCCTTCCACAACTGCTGAATTAGCTGAATCCTTGTCACAGGAACCCAGCAAGTACTGGGGCAGTTGTATTTTTGGGGGTATGGTCATCTTTACTGGTCTGGCATAGGCTAACACAACTGTCAGCAAGCCATAAGTTCTTGCAGGCAGAGGTGTGGGGAGAAGGAAAATAGGGGATCTCAGATTCCCTTGAAAAATTCTCTAGAGTCGTTTCTGTGCTTAGATCAGCTTTCAGGTGTTCTCACTAGCCTAGAATGCCTGGGATGCAAACGTGAGTGTTTCTCCTTCCCTTTTGTGGGAGGAGGAAGATTTGGAAGAAGGAAGGGGAAGCCAATGTGGATTGGGAATCTTCCAGAGAGAAATCATTCCAGGAGGAATCCCAGGATCAGGCTTATCTCAGACTAAAGTCAGCCATAGGTGGATAGGATCGCAGCCAACTCAGCAGGGATTGGCCAAGATTCGAGCACTCTATGGGAAGGATGGTCGTACCCAAGGCGATCTGCATCAGGGTGTTGGGGAAGATGGTAGCCACCTTTGAAGTGGTCTCCTATGCACAGTTTCACTCCAGAGCTCTGCAGCTTAATTTCCTGGCGGCATGGATCAAGTGTCAGGAGTCCT
Source organism: Pelophylax lessonae (assembly GCF_965119305.1). Taxonomy (NCBI): domain Eukaryota; kingdom Metazoa; phylum Chordata; class Amphibia; order Anura; family Ranidae; genus Pelophylax; species Pelophylax lessonae. The sequence continues at coordinate 264,026,937 of NC_138768.1, read as the reverse complement.
TGTATCAGCCAATGCGCCTGGCCCCCCTAAGACAAGACCATCTCCGGAATGGTGGAAACCAACGCACATGCCGGTGACAGGAAAAAGCTTCTCCCCACTGCGCTGGAAGGTCCTGGGGATGCCATCCTGTTTGGCTGGGGCTCATCAGAACCTTTCTCTTCAGGCAACGTGGTTTTCAGAGTAGCAAATATTTCTGATCAACATTCTAAAACTTTAAAGGATTCATCTGACCATCATGAACAAGTCTATCTTCGGTCTCCTTGAAAGTGCTGTTGGACAATACAATAGCGATGGCACATATCAATCATGAAGGAGGGACAAGTCACGTGGCTCAAAAAAAAAAAAAAAGGACCTGGTCTTGGGCACAGCTTCACATTCTCAGTATCCAGATTTAACAACCAACTGGATAGGTTTGTGTTCTGCACTATGGATCCGCTGGCCATGGTGGTGGATACTGTGGTGACTCCTTGGGATCGGTTTTCTCTACTCTTTGCCTTCCCTTTACCCCTGTGTGCAAGAAGGCTTAAACTGATGTTTAGCATAACTGGGAGGGGTTATGCCTTGGCAGGAACTCCTGTCTTTACCTGGCCAGTGTCCATTCACCTGAAGGTAGCAGTATAAGCCATGCAGTTATGACTGTTAACTTCTTTGTGTCCTGTGATGTACTCAAGAAAATAATTTTACGGATCAACCAAAAATCCCTATATCTCATTACAGCAGTAACTTAAGAATGGCATTAGATAGGTATAATGAACCAATGCGCTAACCAGTGAGTGAGTAGATAAGAATATTAATGACTGTGTGGAGCAGGGTAAAAGGCAGCCAATTTTTTTGTAGTATCACCACATACAATAAATAATCAAGTGATTAAGTATAGAAAATTGATTTTCTATACTTAATTACCTAAGAATGGCATTGTTGTGCAAGTTTTAAATTTGTTCCTCAAACAGTCAGTAACTTCAACAAGGTTTTTCAAAAGGTCAGATTGTATAGACTGACCCCAAAATGACCAGAAGGCACATATTTTTATATGTATGGCCAGCTTAACATGAAAGATCAAAAAGCTTCAAGATAAACTTACTTAGACGCTCGTCCTTGAACTATGGCTAGTGGTCCAGAGCACAATATGGCATCCTGCGAGGTCAAACAGTTCCTATAATCTGCGCACTGCGCCAAGGAATCTTGCTTGTCGGATACCAAGTTCCTGTTGTAGAAAGAAAAGCTGTCGATAGGTGGTTCTTTGCTCAAAAAAGGTATTTCTTTGGGCACACACTTTTTTTTTAAATAACAGAATTTTGCATTTATAGAGTGGATTGCTGTAGGCGAATACAGGGCATATTGTCAATTATTAGCTATTCGCACATATTCTAACAGTTTATCATCATGTATCAAGCACTTCCGTAAACTGGAAACCCGGCTTCTCCTATTTGGTTGTTGAATTTTAATAAATTCCTGTGGGTCAAATAATTACTGCAGGGAGGTGCAAGGTTTGTGAAGGCAGCTATCTTCTGCCTTACAATTATAAATACTGTACTGTAGGCACTTTGTTGCCTTTAATTTATTTCCATAATAAATTCATTTTCTTGCCAAAGAAATTAATAAACGCTCATGCACGCTTGAAAAAACGCAGCTTAGAAGCATCTTTGCAGCTGCTTTTCTCCTGTCAGGAGAAAAGTGTTTAGAAGGCCCCAGTGTGCATGTGGCCTACAATGCTAGACTCTAGGTGATATGATCTGGAAGGACTGATTACAAATATTACATACCCTCATGATGATTTTTTTAAACAATCAATGTCCTATACTAGTGGTTTGTTATATAGTGTACAGGATAGTATCTTTATGAAACTGTTTGCACCTTGCTACAGTGTAGTAAATATTGTTGAGCTTTTTATAAAATCTTGTGTTGTAATAGCTTTTATGTCTTTTAAATTTGCTTTGCCGATTGTTTAGTGTTATTCTAGGTTATCTTATACTATGGTTGTTAACTGTAAGCATCTTTGGGTCTTTTTTTCTTGCAAATTTATTAAACATATTGAAATCTAAATTTGCTTTGCCAATAACTGAGAAGAGGTTTTTAGGACTTGGGCACCATTAAAAAGTCTCCTACTAATTAATGCAGCAATTCAGGATTATCAGACTAGTATTCGGGTGCCATATTGCTTGGATTAAACATGTAATACAACTTAAGCCAGCTGCAAAACTGTAAACTAAAAAGAGGGCAGAAAATGGGAAACAGGCTACTACCTATACTCATTTGTACCTAGTTATAAAAGGAGCAGTATGAATGCTTTAGAAACAAAACAAAGGCAATCTGCTTTTTTTTTTTTTTTTACCAATTAGCTTTTTCCATCCTTTGGATTCCCTAGTTCTGAGAGGAGAAAAGCAAAATCACATGATCTGTAAAAGTCAGGCATATACAGGTTCTCCTATTATATAAAAAGTGTTCTCTGCAGTGTTATGCAGATCATACAGTAGGATACCATAGCCTGTATTTGGAGTTGGTATCTGCTCGGTTATAAAAAACCTCCTCATCAATCCAGGATTACTGCAGATTAAAGCAACTTCAATTAATTAAAATCATAAAAGACAGCCTTAAAGATAATCTAATTCTTGTTACAAAATCATTAACTTTAATTTCTGTAGTACATTTTACCAAACAACGTATGCACAGCATACACATAATATAGATGCAATTATTTACAACTTAATTTCTTACCATGTGGAAAGTGCAGGATGAAAGCAATACGCTTTGCCATTGGACAAGCTCAGCACAGGTATACCTCTCTGGGTAAGCATCGTCTGAGTAACTGTCATATCATTTCCTAGAATCAAGATGTGAATAAATAAACCCATGTCATCAATATCAATTACCATCAAAACAATGGCACATTCCATCTTTCAGTTACAGGTGGATACTAAATGATCTGTTTTTTTTTTCATAAATGTAAAGCTGACCATACAAGGCTCAACTTATGTGCCATGGGTGGCCCTGCTGCAGCCAATCAGTTGCAGTCACTGTTTGGGTATCCTGGTAGCCGATAATGGGAGATTCCTCAATTAACCCAGTTTCGTATGGGTGAGGTTATCTATGGATTTCTCTTGTTCAGCCCAGCTGAATCCTTTATATGTTTTGCCAGCTTAAGGGATGTATCTCTATGATAAGAGTTTCCAGCCCTGGCAGAAGACAAAATATGAAGTCTTCAGGAGTCAGGACCATAATGAATAGGAACAGTTCAACTAGTGGTGGCTAGAATAGAGATGTTGGAACTTGGGTGAAGTCACTCATTCATCCAAAACTGAAATACTAGTTTTGGATGAGCTTATCATTCAACATTTTTTGAAGCAACCTTGTTTCTTTCCCAACGAATCTTATCTTCCTGATAACCCCTATGTCCTATTGTGACATAGGGGTCACCAGGAGGAAACTGTGGCCAGGGACACTGATCAGTACAACCCAGATTGTGAGATAGCAGTGGTATCTAGGACTCTTCCAGGAAAAATTACATCACTGCCCATTGGATAGGCAAGTATTCAGCCTGTTCCTTTACATCACAAAGATGAATGAACATAGGTTCAGAAATAAACGGTGTGCGAAATGCAGCGATCCCTACGCATTTCCCACATTGCAATTGCACTGTGTTTGCAATCCGCTGCTGGTGTCCACACAAATTTATTGACATCCCAAGAGGATCGAAAACTCTGCGCCGTTTGCCCACACTGGATCACATGGTACAAAACAACCATGCAAAACAGTTGTGGCGTGGCACAAAAAAGGTGCCTGCACTTCTTTGGAGCGATTTGAGCCCATTCAACATGAATGGCTTCAAAACACACCACACGGAATCGCATGTGAATTGTGCAGGAATGCGTTGTGGTTCCTGTGTGAATCAAAATGCATGGTATAGTATAAACCAGTCCAAAAACCGCAAATACAAGCCATTCAGCACTCAGTGCATGATGGAGCATGACTTAAAGCAGTCCAAATATAGATGAGAGATTGGCTAGGAGATGTGGATAATCACAGTCACTGGCAGCTCCTCGAGAAAGATCAGGGAATCCCACATGGACATGTAAAAAATGGAAAGGGCGCCAGATAAATACAGCACTATTTATTCAAAGACACAGTTACATGTAAAACTCTGATCCCATGTTCCAGTGGTGAGTGTAAGAGCATGCAGGAATACAACTACGGTTGTCAGAATAGACTGGACAATGGCTGGAGAGCACAGGCAGAGACTTGCAGCAAGAGTGGAATGGTGGCAGTGTCTCAAGCCTTCACAACACTGCTGACAGGGGACCAGGACGGACAGAAGGGGGGAGGGCCACAAGGCATTTACGAGGTCCTAGAAATGAATAAATAGGTGCGCTAAATGATAAAAAATTTACAATGCGTACATAACAAATATGCAAAAAAATTATATATATATATATATATATATATATATATATATATATATATATATATATATATATATATATATATATATATATATATATACAAAATGTGCTTTTATCAAATAAGGACCAAGGTGTCCAAAAAGTGATCTTCCACAATGACGTGAATAAAACCACGTGTATGGAGTGCACAAAGTGAAACAACAAAGTCCCAAAATTCCTGAAACAATTAAATCCAAAATGGTGCTCTCAATTAAAAGCTGTGAAGTCAAATGAAAACTCAAAGTGCTGTGTCTGGTGCTCGTGACTGAAGATCCCGTCATCAAAGGGCTTGCCTCCTTACCAGAGATATTATATAAGTGGTCAGAAATTTCCACTACTAGGATGGCAAGAAGGAGATATCTCAGAATAAGTCACCCCTGTGGTAAGATAAAGATGGCCTCTTACCAACTTCTGGGATAAAACATGCACAGACAAAATCCACGGCTGCGAACTTCATGTATGGATCAATTGTCAGACGATGCAATCCCGCTCCTGCTATCGGTTCCTTAATTCTTATGGCTTCCACAAACAAACATGTGTGGGGCAAAGAAAGAAGACCATAGCATAATACCCCAAGTATATGTTTAATAAGAAAGGTGTTGCACTTACATTTAAACAGGGGATGCGAGCATAGTATGCAGTAGTGTTACACAGATCCCGGCTGCAGACCGGGCTTGTGTGTGACGTCACGTGGCGGCGCGACACGCCTCCTCTCTAACGGGGTACTTGGAGTATTATGCTATGGTCTTCTTTCTTTGCCCCACACATGTTTATTTGTGGAAGCCATAAGAATTAAGGAACCGATAGCAGGAGCGGGATTGCATCGTCTGACAATTGATCCATACATGAAGTTCGCAGCAGTGGATTTTGTCTGTGCATGTTTTATCCCAGAAGTTGGTAAGAGGCCATCTTTATCTTACCACGGGGGTGACTTATTCTGAGATATCTCCTTCTTGCCATCCTAGTAGTGGAAATTTCTGACCACTTATATAATATCTCTGGTAAGGAGGCAAGCCCTTTGGTGGCGGGATCTTCAGTCACGAGCACCAGACACAGCACTTTGAGTTTTCATTTGACTTCACAGCTTTTAATTGAGAGCACCATTTGGATTTGATTGTTTCAGGAATTTTGGGACTTTGTTGTTTCACTTTGTGCACTCCATACACGTGGTTTTATTCACGTCATTGTGGAAGATCACTTTTTGGACACCTTGGTCCTTATTTGATAAAAGCACATTTTGTATATATATATATATATATATATATATATATATATATTTGTTTTGCATATTTGTTATGTACACATTGTGATTTTTTTTATCATTTAGCGCACCTATTTATTCATTTCTATTTACACTACACACAGTTCAGGTAGCAGCTTTTGAGTTATCAGCGCACTCACTTATCACGATATATTTACGAGGTCCTGCCTCCTCCATCAGGCCTTTTTTTTTACATGCAAGTGTGTCTTTGAATAAACAGTGCTGTTTTATCCAGGCTGATCTGGCGCGCTTTTGATTTTTTATAGTGTGAACCAGGGCTAATTTTTTCACAAATAAAGGTCATCAAGATGCGATTATTTTTTTTCATGAGAAGGAAACCTTTATCTTTTAAAAAAAAGCCTTATTTTTTCATAAATGATTTTATTACAACCTCAAATGGCTTTTTTTCAGTTTTCCTTCATAGACCGCTATTGAAACTCCCAGTTATCACTAGCCTGAAGCTAGGGTTAAAGTAAAAGAATATGCATCCAAGTGCAGTAGTTATGAGTATTTAATCATAAAAAAACATTTTAAAAACACTCCTTGAAGGTCTGAGGAAGGAGCGAATTGTGCATGCTCTGAAACGCGTTGACGTCAGCTCCAGTCTATGCGTTCCAGAAGTCCCTAGGCCTTCTTGCATCCTCACTTCTCCCTCTACTGTCACAGCTGCCGGCTGACTGCTATGCTCATTTGATCAACTATCTTGTAAGTGTTTTTAACCATTTTTTATGATTAAATACTCCTAATTACTGCAGTTAGAAGTGCCTTTGGTCTTCCTTATTTTCACCAGAGCTTCTACCGCTTCCAGAAGTGCTGCTGCAAGTGCTTTTTCAGTCTTTCCTCCCCTCCTTAGCCCTGATGTTGATAATGTGAAAGTACTTTGGTACAGTCCACTTGAGGCTATTCCCTGACAGAAGCACCCTATCTCTCCCTTATTTGAAGCTAAGGTTAAGCCCTGTACACACGAGCCGAATGTCGGTAGACAATGGCCGGGTTAAAAAAAAAAAACAAAAAACAAAAAAAAAAAAACACACCTTTATCAAGTAAAATTAGCAACACTTTGTTTAAAATCAGGCTGCCTCTCACTTAAGCCAAGTACACACAGGCAAAATGTCGGCCCGTGTGTATGATGGTCTGACAGAAGCTGGTCGTTTGGCCGCCCCCCCCCCCCATCAGAACACAATAGCTTCATGGGGCAAATCGCTGTACTTAAGCCCCGTACACACGAGCAGATTATCGAACGTTCTGTTGTCCGTTTTTTGTGGCATGCTAGTCTGATGTGGAAAGTGAAGAGGTTATTTTCATACAAATTTTCCCATACGACAGAATTCTACTTCAGAAGTGATGATGTCATGTGTTGGATTTGTTTGTATGTGTTCTTTCGTCTCTGAGCATGCCTAGTCTTGCTCTTTTTTTTCCGTCGAAAACTGTACCGAGACGAAAATCGGATGTTGTGTTGACGGACGATAAAAATTTCAAAGCCTGCACATCGGGATTTTTTCGGCCGAAAAGTCGGAGTCGGCTGTCGAAAGCACCATACTAACAATCCGAAAATCGGTCGGACAAAATTTCCCTTCAGATTTTCTTATCATGTGTACGGGCCTTTACTTTGCATAGTGAGTACAGCGGCTCTGACCGGAGTGGAGTTTTTTTTTTTCCGTTCAATCCTGTAAAACATATATTGTGTACCAGGCTTTAAAGTGACGCTTTTGTCAGACAATAAGTCCTGCCAGATCACTTCAAGCTGGCCCCTTTTGCATGTAAAACATAAAAAATAAGTGCCTATACTGTTTAACCACTTGCCTACTGGGCACTTAAACCCCCTTCCCTCCCAGGCCAATTCTCAGCTTTCAGTGCCGTCACACTTTAAAATGACAATTGCGTGGTCATGCAACACTGTACCCAAATGAAATTTTTATCATTTTTTTCCAAACAAATATAGCTTTCTTTTGTTGGTATTCATTCACTACTGGGTTTTTTGCAGAAAAAAAAAAAAAAAGAATAAAAAAGTTTTTTTTTTAATAGTTAGTTATAAAATGTTGCAAACAGGTAATTTTTCTCCTTCATTGATGTGTGCTGATGAGGCGGCACTGATGGGCCCTGATAGGCTGCACTGATAGGCGACACTGATGGGCACTGATGAGTGGTACTGATGGCCAAGATACGCACTGGTAGGTGACACTGATTCAGCACTGATAGCTGGCTCTGGTGGGCGGCTCTGGTGGGCATTGATAGGTGGCATTGATCTGCACTGGTAGATGGCGCTGGTGGGCACAGACTATCCTCTCCTCTTCGGGACAGATGTCCCTCTAACAGCAGACGGTGATCGGCTTTTTTGTCAGCATGAGGAGAAAAAAAAAAAAGCTGATCTCCAGCGGCTGTTTACATCATGTGACAGCTGATCACGTGGTAAGGAGCTGGGATCGGCCCCTTACTCAGATCTTTGATCAGCCGAGTCTCATGGACTCGCTGATCACAGAGGGAACGCGCAGGCAGCTCAAAGCGTAGGAGGACGTACATGGATACCCTCTCGGAAATTAAGGTCCACACTGTAGCCGTCTTTCGGCTATAGCGTGGACAGGAAGTGGTTTAAGTCCAGTAATACGCCGTCTCCCCCTTCTCTGCACATGCTCAGTTGCTCTCTATTTTTAGGCACTGCCAAGTTTGTAGAGGTCGATCTGCTAACAGCCTAAAAGTAGAATTAGGTCATCCTATCATTTACAGGCAAGGAAGCTGCTTCTGTTTGATCTACAACTGCCATGGTGTTGCACATCAGATAGGACACTAGCCATTTGATAGTTTGGTTGAGGAAACAAGCAAATGTGACAGTTAGCAAACCCGGGAATCCAGGAATGTATCTTTTTTTTTTTTTTAAACCGTTAAATCGATGGGTTGACTTTTGCTTTAGGATTTACTTCTGCTCAGGGGCTCTGGGCTTCAGCAAAATTGCAGCTTCTGGCATAAAGAAACAGGAGCAATGCCGGAGGCAATTTACTGCATGCACTAATTTTGGTAGCATAATAATGTGGAATGTACATTCCTTGCTAAATAACATTTTTTTTTATCAAGTGGTTATGGGTTCCGATTTAAACCTTTAATACTGGAAAACCAAGAAAGACAGATTTTCAAAAGGTCCATGACAGATTTATGATTTGACTCAACCTCTAACCTTGCCGTAAATCAGCTGTATATTCAGTCTTGCTGCTTCTACTAAGTACTGCCTTGATGTGTGCCAGAATTAATAAATGTTCCCCAAGAAGTTATTAACAGCACTTGTAGTGGTAAAATATCACCATTTGCAGAACAGGCTAAATAAAGTGAGTTAGGCATCCTTGTGAATTGGGATTTAAAGAAATCATACAGATATGTAGTCCATCTATAGAGAAGGTATGGTATCAAGGTAAAGGGAGAGTGTTCTTTTAACATATGCTTACATTAGGATCATTCATTACCTGATAAAATGGGCTGTAAAGACTCATCCTTTACAACAACTACCTGGTTCTGGACATCCCTGGAAAGATAGAAAAATAAATCTATTCAGACTTAACATTTAATGGCACTAGTGGGAAAAAAAACTAGTTAACCAGTGTTTTAATTATATAAAAAGGGTAACCCCACTTTTGTGGGGGGGGGGGGATACCTTTCCTTTTCAATCTGCAGCCCTTCATTTTTTATAAAATGTGGTGCAATATGGCTACCTGGAGGCATTTTGTACACAGAACGCCCCCCAGAAAAGTCCTGTCTGTGTGATTCACTTACAGATTTTTCCAGAAGTCTGCGCTAAGCTAGAAGTCAGTTTTTGGGCAACTTCTGCAACCCAAATGTAATTTTTGGTGAAATACTCCCAAAGTGAAATCACGTTTAAAAGGATGCAGATCCTGCTACTTTCCCCTTTAGAGCCCTGCTGGTGCAGCAACTGATTGATAATTCTAAAATCACTTTTGTACAAATTCACTCGGCACATGGACACAGAAAAACAGCTATTTCTTCAGAACACCACAAAGTAGGACTCTGCAACACTGTTTGTTAACATCCCTGAAATGCACATGGATCACCCACAGGGGAATGTTTTTTTCTCAACAAAAGTGGAGTTACCCTTTAACGAATACCCCCATTTTTTTACACAATGAATTAAAATTCAATCAATTTTTTGTAATACCATTTACTAACTAATGTAGCTTTTCACTACCCAGATAAACAGACTGCTGAAACCAGTATAACTTTTTGTACCTACCAGACAGACAGAGCAGCAGCAGCTGTAAGTGCCATGACATAATAACCTGTACACTGCAATGTGGAAATAGGGGAGGGCATGATGATAGGTGGGAATACTCTTCTTCCACTACTAGAAAACATGGACAACATTCGCTTTTCACAAGCCACACAGACTACCTCACTGCAGAATGAGAGAAAATATTTGAAGAGGTTATTTGCACACACGCACATTAATACACACAAATGTTAAGAAGTCATGAAACACATACTTGCTTCCAGCTACTGCAAGGATTCGATTAGCCATTACAGTCTCCCACTCCTTTCCTTCCCGATTACATTTGAGCCGGCTAAGCTTTGATCCAGCAACTACCCGGACTTCATTTTCTACTTCAATGTACATTGAGGGATCTGAGCTTATCTGGAAAGCGAGAGGATGGGTGACCCTGGAGTTACACTTCCAAACAACAAAATGATCAATCAAATCCAAGCAAGATTAAAATAGTACGGGACTGGTTGACAAATCAGTAATCATAACTGTTTAAACAATTGGTGAAGCTGTACTTGCAAAATGTGTTTTTAGATAGAACCAGCATGAGCACCTACTCTGACTTAAGATTGGCTGCCTGTAATTCTATGAATAGTAGAACACAAGAGTACATGGGAGAGGACTTTAAGTCAAGGCCCTAATGACAGGGAAAATGCTTAGAGGAGGGGAGAGCACAGGCATGATTGATCTAAGAGTGTTACTGCTCCGTTACGGTTCAGTGTCTGGCTGAGGTCCTGGACTGGGCTACATTGCCTAACTGCAGTATACTCAGCAGTGAGTTCCAGGACTGTGCTATATCATCTGGCAGGGTTTCCTGGAACATAACACTGGCTAAACAGAATTAAAAATTCTGTGGCGTTAAAACAGTCCCCAAATATGCATTTCAACTTTTTAACCATTTGAAAGCAGTTAAGCAATAAGGTAACCACAGGTGAGCATGGTAAGCAATATTTCTTTACATAAACATATAGGCCATGATCAACCACAACAGAAACATCCCTTAAACAGGCCTCATCTCAGAAGGAAATTGGCAAATGATAGAGATATGGTCAGCTAACTAACCCCTTTCCCATCAAATTCAAACCCAAGATTAATCAGCCAGAGTGTGTTGAAGTGAATAATGTTTAAAGCAGGACTTATGTGCGTTGTGCAGGAAATGCTGACAGCCTCTGTATGTCTTTTCTGCCAGAATTACTTCTCTCTGACAGCATTTATTTTCTAATGGTACACTGAGCTGTGCATGCACAGTTCCGTGCAAAATCTTGGCATGATTTTGTACCAGGACAAAGGAACTCCTATGCACAGGAGTTATGACATCCGAGTCCTGTCAATCATGATGAAGGAACACTAAAAACCTGGAAAGAGACCAAAAGAAAATAGAAGTGCCATTCACAAAGGACATCCCTAGGAGGTGGGTGCTTTGCAAGTTAAGGGTTCCAGAATTTGTTGAGCATTCTTGAACAATATGTCAAGAGCTTTAGGGGGCTCCAACATTTTTATACAATTTAGTTTCTATGTATAAAGCAAAATATCCCTTTAATACATAGAACTCCAGATTAGGACCTTGTGAACTAGGCTTTATTTTATGGTTCAAAGGCGCTATACAGTGACCCACCTGTACAGTAAAGGATTTCAGGGAGGCTGGAGTTGGCAGCCTGTGTGTTAATGCTGGCGTAGTTACACACGTTAATTCTTTCTCAGAAGTCGTTGCCACTTGAGACTAGATAAGCAAAATACAAACATAACTGTAAATTATTCCAATTACTCAAACGTTGCAGAATCTGAAGATGTAAAAAAAAAAAATCTTTAGCAATCTAATGGAAAGTAGAAAAGGTAATGCATGATAAATTATATTAATATTTTCAAAATTAAATTCAAGAGCCCTGACAGAATTGCTCTATTAGGATGTTGAGCAAAGGGGGGGGGGGGTAGTGGATGCATACAAACTAAGGATGCATGGATACAATTTTTTTTTTTATTTTTTTATTTTACGAGTACCGATACTTTTTTTTTTTTTTTTTTAATACTGGTCAATGCCAATTGCAACTTTTTTTTTTTTTTTTTTTTTTTTACATTTTGTTTTTTTAATGTGAAACCTGTAAATATATTATTAAAAAGGTGTAAAAATATTAACAAAGCAAAGAAAAAAAGTTTTAATTATTAATCGTTTATAACGGGCATCACTAAATGGCGGCCCGCGGGCCGTCTCCGGCCCGCGCTGCTGCTCCATCAGGACCGCCGCCATCAGCTGCTGGATTTCTTCCCTGTCTCTGCTGCTGTCATTAGCAGAGCAGGGCGGATGGCAGGAGGCGGGACTGAGACTGGGGGCGGGACCGGCATTGAATGGAGGGAGGCAGCTGCCTGAATTAGCATTTCAGGCTGGAGGTGATTGGCTGCTGGGAGGCGGAAGGTGATTGGCTGCTGGGAGGCGGGAGGTGATTGGCTGCTGGGAAGCGGAAGGTGATTGGCTGCTGGGAGGCGGGAGGTGATTGGCTGGGAGGCACACAGTCGGCTGCCTCTATGCATGCAGCGCTGCTGTTCCTCTGTCTTCCTCGAGATTGTCCCGCCTCCTGCTCTCCGCTCTGTGTAAGGTAGGAGAGTGAAGGGAGGACAGGGCTGTGAAGTTTGATTGGGGAGCAGGGGTCATGTGTAGGGGGGGGGGGGGTAGTGTGGTGTTTCATGTAAAGGGGAGCAATGCTGTGGGGGTGATATGTTAAGACGGTAGTGGTCTGTGTTGATGTAAAGGGGGGCAGTGCTATGTATGTGTGTGAGGGTGATGCAAAGGGGCAGGTCTGTGGGGGTGATATAAGGGAGCAGTGGTGTGTGTGTGTGGGGGGGGTGGGGGGGTGATGTAAAGAGAGACAGTGCTGTTGGGGGGATATGCAAGAGGGACAGTGCTGATGGGGGGATATATGAAGGGGACAGTGCTGATGGGGGGGATATATGAAGGGGACAGTGCTGATGGGGGGGATATATGAAGGGGACAGTGCTGATGGGGGGGATATATGAAGGGGACAGTGCTGATGGGGGAATATATGAAGGGGGCAGTGCTTTGTGTGTGTGTGTGGGGGGTGGTGATGTGAAGGGGGACAGTGCTGTGTGTGTGTGGGGGGGGGTGGTGATGTGAAGGGGGACAGTGCTGTGTGTGTGTGTGTGTGGGGGGGGGGGGGGGGGGGGACAGTGGTGATGTGAAGGGGGACAGTGCTGTGTGTGTGGGGGGGGGGGGGGACAGTGGTGATGTGAAGGGGGACAGTGCTGTGAGTGGTGATGTAAAGGGGGATAAGCAGCTGCACAGAAAACGTGCAGGGTACAATTGACTCTTAAATGCAATGAAATACAAGGTGCGGTTTCCCACACATGGAAATTGCATGGTACATACGCGCCATGCAGTTTCAATGCGACAGCGTTTTTAAAAAGGTGCCAGGGCCTTTTCCCAGCAGAAAACACAGACACAACAGCCCATTCAAATGAATGGGCTGTCGTGCCTGCACACCTGGGCTGTGATGTAAAGAATCCGAGTCATCACGCAAAAATGCAATCTGGACCTCTGCTGGAAGAAAATTTTGCTAATCGGACCTCCATGAATTTTAATTCAATACCCCTGGTTTATAAAATAGAAGTGAAAAAAAAAATCAGTAGGAAAATAATTAAATGGAGGAGAATAAGGAGTTAATCAAAGCGGATTAGAGTAAATTAAGGGTTAATTATGGGTTAAACAGAGGGACATTTTAATAAAAATGAAAAAAAAAAATTTATATATATATATATATATATATATATATATATATATATATATATATATATATATATATATATATATATATATATATATATATATATTTCTTTTTTTTTTTTTTTTTTTACTAGACAGTTTGCTTTAAACTGACTTTATCTGCAAATCTAGGTTCAACTCTAATCTGTAGATGAAGAAACAGAAAATACAAAAAGAAAATGTTTTTTTATCCTCGTTTCAGCTGAGCAATGTTGTTGATAAACAGTGCCCTATTGCTTTTTTTTTTTGACAGCTCCAATTGCTTGACTTCTTTAACACTTCAGCTGTCAACAGGGGAACTCCACTGACAGCTGAATGAGTCATCAGTTGGCAAGGACGCTGCAGTCGAACTCTAACAACCGATAATTGAGGTTTTTTTTTTAACACTTCAGCTTTCAGTGGGGGGAATCCCGCTGACAGCTGAAAGAACCACGCCTGAAAGTATTGGTTTCAGGTATCGGGTGCATATGCATGAGTACCGATTCTCATGCAAATGCTTAGTATCGGCACCAATACCGGTATCAGTGCAACCCCGATACAAACCTGTGAATGTAAAAACTTGGAAAAACGGGGAAGCTAAAAAATGGCATATAAATTTTATGGATGCAAGAGGAAAACCATATCCACTCAAGTTAGCTCAGGAAAATGTACTCTACATCCCCTAATCACAAGATTATTGTTCGGTGTTCTTATTAACTACAGTCCAAACAGCACCAGCTTCAGCAAGCATTTGTCAACATCTGAGCAGCTTTCATGAAAGCCCTTGGAGTGTTTAACCCTTTAGCAGCTGGACTAATTTATCTGAAAGAAACCAGCACACACAAAAAAATAAATTGGATTTTTGTCCTTTTCTCTGATGTTCATTGACGGACACAGCTCCAGATTCTTCTTGACCATTGGGTTATGCTGCCCTCTACAGGAGTAGGACATTAGGCAGGAAAAAGCTTTACCACGCCTATGGGGCAGTTCCATGGGGTATAATCCTACTTCCTGCTATAGGCATTCAGTTTAGTTGCAAGCAGTGTCAGAAGAAAAATAACCCAACTCCATAGAGGGGCAGGTGCTGTGTCCCTCAATTAATATCAGAGAAAGGGATTTTAGGGTAAGACAAAAATCCAATTTTCTATTTTGTTCAATGATGGACACAGCTCCAGAATCTTCTTGACCATTGGGACCTCCCAAAGCAGTGTTAAACATGAGGGGCTGTAAAAAACAGCAGAAAAAAATTCCCAAAAAGGTTAAACCTAGCCAACCAGGTAACATGGAGCTCAACCAGGAACAACTGGAGCTCACCTGAAAAAAAAAAAAAAAAATACACACCCTCAAAGAGGACTAGTCCTCTCAAACGGCGGCCTGCAAAACTTTCCGGCCAAAAGCAGCATCCTTGTAGTGTGAAGTCTTGCATCGCTCCGCAGAGACCCCACAGGTGGTCTGGGGACAAACGCAGATGGGAAGGAAGAAACTTCACTGAAAGATAAGACTGAAACTCGATCTTGTAGCCGGACCAGATCAGCTTGTGGACCCACCTGTCTTGAATCAGAGAGGTCCATGGGTCCGGAAAGAAGCGAAGACGTCCCCCCATCTCAGACAGGGGTGAGGGTGCCCCTTCAGACAGAAGAGGGCTTGTCTGCAGGTCTGGATGAACCCGCTCTCAGCTTACCAGACCAGGTCCTCTTGGAACCTGCGGAGGAGGTCCTGACAGACTTGGAGCCTTTGCCTTGAGATCCCGAGAGACAAAAATGCCGCAAAATGAGCCGAGAAAAAAAAAAAAAAGGGCCCATGTCTGACGAAACTCCTTGGCCCTGGCAGCCGGTGGAAGAAGAGTACTCTTCCCCCCTGTAACCCCTAATGATATCATCCAGGAAGATCCAAACAGGCGATCCCCTAAAAAGGGGAGAACAGATCAGGCTTTCTTGGAAGACTGGTCCGCAGATCAGCATTTCAGCCATAACATGCGCCGAAGGACCACTGCTGTCACGGAAAGCCTAGAAACCAAGGGAGTCGCATCCAGAGAGGCACCACAGGCAAACTGCAATCCTTGAACCAACTGGTCCACCAGCTCGCAAGGGCAGGGGTAAGCTGTTCCCCCCTTCAGATCCTGGAGCAAAAGCTTTGTCCACTCCGTTAAAGTCTGGGACACCAATGCTATGGTGAACACTAGCCTAAGGACCGAACCAGCCACAGTAAAGATGTAGGGGACCAAAGTCTCGGCTCTCCTGTCAAAGGGGTCTTTAAAAGCCGGGGACTCATCATTAGAGTGGAGTTATTTAGCCTGGAAACCTGAGAATCCACCAGAGGTGGGACTGTCCACTTTTTTAAACAGGGACTCTTCAAAGGGATACCGTCTAGCGAAAATGCTTAGGCACCGACATATTGAGTTTAGGTTACCGACTTGTGACAATTTTGTCAAAGTAGGCGGAAAAAGGGGATACCTTTTCCCGCTTCTGGGGAGCTTGCCCACACCGATATAATCAGTGCATCCACCAGCGCAGTTTCATGCGCGGCTACAGTAGAAGAGGAATCATCCTCACTATCAGAACACACGAAGTGCATGAACGTAGACCCAGTAGGGTCACTACATACTAAGCTCACCCCGAAACCTTTTTAGGATTGTTACATAGACGCAAAAACAGGCAGGTGAGGGTCACCGACTGAGATCCCGCAAGGTGACGCCGACCCAGGGCCCACGAATGGATCAACTTCTGGACCCGGCGGAAAAAACAAAAAAAGGGGGGGGGGTCGCCCTCCCCCAAGCCCCTCCATAGAAGCCCACATGAAAAAATGGCCCCTTTAAAAAGGGCCGCTCGCCAACGCAGTGCTAAAGGGGGGTGCCCTACACA
Source organism: Pelophylax lessonae (assembly GCF_965119305.1). NCBI lineage: Eukaryota > Metazoa > Chordata > Amphibia > Anura > Ranidae > Pelophylax > Pelophylax lessonae. Next base: position 264,010,367 of record NC_138768.1, on the reverse strand, counting down.
ATAATGGTGGCATGCTGTCATCTAACAAAGGTGACCGACCCCAAAGTGCCCCCCCCCTCCAGGGAACACGACAAGCTGGCCACATGGCCTAGTAGGTCGAAAGCTGTGGCCTAAGTTTTGGTGGAGGCCCAGCTGCACAGATCCCATCCCAATGAAAGGCGGGGGGCTACAGGACACTGACAGGGGGCCCCCCCCCGTGGAGACGCCCACACGGCCCAGTAGGCCGGGGCCTAAATTTCTGTGGGTTCCCCACTCCTGGGCGCAAAGCCCACCACCCAGGAACAACAAGGGAGAGGGCAGATGGCCAAATGGAGGGTGGTGGCTTCAGCCACCCTTACTGGGGCCTCCTAAACAGCATCCGGCCGGTAGGCCTGCAAAGCCGCGGCCTAAATTTTCAGGCGGTTCCAGACCCGTGTGGCGCGGAGCCGCGGATGTGAACCCATCTGCTCCCCCAGCCCAACAACAGCCGGGAGCCCTTAGGACCCCCCTGCCCAGGTCACTAACCCCCAGGGTGAAGGACAGTGTTGTAACCCCCGCCTTGTGCCCTGAGAACACCGGCCAGCACCAGCCCCAAAGGAAGCCCCCCTTCAGAGCACATGGCAAAAGCCAGCTCAACCTCCAGGGAGGGGAGGGGGTGAGGTGGTACGGAGGACCCAAAGTGACCCTAGAGGGGCTGAGGATAAGGAGGGGAACCTGGGGGTCTCACTGTCCCAGGGAGGGGCCACGTCCACACCCCAAAACCCTCAAGGGGGAGGGGGGCAACTAGTTACCATACTGTGGGTGGGCACCGCTCCAAACAGATCACCTCTGCACCGAAATGGGGGAGATGTCGGCCAGAAGGAACGCTGTGACTCAGGCTGCGACCAGATCGTATGCGCCCTCGCAAGACGTTTAACTTGCAGGCCAGCGCGCGCTCGCTGGCTGGACTGGGGAGACCTAAGGATCTAGAATATCCAGTCTGTCGCCAGTATTTGATTGTAGTTCTCACAGGAATAGAAAAAAATAATCCCATTTAAAAAAGGAAAAAATCCAAGGACCAGAGATCCCAGCAAGGAACCAGGTCCTTACTCCTGACTAGGCAGAAAAAACTGAATGCTTATAGCAGGAAGTGGGAGTATACCCCCTGGGACTGCCCCATAGGCGTGGTAAAGCTTTTTCCTGCCTAGTGTCCTACTCCTGTAGGGGGGAGCAAAACCCAATACTCAAGAAGATTCTGGAGCTGTGTCAGTCAATGAACTAAAGAGAAAAAATTGTTTATTTATATTTGTACCAAAATACAATAAAACTAATTTTAGTGCACACAAACTCAACATATAGTCTATTTTTTCTTTGTAGAACTGACAGTCAAGATAAAAAAAAAAAAAAAAAGTATTATAAAATATAAAAAACACCAAATAGAATTACACCGGGTTTAGAAAACCTCATCGGTTGAGGGTTAAGCATCAAGGATGGCCCTAGTTATTACTCTCTCTGTGGCCTGCCTGGGAATGCCTTCTGTATTGCTCATGTTCACATACGCACATGTGCCTAAGTGCACATAGTTTCCATATGTTCTTTTATTTATTTGAGCTTACATTTTTAACTTTTTTTTTTTTGACGAGCCCCGTACATAATAGGACTGTGAAGGTGACAAGCACTCTTGTATGAAGACATTAGACCATCAGAGGTGGGAATGAATGTTCCTAACTTTCCTCATGCTCAACTGACAATGATATTTGTGGTACCAGATTCCAAGGAGAAAACTGTCAAGCCTGGAAACTATACACCACCTAGATTGGGCAGTATGGATCACTTCTACATGAAATAAAGAGCCAGCAGATTGTTTTAAAAAAATTAACTCATGATTGCAGTCCAAAAAAAAAAAAATTGAACTAGGCATGAGCTTATTTTATCTCTTCTGATTGCCATTATGTGTAAAAACACACTCTTGGTAGTCAAAAGGTAAAACTACAGCCAGCGCTATCATTACCGTCTGCTTTAAGGTGGCCTTTTTCAACCAAGGTAACTTGGCAAAATGCCTAAAAACTGCCCAAAATTTGTATACAAGCCAACATGTGGATGAAGCCTGCCTTTTAGTTACACAAAGCCACAGGGTTTTTAGTGCGCACCCGTGACAAACTCACTCAGCACAGGGGATTTTGGAGGGGACTGCAGGCTAGCCTCTTGCCTACTGACTATGGGCCCTGGCTTGTGAGGGAGCACTGCTCTTTGTGGGGTATATACCAAGGGGACCCTTAGAGTAATGTTACTTTGGATTCAAGTCCACATCTCCCCAAGACACACAGATTCTGGGACGCTATGCCTAGGATCCATGTTAAAGGCCAAGCTGCCTATTGCCAATAGGGGACTGCTCCGCACAGTCAGACTCCTGGCAGATGCTAATGTCATCAGCTCAACCACCTGTCTTCCACACATTGTTGATTGTGCTGATTAACTCACATATTGTGCACTGTGGGCATGCGTTTACACTTATAATAATGTGTATTTTTTTGTCAGACACCTGACCTGGTGGGGTATATATTTGGTGGGAGTTTGTTCAATAAATGTTCCAGATCTTATACAAGCTATTCTCAGCCAGTTTTGTATGGGGGTGGCTAGAATATCTGATATGTTCAAGACTGAAGGAAGAGATATTCTGATGGAAGCACACAAGTACATTGTGGGATCGCGGTTCAGTTACAGCACTATTACAAACTTCCAGCTACCGTCACCCCAACAACCAATGATGTGATCAGTTGATAAAGGGGGACATCTGATGCCTGCACAGTATCCTTGTTCGTCCCTCCCCTGCCCCAGAAGAGAAACATTGGAATACTAGTCAGTACTAGTGTGCAAAGGTGTTTTTGCTTTGGAAGAATAAATCACCTCTAAAAGCAGGGTATAGAGAGATCAAAAATCATAAAAACCCATAGAGGGAAAAAAAAAAAAAAAAAGGGAGGAGCGGAAAAGTTCAGAAAGCTCACTGTCTCAAAGTTTTGGTGGGAGTGTAGCTAACTAAACAGTTAATCTCATGAAAGATAAACCAGCAGTAAAAGGACAGGCTGGGAAAGAAGGTAATGAAAAACACCTGTGCAGTTTAGCGAACATAAAAAAAAAAAAGTATACACAAAAAAAATGATTACTGCAATAGTTAAACATTAAATAGATAAATACATGTAAGAACACCTACCAACAGTGGGATGACAACATTATCAGCCCGTTTACCCGATCCGGATATCAGCAACCTATTGGTAAAGGACACATGCCTCTAGGAGCCATGAGCGAAACACAAAAGACATAATGTCACAGTATTAGGACATTCACTCAAGGTGATTAGATATTTAAATAGTTACCTGTGATAAAGAGACCAAATAATTCATTCACACTAAGCATCCAATAGGCTGCCAATATCCGGATTGGGTAAACTGGCTGATAACGCTGTCTTCCCACTGTTGGAATGTGTTCTTACATGAATTTACCTTATTCAAGGTTTTTTTAAATATTGCTGTTATCAAAGTTTTGTATACTTTTATATTAGCTAACCTGCATGGGTGTTTTCATTACCTACTTTCCCTGTCTGTTTACAGCGAATTTATCTTTTGTGAGTATAGAGAGATCACAAATCAGCCGGATCAGCAGGAACCAGAAGACTTTTATTCTGTGTGTACCGAGGGCTGTTCAACAGAAGCTGGTCTAATGGTCCTGCCAATGGCTGCATTCGATCTTGGTATTCTGACAGCCCCTTCACCATGTCAAAACACAATAGCACAAAGGGAGAGATCCCTTTATCAACATCAGGAAAATCTTTTTTAAATATTCAACCCTTAGATTGAATAAAAAAAAAAAAAATATGAAAAAGAAAACACTGAGGGTGTATATCCAGCCTAACTTTGAGTGTGGCTGCTACAGATTTATATAAAACTATTAGCTTCGTTTTTTACATTAACATAATTTTAAAGATTAACAAATTTAAAAAAGGGTGCCTTGACTGAAAAATGTTTTAGAAACACTGCTTTAAAGATTTGAAAAAGTTGTGTAAAGCTTGTTAATTGCTTGCAGAGACTCGGAATTCATAACAGCATTTACAAAGACTAAACAATGCTTATATGATCCAGTAGTCATTTTTTTTTTAAAATAACATAGGAATTGGATTTGTTAAAACGGTCTTAATCCCGGTTGAGATTTCTCCTTAGGCTACGTTCACATCTTGGCGTTGCTATTACAGGCGTTTTTTCAGGCGTTTGTTGTGCAGGCGTTTTTAGATTGAATAGAGACCAATGGAAAACGCCTGTAATCTGCCCAAAAAGAAGCTCATGTACTTTGAGCGTTGGGCGTTTTGCTCACGGCGTCAAAATGCTCAGATGTGAACAGGGGCCATTGAAATTAATAGGATTTGTCTTGTTGGGCGTTTTGAGAGCTGATCCTAGAGCAGAAAAACGCCCCCAAAACGCCTACATGTGAACGGAGCCTTATTGTTATGGGACTCGTGACTTGGAAAGGAAATTAGGAGCAATATCTCCAATGAAGTCACAAATAAAAGCTCTACCCTACCCAAGTGGTTTTAATACTGTGTACCCATTGGACAGATTTCCTTTCACTTTCTGTCATCTGGAACTAATGAAATAGACAGGGGATGATAATCTCCCAAATCATGAAGAAGATAGCAATAAAGTTAACAAAAAGTCTGCCCAAAAAACAAAAAAATCAGCTGAAATTGGGCATTGCTGCATCACAGGGGTAAATAGAGAATGTGGCAATTAAACTATGCAAAAATTGTAAAATACAGTGCAGTTTTTGGGTGAATTTTGTTGCACTTGCTATATGAAAAAAAAAAAAAAAAGGATCAGTAACCTGCACAGCAAGAGAGACCGACATAAGCCGAGAGTCTTTCCGAGGTCGTCCCTTCTTTCTCTTTTCACCAAGTTCGGCATCCGTTTCAACCTTTCGCTTGGAAAGAGATTTGGTTACAATCTTTTCTTCGCTGTCGCTACTGCTTTCCAAGAGGTCACGCTGCTTTGCTTCTTTAGTAGCATTTTGATCTTTCAGTCTGTGTAGATAAGAATATAGAAACTGTCTTGGGAACCGATAGATGTCATTTAAAACAAAAAGGTGTCCACAATTATTGGATCCAGTCATATAAGCCAATACTCCTATTAGTAGGATAAGCTTATAGAAAAAAAAAGGGATTTTTGACTTACCGTAAAATCAATTTCTCTGATGTCCGTTGACGGACACAGCTCCTGATCTTCATAACCATAAGGGTTATACTGCCCCCTACAGTAGTAGGACACTAGGCAGAAAATAATTCTGGCTACACCCATGGGCAATCCCAGGAGGTATACTCCCTCTCTTTGCTATAGCCACTCAATTTTGTTACAAGCAGTGTCAGAATTTTAACTCCACAGAGGGGTGGGTGGTGTGTCCATCAATAAACATCAGAGAAATTGATTTTACAGTAATTCAAAAATCCCATTTTCTCTTTTGTTCATTGATGGACACAGCTCCCGATTCTCCTTAACTATTGGGACATCCCAAAGCAGTGTTAAACATGAGAGGTGGGAACAACAAAAAATTTCCCAAGGCTAAACATTAGCCAACCAGGCAACAGGAGCTCAACGAAACAACTGGAGCCCACCTGTAAAAAACGACACACCCTCAAAGAGGATCAGGTCCTCAAACAGCAGCCTGCAAAACCTTTCGGCCAAAAGAAACATCTACAGATGCCAACACATCTACTTTATAAAACTTTGTAAACGTGTGTACTTACCAGGTGGCCGCCTTGCAAACCTGCGTCACTGACGCCTGATAACAGAAAGCCCAGGAGGCCCTAAGCTCCCTAGTAGAGTGCCTCTTGACAGGGAAAGGAAGAACCTGACGCCTGATGGAATAGGCCTGAACCACCGTCTGTCTGATCCATCTGGAAATGGTTGCAGAGGAAATGGACAACCCTTTCCGAGGCCCATCTGTGAGTCGGACTTCCTGAAAGACTCAGTAGCTGCCAGGTACACCCCAATTGCCCAGACCACAACCAAGGCATGCAAGGCAATTTCCTTCGGATGTTTAGGTCTGGGACACAGTGAAGGCAACACAATGTCTTCATTCAAATGAAAATCAGAGACAACCTTTGGTAGGAACAACGGACAGGGGCAAAAAACCACTGTATCCCCTAATCACCAGGTAAGGGGAACGACAGGATAACACTGCCAGTTCCAACAACCCTGCGCGCAGAGGTGATAGCCACTTAAAAGGCCACCTTCTGGGACAGCTTAAGCAGGGGAATCTCCCGAATATTTTCAAAGGGAGTATTCTGTAAAGCTGAAAAGCACCAAAATTAGGATGCCAAGGCGGCAACGGAGATCGGCGTACCAAGCTTGGCGAGGCCAGTTTGGAGCCACTAAGATGACTAGAATCCCTTCTGCCTCGATCCTGCGTAGAAAGAAGTCTTGGCAGAGAGAAGGGAAGGCGTAAATAAGACAATACTGACCCCACGGGGCCACCAGTGCATCTGTGGCGTCCGCCAGAGGATCCCTTGAAGACAAACCTCTGCACCTTTCTGTTGAGCCGAGACCCCAACAGATCAATCTCATGGGTGCCCTACCAGAGACACAACTGATGAAACACTTCCAGAAGGGACCCACTCCCTATGGTCCAAAGCCTGCCGACTGAGGTAATCCGCCTGCCAATTTTCCACCCCGGGAATGTGTACGGCGGAGAGAGCTGAAACAAACCATTCTGCCCACCTTAGAATACCGGCTACCTCCAGAGCCGCCAGGACACTTCTGAAGTCGGAACCAGGACAATCATCCCTTGAAGGAAAAGGTCTTGTACTGCCCCAAACAGACCCTGTAACCGGTCTGCGGACAGGCGCAGGTTGTAAGGAAAAAACCTTGCCGGGGGACAAGAGCGAAAACTCGATCTTGTAGCCGGACTGAATGCCTTTGTGGACCCACTTGCCTTGCACCCAGGAAGTCCACGGATCTGGAAACCAGCGAAGACGTCCCCCCACCCCTGATACGGGTGAGGGCACATCTTCAAGCAGAAGGGGCCTTTGGAGAAGTCCGATCTTGGCCTACCAGACCAGGTTCGTTTGGATCCTCCAGAAAAGGCTTTGAGCACTTGTCAGTCCACTCTGAGGGACGAAAAAACTTCTTATGAGTTGAGAAGGAAGGCCCACATCTACGACAAGGTTACTTACCCTTAGTAACCTGCAGAAGAAGAGTACTCTTCCCCCCTGTGAGACATTTAATGTCCTCATCCAGGGTAGCTGCAAACAGGCAATCTCCTTGAAAGGGATCAGTCAAGGCCCTTTTTGAAGTCTGATTCGCAGACCAGCACTTGAACCAAAAAAAACACACCGAAGGACCACTGCCAAAACAGAGGCGAGCCATCCAAAGAGGCATCACAGATGAACAGCAGCCACAGGACCAGCTTGTTCGCCAGCTTGGCAAAGGCAGGGGGAGCGGTTCCCCCTCCAGGTCACAGTGTAGGAGCTTAGCCCACTCGGTCAGAATTTGCGACACTAGGACAATGGTGAATACCAGCCTCATTGCCGAACCAGCCAGAGTGTACATAGTGTGGGCCACAGCCTCCGCCTTCCGGTCAGCCGGATCCTTAAAGGCCGGGGACTCTTCCACCGGATTCATGGTTGCCTTGTTTAATCTGGAACCCGGGGGGTCCACCTCCAGTGGCACAGGCCATTTCTTAAGAAGGGACTCCTCATAGGGGTAACGCCTAGTAAAGCGCTTATGGACCCCACGGGAATGGTTTGGTCATTATCCGCACTCTTTAGCGACAATTCTATCAAAATAGGCAGGGAAGTGCCAAAGAGGATTCCAGGTGCGTGGTTGCAGACCCAGCAGGGAGACCCACGTCAGCAGCAGCAAAATCAAATTCAGGATCTGATGAGACAGATGAGGCAGGGGAAGGCTAGGGGCGCATTTTGCTAGCCCGCAAGCCACCTCCACCCCGGACACAAGGGACTCCAAGACCGCCGTCAATGCATGGATAGATTAGTTGGGACCTGGAGGGCTCTGCAGCTTTATAGAGGGGATCAGGTGGGAAAATGCGCTCCAAAGACTTCATGAGTCACCAGGGGGACCCCACAAAAAGTTTAAACACACTGCTAAGGGAAAAGGGGACCTCACAAAAAGTGTAACACATTGCTAAGGGACAACCCCCACCGTTCTGGCAGCACCACCCAGTCGCCAGGCAAAAAGCACCAAGCAATCTTCAGCAGAGAGGGAGAGGACCCCACCAGACTTACTACCACAGAAACATGCAGCCACCAAGAGAATCTGCACTACACGTACGGAGATCAGGAGGTAAAATGATCAAGAAGTCAGCACCAGGGGACGAGGAGGGGCTCCCACTGCCGAAATTGCCGCCCACAGGGCTCCATTGTCAATCCCCCCTCATTGCCACTTGGCACTCTGCCCCCATCCCAGGAAAGTAGCCAGACCACACAAATAGCCCCAGTATGGAGGGGCGGGGGGGGGGGGGTAGTTGGGGGGTTCAGGATGAGGGACGTGGCAAGGGAAGGGGGGGTATCTGCGAGGAGGGGGGGAACCCAGGATCCGACCGTGCCAAGGAGGGGCCCACATCCACCCCAAAAACCTCCAGGGGGAGGGACAACAGCTACTCACCATACCTGGATCCAGACGGGCACCGCTCCAGACAGAACCCCTCTCCATCTAAATGGGGGGGCTGTCGGCCAGGGGGAACGCTGCAATTTGGACCTCACTGTTATGCGACCTCGCGAGGCGTTAAAATCACAGGCCAGCCCCTGTCCAGTGGGGTCATGTCAAGGCCGACCAAGCACGGAGCTTAGGGCTGTGCACGCTCGCTGGCCAGACTGGGGTGACCACTGATCTAGATTATCCAGCCCGTTGCCCAGTCTGACAATTGATTGTAGATCTCACAGGAAAAAAAAAAAAAGGAGAAAAAAAAAAATCTCTAAAAATGTTTTGCCAGGACCAAAGATCCCAGCAAGGAAATAGGTTCTTACTCCTGACTAGGCCGAAAAAAAACTGAGTAGTGATAGCAGAGAGAGGGAGTAAACCCCCTGGGACTGCCCATTGATGTAGCCAAAATTATTTTCTGCCTAGTGTCGTTGACGGACACAGCTCCTGATATTCATAACCATTGGGCAGTATAACCCAATGGTTATGAATATCAGGAGCTGTGCCCATCAATGAACAAAAGAGAAATTTATCAAATATCCTCAGGGTAATATGTGGATTTGCCTGCCATTACACAAATAGACAGCCTCAAAACACCCGTCTCAGGAGACAAAGGGATCACTAGACCCCTTGTTTTTTTAAAGCCAATCTGGGGCAAATATTCCTTCTCCAAGTGCAGAGCATTAGGTAGATAATTTTGTGTCCTGTGAGGTTATCAAGCCAGCTAGGGGAGAGGGATGTGCAGGGTGATCTACATGTCCTTCTGTGCACAAAGAATCACAAGACAAATAACTACGCTTCCCAAAAGCCCATTGGCTTCCCCTTGGGAGTGTGTGGTGGTGCTTTGGGTAGTAACAGAGGAACAGAGAACAACACTGTCATTGCTCAGGCATCTGCATATACACGTATACAGTACCTCTATATCTAATAAGGAGAATACAGTCATGCTGCTGTGAGTGAGTGAAGCCAGACATCTGAAGAGAGAAAATTGTATTAGAGGATAGGAAACTCCTACTGCAGGTAGCACGGACATGGTGATAGAGCTGCTGACATGAAACTAGAGAAGGGTGGTGAGGTGACCAGTCACCACAACAGAAAATGACAGCCTTTACCCAGTCTAGAACCAGGTTTTTAAACACACTTTCCAGCCTGAGATGTTTTAGTTAGTAAAAAAGAGAAGCTGCTACAATTCTGCATTACCCTGCATGTGCCCAGAGTTTAGCTTCCAGGCAGAAGCTTGGCCAGATGACTTAAGTTGCTTGGATTGAGCAAGTCCAGGCATCCATCCCCTGATGTCTATGCCCACCTTCAGAAAGTCAAGTGTCAATTACAAAGTTTCTCTACATACTTGTCTGCAGCAGCCTGGTTCGCGTGAGAAACCCCTGTTGTGCCGGACGTGGCTTTCGATCGCTCTGTAAATCGCGAGTCTAGTGCTTTCATAGGTTCAATCTTAGGCTGAGTCGAGACACCTGCGAGGGCTGTAGGAGTAGCAGATGAAGCATTTCCACTACAAGAAAAAATAAAATGGAATTACAAACACTCTTAAACACAGAAAGGGGCAGGTTATGCTTTGCATCAATTAAGGTCATTTAACTACTTCCCGCTTGGCAATCATTGGTCATATGACATCCTCCCAGAATTGCCTAAGCTGTGGCGCGATCTGTCCACCGGTCACAGCTGATGACTGATTAGTGTACTGGCCGCTACTGATACAATGTGATTGCTGTGACGAATCACAGCAGATTACATGACAATTGTACACAATGGATGGCTTCCATTCATTTTGTATTATTGTGTTGATATCTGCGATTGGTCACAGTGATCACATAGACAGGGCCAATCACAACCCATCTGTACCATGTGATTAGCTGTGGCCAATCACAGCTAACCACAATAGTAAACACTGAATTAATCGATTTCATTAAGCAAAAAAGAAAAAAAAAAAAAAAGAAAAGAAAAAAACCCTGATCACTTCCCCAGAGTAGTACAGTGTTACTATGGTAACACTGTATTGCTCTGGTCACAGCGGAGTTGATTTACTAAAACTGGAGGGTGAAAAATCTGGAGCAGCTGTGCATGGTAGCCAATTAGCTTCCAACTTTTGCTTGTTCAATTAAGCTTTCACAAAGAAACCTGTAAGCTTATTTGTTTCTATGCAGAGCAACACCAGACTTTGCACTCTCCAGTTTAGTAAATCAACCACAGTGTGGAAAAAAAAAAAAAAAAGGGGAAAAAAAAAAAAAGGAGGAAGAAAGAAGCCGTGTCCCTGATCACCGCCACACCAGTTATATGACGCTGTACTGCACTGTATGTACAAAAATAAATAAATAAAAATTGTAAACATTTTTTTTTCTTCTAAGCTTCATTTTCCAAAAATTGTGCCAAAAAAAAAAAAAATGACTACTTCAAAAAGCTTGCCGTGTGTAAAAAAAAAAAAAAATTATAAAAACCTTCATATGGGTACAGTATAGCATGACCACGCAATTGTCATTCAAAGTGTGAGCGTTAAAAATGAAAATTGGCTTTGGCAGGAAGGGGAAAGTGCCCAGTATTGAAGTGGTTAAGGGCAATAATGAACTTTATATTGGATGAATCATGTATTACTAAATTCTTTAAAAACAGACATTTTTACATTTGTAAAATCATTTTCGTAGAGGTCATCAAGGGACAAATTGTGTTTCAGTATAATTCAAAAACTTTCGGTTTTACTGCTGCCTTTAGGAGGGATTGGACAATGGCAAAAAAAAAAAAAAGCTGTTTGATAGCCATGTATAACCCTTCCCACTCACAGGATGTTTCAGATGTGTTAGTAAAGCAAGTCTCAAGGAGCTCAGAGAATATTTTATGGGGAGTTAAAAAAAAAAATCCTGTTTGTTTTCCTAAGTGTTCATCAATGGATAGAGGATCTGCAGAATTCAGGAACATTGGGACTTCCCAAAGCAATCCAATTGAGGGGAGAGCAACACAGCAACACAATTCTAACAGCCCAAGAAAAGACAATGAAACAAAAACACTGGGGAACCCTGCACAGAGAGATCTACGCAATCTGAGATTTAGGGTAATTTCACATTTCTGCAGTGCGTTTTAAGTGCATGAAAATTTAAATATCGCACCTCTCTTTGTTTGGAGTTCCTTCTGTAGATTTTGCATTTCCCATAGGCTCCAGGCTTGACTTGGCTCCTTGTGAACTAGTTGTGTTGGAATCCACAGATATGAGCTGCTGGTTACTCTGAGAGGAGAGCATGGATCCTGCCAGTGACCCTGATATTGGGATACTATTGAAAAATGCTGTAGAAAAGTCTCTAAAAAAGAACATTAAAAAAGTAGGTAAAGTAAGGCTCACAGTCAACATGTATATAACATTTACTGCATTGGGAACTTGTACTTACCCAGTGTCCAGCTGGGCGATACACAATGGGGTTATCCTACGACGACCATCTGCTGTCCGCGTTTCCACTTGTTTCTTTAAAAGATTCTAAAACACGCACAAAATTTAGTTAATACAATAAACCCTAACTGGATGACATTTTAGTTTGCTAAAGCACTGTGTTTCAAAGAAATGGCAATAGGTATGTTAAGATTCTTATTTATCCAGGTCATGGCAAAGTTAGTAGTCACATTCAACTGGACTTGTTTTCTAAAGACTAATAAAGACATTTCACAGTATCTCCAAGCCACTTGTGTTCCAGTGAGTGTCAAGAAAGTACCCCAGCATCTATATCCAAATATGTGTTATATCTACACATTCCAAGGTGATTAGAACAAAGTGTCTGTGCTACCCATGTAGATAGAAGTGCTGGGGTATCTTCCTGACACATAGTGGAACTTAAGAAATGGCTTGGATGACACACAAAAAAAAAAAAAAAAAAAACAAACAACAACAACATTACAGAACAAATTCAGTTGAATGTAACTGACTACTAATAGCTACCCCATACATTTGCCATTTCTTTTAAAAAAAAACGTCTTTTCCATCTACACATTATGGTCCTGTCTGGTGGTTCAGACCCTTCAGGACCAAAACATTTCACATACTAACTAACCTTCTCAGCCAAGTCATCTATGCTGATCATGCCTTCACCACTTCAATACAGGGCACTTTCACCCCCTTCCTGCCCAGGCCAATTTTCAGCTTTAAGCGCTGTCACACTTTGACGGTCATGCAATGTTGTACCCAAATGAAAATGTTTTTTTTTTTTTTTTTCACAAAAATAGAGCTTTCCTTTGGTGGTATTTAATCACAGCAGGGTTTTTTTTTTTTACTAAAAAAAAAAAAAAACCAAAAAACAAGAAAATGGAAAAAAAAGAAAATGGAAAAAAAAAAAAAAAGAAGAAGTTTTTTAGTTTTAGTCAGTAACTTTTGCAAATAGGTAATTTTTCTCCTTCACTGATGTGCGCTGATTAGGTGGCACCAATATGCTGCACTGATGGGCACTGATAGGCGGCACTGGTGGACACTGATGGGCAGCACAGATGAGCAGGCAATGACTGGCATCACTAATGGGCACTGATTGGGTTAACTGATGTGCCATGTTTTTATGTGATTCTTGTGCATTTAATTTACTTTGTTGTAATCAGGGCACCGATAATCATCGGTGCCCCGATTACTTGTCTTGGGCTACCCTTCGAGGAGGAGACGCTGATCGGCTCTCCTCGCCATACACTCTGACAGTGTGAGGCGAGGAGAGCCGAATAACGGCCCTTTCTTATAGGGTAGCTCATTTACATTTGACCGGCTGTGATTGGACACAGCCGATCACAAGGGTAAAGAGCCACGTCATTGGCTCTTTACCAAGATCGGGGTCGTCCCTAGGTTGTGTCCTAGGAACACGGCGTAGCCGTGATCGTGCGAGAGCGGCCGTTCTGGGACGCTAGTAGATACAAATTCACCAGCACAGCATGGATCTTGCGAAAGCAGTCCAAAAATGTTATTGCAAAGATCACATAAAAAAAAATATAGTGCAACGTTCGGAGCCACGCAGGACCCCTTCATCACATGCCCGATGAAGTCGGATGAAGTCGTCCCAGAACCAGAGCCGCACCGCTCCGCCGTTATTTGACGGTGGATGGGCGTTAAGTGGTTAAAGGGTTAGTTAAGTCTAGTTTTTTGTTAAAAATAACAAACATGTCATACCTACCTGCTCAGCGCAGTGGTTTTGCACAGAGCAGCCCAGATTCTCTTTTCAGGTCCCTCTTTGGCTCTCTTGGCCCCTCCCTCCTGTTGGGTGACCCCACAGTAAGCAGCTTGCTATAGGGGCACCCGAGCCAAGCCACAGCTCCCTGTGTCAATTCAGACACAGAGCCGCGGCACAGCCTGGCCCCACCACCTCTCTCTCCTCACTAGCTAACTGAATTTGCTTGACAGCAGTGGGAGCCTATGGCACCCTGCTGCCGTCTCAGGCAATGAGGGAGTCTCAAGCAGCCAAGACACTCCTGCAACATCACTGGATCGAGATGGGCTCAGGTAAATATTAGGGGGGCTGCTGCATACAGAAGGTTTCTTTATTTTTTATGCATAGACTGCATTACGATAAAAAACCCTCTGACTTCACAAACCCCTTTAAATGCTCTTAAATAAGCAGCCCCCCAGAAATCCCAAATATACAATAAAAACTATTACTTGGAGTGCTTACAGCGGCTAAGCAAACCATAGCTAGTGCTTGGAAGAAACCAAAGCTATATTTAACTAAAACTACATCCACTTTGTAAAAGTGTGCAAAGTATGAACAGAAGACCAGGTAACAGCCCTATAAAATGTGAGCTACTGAAGTCTGATGTTGAATAGCCCAGAAAGCACCTGGTAGAATAGTTTGTTACCAAAAACAGTGTGAATTTGCCCTTTAGAGACTGTAAGCTTGAAAAATGTGCTAAGGGATCCATCAAGACCCCCTTGTACAAAAGGCATGCACCAAGCAATGAGAATCAATAGATCTCTGAAAGAGGACTGTGAAGGCAGAAACCTGGTCCTTTATTGTACTCAAGAACGGTCCCTGGTTGACCCCAGTGGAGGAATGCCAGGATGCTGCCTAAGACACACACAAATGATGATGAAGGCCCCTAGCCTCACAAGTCAAAAAAAAACACCCAAGTCCTGTGGTAAATCTCCTTGAAGTCACCTTCCTACCTTTCAGCAGGGTAAAAATGACTGAATCAGATACTATGTCTCTCCTAGATCTCAACAGCCATGCATAAAAGCCAACGATAGTAAAGTAGGATGGCAGATTGGACCTTGTGACAGGTCGTGTTCATCTGGTAGAGGTCCGTGGTTCGACCACAGCCAACACTGGCAGCAATGGACCGGCTAAACGGCAGGGCCAAAAACTGAAGATGGTGGTTTTCCACTGCAAGCCGTAGCCTTGCTGTTTCTTCAGGGCTCTGTGCCGTGACTGGAGGGATTGACGTCATGCGGCTCTGGCCAGTAGCACATCCGGAGTCCATGAAACCAGAAGGAAGAAGGGCGAAAATGGATGCAGCCTCCTGCAGGGATGAAAAGGGCTTCCTTTGTAGGCAAGTGTCACATAACCTGCTAGTATGCGATGCATACTAGCACATTATGCCTTTACTTTCAAGGTAAGAAGAAAAAAAAAAAAAAAAAGGAACAGACTCAACTTCCTCTTTAAATTCTAGCTTGTAGCCTTGAGCCACTATGTTGCAGACCCGACGGCCTGCCAAAACGTCCAAGGCCTTCAAAAGGTCCCCTACCTGACTAAGTGGAGGTGCCCCTGCGAGGAGGGCTTGTCTCTAGGTTTAGAAAGCATTGAAGTCTACGTCATATTGCGGAGCGGAGATTGGAACTTGGAGCTTGAGGTTAGGAAAAAGTAAAACCATTTTAGAAGTTGTACTACAGGTGCGGACCTCTTTTTAAGCAGCAACAGGGTACTCTTGCCCACAATAACCATTTGGATGTAGTCATCAGGGGCAGGACAAAAACGTTGCATCGAAAATGTAAGCGTTCCCCATGGATTCACAGGTTCGTCATTTTCTTGGTTCCCGCATTTTCCCCACATGGCCCTCAATCCAAAAGGCCCACAAAGTTCCGCCAGCCGAATTCTTCCGTTAGATTCAGCTGCGACACTGGATAACTTCCCTCAGCCATCATGACTCCTTCCCATATCAAATGGCTATGTTCTAACACACCTTCCAGCACTGTCCGGGTGCCCGCGGCAAGTCAAACCCATCCTACAGTGATCAATGCTTCCGGAGGTGTGGTCAGCGAAGAAAGGAAATGCATATATGGTGGTCTTGCCCCGACCTCGTGGGATTTTTGTCATGGGTCTTTGGACTCCTATCTACCTCTTCCAAAAGGACCCCAAACTTGCATTGCTCCATTGTCCGATCCAGGGCCTCTTCTCTCACCAGCAGAAACTAGCCACATATCTCTTCATTGCAGATAAGCACACAATAGCAAGGGCCTGGAAAAAGCCGACTATCATTTTCGGAGGTGAATACCATCTTGACGACCCTCATGATCCATGAAAAAAAAAAAAAAAAAAAAAAACTGTACAGTATCCTCCACGACTTTCATGCCAATTTCTTAGAGTATGGGCCCCATGGTGGTCCTATACATTCCTTACTCTGCACTTGACCAGTCTAGGCATCTCAAAATTAACTTGACTCCATCCCCAGCCTGGGAAACCTTCTGTTACCTCTTCCTACTTCCTCTTTGCCTCCCCTCTTACCCAATCTATTTCTGGGCTTCTTGCCCGCCACACTGTTCCCCCCCCCAACCCTCCGCCGCTGTGTGTGTAGGGGTTTTTTTTTTGGGGCTTTTTTTGTTTGTCCCGTGCTTAATTTGGGTTTGATTTTATCCTCCCCATTATTGCGGACAGCTCTGCTCCCCTTGCCCACCTCAGCCCCAGGGTCTACAGGCCCAGGCATTCAGCATTGTCCCCCAGCCCTTATTAGTCTATAAAAAATTATACCTTCTAGCTCATTTTACCTTGCTTTTTTGCGTGAACTTCTGTCTTATGCTTCATACTTATATCCCCTGCGTGGGTATTTGTTATCTGGTTTCCCTTTATAGGTCAATAAAATTATTGTACCAGAAAATGTAAGAGTTTAACTTGCTTCTTACAAAGTAACTCTGCTGACCAACATTTCAGCCACGAGATTCTGGGCATGCGTACAGGATACCAAGGCGACAGCTGTTGAATTGAGTCTGCAAGCCACAAGGGCCTTCTGGGACAAGTCCCGAGTAAGGGATCACCCACCTGGACCCCTATAGCACCCTGCCAGTCCACAAGGCAACATATCAGTGCTCAGGGTCCCATTACGCCGAGTCCAGTGCCAAATAGAAATGTTGCAGATCGTACCCACACGTATCCAGTATGGTGTCAGGGTACTATTACCCTTAAAAGAAGCCGCAGTAATAAATCTTGATCAGCCAGTCTCCTATTTCTGATGAAAATCTTGCAAATAAACCAGCTAAATAGAATAACTTGTTCAGAGAGTACACAGACATGATCACGTAAAGCACTAGCAAAAAAAACTGTCCAATCACCTGAAGATGGCAGCATAACCCTATTGAAATGGATACGAAGATACCCTATATCCTGGGATGCACGATATATAGAAAGACTTATTTACCCTTTGCCTACCAAGGAATATTTATAAACGTTCTGGTAGTCAATAACCTAAAGCAAGCTCACAGTTATAGCAGTGGGCAATTGGCTTTCAGGTAAGAAAAAAAAAAAAAAAAAAGTGTTCCAGGTGACGCTAGAGCCTCCCAAACACTTTTATGGCTCTCTAAAGATATTTCATTTTTAAGATGACTTTAGAATAAGGAAGCTACAATAAATCTGAAAAAAAAAAATACCTTAGAACAAAACTGGAGCTTTCCTTTAAAGCTGGCACAGCATTAGCAAACTTATAAATACTAATAATGTACAAGAAGTACAGTTCAAATTAATAAAAAGTTTATATAAGTGCAGATGTGTTGCTGTTTCATTACAATGCAGTACCTTCCTGATGTCTTCCAGGCTCTCTCCATTTACCATGCTGGCAACTTTTGGAGCCTGGGTCTCCCTGTGTGTAGCTGCACCATGTTCTCCATCCTGCTGTGCTTGCTGCTTCTGCTGAAACTTCAGCATTTCAGGGTTCTCTATGATGGTGTTAGGAATCTGGGACCCTGTTGTGATGGCAAGACTTTTTCCATAAGTGCTTTGGTGGATGTTATTCTGTAATGGAATATGTAAAGGATTTATTAATATAAATAAAATAACTTGAAGCAAATATACAAAGAAGAGGTAACCGCTTTGAGCAGAAGAATCCTCCCATACGGAGTGAGGAAAAAGTAGTAAAAAAAAAAAAAAAACCATACCGAATATGGAAGGTTTCATTACCTTCTCCTCTTCACTCAGTGGATCACCCAGCTCATCTTGTGAAAAATCCAAGTAAGCTACTGAACCATCCATTGAACAGACCAGTATGCCCAGCCCATTTAACGTCCTGTAAATAACCCAGGGGACAAACAGTTATGAAATGCTAAAATAATGAAGTGGTTGGAAAGCAGAACATGGGCGTAGAAAGATAAAAGCATCTGTCACTTGTCCAGAGTTTAACTCATGAATGAAACCCTTAGGGCAGCAGTGACTGGAAGAACATTTTTTTTTTATTATTACACATAGAGTATTACAAGTTCATTACAACACTTGTACACTATTAACAGAACATGTGGATAACATACACTATAAACCAAGAAAGAAAAAAAGTGGGTGTGGAAACAATCCACACAAAAGATATTTCACAACACTGCAACTCAAAATTTTTTCTAGCCACAAATAAACTGCTCATTGCTTCTGGCTACTAACGATTACTGTCCAGAGTTCCAATCAGAAGTTAGAAAGGCTGTCCCTATATTTATGTATGATCTCCCCTATACTGAAAAACATACTTTTTTAAATACACAATTTCAAACAAGGTAAATCTATTCCCAAACCCCCCCCCCCCCACTCCCGACAGGTTTTACTGCTATCCAGGGCTTTGTCAGAGAGATTTCACCTTACTTTCTGTTCTAGGGACAACCTAAAAAGACTGTAGTTCTTAAAAAGTTAGTTCTTTAAAAAGACTGTAGTTCTTAAAGTGTGTCTCTCACCCCTCTCCTCTTTTTCTCAGGTATAACTTTCTATTTGACTAGCAGTTATTAAAGCGGAGTTCCAGCCATTCACTCACCGGTCCAGAGATGCGGCCGCCCGAAGCCTCGATCCTCTCCCTCGGCATCACTGCTGTGGGCACCCGGCTGTGACAGTTTGCGGCTTCACAGCCGGGTACCCACTGCGCATGCGCGAGTCGCGATGCGCGTCTTGATTGGCCGGCAATCTTCTGGGACCTCTGACGTGTCCCAGAAGATTGCAGGGAGGGAGGGGGAGAGGAGAACTTCCGTTCAGGGCGCCGCGTCGCTCCGAGCGGAAGTGGGAACGGGTACCTGTCAAAACTAGGTACCCGCTCCCCCCCCAAAAAAATGACATGCCAAATGTGGCATGTCAGGGGGTCAGAACTCCCTAAAGCGGAAGTTCCACTTTTGGGTGGAACTCCGCTTTAAGTTATGTTTTCATTAACTTTATATTAAAACTAAAAACAGTAGCTTAATCTGACTTTGTGCTAACCTTTTATAACCGCCTGTGTATCAAAATTCTGAGAGAGAACAGTGCAGAACTGCAAGCCAATCAGGCTTTCTGCATTGCACAGTCCAATTCCCTCAGATGTGGGCTGTTGCTTCTTCATTATCCAATCACAGCCTTTACAAAGCAATATTACTTTCACTGCAGTGAGGAAAGTAAATATGGCCAGGTATAGTTTCTGCCATGGGTACCTGGATTAGAAAAATCAACTGAAAGGAATTTGTTTTTTCCAACAGATAAAACAAGTATTTTTAATGGTTTCTTTGCCTACGCTTTAAAATACAAAATTTAGAGAGCTGACTTCTGAGAACAGTCCTTAAGCTTAACTGGAGTCCCACTGTAACAAGCAGTGAGCAAGCAGGCTTGTTGGGACTTTCTCTGTCTCTTCTGCAATAGAATGACACTACCTGCCTGCTCGCTGTCTTCTACAGTAAACTACAGTGCCAGGCTGGTCTCTGTTTACTGAAGTAATGGCCCCCTGTATATGCACAGCAGTGACATCATTCCATGCTAGCCAATGGATATGGCCAAAGAAGAGCACACGGAAAAGATGTCGGTGTCGGCGAGGGACCATTGGAAAGGGAAGTATTAATCCCTTTAGTTCCGCTTTAACAATACTTTATTTTGTCAAAGATAAGCAATCTGGAACATACAAAAAAAAAAAAAAACCAGCAGAACTCTTAACGCATTCCAGCTGAAGCCCTAATCAACAGCTATGGCCAAGGCTTCGGCTGCAACCTGTTAGCATTCTGCTGGGTCTGTTTGGATGTTCCAGATCACATATAATTTTACCAAAAACTAAAGTATCATGAAGAACTTATTGGACTCCAGCTTGGGCTTCAAATTTGTGCTTATGAGGTGTGCAGAAACCCGAGCTGCTCAGTATAACATCCCTGGTTTGTATACTTTACACTTGAGTCTTGGTTCACACTGATGTGGTGCTAATCTGATGAGATTTCTCATTGCGATTTCCATTGTGACAGGTGTGATTCTAATGTGATTTCTAAGGGGATTTGGCATAGCTGGAGATAAAATTTGCACAAAATCCACACAGGACCCTTTTTTAACTGGGTCACAATCACACCGCACAGATATTAATGGCTTCCATAGTAAACAATGTTTTCTTCAGATGACATGCAAACCTATGCCTTTCAGATCAGTTATAATCAACATAGAATTTGCATCAGTGTGGACTTGGACTTAAAAAAGGTATTTGAGGCCGGAACTCCGCTTTAAGTAAAAATACCCCTATATTACTAATCCATCGCCCTTTACAGAACCGCTATTCTCATACTTACAAGGTGTACAGTATTGGATTTTAGTCAAAATCTTTTTAAAAATGCTGTCTGGGCGCGGCCATCTTGGATGTGGGCATCTGAAGCCGCAGTGTAATCTGCTGTGTCCTTCTTCCTGATTCCAGGGAGTGTTCTGGGAGTTCTTCCTGATTCCAGCCTCCTGGGAGTGATGACAAACAGCTCCCAGAATGCAAAGCAAAGGCTGGAGGGGATGACGTGTACAGGTTGCCAAGCTCTTTTTATTGTGAACCCTCTTTACGTGCAGTACAATGCACTTTGATTAAAATTAGTAAAGAGAACAAAAAAAAAAAAAAAAAAAGGGGGGGGGGGGGGGGACGTCAGATGAAGAGATGTGTAGAGTGGGGCTAGGACGTGACGTCACCATGCACACCAAGTTCCTGCTCACGACTTGGTTTTTGGCTGGAGGTGACTTGGTAATACTATTTTGCTGTTATACTTGTGTCAGTGGAGACACACAGAAATTTGAGTACATTACTTGTTTTTAACAAATACATTTTAGATGTTTTTATGTTATGGAAGGTTCCGTTCTTGTTTCTTCCATTATCTAAGCGGTGAAATATATGGGTGCATCATCAGGAGGTGTCATTTTGAGTGGAAGCGGCGGGCTTCCTTCTATGATTTCTATGCGCATTGGCTGGTTTATAATCTTACCAGCATCAAGCTCTGATGAGTTCATTTAGGACTTCTGGTGGTGGCAGTGGGCCAGCACTGGGTGTTTGGCACTTACCGGAAGAATTTGGGGAAGAAGTCACTATTTTTTTTTGCATTCTTTGCATTTCTCATTGCACAATTTATGCAACTTGGAAATTTTAGGGATCTGATTATATGAACTTATTTTGCATTAATTTTTTTTATATTATGGACTTTTTTGCATTATTTTACAAGATAAAAAAAAAAAAAAATTGTATCAACCGTATTAGAAATTGTTGCACACTCTTTTGCACAATATTTTGTATTTTCTGCACATTGCAATTTTATGAATGTAATTTTTGCACATATTGTATTTTGCATTTATAGTGTATACAAGTTTAGAGAATATGAATACACCATTATAATAATGATAGCGCTGTCCACTTTTGGATAAAAAAATAAATAAAACTTGAATACTATAGCAAACAAAAGAAAACAATTACCATGAGATGTCCATTATAGATTTGTCAAACAGATCATGGATTACCACCAATGGTCTCTTAAGGCAGGTAAGCTACAGAAAATAAAAATATTCTCCATTATTACTAGCAAAGTCCTGTTTTTTGTTATATTGAAAAACTGGTATGTTACAAATATGTAGTACTAAACTGTCAGAAAAAAAAAAAAAAGGAGACAATTTGCAGAAAGCTACAGATTTTTTGTTTTAAAAACAAAACATGGTATACTTACCTGCTCTGTGTAATTGTTTTGCACAGAGGAGCCCCTCTTCTTGGGTCACCTGCCAGTGCTCTCAGACCCCCCCAGATGAGTGCCCCCATAGCTAGCTGCTTGCTCTGGGGGCAATTGTGCATGTTTGCTCCCGAGCCGCTTGTGTCTATAAGACACAGAGATGACGGCTCAGCCCCGTCCCTGCTCCCTCCTCACTGGCTGTGATGTGACTGCCGATGGCTCCTGCTGCTTTTTCTCAGCCAATGAGGAGAGGGAAACCCGGGAGAGCCAAGGCTCCCATGCACAGCACTGGATCGGGATCAGGCAAGTATTCAGGGGGCTGTGGGGGGAGCAGCACACCTGAGGTTTTTACCTTCATGCATAGAAAGTATGAAAGTATAGAACCTTCAGCCTTTACAACCACATTAATATATTCTTGCATAGCATAACGCTTAAAGGCTAAGTTCACCTTTAGGGGGGGGGGGGGGGAGGGGGGAAGAAAATTATTTTTTGTGCAGGAGAAAAAAAAAAAAAAAAAAATGTGCATTTTTTGTTTTTCGCCCTCAAGAGCCTGCAAAGCATTGTACCCGTAATCAGTGGAACAGGGGTGCAATGTCAGGCTCCCAAAGACAAGCCTGTACCTTGTATACATTCATTGAGAACTACTAACCATCAGCTGCAACGGCTGACGGTACTTGTAGTTCTCGCATTCAAAGATCGTTATGAATAAATGATGCAGCTGTGAGGGTGGAGCCCTGCATGGCCACACTATTTTTTGTTAAATGTGAAAACGGGTTTGGGGGAGAGGTCTGTTGCACGTTAAAAACATTACACCCAAATTATGGATGCAACATGCTCTGAAAGATGAACTTAGCCTTAATTAAAAAAAAAAAAAAAAAAATAATAAGGGAGGAAAAATCATCATAGGAAACTAATTAACATTTTTTGACACGCAACAAAGGGAACAGAGTCACATGCAGCTCCTTGGTATGACCTATGCACCTAATCTACATTATGAAATCAACCTGAGAAAAATAATTGCAAGATTCATCTTTCTATTTATTCTAAATTATTCAGACATTGTGCGGGAATTATTTAGGCGTTCCAACACTGCAGACACACAGGTCAGTGCAATTATTTCCTTACAAAAGAAAAGTAGCTTGGGGACCACATTATTAGAAATTTGCAGATACTTTAGTCCAGCTCAGTAGCAGCTCTTCTCAATCCTCCACTGGCGCTGCCATTGTAGTATGTGTGTGCAGATGTCCTGAAAGGCTCTGCCCAGCCTTTGGGTCCTGGCAGAGCCCTGTGGCACATCTGCGCATGGGATTTCCTGCACATTTGCAAAGAGGACGACATTTTGGGAATTCCCTAATAGCCATCCTTGCAAATGTGCGGAAAATCTAGCCAATGCACAGGTGTTCGGGGGGGGGGGACCTTGCACGTGCTGCAGAGCTTGCGCGAGACCCAAAGCCCTGTGGCAAATTTGTGCACGCGTGGGGAGAGGTTTGGGGAGGAAATGTAATTCTCCCCTTTGCAGCACAAATACATGGCACCAGTTCAAAAACAAAAAAAAAAAAAAAAAAAAAACCACATTCACGTTTAACTGTAGGAAGGTGTAGGGGGGATGGCAGGTCATGGTAAAATCACACTATTGGATAAAGGTCTGCGTCAAACTAGCTGCATGATTGTCAATGACTTGTTAGCTAGAACAGACAAAGTAAAAACAGTTTGAGGATAACAAACACATGGAAAGATTAAATGTGATGCTTTAAGATTAAGCTTTGACTTACCCAAACAGAAAGTGAACGATCCTTGCTACCTACTGCACAGCAGCAGTATGGACAACTAGCCTTATTGGAACTCCCATTCTTTTGTTTCCTTTTGAAGATTTTTGGATTAAATTTCTAGAAAGAATAATGTTCAGAACAATGTTTTCTTAAGTCAAACTGACAACAACATTGTTAAGCATTAAGAAGATCACAAGAAGAAAAAGCCACTGCAGATGAACTGTCAATATTCTGCACAGCCAAATTACTTATCTTCACTGTCAAACCTAAACTAGAAAATGCCAGGGGGACAGTTACAAGCTGCTATGGTCAACAGCGATACTTCTTTTACAAACTTTTCTTATAAATAAACAAACAATACATTGACCTACTCATCCAAAAGATAATTCACTTGTAAGCAACAGAATATATTTTAAAGCAAGAGTAATTGCCCATCAGTTAAAACTAAGTTAGTGTCGCAGGTAGAAAAAAGAAAAAAATGTTCTCTATGAAATATAAAAAGTACAGTGGATCTTACCACAACGGTGACTGCTTTTCGATGTCCCACAAAGTCCATGTTGGTTTTCCAACCATCACGCTCAATAATCTGGGCTGTTGGCCCAGAGTTGTTCATTGCATGAGCTGATACCAGGTAATGTCCATCAGGGGACCAACTAAGACGCAAGACGTGGGTGGTCCCTCCACACTGTGAGAAAGGTTTGGAGTGCCAAGAGTTAGTTACATGCTGGGTTCAACCACTGCTGTTACAGTAGTAAATAATAGTCAAATAACCTAATAAAAACCAGTAACTTTCTTGCACTCCATGGGAAAAAGAAAGGGAAAAAATCTTGCAATTAAAACAGCGTTGTAATTGTTTGTCCAGCCATTAAGGTCATGTATGCTCGTCCCACTAAATGACTTGTACCTCATCAAATGGTTTGGTGATACTGGTTTCTAGCTGCCAGTCCATGGTTCGCCAGACCTTCAAGCTGTGGTCATCAGCTTGAGAAGCAATGTACTTTCCTACAGGATCCCAAGTAAGTCCCTTCACCAGTCCTGAGTGGCCTCTCAATGTGGCAATAATCTCTATATTGCAAAAGAAAAAATTACCCATTTAAGAGGCTTTAGTGAATGTACAATTATTGTTGCATCACTATCCTTATGACTCATTCAGATGGCAGATTAATACCGTCCTCCAAGCAGAACACTGGCAGATCTGTGTGCGCAACCACCTTGGAACTGTGTGCAGGCAGCCCATTGAAGTAGGTGCGTAAACAGTGTCAACACAGACAATTACACCTCAAATTTTGACAAGCAGGGAGGGGCTGGATCACAGATCCAAATACAGAGGCTCTGCGTTTACATCCGTGCACCCACTCCTGCCCGCATATAAAACTTTGAGGTACGATTGTGTTTGTGTCGGCGCTGCACACGCATCCACTTCTATAGGCTGCCTGCACCCACCCGCATCTGCAAGCAGCTCTGCATGAAGGACAGCCCTATTCTGCCATCTGAATGAGCCGTTAAGGACCCTATTATCTTCAGGGAAGGGGAATCTATCTCACTTACCTGGAAACTTCAGTGCATTCCATATAACTACCGTATTATCCACACTACAAGAAGCTAACCAGGCATCATGCGGAGACCATGCCACATCCATTACATCTGAGAAACAGGTTTACAATGTAGTTAGTGGAAAAATACATGGATACACAAGAAAATCAACATTTAAAAAAAAAAAGTATTTTTAATCAATTTACAATGCACTTACCTCCAGAATGATTCCTGAGAATGGTGAGACAGCGCCACTGCTCTACATTTGCAAGTTTGCTACTAGAGCCAAAAACAGTACTGGGTCCAATATACCTAAGATATAAATAAACCGTACAGTAAAGTTAACATAGGATAATAAAATGTATATATCAACTGATCCACTTTAACTCCTTTCTGCCTGCTTCAGCGTCCTTTTAAACGGTTCTGAACACTTGGGGGGGGGGGGGTGGAAAGAATGGGCAAACATGTGACCACTATCACAGAATCAGAATCCAGTCCCACCAGCCTGGACCAAGTGCTGTTTTTGACAGTTTGGTCTGTGTGCTGGAAGTGCGCAGTGGGCGAGCTCTCAGCACAAACATCGGCCAACCAGTGATGCAGGTGTGGGCGTTCATGCCTACACTTTTGCCAATGCACATGCCTTTAGATGGTCGTAAAGAGGTTAAAAAAAGGAAATGCCACAGGTTTCCCTTTATTGTCTGATTACATATCAGATTGTTTGTAGAAACTATGTTATGTGATTAATTTACATGCAACATTTCTCTAGGGAACCAACAGGTTGTGAAGTTAAATTTGTCTCGTCTACAGGCAGAGTACAGATGCATTAAAATAACTTGCTAGATTTGCATATGTAAGAATCTGAACTTCCACTCTTGTGTGGTTACCTAAAAGTGCAGCCATAGCGCACAGTGATTGCTGTATTCTCTGTCAGAGAAGAAAAAATGTCAGCCAAGGGTCAGACTCTTAGAGGGATTGTAAAGGAAAAACATGTCCTACTAACAATGTAAACAATACCCACCCACATGGGTGAAGGAAGTGCTTCTCACCCTAAAACTTGACAAAAACAAAGGGCTTTTAGGCTGCAAAAAAGGTAAAGCTAAAAAAAAAAAAAAATTATATTATATTTTATATATATATATATATATATATATATATATATATATATATATATATATATATATATATATATATATATATATATATTAGCTTTACCTTGTTTGCTGCCTTAAAGCCCTTGGGAGCATCCTTTTTGTTTAACATGTCAAACGTACCTGCTCTTTGCAAAGGTTTTGCACAGAGCAGCCCCAATCCTCCTCTCCTCGAGTCCCCCGCCAGCGCTCCGGGCCCCCCACCAAGCTGGCTCTCTGCGTCCATAAGGCAGAGAGCACCACTCAGTACTGCCCCCCATTCCCACCTTAATAGCTGTAAATGACAGCAGCGGGAGCCGATGGCTCCTGCTGCTGAATTTCAGCCAATAAGGAGGGAAGAGACCCGACAGAGCCTTGGGTCTTGTGCACATAGTTGGATCGAGAACGGGCTTTGTTTAAAAATATTAGGGGGGGGGGGGGGGGAGCTGCACATTGATGGTTTTTTACCTTCATGCATGCATGAAGGTAAAAAACCTTCAGCCTTTACAACCAACAAGTTTAAGACACCATGGAGGCTTACATTTTAACTGCCCAAGCTCAGGCCTGACAACAGGTATTCCCCCCTGGGCTGAAGGAGGAGGGTAAAACTATCAGGGTCCATGTAGTCTAATTCATTGTGGTGCAGTACCACAAACATTAGGGCAGCCCATTAGTTTAGAATTGACTGACAACGAACCACAGTGCACATTTTAACAGATATGCAATGGATATTTTTTTACAAGTACACTGTAGTGGCATTCAAAATAAAGGCATCCCAATGTGCTGCACTTAGCTTCACACATTACCAAAATGCAATCATCCGAATTGCCCATCAAAAAAAATATTTTAGATTGTTTTCAAGTAAACCTAACAACACCTGGGTGCTGTCTTGATTTTATGTTTCTCTTATCTAAACTGAGCTCAGGCAGGCCCGAAAACCAAAAATCCTAAAATCTATGTAAGGTACAGGAATATGAGTGAAGATTCAGAATATACCAAATGTCCAATGGTGAATGTTTTTTTTTTCCCCAAATGGTCCATAATTAAAGATGCAGTGCTCTGCTCACCCAGATCTTTTCCACACCATGATAAGTTTATCATCTCCTCCAGAAGCTAAATATGCTCCACTGTTAGACCATCGCACACAGTTCACACAAGCTGAAAGAAAATATGCAAAGATTAATGCAATTTCTTTATGCATGCAAGAAAACACGCTGTATCTGCTGTTCAATGCCATTCCCCCCCAACTCTGTAGCACTTGGCACAATTAACAAAGTTGTTAAACCTAACGCAACCTTTAGTGATGTGACTTGGTACCTAGGTGGTTGTCCATCTGGCACAACATCTTGGGAATACTTTCGTTCTTTTCATCTTCCTCCTTAACAACAGGTGGCATATTCCATATGACAACTTTTCCAGAGTCTTGCCCTAGAAAGACAACATAAAAATCAAAAACCGTGACATGCTTACCAAACAGAAAAACTTTGGTTGGGCAACATTTAACCATCCAGGATAAATACAGGATATAAAAAGGGATTTATGAGGGCTATTTATACCTGATCCACGTTTCTGCCCACTACAGCCTACAATCCACAACCCCTTTTTAAAATGTAAAAAGAAATATGGAGTCTCCAGCTTAAAACTGCAAAAATAACTCTAAAAGGAGGACAGGCCAGTTACAAGACTTTGAAAGTAAATGTGACCAGGCTCTCCTTTTCAAAATGTTTTTTCATTTGAATGCTTTACTTGCTTCAGAGTCCCAAAGCAAGCAAAGCCCAATGCACATTTGTAAAGCACACGTCTGTGCTTTGCAAAGGTGCAGTGTGTACTTTTTTTAAAAAGTGGGAGGTGGTAAGGTAAGATCACAAATTTTTGACTGAAAACTAAAAAACTTTTTAAGCATCGTACACATGAATGATCGTCTTTTTCTTTCTTTTTTTTTGCATGCTAGTCTCAGATCTTAAAACAATAAGTTACAAAAATTCTTGTATGACAGAATACAGCTTCAGAAGTGATGTCATGTATTGTTTTGTATTCTTTCATTTCCAAGCAGGTGTGATCCTGGAGAAAATTTTTCACCCTTCGGATATTCTCGCATGAACTGTCGTGATCAGTTCTCAAAAGCTGCGTACTTATGATCAGATTATCGGATGATCGCTCTGAAAGATATATTTTTCGTCTGATTTTCCTATCGGGTGTACTAGGCATTACGCATATTAACAATCTGAAAAACTTTTTTTTTTTTATTTTTTTTTTTTTTTTTTTTTAATAAGATGACCCAGCAAAACCACTGCATACCCACAAACGGCAAGGCTGTGCAACAAGTCCGACATTGATATTTATAAATAATTGAGATTCTGCACCTTCCTCTTCATCCACTGATTTTTTAATATGACTTGGAAGTGGAACTTTGCGTAAAAAATTAAAATGAGTGAACAGGCAGGATTTTTAATGCAGACGAGACATGCTTTGGCTCTTCTGCATTAAATGTGGACAGATGGGTACAGTCCATAGTAGAAATTCGGCAATGCCTAAGCTAACCGAACTCTACATCTCCGGAGAGATGTCATTTTGGCCCAGCCACCTCAAACAGCTGGTGACTGATACCCGAAAACCGGCCACTGACATGAGGGGAGCTCCAGAACGCCGCTTCACTAGACTGAAGGTGAGCATTTTTCTGCTCTAAGTTGTTGTTGAAACATTTAGGAACAACTGACTTGCATTACTAGAACACAAATTTGGAAATATTGATATCCTTAACATATTATACAAATGTTTTCCACACACCTTGTCCTCCAGTAGCGAACTTTGTGCCATCAGGGTGAATATCCACTGAAAAGATTGGCTTCCCTAAGACGAAACAAAAAACAAGCTAAAGTGATTTCTAAACATTTACAAGTAGCAAACAAATAGGCAATGCAAAAATCCCAATTAGATTTGTTCACTGTATTAAAGTACAGGTATTTTTTATTCTAAAATCCTTGTACGGGTTTTCCAACCCTGCTCCTATCCATCACTTTTGTACCCAAACACAGACCTCAGATGCAGCAACGTTCCCTTCAAAACTGGCTGGCTCTCTTCTGTGCACGACAAGGCAGTGTTTACATCCATTTTTCCCTCTGGACACCTGTTTTTTTTTTTTTTTTTTTTTAAAGCCCGTAGCGTGTGCAACACACTCAAAAGACTCCACCCGGTGCATAAAAAAGTGCACACACACAAAGTGAGAACACAAAAAAGCACAGGGTGTGCGACAACGTATGGTCTTCCCTCCGAAGAGGTAGGACCCGAAACCTCAATCCCCCGGGGCGCAAGACTCCTGACAGGGACAAAAGGTACTCATGGTCTGTCTGGCCGAAACCAGACAGACCCCGTTCTTCAGGGGGACTGCCGAAACAGCCCCCACCGAGTACTAAGTAGGGCTCCCCCGAAGGGAGACCCCATGGGAGAGGGCGAACTAAGCCAAAAGGCCATATCCACCCCCTCCCAAGACTTAAGGCAGGGCCCGAGGACCCACACACTCTAGTCTGTGCAAATAAAGAAAACAAAGGTGACAGTGCAGGTGACGGACTCCAAAGAAAAAGACAAACAAAACATAGAAGTGGGGGAAGGGAAGTGGGGAAAGTGCAATGGTGCCATGTGAGGAACCAAGGCAGGCCTTCCAGCCGGAATAAAAAATTCCTCTGGTGCAAGCCAAAAGGCCTGTCCCAAGAGGCAGGTGTGAAAAAGGTGTGCATAGTGCAGTGACCAAGGTGCCAAAAGAACTCACAGCGAGCTGCCCCTCACCAGTGAGAAATTAAGGCACCCCTGGGCTGCCACCCCAGGGGCACTTACACTACGGGCTTTTTCAATCTCAGCCCCCGGCCAGACCAAATGTAGCCTATCCCCACCAGCAGACATCAGAACCTGGACAGCTTGGGGAGAGCTTACCTACAACTGGGGACAGGCCCCCTACAGGCCAGATCAACCCAGGAGAGAAAGCCCCCCCCTCGCCATCCCGTTCCTCAGTCCATTACATCCAGGAGCAGTTCCGCCGGCCCCCCCGAACCGGCTTCCCGCTCCCTTCAAACTGGTTAGGACAGTTCAACCCATTCAAATCAGAAGGCGGCGGGCCCCACATGCTTTCCCAGATGACCTACTTCCCATACCTCAAAACTCAGAGCGCTCCGGGTTTCGGTCATACTGGTACTAGCTAAGGCCCATACCAACTGATAAGAACAGATACTACACTTGATCTTAGCCAAAAGGCCGATACTGTAGGGAGTAGATGTGACTATAAGCTCTATAGAGATGTATAGAGTCGGGCTAGCATTCACCTCTATAGAGAGGATTGTTGCATCTGCTCACTGCAACACAAGTACTGGAAGGAAATCGCAGATGGGCAGTGAAAAGCAAATCCGAAGCGTATCAGAGTTCTGTCTTTGTGTGTAATAGATAGGAATATTTAAGTGGCTGCTAAGGTTGATAGCACATTTGCTATTTACATAACATATCACTAAAACCTAAAAAATGACAGCACTGTACAAAAAAAACCTCCCAAATGCATAAGGAACAAAATAACCAGAACACAAATGCTCATTTGCATCCTAAAGAGGAACTTAAAGCAGAGTTACACCCCCCCCCCTCCCCCTCCGCTGCCACATTTGGCACCTTTCAGGGGGGAGGGGGAACGGATACCTGTTTTTGACAGGTACCCTTCCCCACTTCCCGGAGACAGCGCCGTCCCTCAGAAGTTCCGTCCCCTTTCTCCGCCACCAAGCCAATGAGAATACACAGCGCACTTTGCGCATGCGCAGTAGGGAACCGG
This sequence comes from Pelophylax lessonae, assembly GCF_965119305.1. NCBI lineage: Eukaryota > Metazoa > Chordata > Amphibia > Anura > Ranidae > Pelophylax > Pelophylax lessonae. Next base: position 263,979,162 of record NC_138768.1, on the reverse strand, counting down.
CTGTGGAGCCAGTATTTGCAGCTGCTGCTTTCCTTTCTTTTTTTTCCCCACAGCTGGAACACCGCTTTAACCCCAGTGCATTTTTTTTTTTAGAACCCCTCTTAGGCTCTTGTTCACACCTGAGCAATTTGAAGTGCGAATTTGAACTACATCAGAAGCATTTCAAAGCTCCACACTGGGATTTCCATGTCCAGGTGCCCATTTACACCGGAGCATTGTGTCACTTGAAGCTTGTCATTTAAATAAGGACATGAGCTTCTTTCAGAGCAGAGAGGCAATGTTTAGCCCATATAGAATTCAAAAAGAATGCAGGTTTTTTTTGCCTAACAACTAGATTTCCACTGGCTCAACCCTGGTAGAATAACGGGCTGAATCAACAAAAACTGGTCTAAATTTGGCCCATGTGTACAGCAGCCTGAACGGCAGGCTGGCTTCTGTCAAATGGGTGTGTTGGAAAACCAGCATCCAATCGGCATCCATTCAGCGCTCTCAACCAATGGCTGGAAATGCTGACTGGAGTGATCTGGCAGAGGGGGGCATCCTGTCAGAACACAATGTGTAGATCCTACACTTGAAAAAAGAGCGTGCGTGCCCATTGTGAGCTTGGCGCATGCTCTGAAACGCGTCGTCATTTCCTAGCTCCGGTGATGTCACGTGGCGTACTCTGCATTCCTGTCTGGTTCCCGGACATCAGCTGAACCCGGAAGATGTCAGGCCGGCCTTTCCGTCTCCATCTATTCGGCTGCCACCATCTTTCTCCCCGGGACACTTGGACTTTACAGCCTACCTTCACAGACCACCGGAGTATTTTTAAGCTTGTGATCTTTTACCAAATGTGAGTTACTTATATTGTGTGCTCCCTTCTGAATAAACCAATACTGCACTTAGAGGCGCTCCGTGTGCCTCCTTATCTGTCAGAACACAATACCTGGTGGGGAGATCGCTGAAGTAACATCGCATAGATACTACAATGAGCTCCTTCGTTTATTTTTGTTAAGCCAGCTGGGTTGGCATAAAGCTGCCAATACATTATACAGTTTTCTTGTAAACTTTTCCTTTAGATTAACCAAAACTACATAATATGATGTCAAACAAACACTTTCAATTTGTATGCAATCAGATAGACCCTTGCACTAGTTGCAGGTAAATATTAAGGAAAATGAATAAGAAAATTGTATAATGTAGGGCCAGCTTTAGAGAAAAAAAAAAAAAACACTTAAACCTGAAACATGCGTAAACACCCACAAAAATGCTGCTAAAAAAAAAAGTGCAAGAAATGGCAAGAGACTGCATGAATCCTTACCTTTGTTGCTAGGCTTATTCACAAAAAAACATACTCCCAAGCCCAGCCAATCCAGCGCTGTCCTGCTGTAACCCAACACTTGGCTGCCACAGGCATCTCCCACGCCGCCATCTTTTTTCCATACATCATCAGCAGCCAGCTGTCTCCTTGAGATTCTTGGAGCTGGCCCCCGATGATGTATCATCAGGTTTGCCCTATGAGGAAGCGAATCCTGGGATATCCGACGTGAGTACATCTCATAAGGATGGAGAAATTAGAAAAAAAAAAAAAAGTAAACAAAAACATACAAAAAACTATTTTTAGATTGCAGGGGGGGGGGGTGCAATGATGCAGAGTGTTTACTTAAAGAGAAAAGGTCTGCTTTAAAGTGACAGGTGTTCCTGGCTGCACAGATCTGCACTGACAGCGCTTGCATCATATTCTGCAGGTGAATGCATCCCTGTGGCTGCACAATGGTGTCCCCTGGGGACATGTGTGGTGTCAGGAAGATGCTCAGGTGACAGATGCTCCATATTAGATTGCTTTTTATGCTCTAACACTAGAGAAAGAACAAAGAGAAGTGAATGGGGGCACCTACAGTACTAGAAGTGACCCCCCATATCATACCCCCCCTGTACAGGTAGCAATTAAAGCTGCAGGAACTCTCTCACTCCGGATTGCAATCAATGAGCATTACCAGCGCTGCAATTTCTCCCCACATCCCCTCCAAGTTTAGGGGCCCCTTGGGGCCACACACTCTCACCCTCCCGCCTCACCATTGTGGTTAACCCAAGCGGGTTTCAGGAGCTTCATTGTCCCGCGGTGTGCCCAAAGCAGGGTGTCACCTTCGGCCGCCCATTGAGCCGCGGGGCTGTGTCCTTCCCCCACACAGCGCTCTGTGCAGGCTTCTCCCCGCCTCGGAGCCACCACTCAGCGCCGCTCCATCCCGCTCCAGCGCCCGCACCAAGACCGGAAGCCCGCGGGATGTAAGGTTTAAATCCGTCCTGCTGGAAACACGGACCTGGTGCGAGGCGTTCCTTGTGCAGAGCGCACCGTGCGGAGGAAGCGCCTCAGTGCTGGACAGCGCAGACTGTGTACTGTACTGTGACATGCTAGGGGCACACTCTCATCACACACCATATGGGGACACAAAGTGCACAGTACTGGGCTGCTCTGCTCTGCTCTCTATGGGCTCAGGCACGCTGCATCTCAAACAAGCGGCTCCTACAGGCTTTTGAGCTCTCATTTTTAATGCCTGAAAACTCCTCTCCATGTTAGCAAATGTGTCCATGCACACTGGCTTTTTCAGGAGTTTATAGGCAGAAAAAAACACCCAACTCGCATATTTGAGAGAAGATATCAAGCAAAAAAATTGCCCAATAATGTTGCGAAAAAAACGCACAAAGAAAGCTCTAAGGCTACGTTCACATGTGGGCGTAGCGGATCGCGGGCAGAATCACTGCAAATCGCGGGATGCCTGTACGATGCCCGTGATTTGCAATGGCACCCCAAATGCTGTGCGATGTTGCCGGGATTTCCGCCTGCCAAATCGCGGTAACATCGCGCAAACAGAATTCTTCTTTCATGCGTCCCATGATTCTGTTTGCGCGATGTTACCGCGATTCGGCAGGCGGAAATCGCGGCAACATCGCACAACGTTTGGGGTGCTATTGAAAATCACTGGCATCGCACAGGCGTCCCGCGATTTGCAGTGATTCCGGATCTCGGGCAGAACCGCGGTGATTCTGCCTGTGATCTGCTACGCCCACATATGAACGTAGCCTAAAGAGCTAAAAAAAAACGCACAAAAAACACAAGCTTCTTCAAGTTCCATGCACACCGTGGGCTTAAAGAGGAAGTAAAGCCTAAACAATAATTTGTACCTATAGGTAAATCTATGATAAGGCTTACCTATAGGTACTGTAAATATCTCCTAAACTTGTACCATTTAGGAGATATTTACATTGCATGCAGCCGATGACGTCATTGGCGCATGCGCTCTAAAGGAGCAGCCACCCGTGCTCAGGGCCATCTTACCGAATGGGCACACTGGGCAGTTGTCCAGGGGCCCCACTTGCCGGGGGGCCCCACCTGCCCAGCGACCCAGCCAAGCATTAGTCCCGATTCCTGTGTGCATCCCGCCAGCGAACTTAGCACCTGTTGGCCCTGCGCTGCTGTAAGGCCACTTGGGCCATGGAGCCCACCACTGCAGGAATGCCTGACTGCCTCCATGGGAACAGGCACACACAGGACAGTCCAGTCTGACTCCCATCCGTGTGTGTGTGTTCACAGGGCCCAGTCGCCGAACTTGGAAGCTGTCATTAGCCTGGCCCTGCTGTAATATAGCCTTATCAATGATTTGCATTTTTATTCTTGTGGGTGATTGTGTAGGCAGGGCCCCAGTGCACTGCATTGCCCGGGGCCCTTTAATGCTCTTAAGATGGCACTGCCCGTGCCATACCTTCAGATACCTGTGCCGTGAATGACGGCTCCTCTCGCGTATGCGCAGGAGTGATGTCATTGTGGCTTCAGCCTGACACACAGCCAGAGGAAGACCAGGAGAAAATGGACGCTGCCTCCACCGACTACATGGCATCACTGGAGGGCTTTGTTTTCAGGTAAGTTTCACATAAGGTGCTAGTATGCGATGCTTTTACCTTGCAGGTCCTAAAAAAAAAAAAAGTAACCAGCGGTTTATAACCGCTTTAATCACTTCCGGACCGCCCCATGCATATCTACTGCGGCAGATTTGCCCTTCAGCGCGAAGTCATGTACCTGCATGTCTTTTTTTTTTCTTCAGGTCTGGGTCACGCATTCACGTCACCAGCGACCGGCTCCCGCTGTGATTGGACACAGCAGGAGCCAATCAATGGATCTGATGTTCGCCAGCACCCGGCCATCATTTCCGAGTGGCAGAAATGGAAAAAAAAAGTTTTGCCCATAGTTCTATTTTAAGGTTATAGTAAATGTACGCACCCTGTCCTGCTCCTAAGCTGTTGCCTCTCTGATCACTACAGGACTGCTGGGTATATGGTTAGGAGCGCTTAGTGCACACTTCCTCCTCCCTTTAAATTCACTTAAATTTGCTGTTATCTGGCCCTTGGTGCACTATTTCTTCTACTGATACCAACAATTGGGCACAATTCCTCCCAATGACATCAACAATGGAACACAGCTCCTCCCAATGACACCAACAATGGGATACAGTTCCTCCCAATGACAGCAACGATGGGGCACAATTCTTCCCAATGACACCAACAATGGGGCACAATTCCTCCCAATGACACCAACGATGGGGCACAATTCCTCCCAATGACACCAACGATGGGGCACAATTCCTCCCAATGACACCAACGATGAGGCACAATTCCTCCCAATGACACCAACGATGCGGCACAATTCCTCCCAATGACACCAACCATGGGACACAATTCCTCCCAATGACACCAACAATGGGGCACAATTCCTCCCAATGAAACCAACTATGGGGCACAATTCCTCCCAATGACACCAACAATGGGGCACAATTCCTCCCAATGAAACCAACTATGGGGCACAATTCCTCCCAAAGACACCAACAATGGGGCACAATTCCTCCCAATGAAACCAACTATGGGGCACAATTCCTCCCAATGACACCAACAATGGGGCACAATTCCTCCCAATGAAACCAACTATGGGGCACAATTCCTCCCAATGACACCAACAATGGGGCACAATTCCTCCCAATGAAACCAACTATGGGGCACAATTCCTCCCAAAGACACCAACAATGGGGCACAATTCCTCCCAATGACACCAACAATGGGGCACAATTCCTCCCAATAAAACCAACTATGGGGCACAATTCCTCCCAAAGACACCAACGATGAGGCACAATTTATCCCAAGAACATCAACAATGGGGCACAATTCCTCCCAAAGACATCAACGATGGGGCACAATTCCTCCGAAATACAACAACGATGGGGCACAATTTCCCCCCAAAGACACCAATGATGGGGCACAATTTATCCCAATGACGGGGCACAATTTATCCCAATGACACCAACCATGGGGCACAATTACTCCCATTAAAACAAATGATGGGGCATTATTTTTTTCCCACTGACGTTGGGACCTTTTCTACTCCCAAAAGTCACAGTGCAGCCCCCTAAAGTCTTAGGGATAGTAAGCTGGCCTTTGTTTAGAAAGTTTGGAGACCCCTGCTCTATCTAAAATAAAAAATAAAGTTTTGCCTATAGTTCCTCCTTTAGGAAACAATTTAATGGAAGAACTATTAAGGCTGTCATTGCTGACTGATTCTGCAAATGCTTGTTGCCTGTCTGCCATGCTGAGACTAATGGTGCCCATACACTAGATGAAAATGTGTTTGAAACCTGTCATTTGGACAGTTAATTCATTTTTCAGCCAGTTAATGGGCACAAATTGAAAATTGGCTGTGATGTTTTTAAACCAAAAAAAATTGAAGGAAAAGTTTAGAAAACTTCTGCCAAGCGGACAGTAAATTTAAAGGTTAATGTGTTTATTGCCCATTAAAAATGTAACTGTTGGTACTGTACAAATGTTACCCCGAAGCAAAAAATGAACAAGAAACTGATTCATTTATGTCCATTTATGTAGATAAATATACAAAGTATATTTCCACGCGCCACTGGGAAATGGTATGATATAAAGTGCAATCAGTTTAAATACTTGTGAATAAATAAATAAATACAGTAAAACCTTGGTTTGAGAGTAACTTGGTTTAAGAGCGCTTTGCAAGACAAGCAAAATTTTCAAATAAATTTTGACTTGATATACAAGCCATGTCTTGAAATAAAAGTAGCCTCAAGTCACAACTGAGTATAAAAGAGAAGAGAGGCGCCTCTAAGTGTAGCAATATGGTTAAATTTAATGAAGGACAACATTTAGCAACACACATGGTTGATGATTGGAAGAGGCACATCTAAGTATGGAGGCATCCACGCTAAAGCTGTCCACATAGACCGTCCTCCGCACCGCCATCTACTTCATCCCTTCCATGCTGCCCCTCGCTTTCAGATCGCTTTACTGCAGGGTGGTCTTGCCGGTCAGGATTACAGACTGGCAGCCGGTGGTGCAGAAGATGGTCTATGTGGACAGCTTTACCCCGGATGCCTGCATACTTAGATGTGCCTGTTTTATTCATCAACCATGTGAGTTGCTAAATGTTGTACCTTCATTAAATGGAACCATATTGTTACACTTAGTGGCGCCTCTCTTCTCTTTGATACCCTGTAGCTCCTGCTGGATTTTGCTTCTAATCCCCTTGTGGAAGCCTCTATTTGTAGATGGACATTTTATGGTTATATAACCTATCGCAATGCTATAATCTTTTTATATGGACTATAAACTGAAGGACTTATGAATAAATGGTTGTGGAACGAATCATCTGAGTTTCCATTATTTCTTATGGGGAAATTCGCTTTGATATAAGAGTGCTTTGGATTACAAGCATGTTTCCGGAACGAATTATGCTTGCAATCCAAGGTTTTACTGTATATGAAAAAAGCAGCTGCTGTAGAAAAATGAGGTAGTTGTAGGTGAATGGTCTGGAGGACCAAATACAGCACTTGCTGTGATAGAAGTTATTGGATAGCAATATCCATTCAAATAAATGTGATTAAATATACAAATTATATCATAAATTAATAAATATGTATGTGTACTGTGGATCAACAATTATTCAATAAATATTTTAAAACAGTGTCATATAGTGCATGAATGTTTGGTTAAAAAAATATATATATTAAATTGTAAAATGAATAAATCATAATCAATAAAATAAACAAACCAGAATAAATAGTGACTTTGGTGCGCAAAAGGTAAATATATAAATGTCCTTAGTGGAAGTGAATTTTCAAAGTTCAAAAAGTGCACGTGCTCAGGCTTGATTAAATCTCAGTAGTTTCTGGTCCCAAGCTTGGACCGTATATCGTCGTTACGTCACGTAGGTGGAGCGCAACCTGGAAGCCAGCTCACTATTCCGCGAGGAGGACGTGCAGCCCGCACCGCTGACCACCAGTGACATTGTTTAGCTACTTTTTATTGCTTTAACCAAGATATTGGGTAAATAAACTGATTTTCAACTAAAATACTACACTATTTGGAGCATTCTTTCTCCCTCCCTACTGCATCTGGCTGTTTATATTGGAGCCTAAGGAGCCATTACCAGTCCATAGGACAACGCTTAGAGGGAATCCATTTAGCCCAGGGGGCTTACAAGCTTGAATGGTCCTAGTGCCATATGGCACTTAGGACCCACTACATCTGGTAAGTGACCCAACTTATTATTCACTTGAGACCAGAAACTACTGAGATTTAATCAATCAAGCCTGAGCACGTGTACTTTTCAAATTTATGTCCATTGACTGATTATTCTTTTGAATTTACATTACATGATAGCGATAGCAGTCCTGCTATCAACTGGAGACAAGCCTGGTAAACCAGGCCAGAATCAACCTGGGAGGAAAAGGATCCCTCCCACCATACCCACCGTGTTACATTAAGAATTACTAACTGGTGCCCCCACTCAACAAGAGGCACAAGTGTTCTATTCCTCAAAACTTATAAAAGATCCTACACTTGATTTTAGCCATATTGCTTTGAAAACCAACTGAGGATAGTTTTTGCCACAGTCACAAAGCATCACTGCCACGGGCATGTGTGCAACCCCAACTGGCTACCTTTGCAGCTGAAGTGCGACCAAACTGCCTGTTTTTACTGGCACCTAACCACAAACGTAAACAAGCCCTGAGTCCCCAACCTGGAACAAATATGCAGACCAGAATTTCTGACGTTCCTCACCTACATAATTGTTTTGGGTCACTAATTGAGGCCAGTGGATAACCATGATAGCCAGGCAACTAGCCTACACATCAGATGGGGTTGTTTGTTCTTCAGCAGCTAATAATAGCTGAAATCTTGTCATATATGTGTAAGGCGAGGTGGGTAGAAGTATAGATGCCGCACCATATCTGATTATTCTCAGTGAAAGAAATCCTGTTTGTATCCAAAAATGTCACTTTAACTCAGCAGTACATGGAGTTTCCTCAAATGATATTGTTCACCACAGTAGGTCACTAGAGGACCAGTCACTCCAAGCAAGCTTGTTATATGCTGAGAGACTGGTCACTGAACTACCTTTCCCTCTGTAATTCTCATGTCATTGCTGAGATCAGGGCAATGACAGAGGAATCCTCCCCCTGTCTGTTGCCCCTAACATCCAACACAAATAATGACTGTATCATGAGGGCTCTTAGAGCAGGGATTCCCAAACTACGGCCCTCCAGCTGTTGCAGAACTACACATCCCATGAGGCATTGTAAAACTCTGGCATTCACATACATGACTAGGCATGATGGGAATTGTAGTTCCTGAACAACTGGAGGACCATAGTTTGGGAATCCCTGTCTTAGAGGATACAGTTTAGGTGAACATTCAGTTACCGTTGGAAGAGATGAAGCTCTCTGCAGATCGTTAGCGATGACTAGCATTAGAAGAGGTACTTCTGCAGATGTCAACAATCTTCACACTTGTGAAATGCCTAGTGTGATAGGAAGAGCGGTCCTGGATGCGGCACATTATTAGATATCTCCCTGATACCACGGCAAGATCACCCGTAAGTTCAGCCCCCCTCCTCCTTCCCCTGCTACCAGGCCTGAGCAGTAGGGAACCAGCTGTGAAGCCTCAAGGCTTCACTGCTGGTTTCCATTAGATGCAATGGTGGCGACAGCAATCGAGAGCCATTGGAAAAATCGGTTTGGATAAATGGGGGCACCCGAGAGCCGATGAAAAAAATCGGCTAATTTTTTCTGAAGGAGACTGGAGCTCCTCTTTAACTCATGCCCAACACAACAGGTCAGATGTTTTGAATAAGGCCTGGTTTCATTGGCATGATTTCATATACTCAAAGGTACATGTTTCTTAGGAGGCCAGGAGTAACCTCTTTTATACTGACAATTCCAGGCATGGGCAGCATTATCCACTTCTTCATCTTCTTTGGACCGGAACTTTATCATCCAACATAAGATATACAGTACTGTGCAAAAGTTTTAGGCAGGTGTGAAAAAATGCTGTAAATTAAGGGACTGAAAAGTCAGAATTTTTTTTTCCTTAATGCATTATATGCATTAAGATAAAAAAAAAACCTGCTGTGTGCAGCAGCCCCCCTAATACTTACCTGAGCCCATCTCTATCCAGCTTTGTTGCAGGAGTTGCCTTGGACTCCCCTCCTCGTTGGCTGAGACAGCAGCTTGGCACGATTGGCTCCCACTGCTGTCAATCAAAGTCAGTCAGCTATTCAGGAGAGAGAGGGGGTGGGGCCTGGGTCACGGCTCCGTGTCTGAATGGACACAGGGAGCTGTGACTCGTTTCGGGTGCCCCCATAGCAGGCTGCTTACTGTGGGGGCACTCAACAGGAGGGAGGGCCAGGAGTACTGAAGAGGGACCCAAGAAGAGGAGAATCCAGGCTACTCTGTGCAAAATTTCATAGAGCAGAGATGTATAACATGTTTGTATTTTTTTTTTTTTTAACAAGACATTACAATCACTTTAAGAATGCTTTCAGAAATAGAAATGTTAATCAGTTGGCAAAATGGAAAGTAAATGAACAGAAGAGGAATCCAAATCAAATCAAATCAGTATTTGGTGTGACCACCTTCAAAACAGCATCAATTCTTTTAGGTACACTTGCACACAGTTTTATGAAGGAACTTAGCAGGTAGGTTGTTCCAAATATCTTGGAGAACTAGTCACAGATCTTATGTGAATGTAGGCTGCCTCAAATCCTTCGGTCTCTTCATGTAATCCCAGACAGACCCAATGATGTTGAGGTCAGGTCCCTGTGCGGGCCAAACTATCACTTCCAGGACTCTTTGTTCTTCTTTACACTAAAGACAGTTCTTAATGACATTGGCTGAATGGGATCCTTATCCTGCTTCATTTCAGAATACATTTTGGGGCCAATCACACACCTCCCTGATGGTATGGCATGATGCATAAGTATCTGCCTGTATTTCTCAGAATTGGGGACACCGTAGATCCTGACCAAATTTCCAACTCCATTTGCAGAAATGCAGCCCCAAACTTGCAAGGAACCTCCACCTTGCTTCACTCTTGCCTGCAGACACAAATTAGTGTACCGCTCTACAGCTCTGCTACAAACTGCCTCCTACTACAGCCAAATATTTCAGATTTTAACTCATCAGTCCAGAGCCCCTGCTGCCATGTTTCTGCACCCCAGTTTCTATGTTTTCATGCATAGGACATGGAAACAAGGCTAAGCGACTCAACTATGCTGGTCTTCAGCCGTCTTGATTGGCAGGCATGGGAAAATGTCACTTACACACATGCGCAGGAGTGCAATCATCCCAGCACAGTCAGCGTGCCAGAATGTGAACTGCACCTGAGTGTACATTCAAAAGGAGATTGCGAAAAGACATGTAGGGAAGTGCAGCGTGGTGCGACGACAGTAAACACTCAGAGTCCAGTTGCAGAGAACAGAATTTGTATTAAAGTGGTTGTAACACCCCCTTGTGTGTTTGTACCTCTAGGTAAGCCTATAATAAGGCTTACCTATAAGTACTGTAAATATCTCCTAAACGTGCACTGTATAGGAGATATTTACTATATACTGCGTTGATTATGTCATCAACACATGCGCTATGAAGGAAAGGCTGCCTGTGCTGTTTCTTCAGAGCCCATTGCCGTGACCGGTGGCTTGAGGGAGTGACATCATGCGTCTCCAGCCTGTAGCACAACTGGAGTCCACGGACCTTGAAGGAAGAAGGGTGAAGATGGATGTGGCATTCAGAGTGGGCGACGAAGGTTTCGTTTGGAGGTAAGTGTCACATAATGTGCTAATTCGCGATGCATACTAGCACATTATGCCTTTACTTTTCAGGTAACAAAAAAAAAAAAGACTTTACTTCCTATTTAATGTGTAGAATCCAATACCTTAAAGATGAACTTTACCCATAATAAGTTAATAAAAAAACAGTTACATTCCTGAAATGCCAGATTTGCTAACTGTCACGTATGCTTGTTTCCTCAACCAAACTGTCAAACCATCAAATTGTAGGTGTCATAACTGATCACATGTAGAGCACATGTAGATCAAACAGAAGCAGCTTCCTTGGCTGTAATGGATAGGATGGTTTAATTCATTTTTAAGGCTGTCAGCAGATCGGCCTCTACAACATCAGCCGTGCCTAAAAATGGAGAGCAACTGAGCATGTGCAGAGCAGGGTGGGACAGCGTATTACTGGATTTTAAACAGTATAGACACTTATTTTTTATGTTTTACATAGCTATACCTGCAAAAGTGGCCAACCTGCAGTGATTTAATCCTCTGACTAAAGTTCCACCGTCTGACTAAAGTTTTCATTGTCAGCACCCCCGTCCCAGGCATTGGCTCCTGCTGCTATCAATCAAATTCTGTGAGGAGGGAGTGAGGAGCAGATCCAAGCTGCCCTGTGTGTTTCAATAGATGTTGAGCCTGCAGGTGTGTCTCCATAGCAAATGGCTTGCTATGGGGGTGCCCAGAAGGGAGGAGGAGTTGGGAGCACAGGTGGGGGACCCCAAAGGAGGAGGTTCAGGGTAATCACATGATTACAATGTAAGCAAACAGTCATGAATGGTACTACTTGCTTAGTGTTGTAAAGCTGTTATTGCCCCACAGCTCAGTGCTGTATTTTGGCCTAGGCCAACAAGGCCCAGGCCTAGGGCGGCACTTTGCAGGGGGGCAGCAAAAAAGCTGCCCCCCTCCACCTGAGACTCTTTTGGCCACTAGTTGCTAGAGCCACCTCTCCCACCTCTCTCTCACTCACTCACCCCTCTCCTCTCTCTCACTCACCCCCCTCTCTCTCTCTCACTCCCCCTCTCACTCACCCCCTCTCTCTCTCACTCACCCCCTCTCTCTCTCCCACCCCCCCTCTCTCTCTCTCTCTCTCTCACACTCACCCCCTCTCTCTCACCCCTCCTTTCTCTCTCACCTCTCACTCACCTCTTTCTCTCTCACCCACCTCTCTCTTTGTCTCTCACCCTCCTCTCTCATCCCTGTCTATCTCACCCCCTCCCTTTCTCTCTCTCTCTCACCCGCTCTCTTTCTCTCTCATCCCCCCTCTCTTTTATCCCTCCCCCCTCTCTCTCTCACCGCCCCCCCTCTCTCTCTCACCGTCCCCCTCACTCTCTCTCTCCCTTTCACCCCCCCTCTCTCTCTCTCTCTCATCCCCCCTCTCTCATTCCCCCTCTTTCTCCCTCTCTCTCTCTCACGCCCCCTCTCTTTCACCCCCCTCTCTCTCCCTCCCCCTCTCTCTCCCTCCCCCTCTCTCTCATTCCCCCTCTCTCTCCCTCCCTCACCCACACCCCCTCTCTTTCATCCCCCTCTCTCTCCCTCCCCCTCTCTCTCCCTCCCTCACCCAGCCCCTCTCTCTCTCTCACCCCCCCCTCTCTCTCTCTTCCTCCCTCACCCACCCCCTCTCTCTCTCTCACCCCCCCCTCTCTCTCTCTTCCTCCCTCACCCACCCCCCTCTCTCCCCCCCCCCTTTCGTGAGATCTCAGGGGTTCATGCTGAGACTTGAAGTCCTTCAATATTGGAGGGAGTCACATCTGTTAAAAAGGAAGGAGTGGGGCAAATTTACATAGGGGGGGGGGCGCCCAATTTTAGTCTTGCCTAGGGCAGCACAAAACCAAAATACACCACAGCCACAGCTATCACATGGTACCTGACACCATGTACCATGTGATTGTAGCCAATCACAGCATGTCAGCAGAAAGGAAGCTGTCATGAATGGGAATTAACTACTAGTATTGCTTATAACAGTGAACACCACTGCTATAAGCAATAACAGTGTAATAAAAAAAAATTCTTGATACCCCCCCCCCCCCTCTAGAGTAGTACAGTGTCAATATGGTGCCTAAATTCTTCAGAATGTCTTCTTTCCAAAAAGGGATCATTTGGAGGATATTTGTACTGTCCTGACATTTTTCTGGCCTTTTTTTTTAATAAATATAAAACCCAGTGATGATCAAATAGCACCAAAGGAAATCACTATTTGTGTGAAAAAAAATTATATAAATTTTATTTGGATACAGTGTTGCATGACAGAGCAATTACCAGGTAACCACTTGCTGACCACAATACCTATAATTACATAGTGGTTTGCAACTGGTTTACCAGGATTATGGCTGAGAAAATCAGACATAACCCCGCTACCGTTCTTTTTCTACAGGTGGCCAGCTTTCTCATAACACTGGCCCGAGCAGCTCATGAGCCCCTGGAATGGTTTCTAAAGTGGCGGGAGGGGACATCCTCCCGCCCCTCGTCAGTGTTTCTTGGGCTTACTGTTTCCCCTGGTTCACTGGAGAAACAATCCGATGTTGTGTCTGGCTGCTCCCATAGGAGATCAAAGAGTTAACACTCTTTGATCGACTCTATGGCCTTGGAGGACCAGAGCGATTTCATGACATCTCTTCCTGTCCAGGCCTGAAGAAAATATATATTTTTTTGTAAGCGAAAGATTTTTTTTTGATCTTTTGCTTTTAAAGGTAAAGAAGAGATTTGGGGTCTTTTTGACCCCAGATCTCTCCATAAAAAGGACCTGTCATCCTTGTTTCTGTTACAAGGGATGTTTACATTCTTTTTAATAGGAATAAAAGTGATAAAAAAAAAAAATTAAAGGGACAATGTAAAAATAAAAAAGAAACCATAATAAAAATTTTTTTATAAAGCGCCCCCAGCCCCCCCGGTACTCGCTCGCAAAAGCGAATGCATACGTAAATCACGCACACATATTCAAACGGTATTCAAACCACATGTGAGGTATTGCCGCGAACATTAGAGAGAGAGAGAGCAATAATTATAGTGCTAAACCTCCTCTGTAACTCTAAACAGGTAACCTGTAAACGTGTTTAAAGGGGTTGTAAAGGCAGAAGGTTTTTCTATCCTAATGCATTCCACCTTCTGTGTGCAGCAGCCCCCCTCAGCCCCCCTAATTCTTACCTGAGGTCCATCCAGATCCAGTGATGTAACGAGAGTGTCTCTGCTGCACAGGACTCCCCTCCTCATTAGCTGAGTCAGCAGCACGGCTCCATTGGCTCCCACTGCTGTCAATCAAAGTCAGTCAACCAATGAAGAGAGAAAGGGGGCAGGGCCGTTCCACGGCTCCACGTCTGAATGGACACACAGAGCAGCGATCGGGTGCTCTCATAGCAAGCTGCTTGCTGTGGAGACATTCGGCAAGGGGGAGGGCCCAGGAGCACCGAAGAGGGACCCGAGAAGGGGAGGATCTGGGCTGATCTGTGCAAAACCAACTGCACAGAGGAGGTAAGTATAACATGTTTGTTATTTTTAACTGATAAAAAAACAAAAACAAGACTTTAAAATCACTTTAAAGAGTTGCTTATAGAGATTTTTAGGCACTTTTTTTAAGTAGTTTGTCGCCATTCCACGAGTGTGCGCAATTTTAAAACGTGACGTGTTAGGTATCTATTTACTCGGCGTATCATCATCATCTTTCGCATTATACAAAAAATGAAAGTAGAAGTCCACATTAACACTAAAATCCCTGCATCTACAGACATCCATGATCTAACACTGACCTATCTAGCCCTGTAAAGAAGAAATCAGTATACTTACCTTTTTTAAAGCTGATCCGATCCGATCCCACTCTGAGCTGTCAGCCCTGGCTTCGCTGTGGAGGCGGGTGCAGAGGACACATCTGACAATGGAATCCCTATAGTAAGTCTATGGGTGACGTCACTTCCCAGTCATTTCACAGCTGTTGTCAGCTGTGTCCTCTACTGAGCTTCCGCTGCTGAAGACTGGATCGGATCATCTTCAAAAAAGGTATGTATACCGATTGCTTCTTTACAGGGCTAGATAGGTAAGTGTCAGACCGTGAATGTCTATAGATGCAGGGATTTTAGTTTTATTGTGGACTTATCCTTTAACCACATCAATACAGGGCACTTTCACCCCCTTCATGCCCAGGCCAAGTTTCAGCTTTCAGCGCTGTCACACTTTGAATGACAATTACGTGGCCATGCAATGCTGTACCCAAAGTAAATTTGTATCAATTTTAATGTATTTAATCACCGCTGGGTTTTTTATTTTTTACTAAAAAAAAGAAAAAGACAGAAAATTTGAAAAAAAAAAGTTTTTCCTAATTTCTGTTTGTAAATTTTGGAAATAAGTAATTTTTCTCCTTCACTGATGTGCGCTGATGAGGCAGCACTGATGGGCACTGATGAGGAGGCACTATTATGCCGCACTGATAGGTGGCACTGATAGGCAGAACTGATGGGCGGTACTGATGGGCAGCACAGATGAGCAGGCACTGACTGGCATCACTGATGGGCACTGACTGAGGTCACTGGTGGGCACTGATTGGGGTCACTGATTGGTGTCACAGATGGGCATTGAAAGGTGTCACTGATAGGCACTGTTTTTTCTTTACTGTAATCAGGGCACTGATGATCAGTGCCCTGATTACCTGTCCTGGACTCCCCTATGAGGAGGAGCCGCTGATCGGCTCTCCTCGCCACACAGTCTGACAGTGTGAGGCAAGGAGCGCCGATAAACGGCACTTCCTCATTTACATGTGATTGGACACAGCCTATCACATGGGTAAAGAGCCACGTCTTTGGCTCTTTACCAAGATTGAGGTCCTAGGAACACGGCGCAGCGGCGGGCGCGTCGTCATATGATGTCCTCCCAGAACGAGAGCAGCACCGCTCCACCCTCATGGGCAAGCAGCAAGTAGTTAAGGTAATTAAAGTATATTTTTTCCAAAAACTTGTGCTTGCAAATACTGAGTGGCATAAAAAATTGCATTTTATTCCCTAGGGTCTCCGCTAATAAAAAGAAAGCTTGGGGGTTATAAGCAGTTTTTTATCAAAAAAAAAAGATTTCAACTTGTAATACAAAAAGTGGTAGAAAAAGCCTGCTAGGCAAGTGGTTAAAGTAGCCCAGTGCTGAATAGCACAAAACGGCCTGGTCCTGAAGAGAGTAAAATCCTTCCCGAGGTCAGGTGGTTAATAGAAGTACAGGAAACACTGTTTACATCCGGTTAGATTGATAGAATGCACGTCCTAGGATCACCCTGCACAATACAGAGTGGAACTGAGGAGCACGGCTCCAGTTTCCGGCCGGGTGACTGAGGAGGGTTGCACAGTTCTCCGGCGAAGTTGAGGTTATAGAAGTCAGACAGAGGAAGCTGGAGGAACCGAGTATGAGTGTGGCGGCGTGCAGTGCTCTGTTGCGGGTGTGCAGACAGGGCGGTAAGAGCTGGTAAGTGGAGGGCCGCCAGCATTTGATGGCTCTGACGTTCTTCTATTACAGACTGCTGCTTGGTATGGTACACAAGGGCCGCACAGTGATTGCATTCTGCACAGCTCAGCCAGGTGCCATAAGCTGCATTGGGGGCTCTGTGTATTGTGACACAGGCATGGAGCCCTGACCTGCATACAGTAAATGAAAGCTGAGGCCCAGGTAGGGGTTTTATAGTAGAATTCCATTTCTCCAGCCTAGATTAATGTTCCTATTCATATTCTATACCAGTGGGATCTCTCTGGAAGCTTGAAATCTCAGATATAGACTCTGCTACCACAATGATCTTTGCTGTCTTCCAGGCCTAGTGCTGAGCCCTGCAGCATAATGAACACATGAGGTTACTTGGTAGTGATGGGCCCAGGCATATTCGGATTGTAGTCCCAACCCACCTGAGCAATTCCCGCCAGGAAGCTGTCCCTACACACCGCCAATCGTAGGCAGTCAGGCATTTCCCGGTCTGTGCAGCTGCACCTACGCTTGCTGCCCATGATTGGCGGTGTGCAGTGACGGCTTCCTGTCGGGATTGCTCCAGTGGGTTGGGACTACAATCTTGAGGCTATGAGGAAGGCTGAGGCCGAAACGCGTTAGCATCTATGGACATTGTATTTGCTGTTGTGCATCAATAAAGGATCTTTTAACCACTTGCCGACTGCGCACAGTATATTTACTGCGGCAGTCAGCCCCGGCCAGGCAGAGTGACGTAGGTCTACGTCGCTCGCCTGTCACCGGGTTTTGAGCCAATAGCGGGCGAGCGCGCGCGCCTCGGATCGTTCACGGAGGTGTGCGGGCGTGTGACCGGCGGACCCGATGTCCGCCGGTCACACTACGATTGTCGGTACAGTGGGAGAAAGGCGGAGCGGCTTATGTAAACAAGCCGCCTGTCATTCTCCCCTGTGTAAAAATGGAGATCAGACGGTTCTACTATGTAGAACCGTTGATCTCTGTTTTTACAATAGTAGACCTGTCCCATCACAGTTAGAATCACGCCCCTAGGACACACTTAACCCCTCCCTGTCCAATACAGTTAACCCCTTCCCTGCCAGTGTCATTTTTACAGTAACAGTGCATATATATAGCACTGATTACTGCAGTAATGTCACTGGTACCCCCAAAAGTGTCAAAAATGTCAGTCAAGGGTCCGATCTGTGCGCCGCAATGTCGCAGTACCGCAAAAAAAATCGCAGATTGCCGCCATTACTCGTTAAAAAAAAAACCCACCAAAAATGACAAAAATCTTTCCCTTTGTCAGTAAATGCGATAACTTTTGCGCAAACCAATCAAAATACGCTTTTTGCGATTTTTTTTTTTACCAAACATATGTAGCATAAAACAAATTGGCCGAAAATGTTAAAAAATTTTAATTTTTACATTTTTTGGGGGGGAATTTCATATAAAAAAAAAAAGTGAAAAATATTGTTATTTTTGCAAAATTGACGCTCTTTTTTTGATTACAGCGCATGATCAAAAAATCGTACAGGTGATCAAATACCACCAAAAGAAAGCTCTGTTTGTGGGAAAAAAGGACGTGAAATTCGTTTAGGTACAGCATCGCACGACCGCGCAATTGTCTGTTAAAGTCACGCAGTAAAAAAACACAAAAAACCCCCTGGTCAGGAAGGGGGTAAAAAAAATCTTCCAGGGCTTAAGTGGTTAACAAGAAGCACGGAGTTGCTGTCTTTTTGTTGGATTTATATACAGTGGACTGGTTGGCCTGAGCACCGGCACTCTGTCTTCACATCATTTATATGGCGGTAGAGCTTGGGTGAGTCCTGTATATACAATCTCGGAACACTCCTGAGCCCGTTCCTATTGCTCAGTCACAGAACACAATGCATTTTTCTTAAAAGCTGAGCTTTTTTTTGGAAGGGAGTGGGTATCTAGTTTTGACAGGTACCTGCTCCCACTTCCGTTTGGATCGCCAGTTCTCCTCGCCGCCTCCCCTCCGTCTTCTGGGACATGTCATAGGTCCCATAAGATTGTCCGACCATTCAGCACATGCAGGGTGAGTAGCACAAATGCAGAGCGTACTCTGCTGTGAAACTGCAAGCTGTGCCCATAGTTGACATGCAGGCGCTGAGGAGAGGGAGAGAATTGAAGGTTTGGGTGACCACATCACTGCTGGATCCTGGGACAGGTGAGTGTGTGTTTATTAGAGATGGGCTCGGGCATGTTCGAGACCCCCAGGTCCCAAACCCGCCTGGAAGCCAACACTGCGCACTGCTAATCACAGGCTCTGAGACATTTCCTGATCCACAGCTGCACAGATCGGGAAATATCTCACTGCCTGTGATTGGCGGAGTGCATTGTCGGCTACCTGGCAGGATTGGGCACGTGGGGACATGAACACGCCCAAAAGCCCATCTCTAGTGTTTATTAAAGTCAGCAGCTACAGTTTTTGTAGCTGCTGACTTTTATTAAACACAAAAACGACTGGAGCTCTCCGCTTTAATGAATGCAAGACGTTCTCAGATTGGGTAAAGTTGAATTTGTATTGTCACATTCCTGCCTCTCCACCTTGTTCACTCAGAGAATGTTTTGTATTCATTATTAAAAAAAAAAGAGGCTCTCTGTGAATGTTGTCTGTGCTGAGCACATGACCCACTATGTTCATTATGCAGCCGCTTGGTTTAGGACATGGAAGACAGCAGCAATCGCTATAGTAGCAGGGACTACTACAGCAGTTCTCAATTCAATACCGGTCCCACAAGTATGGAATAGGCATACTTACATGGGTTAAGGCTGGACCAATATAACCATGCAATAAAATCCATACCAGGAGTTCAACTTTAAAGCGGAATAAAATGGGTTAAACTCACTTTTCCAACAGTCCTCGCTGAAGCTGGCATCTGCTTCTGTGTGCTGTTTTTTCTCAATCTTCATTGGGTGGCATGGTATGATGTCACTTATGCACAGGAGGCTATCATCCCAGCACATAGAGAGCGGCTCAGTGCTGTAATCTGAACTGCATGTGTAGCTCAGTTTATAGTACTAAAGACCTCAAGCAGGTAAGTAGGGGCATTTTCTCTATCGCTCATTGACAGACGTAGTCTTCTTGATTCTCAAGAGCTGGGTTATGTTGTCTCCGCAGGAGTAGGACTAGGCAGAAAGACAAAACGTTCTGGCTCCACCTTAGGGGCAGTCCCTGAGGGTATATCCTCCCTCTCTCTGCTACAGGGAATCAGTTTTTTTCTGTCTAGTCAGGAGTAAGGACCTAAGTTCCTTGCTGGGATCTTTTGGTCCTGGCAAGACTTTTTTCTTTAAGAAAAAGACATTTTTTAGGTAGTTTTCTCCAGTGTTTTTTCCTGTGAGATCTTCAAGCAAAAATGCCGGACTGGGCGACACTTGTGGGCAAAATTTTAAAGGTAGAGGAACTCGTCAAAGACGAGGGCCTTCTTTTTCTGCTCACAAGAGGTTTTTTCGTCCCGCGGGTGAAAAAACTAAGTCCTCCAAAGCTCCTGCAGGAGGCGTCAGGGGTCGTTGGTCGGGCAAGCAAAAGCCCGCCCCCTCCAGACCTGAAGATAAACCATCCAAAGCCTGAAGGTGCGCCCCCACCCATAACTGGGGTGGGGGGACGTCTTCGCCGGTTCCCGGATCCATGGCTTTCCAGAATCCCGGACAAATGGGTTTGCGAAGTCATAAGGTCAGGGTACAAGATCGAGTTTTGATCTCTCCCACCGGCGCGATTCTTCCCTTCCAATATCCGACTATCCTCAGATCGTTTACAAGATCTGCGGAGAGCAGTCACAGATTTACTACAACAAGGAGTGGTAGTCCACGTTCCTTGGACAGAACGGTTTCAAGGGTTTTATTCAAACCTATTTACAATACCCAGGAAAGAGGGCAAAGTGCGTCCAATTCTGGACTTAAGAGCACTCAATTCTTTCGTCAACATAAGAAGATTCAGAATGGAGTCCATTCGCACGGTAGCAGCCTTCCTGCATCCAGGGGATGTCCTAGCGTCCATAGACATCAAGGACGCCTATCTTCACATTCCCATTTTCGCAGGACATCAGCGGTTTCTACGCTTTTCCGTAGAAGAGAACCACTATCAGTTTGTGGCGTTACCTTTCGGTCTCGCCACGGCTCCGCGGGTCTTCACAAAGGTGTTGGCCCCAATGTTGGCACTTCTGCGCCAAAGAGGCATATCGATCCTTGGTTACCTAGACGATCTTCTGCTTCATGCAGAGTCTCCTCAGACCTTGCTACAAAACATAGAAATTACTATGATTTCTTTACAGGAATTCGGGTGGCTGGTGAACCAGCAAAAATCATTTCTGGTTCCCACCCAGAGGCTCGAATATCTGGGTCTAATTCTAGACACAGTCAGGACAAGAGTTTTTCTTCCGGTAGGGAAACTCCGAAAGATACAATCAGCAGTCCAGTTGTTACTGTCCAACAGCTGGTCTTCCCTTCGGACTTGCATGAGGGTTCTGGGGTTGATGGTGGCTTCGTTCGAAGCAGTCCCATTTGCCCAGTCCCATACCCGAATTCTTCAGCAAGAGATTCTTCTCAGATGGAATCGGAATCCGGAATCCCTGGACAATCAGATCCGATTGAGCAAACAGACCAGAGAGTCTCTGGTCTGGTGGCTTCGGTCTCCGATGCTCAGCCAGGGAAAGTCATTTCTGCCAATATATTGGACGATAGTGACCACGGATGCCAGTCTATCCGGATGGGGAGGAATTCTCGGTCAGTTATCTGTCCAGGGACTTTGGTCCCCGGAAGAATCCAGGTTACCGATAAATGTATTGGAACTGAGAGCGATCAGACTTTGTCTGATTCACTGGACCGAGCAGCTCCAGGGCAGCCCGGTTCGGATCCAGTCGGACAATGCCACGGCCGTGGCTTATGTCAATCACCAGGGGGGCACCAAGAGTGTCCGAGCGGCCAAAGAAGTGGCTTGCATTCTTCGCTGGGCGGAACGATTTGTTCCAGCAATCTCTGCGGTGTTCATTCCGGGGGTGGAGAATTGGCAGGCAGATTATCTCAGCCGTCAGACTCTGGATCAGGGGGAATGGTCCCTCCATCCAGACGTTTTCCACCAGTTGTGCCTACGGTGGGGCACCCCGGATGTGGATCTGTTGGCATCACGATTCAACAGGAAAGTTCAGAGATTCGTGGCTCGCTCCCGCGATCCTCTAGCAGAAACCGCAGACGCACTGATCGCCCCGTGGGGGCAATACCAGCTAATATATGCCTTCCCTCCTCTCGCGTTACTGCCAAGACTTCTTCGCAGGATAGAGGAGGAAGGAATTCCAGTAATCCTGGTAGCTCCGGACTGGCCTCGTCGAGCTTGGTACGCCGACATGGTCAGACTGGTGGCGGACGTCCCGTGGAGACTTCCTCTCAGGGAGGATCTACTGTCTCAGGGACCGATCTTCCATCCTGCTTTACGATCGCTGGCTTTAACGGCCTGGCTATTGAGACCCAGGTGCTGAAGGACAAAGGTTTGTCAGCTTCAGTTATTCCTACTCTAGTTGAAGCAAGGAAAGCGACTTCCAGAAAGATTTATCATCGCACATGGAAGTCCTACATTGCATGGTGTGAACCTTTGGGGTTCCGTCCTCGGTCTTATTCGATTAGTCGAATATTGGCTTTTCTGCAACAAGGGGTTGAGCAGAAACTGGCCTTGAGTACTATCAAGGGTCAGGTCTCAGCATTAGCCATCTTCTTTCAGAAGCCTTTGGCTACTCATTCCTTGGTGCGGAATTTCATCCAGGGGGTGCGACATCTGGCTCCGCCAGTGCACGCGCCGTTACCCCCCTGGGATCTTAATTTAGTGTTGTCGGTTCTTCAGAAACCTCCCTTTGAAGATATTAGGGAGATTCCTCTACCTACGTTGTCCCAGAAGGTGGCCTTCTTGGTGGCTATTACTTCTGCACGCAGGGTGTCAGAACTGGCCGCATTATCTTGTCGTTCCCCATATCTGGTGGTTCATAGAGATAAGGTGGTTCTTCGTCCGAATCCATCCTTCCTACCAAAAGTGGTTTCAGAATTTCATCTGAATGAAGAAATTGTATTACCTTCCCTGTGTCCTAAGCCCAGTCATCCTCGGGAGTTTGCTTTACACTCCTTGGATGTGGTCCGGGCGATCAGGGTATACTTGAAAACGACAGACTCGTTTCGCAAGACGGATTCACTTTTTGTGATCCCAGATGGACCCAAAAAGGGGTTGCCTGCATCTGCCGCGACCATTTCCAGATGGATCAGACAGACGGTAGTACAGGCTTATTCTATTAAGGGTCGGGAGCCCCCGTTCCCTGTTAAGGCGCACTCCACTCGGGCGCTTAGTGCGTCATGGGCCTTTCGCCATCAGGCGTCAGTGGTCCAGGTGTGCAAGGCGGCTACCTGGTCGTCGGTGCATACCTTTACTAAACATTATAAAGTTGATGTAATGGCATCGTCTGATGCCTCGTTTGGCCGCAAGGTTTTGCAGGCCGCAATTTGAGGAGACCAGTGGTCTACCTCGAGGGTTTTTTCCGTTGGAAAATTTTTTCTTTAGTCTCATTCTTTGTTTATAATGAGCCTTTAAAACTTCTAGTTTGGCACCGGTTGGGCCTTCTAGATTGGATTTGATTTGTCAATCCCACCCCTCATTTGTGGCACTGCTTCTGGATGTCCCAGCTCTTGAGAATCAAGAAGACTACGTCTGTCAATGAGCGATAGAGAAAAATGGATTTTTGTAAGATCTTACCGTAAAATCCTTTTCTCTTAAGCTCATTGACAGACGTAGTACCCGCCCCTCTATCATTGAGTTGGGTTGGGTTAAATTCTCTGTACTGCTTTAAAACAGAACTGATTCCCTGTAGCAGAGAGAGGGAGGATATACCCTCAGGGACTGCCCCTAAGGTGGAGCCAGAACGTTTTGTCTTTCTGCCTAGTCCTACTCCTGCGGAGACAACATAACCCAGCTCTTGAGAATCAAGAAGACTACGTCTGTCAATGAGCTTAAGAGAAAAGGATTTTACGGTAAGATCTTACAAAAATCCATTTTTATTGCAGAAAAGACTGTGCATTTCTCTTCTGCATTAAAATCCTGCCTGCTTGCGATTTGTTACAGTGGAACTTCAGTTTGGTTTTAAGAAAGGGATACAGTTTGCAAGAGCTAACTCTCTAAAGCGGGGATCTTAAAGTGGAACTAAGCCCCCCTCTGCTTTTCAGCCAAGGAAGCTGCTATCTTAGCTTCTGTTAGCTTCTGTTTTATTTGCAACTGCCATGGTGCTCCACATGTGACCAGCCATTTGATGGTTTGGCAGTTGGGTTCAAGGCACAAGCAAATGTCATAGTTGGCATTCCTGGCATGCCGGTTTTTTTGAAACCATTAAATCGATTGGTTTAGTTTTGCTCTAAACTTTTATAGTTAATGATCCAAATTACAATCCAATTAAGTTGTTACCATAAAGGGACCCAAGAAGATAATTTATACCGAGATGCAGGGTGTGAGTTGTGACCCAAACTGGTTTGTGGCCATGTTTACTTTTGGCTATGGCACTGTGGCTAGGCTACAAAAATGTAGGCTGGGTTCACACTACTGTACTGCTGCAGTACATGCTAATAGTGTGTTTTTGCCCCTTGGTGCTCTGTGGTGCCATTCATTCTTAAAGTGATACTAAAGTCTTGCTTTTTTAATAAAAAAAACAAAAAAAAAATGTTCTACTTCCTCTGTGTAGTGGTTTTGCATAGAGCAGCCCAGATCACCCTCTTCTCGGGTCCCTCGCCAGTGCTCCCGGCCCCTCCCTCCTGCCCCCACAGCAAGCAGCTTCCTATGGGGGTACCCGAGCCTCTGCTTTTGTATGTCCATTCAGACACGGAGCCATGGCTCTTCTCTCTGTCTCTCTCTCTCTCTCCCCTTACTGACTCTTATTTGACAATAGCGGGAGCCAATGCCACCCGCTGCTGTATCTCAGCCAGTCAGGAGGGAGAGTCTTGGACAGCTCAGTCTCTCATGCAACATCGCTGGATCGAGATGGGGCTTAGGTGAGTATTAGGGCGGACTGATGCATACAGAAGGTTTATTTTTTTTTTTTTTTTCTTTTTTTAATGTTACTGCATAGAATACAGTAAGATTAAAAAACATTCTGCTTTTGGATCCACTTTAATGGCACCCCAATGCACCTTGCAGACGGCCATGCATTGTGAGGCATGGTATCACATTGTCGTGAGTTGAGTTTT
Organism: Pelophylax lessonae; assembly: GCF_965119305.1. Lineage (NCBI taxonomy): Eukaryota > Metazoa > Chordata > Amphibia > Anura > Ranidae > Pelophylax > Pelophylax lessonae. The sequence goes on along the minus strand of NC_138768.1, from coordinate 263,954,354 downwards.
TAAAAAAAAAAATTCTTGCACTTTTTTTTTTTGTCAATCCAAATAAATGGGCTGCTGTTTTGCAGTGCAAAATATGTGTAATATTAAAGTGTCTAATGTGTGCAATATTAAAGGTACATTTTTTTGTGTTCACATAATAAACATGTTACACTTACCTGCTCTGTGCAATGGTTTTGCATAGAGCAGCCCTGATCCTCCTCCTTGAGTCAGGAGTCTCCTCCCCCCCCCCCCCCGGCTGAGTGCCCCCATAGCAAGCCGTTTGCTATTGGGGCACTTGTGCATGCTCGCTCCCGAGCTCTGATCTGTGTTTATCTGCTCTCCACTCCCTCGTCACTGCATCAGATTGACAGTATCTGAGCCTATGAGGAATGATAGCCTCTCGTACACATTGCTGGAGCGAGATTGGTCTCTGGTATGTATTTAGGGGAGGCTGCAGGGGATGCGTGCAGAATATTTTTACTTTACTGCATATAATTCAATATACAATAAAGTGATTGTAAAGTCTTGTGTGTTTTTTCCTATAAAAATAACAAACGTTGTATTTACCTGCTATATTGCTGTGGATTTGCACAGAATGGAATAAGATAAAAAACCTTCTGACTTTACAACTCCTTTAAGGAACACTGCATCTCAGTAAAAATTCTCATTTGGGGTCCCAGTATGGTAAACCGCTGTCTCTACACTGCCCTGGTGCTCTGTTGTCAGCCAGAAACTGACCATGCAACCCAAAGTATACACAATCACAAACCACAGCCACTCTAAAGGAAAAGTTCTGTAAAGGTCTTAAAAAAGAATTTGGCTTGGTTCACACGTGGGCAGCTTTAAAGTTGCCCGACTCTGAAGCCTCTCCGTACAGCGTAACTTCAGCGCGGCTTGCAAATTACTTTTTTAATAGAAGTCCATGCAAGCAGCTACAAAGTCACCCTCCAAGTAGCGCAGGAACCTTCTTTTTTTTTTTTTTTTTTTTTTTTTATTAATACACTTTTATAGAGAAATAAAAAAGCATTACTGTGAAAACCAACAATCTGGATACAATCCATATATGGACATAACATATTTGATGATGTAGGCTCTGGAGGAAGTAGAACCCTGCAATCCCTGTTTTCTACAGTGTCTGAAAGATTTGCCATATCTATGAAAGGACACATGTACCACCCTCCTAGGTAGGTGCTAGGAAAATCATATGTGTGGCCCTGTCTGCTTATCAGGGGGACCTGATCAGTCAGTTAGGCTGTCACGTGTTCCCAGGTGTGGTCTGTTGACTCTGGGGAGTCTCCCCACTGTATCCACCGAGGGCTCTTGTTGGACAGTGGAGGAAACCTGGCCAATAGCACATCAGGGCTTATATCTGTCTCAGTGGGCGGAGTTTGCCGCAATGCATCCTGGGATGGGGTATAAGCCTGAGGGGAGCAAGTGACAGCGGGTCTTTGGCGGGAAGCAGAGTCTTTGGAGGAGGCTGACGGCTGTCACTCGTCCTGTCAGAGCAAGTGAGGGTGTCCTGGGTGGTCGGCCTAGAGAACCGGAGGCTGAGCTGGGCTACAGGAAAGATCCAGAGTGCTGTGTACCGAATGGAGCTGCTGGGCAGAAGTTTCCTGGAAAAACAGTGTTGTGAGTACTTGCAACTGCCCAGGGGTCTGCCTAGGAGAGGGGGCCACTCCAGAAGGTCAAAGGGATCCAGGAGCCAGCTAACCAGTAGAGGAGGCTTAGGAAAGGGGGTGCCAGAGTCTAAGCCCTGAAGATTAGAGAGCGAGAAAGGGGGCGTCGGTGTGGTCCCTGAAGTGTTCAGCAGTATTCAAGTAGCTACCTCAGCAGGAGTGCTTAGGGGAGCTTGAAGTCAGAAAGCAGTCCCAAGTTAACAGGCATCCGGCCAGCCTTAACCAGCGTCAAGTCAGCATTGATAGGCATTCAGCCAGTGTCAAGTCAGCGCCAAACAGCGAGTGTCTCTGCTAAATTTGTGCATAGTTCAGTTCATGGAGTATCCCACTCATCCCTACTCCTATCCAAGTTACAAAAGAAATCTAAAAACCCCAAAATACTGGACTTTGTCATTGTCTCAGTGCTCACACTTGGAGAAACATGCTCATAGGTACTTTTGTTGCACCCGGTGACCCAGGGGAACCCACAGCCAACAAAACTGCTGGGAATTGTGCTACACACATTTAACACAGTAATTTCCCTGTGCTAAATATAGCAAAGCTAGCACTTACTGAAAAAAAAAACTATATGCATGCAGCCTTAGGCTTACACTTGCAGTTAAAACACACGGTTAAGGAGCATTTTTATCATCCTCCAACTGTTCCCCCTTAAGCTGCAAACGCAGTGCTCAAGAGTGTATACATTTTGTGGCCACAATGCTTTGCATTGCAGAGTGGCAAAATTATACCTGCTTAGTACCAGCGGCCAGTACCACCTCCCGAACGAGGCGCATTCATCTGAATGGGGTCACACTGCAACCATGTGCAAAGCACAGTGGTGTGGTTTTTAGCGATTAATGCAGGTGGCAAGAAGGCGGCATAACTTCTCCTCTTCGCCTCTCAAGCGCCCTCTGAGGAGCAATCCACTGCAGGTGTTGGATACAGATATACATTTTGAAGCAAGCATGGGCAGGTGAGTATTTTATTCTTTGCAGGCTTTGCTTTCCTTTTATTTTGTTTCTCTGCTTGGCCACTTGTATTTTGTATCATACAGTGTGTATAGAAAAGAATCATCCCCTTTAAAATCACTTTGCCTTGCAGCCTGAAATGAAGACAGCCACAGTTTTTGTTTTATCCAGCCTTATTTACTCAGTGCAATTTATATTATCCAAGTGAAAGATATAACACCAACATATCGGAAAAAAAATAAAAACAATTCAAAAACAGAATTACTGAGTTGAAAAAAGGATCACCTCAGTGTTTTGTTGAACCATCTTTTGCTTTAATTACAGCCTTTAGTCTGTTGGGATATGTCTCTACTAACTTTGCACATCTAAACTTTGCAATATTTGCCCAATCTTCTTTACAGGACTCCTCAAGTTCAGTTAAATTTGACGGTGACTGTTTGTGGACTGCAGTCTTTGGGTCATTCCACAGATTTACAATGGGGTTTAAGTCTGGGCTCTGACTAGTCCATGAGAGGACATTCACCTTTTTTTCTCCTTCAACCACTGTGTGGTCTTTTGCTGTGTGCTTTGGGTCATTGTCATGTTGGAAAGTAAACTTTCTTTCCATTGACTTTTGCCACATCCATTTTTCCTTCTATCCTGACAAGTGCTCCAGTCCCTGCTGCAGAGAAACACCAACCATAAGAGGATATTCTCACCTCAATGCTTTATTTTAGGAATGGTGTTATTTGGATGGTGTGCTCTTTTGGATTTCCACCAGACCTATCGTTTGGTGTTGAGGCCAAATAATTAAATTTTAGTCTCATCTGACCATAACACCTTTTTCCATGTGGCCTCAGAGTCTTTAAGGTGCGTTTTTTTGGCAAAGCTCAGTCATGACTGAATGTGGTCTGAATGTGGTCTTTCTTGAGGAGTGGCTTTTTTCTTGCAACCCTCCCATACAAGCCACATTTGTGTTTTGTGTATGAATTTGTGATATTGTTGTCACATGCACACAATGACCACTCTTTGTCATAAATCCCTGCAACTGCTTCTGAGTTGCTGTAGGCCTCTTGGTAGCCTCTCGAACCAGTTTCTTTCTGTCTCTTTCATCCAGCATGGTGCAACGTCCTGATCCGGGGAGGGTCTGTTTTGTACCAAATACCTTCAACTTCTTAATAATAGACTTCACTGTGCTTCTAGGCATTGATAAAGCCTTTGAAATGTTCCCGACTTGTGCCTGTCCCCAACTTTATCCCAGAGATCTTTCGACCCTGCCGTGCCACCCATGTTTAATTACTTCAGTTGCTCTACGAGGGACTAAAATGCTACAGGAAAGCTCTTTTCACGCTGAACTAATCAAAATGATCACAGCTGAAAAGCAAATGGCTTTGTGTGCCATTGAGAAGGTACCGTATTTTTCGCTCCATAAGACGCACCTAAGTTTTAGAGGAGGAAAACAAGAAAAAAATAAAATATTCTGCCCCCCCAAATAAATAAATAAATAATATATATATATATATATATATATATATATATATATATATATATATATATATAGTAGTGGGTACTTGCAGAGATTTGCTTGTAGGCACTCCTGTGTATGGCTCCTCCTGTCACAGACGGAGTGCATCTGTTATCACTCCGCCTGTGAGCCGGACCTATACAGGAAGTAGAGGCTCCGTTCTCATATATGACAGCTAAGCCGGGAGACTCCAGATCAGTGTCAGCGGACCGCCCGGTAAGGATTTGGTCTGTATTCGCTCCATAAGATGCACAGACATTTCCCCCCATTTTTTTTGGGGGGGGGGGGGGGATAGTGCATCTTATGTCGCGAAAAATACTGTACGGTAATTAGCTACAACTGATTGGGTTTACAGGTCATTTTGAGGAGGGGGTGATCCTTTTTCCAACTCATTGTTTTTGAATTTTTATTTTTTTCTGACATGTTATATTTTTTACTTGGATGATATACAGTGGGTACGGAAAGTATTCAGACCCCCTTAAATTTTTCACTCTGTTATATTGCAGCCATTTGCTAAAATCATTTAAGTTCATTCTTCTTCCTTATGAATGTACACATAGCACCCCATACTGACAGAAAAACACAGAATTGTTGCAGATTTATTAAAAAAGAAAAACTGAAATATCACATGGTCCTAAGTATTCAGACCCTTTGCTCAGTATTTAGTAGAAGCCCCCTTTTGATCTAATACAGCCAGGAGTCTTTTTGGGAAAGATGCAACAAGTCTTTCACACCTGGATTTGGGGATCCTCTGCCATTCCTCCTTGCAGATCCTCTCCAGTTCTGTCAGGTTGGATGGTAAACGTTGGTGGACAGACATTTTTAGGTCTCTCCAGAGATGCTCAATTGGGTTTAAGTCAGGGCTCTGGCTGGGCCATTCAAGAACAGTCACGGAGTTGTTGTGAAGCCACTCCTTCGTTATTTTAGCTGTGTGCTTAGGGTCATTGTCTTGTTGGAAGGTAAACCTTCGGCCCAGTCTGAGGTCCAGAGCACTCTGGAGAAGGTTTTTCTCCAGGATATCCCTGTACTTGGCCGCATTCATCTTTCCCTCGATTGCAACCAGTCGTCCTGTCCCTGCAGCTGAAAAACACCCCCGCAGCATGATGCTGCCACCACCATGCTTCACTGTTGGGACTGTATTGGACAGGTGATGAGCAGTGCCTGGTTTTCTCCACACATACCGCTTAGAATTAAGGCCCAAAAGTTCTATTTTGGTCTCATCAGACCAGAGAATCTTATTTCTCACCATCTTGGAGTCCTTCAGGTGTTTTTTTTAGCAAACTCCATGTGGGCTTTCATGTGTCTTACACTGAGGAGAGGCTTCCGTCGGGCCACTCTGCCATAAAGCCCCGACTGGTGGAGGGCTACAGTGATGGTTGACTTTCTACAACTTTCTCCCATCTCCTGACTGCATCTCTGGAGCTCAGCCACAGTGATCTTTGGGTTCTTCTTTACCTCTCTCACCAAGGCTCTTCTCCCCCGATAGCTCAGTTTGGCCGGACGGCCAGCTCTAGGAAGGGTTCTGGTCATCCCAAACGTCTTCCATTTGAGGATTATGGAGGCCACTGTGCTCTTAGGAACCTTAAGTGCAGCAGAAATCTTTTTGTAACCTTGGCCAGATCTGTGCCTTGCCACAATTCTGTCTCTGAGCTCTTCAGGCAGTTCCTTTGACCTCATGATTCTCATTTGCTCTGACATGCATTGTGATTTGGAAGGTCTTATATAGACAGGTGTGTGGCTTTCCTAATCAAGTCCAATCAGTATAATCAAACACAGCTGGACTCAAATGAAGGTGTAGAACCATCTCAAGGATGATCAGAAGAAATGGAAAGCACCTGAGTTAAATATGAGCGTCACAGCAAAGGGTCTGAATACTTAGGACCATGTGATATTTCAGTTTTTCTTTTTTAATAAATCTGCAACAATGTCAACAATTCTGTGTTTTTCTGTCAGTATGGGGTGCTATGTGTACATTCATGAGGAAGAAGAATGAACTTAAATGATTTTAGCAAATGGCTGCAATATAACAAAGAGTGAAATATTTAAGGGGGTCTGAATACTTTCCGTACCCACTGTAAGTTGCACTGAGTAAATACAGCTGGATAAAACAAAACTGTGTCTGGCTTAATTTCAGGTGCAAAGCAACAAAATGTGATTATTTTAAGGGAAGGGGATTCTTTTCTATATCCACTGTAGCTGACATTTACTTAAGAATCATATCTGACATTTCACTTGGAATAAGATGTAATCGGCAATCTTTGGTGGCAATTAATCTTTTTATTTATTTTTTCTTGCAGTCCCCCCTGGGTATGGAGACGAGAGAGCCACTGGCAGACTTCTCTGCTTGGACTGCGCACCACTCTTCCCATGAGGTATAAAGTTGGCAGCGGCATAATCAGCTTTCTTAGTTAGGGACACAGATTATTCGTTTTTACATATGTCATAAAAGGATCATACAAGAGTTTTATTTATGTACTCTAACATTTTAGGGCAGAACCCAGAAAGAAGAAAAAGATTGATCCTAAACGGGATCAAATTGTAAGGGACCGCCTGAAGAAGAAACTGAAAAAGCTGGAACGGGTCCCACCAGAACTTATTCCGATCGATGACTTCACACCGTCTCCAAAGCTTATGGAAGAAAGCAGGTATGCTTACTGCCTTGCTTGTTTATGTCCAACCTTTTTTTTCAAATTGGCTTATCACAGCTTTAGAAACGGAATAATTCAAGAGAAAATCCAGCTAAGCCTAAATCTACTCCCACCCCTATCCTGAGGCTATTTTATCTACCCTGTAAAAGAAAAGATTTCTCTACTTACCTATTGCTGTAGCCACTCACGTCCAGTAACATGATTGGGTCCCAACTGCCGGCTTCTGTGAAGAGGAGACGTAGCGACAACGGCTGCAGAGCCTGGGGGCGATAACATCAGCTATAGGCTAACTATGGGGCAGCCATTGTTGGCTGTCCCTCCTCTACACTGAAGCCGATGCCAGAAGCTGGTCATGTGACCAGACCAGAGAGGTTTCAGAATAAGGAAGTATAGACAGAGTAAACAGAAAAGGCTTAGAATGGGGTGGGAGTAGATTTAGGCTTAGTTAAAATTTGACTGGAATAACATTGTAAATAGTATAAAGTTAGTTAAAAATCGAACTACAGGCAAATCTTTTTAAATGTTGGCTAGAGTAAGGGAGGGTTATATTTTTGCAATCTTTGTCCCATTGGGGATATTTACCTTTACTTCCTGTCCTATAACAAAAACAGGAAGTGAGGGGAAATACCTGCAAATTTAAGGAAATTTCTTGGGGACCCCCAGGTCACCAGAGTGACAGGTGTTTTAACCCCCCCCCTCATCCAAAACTAAAAAAAAAAAAAATAAAGTTTTGCACTTTACTTTAAATTTTTTTTTTTTTTTTTTTTTTTTTTAGTGTCCCAAACATTGAGTTCTAGTAATACTGCATTAAAGTGTATAACCAAAACTTCCTCATAAGGCCTCTTGTACACGATACTCCTGTTTGGGCATCTTGCGGCTTAAGGCCTCCTGCACACTGCAGCTTAAAAATGCTCAGTACAGCATTTTTTTTTTCTGTGCTAAAATAGAGCCCATTCATTCTTAATGTGCCTATGCACACAGCCGCGTAATTGAGCGCCGCTTATTCTTCAGTAAGAACAAAATAGAAAAATCTGCATTTTTGGTCAGTAATTTACGCCTGATGTGCGCAAATACGCGCGAATGCGCGCAAATGACCCTAAAATGTCAATTGAATATCCAGAACGCTAGAATAAATTTATGCGCAATTGCGCGCATTTACGCAAATTCACACGAGTGCGTAAGCGCGAAAATGCGCGCATTACAATTACGCCAGAAAACGTAGATGCTCTAACAGGAGTATCGTGTGCAAGGTGCCTAAAAATGCTCAGTACAGCTTTTTGAGCTAAAATACAGCCCATTAATTGTAATGTGCCTATGCACACAGGCGCTTAAACAAGCGCTGTGTATTCTTCAGTAAGAACAAAATAGAAAAATCTGCATTTTTGGTCAGTAATTTAAGCCTCAATACTCGTGAATACACGCGAATACTCGCAAATACATACAAGAAAAAAGGTCTGGAAATAAGTAGATGCTCAAACAGGAGTATTGTGTGCAAGAGGCCAAAAGGAGATGCTCAAACAGGAGTATCGTGTGCAAGAGGCCTGAGGGGTACAGGAATCACCCTGCGTTTATCCTATTAGTCTGGCTAAATCCACAGAAAGCTGTTAGACTACCCCTCTGGATATCTGGAACACAGGAAAGCTATGCCACTAATAAGCGTTACATAAAACAATGAATAGAGGATAGAGACAATGGGGATAGCCTCAATTTATTGCACCTTAATGAAAGTTGTGCGCAAGCCATTGCTTATTGTGGCCTTATATAGACACCATGTACATATTCATAGACTGTGTCAGTAAGGTTCAACATCAGTATCTGATTCTTAAAGTGGAAGTTCTGCCTGTTAGCCCCCTCCTCTCTTCTCCTGCCACATTTTTTGTGGTGGGAACAGGTACCTGGCTTTGACAGGTACTCACTCCCACTTCTGCCAGAATCGCTGCGGCAACCTGAGCAGAAGTTCACCCCCTCCTTTTCGCCGGCAGCCTTCTGGGACCCATGACAGTTCCCAGAAGACTTCAGGACTATTAACAAAGCACAGCACGGCTCTTGCAAATGCAGTGGCAAACTGGCTGTAAATCTGCAAGACTTCACTGCTGGCTTCTCTTAGTTAAGATGCTGGTGCCTTGACCCAAAGCCCATTAAAGAATCTGCTCGGGTGAGGACAATTCTGGATCCCTGGACAGGTAAGTGTCCTTTTTATTAGAGAAGCTGCAGTGCTGACTCTTAATATATGAACACTTCCTGTCCAGGGATCCAGCAATGTCGGCACCCGAGCCGATTCTTCTACTGAACAAGCGCGAGGCGTGCTGCGCTTTCTGAATGGTCCCGCTATCTATTGGGACCTGTGTGTTCCAGAAGGCAGCGGGGTAAGGAGGGGGCCGGACATACTCGAAAATCGTTGTGTCAAACCCAGTGGAAAATGGACCTGTCCCCCAAAAAGTGGAAAATGCGGAATCGGGGTGGTGCAAACAAATGGAGCTCTGCTTTAAAAGCGAGCAGGTACAGTATTTGGGGGAGACTGAAGCGCCTCATTAAGAACTAAAACAAGTTTGTTTTTCTGACAGGGTTAGGCAGACCCCAAAGCTTCCTGAAGAAGAACTGGAGAGAAGAGCACTACTGATAAAGAAATGGTCACGGGTCAAGCAGGAAGAACATGAGGCAGAGCAGAGGAGTATTGAAACTCTTCTGGAAGCACAAAGAAAAGCTTTGGATGAGCTACGCCTTGAGTCAGAAGAGCTTTATCAAGCAGCAGTGCGTTGTGATCCAAGCTTGTTTCCCCTGGAGCATCAGGGACCTTGCAACACTGCACCTATACCGAAATACAATCCTCCAGATGGGAAATACAATGACATTACCCAGGTGCATGTACAACAGTGAGATGAAGGACAGTTGTGCCGTGTAATAGTCTGAAAATCTATTACAGCTGAGGATAAATAAATCATGGCATCACATCAGTGGACTTGAGGATATAATGTGCAGGGTTTTATTATAAACATGTAAATGTATGTTATGCTGTTAAAACTTGATAAAGTTATATATAAAGCAGATCACTTTTCATTGAGGGGCAAAACATTTTTCATAAGTCAACTGTTTAGGAAGCAAATAAACTACCTTTAGGGCCAGTTCATCCAGAATGCGGTGTGGGAAAGGCACTATTCCTGCAACGCGTTCAAAACACACTGCTTTTGCGATCTGCTAAGGGTGCCAGTACATCCTTAACAGAATCTCAAACGCAGTGTGTTTTCCTGGAACAGATTGCTTGGTACCGCAGTCCAATGCAATTTGATGCAGCGTGTTTTTTAAATGTATTTGCACTACTTTTTCTGATGCAATTTGCAGGCCATTCAAATGAATGGGCTGCCATAATCGCACTGCAGGGGAATGCACAAGCACGTGCGTTTCTGGTGTGAACCAGAACTTATGCTGCTGCTCAAAAAAAAAAAAGAGAAGTATACATGAAAAAAAAAAAACTTGCCATATGTATGTCAACCACTGCCTTGGGTTTGTAGCAGAATCCTGAGTACATTTCCTGCCTCCACTTGATGAAGTCAAACAGAAGAGCCTCTCTTAGATTCATTGATTGCAAAACTGGCTTGTACAACCAGTGTAGGTTGACAATACCGTGTTAAGCAGTGGAAAGATGGGAATACAGAATTTATTGGTAGAAACTCTTGTGCCAATGACTGCTCTCTAAGGCTTTAGGGCTGTATTCGCAAAGCAGAGCTGATGTAACAATTCATAGCTCTGGTAGGGGGCACTGTGCTGCGATAAAATGCAGTATGTCTTCATTTTAGTTCAGCCTTAGGTGAATGGGACACATAGCTAACAATTGTTTCCTGTGGGCCACTGCGGTGACAGATGTTTTTACCATGCGGTAACACATCACTGCATCTAGTGTGAATTCACCCTTATACTATTGGTGTAGGCTTTCGTGTGTCATTGCTCTGGCCTTCTAATTGGCTGCTTAGGCATAAAGCGTTGTCATGTGGGATGGGGATGTGACTTGCATTCCCTGTATGAAACAAGCAGGATTTCTCTGTCGCTCATTGACAGACGCAGACTTCTTGATTAATATCAGTAGGGATATACTGCCCCCTACAGGAGTAGGACACTAGGCAGGAAAAAAGTTCTGGCCACACCTTATGGGCAGTCCCAGGGGGTATATCCTCTCTCCTTGCTACAGGATGTCAGTTTTTTTTCTGCCTAGTCAGGAGTAAGGACCTAAGTTCCTTGCTGGGATCTCTGGTCCTGGCAAGCTTTTTTTAGATAAATCTTTTTTAGTTAGCTTTTTTTCTCCAGTTTGTTCCTGTGAGATCTTCAAGCAATTATGCTGGATCTGGGCGACGGGCTGGATGTTGAGATCCGGTGGTCACCCCAGCCGGCCTACGAGCGCGTGCAGGCCCTAGCTCTGCGCTGGGTCGGCCGCGACATAGACCCACTGGACGGGGACTGGCCCCGCGAGTTAAACGTCTCGCCAGGTCGCCTACGACCAGTCTGAATCTGAGTCGCGGCGTCCGTGTTGGCCGACAGCCCCCCCCACTTCGGTGGAGAGGGGTTCTGTCAGGAGTTGGCGTCCGCCTGTTCCGGTATGGTGAGTAGAATGTTCCCCCTGACGGGTTTTGGGGTGGACGCGGGCCCCTCCCTGGGATGGTCGGACCCTCATGATCCCGGGTTCCCCTCTGTCCTGTTATGCACCCCCCACCTATCTGCCCCCTCCTTCAATCTGGGTTACAGACCGCATATGGGGGCGGTGGGGTGCGCCGCCGGTGTTGCCCTAAACGATCGTGTGGGGGGTTACTACCTGTGCCTTCAGGTTCATCCACCGATCGATCCGTGGGTAGGCACGCGGGGGTCCCCTTTTTGGCACTGCGGACCGCACGGGGCCGCCATTTTTCCGCGGACCGCGCGGGGCCGCCATTTTGTTGTAGCATACATGTGCTCTGCATGGAGGCGGCCATCTTGGTACACCCAGCTCGTCCTGCTTGAGAGCTGAGCAGCTGTAGTAATCACCAAGGGCGTGGCCCCTCCCTAGACCTGGGAAAATCACTCCACAAAAGACTTCCTGTCAGATAGACAGCGCTGAGAGCAGTCCTGGTTTGAACTCTGGTGCATCAAGTGGTGAGCCTTTTGGGGGGTCTCTCTTCTCTCTCTCTGCGGGGGTCTCGAGCACGTGACCACTGGGGGCGCTTTAGCGCTGGGGGATTCTTTTAAAAAAAAAATATATATTTTTTTTTTGTCATTTTTTGCTGACAGGTTTCCCTTGGTTTGCCATGGACCCTGCTGCACATGAGTCCCCATCTGATCCCCTCGGTGGCCGCAGGGCCCTCCGATTCTCCACTCACCATTGATTCGCTTTCAGCTGTCCTGGAGTCATTTGTGTCCCGGGTGGAGGTGGCCTGTCAGGGACGGGGGGCTAAAAAATGACCCCCGCCCACCCCTGTCTCGTCCGATACCTCAGACTCTGATCCTGAGCCGGTCGCTGCTGCCGCGGGTTCCTCCTTTAGGGTTGATGTCCCGCATCCCTCTGACAGTGAGGATGATCTTCCTGCCTCTGCCATAGCGCAGGACAAAGCACTGGTGGACGCACTGATTATGTCAGTCCGGGAGACCCTAAAACTGGAGGTTGCACCAGTGGAGCCAGTTCAGACGGAAGTTGCCTTTGGCACTCGCAAGCCCTTTCCCAAATGCTTTGATGATATTATTAAAGACGAGTGGGCTCATCCAAAACGACCCCCTGGGATGCCTAAACGGATTGCTAGGCGCTACCCATTTGAAGAGTCCCTCTTTTAAAAATGGACGCTGCCACCTGTGGTGGATCCACCAGTTTCCAGACTAAATAAAGCCACAGTTATCCCGGTGGAGGATTCCCCGTCCTTTTGGTATCCAGTTGACCGTAGGGCGGAATCTGTGTCCTGTTCCATATTCTCCCTGGCAGGATCGGCCCTAAGGCCAGTGTTTACCATTGCTCTGGTTTCACAGACATTGACGGAATGGGCCAAGCTATTACGCCATGAGCTGGAGGGGAGAAGTCTCCCTCCTGCCGTGCCGGAGTTGCTGGAGCAAATAGTGCAGGGGCTACAGTTTGTTTGTAACGCCGCACTGGACGCTGCCCCATTGCTGGGGCGTGTGTCGATCTCGGCGGTGGTCCTCCGGCGCATGCTATGGTTAAAGTGCTGGTCGGCGGATCAGGCTTCCAAAAAAGCATTGACTGATCTCCCCTTTCAGGGGGATCGCCTGTTTGGTGCTACCTTGGATGAGATTATTAAAGATCTCACTGGGGGCAAGAGCACCTTTCTACCACAGGCTAATAAAGGTAAGGAACCTCGTCGCAGACAGGGACCTTCCTTTACAGCTCACAAGAAATTTTTTCGCTCCTCCGGAGCGGGCGATAAGGCAAAGTCCTCCAAAGCCCCCCCGGGGGGTTTCAAGAGACCCTGGTCTGGTAAGCAAAAATCCGGTCCTTCCAGACCTGAGGATAAGACCGCTTCAGCCTGAAGGTGCGCCCCCACCCACATCAAGGGTGGGGGGATGTCTTCTCCGGTTCCCGGACCCGTGGCTCTTCAGTATTCAAAACAAATGGGTTCACAAGGTCATACGGTCGGAACACAAGATTGAGTTGCGATCGCTTCTACCGGTGCGGTTCTTCCCTTCCAATATGCGACTGTCCCCGAATCGCCTAATGGCTCTGTTGGGGGCAGTGCAGCACTGGATGCAAAGGGCGCCCATAGAGGGTGCCTATCTTCACGTTCCAATTTACGCAGGACACCAGCGGTATCTGCGCTTTGCGGTGGGAGCGGACCATTATCAGTTTGTGGCGTTACCCTCTGGTCTTGCCTCTGCTTTCCGGGTCTTCACAAAAGTTTGGGCCCTAGTCCTGGCGTTGTTGCGGCAGCAGGGCATATCGGTCCTGGGCTACCTGGACGACCTCCTCTTCTGTGCGGAGTCTCCGCAAGCTCAGTGTCATACGCGGACTCTCCAGAAGGAGATTCTTCTCAAATGGAACTGAAATTCCGATTCCCTGGACAATCGGATCCTGCTGAGCGAGCGGACCAGGTAGTTTCTGGTTTGGGGGCCTCGGTTTCCGATGCTCAGTCAGGGGAAGCCCTTTTTTCCGAAAGTATCCAGGTTATCGATAAATGTGTTGGAACTGAAAGCGATCAGGTTTTGCCTGGTTCACCGGACCGAGCATCTTCAGGGCTGCTCGTTTCAGATTCAGTCGGACAATGCCACGGCCGTGGCCTATGTCAATCATCAAGGGGACACCAAGAGTGTTCTGGCGGCCGTGGAAGTGGCCGGCAGGTTTTGGGCGGAACAGTTTGTTCCGGCTCTTTCTGCAGTTTACGTTCTGGGTGTAGAAAATTGACAGGGGGACTTTCTCAGCCGTCAGACCCTGGATCAAGGGGAATGGCCTCTTCAGACAGAGGTGTTTCACCAGTTGTGCCTTCATTGGGGCACCCCGGACGTGGATCTGTTGGCATCTCGGCGCAACAGAAAGGTGCAGAGGGTTGTAGCCCGCGCCCGCGATCCTCAGGCGGACGCCGCAGACGCACTGAATACTCTGTGGGGGCAGTACCAGCTGCTGTATGCCTTTCCTCCTCTCAAGTTGTCACCGAAACTTCTTCACAAGATAGAGGCGGAGGGAATTCCAGTCATCCTTGTGACTCCGGATTGGCCTCATCGGGCCTGATATGCCGTCGTGGTCAGGCTGGTCGCAGGCGCTCCTTGGCGACTTCCTCTCAGGGAGGATCTGCCATTTCAGGGACCGATCTTCCATCCTGCTTTATGATCGCTGGCTTTGACGGCTTGGCTGTTGAGAGCCAGGTGCTGAAGGACAGGGGTTTGTCTGTTTCAGTTATTCCTACTCTGATTAAAGCAAGGAAAGCGACTTCCAGAAAGATCTATTATCACACATGGAAGTCTTATATCATGTGGTGTGAGTCCCTCGGGGTTCCTCCACGTTCTTACTCGGTGGCTCGGATATTGGCCTTCCTGCAACGGGGGGTTGAGCTGAAGCTGGCCTTGAGCACTATCAAGGGTCAGGTTTCAGCATTGGCGATCTTCTTCCAGAGGCCACTGGCTACTCATTCTTTGGTGCGGAATTTCATCCAGGGGGTGCGGCACCTGGCTCCTCCGGTGCGCACGCCCTTGCCGCCCTGGGATCTTAATTTGGTGTTGTCAGTTCTCCAGAAACCTCCCTTTGAAAATATTAGGGAGATTCCCTTGCTTACCTTATCCCAGAAGATGGCTTTTTTGGTGGCTATCACTTCTGCACGCAGTGTGTCGGAACTGGCCGCATTGTCCTGTCGTTCCCCCATATCTGGTGGTTCATATGGATAAAGTGGATTTTTCGTCCGAATCCATCCTTCCTTCCTAAGGTGGTTTCAGAGTTTAATTTGAATGAAGATATTGTATTGCCTTCCCTGTGTCCTAAGCCCAGTCATCCTCGTGAGTTTGCGTTACACTCCTTGGATGTGGTTCGGGCGATCAGGGTGTACTTGGCTACTACTGACTCTTTTCGTAAGGCTGATTCACTTTTTGTTATCACGGATGGCCCTAGAAAGGGGTTGCCTGCGCCTGCCGCGACTATCTCCAGATGGATCAGACAGACGGTGGTGCAGGCTTATTCTATTAAGGGTCGGGTTCCTCCGTTCCCTGTTAAGGCGCACTCCACTCGGGCTCTTAGTGCTTCCTGGGCTTTACGCCATCCGGCTTCGGTGCTTCAGGTTTGCAAGGCGGCTACCTGGTCGTCGGTTCATACCTTTACAAAATGTTATAAAGTTGATGTGCTGGCATCGGCGGATGCCTCTTTTGGCCGCAAGGTTCTGCAGGCCGCTGTTTGAGGGGACCGTTGGTCTAACTCGGGGGTTTTTTGGTTTTTTCAGTTGGGTCTCATCTTTTTGTTCGATGAGTTCTTGATGCTTCTGGTTGGCTCCGGTTGGGCCTTCTGGATTGGATGTTTATTTCTGTTATCCCACCCCTCATTTGTGGCACTGCTCTGGGACGTCCCTACTGATATTAATCAAGAAGTCTGCGTCTGTCAATGAGCGACAGAGAAAATTGGATTTCTCTTACGTCCTCCGACAGTCGCCGCCTCTTCATATTCGTCACATATGGGGTATTAGACTTTGCTCCGAAGGAGTAGCTAGGCAACAGAATATGTTAACAATAAAGCTTTAACATATCCCACCCTCAAGGGGTGGTCCCCTCAGTCAATACCCTCCTACTTCCTGCAACCATATCTCAGTTTTAATGTCTAGCTTGTCAGGAGTGGCTGGCTCTCTCTGTGCTGGGACTTTTTGTCCCAGACTCTTTCTTCTTTTTGATATTTTGTTTGAGTTTTCTCTCTACCTTTACTTAGCTGTTATTTTTGTCAGCATTAGTTAGTTCTTCGGACGAAGAGGATCATGCGGACTGGGTCTCGGGCTGATCCCCCTGGTCGCAGGTCGTGGGTCAGTGGCTTCCCAGTCTGCCATCGAGCGTTCAGCCAGGTAACGCTCCTGGCACAGTGAACGACCCATCCCTGTTCGGTGCAGGGATGATTGGTGAGGTGGCTACCTCACCGGACGCTGTGCGGTTTCTGAACCGCCATTGTGTGCGTCTTGAATTGCGACTCTCCCTGCCTCATGTGCAGCGGCTTGTTCGCCTGTGCGGGTTCCCCACGCCATGTGAGGTAAGTGTATCTATGTGGGGACCTGTCTGTCTGGGGGGGGTCTCAGTCTGGGACTGTGTAACCTGCCTTTAATCACACTGCTTGTCTCCCTATCTCTCGGCTGCATGCTGTGGGCTGCAAGGGGGGGGGGGAGCTGTATGACACTTGAGTATGTCAGGCTGGGCAGTGTGAGGAGCTGTGTGCTGTGGGGCATGTTTTTTAATGGCATGTTGGGGCATATACAGCGATCGCTGCGGCGATCTAACATGTATCCATATAATGGGATAATATTGTGTGGGATTTTATGCACTGTGGAGCGGCGATTTCGGCGCCAAACGACGCCATTTTACCGGCGCCCGCTCCGGCCGCATGGTTTACATGCACGGCGGCCATTTTCTTGTAGCCCCCATAGGCTTACATAGAGCGCCCTGGCAGCATCACTTCCTCTCTTCTGGAAGCACCGATCGAGGCAGCAGCAGCGGCGGAGTCTCCTCAGGTTTTATCCTTCTATTCCTGTGTTCCATTGCCTGTATTCAGTCTGTATATTCCCTGTGGGGGTCTCATTGTGCCTGAGTGTGGTGCGGTGGGCTGCGCTTGCCGTGCTTGCTGTAAGGGGGCAGTTAACCCTTGGTTGTCTGGCATACAGGGGCAATGGATTCTCAGGAGGGCAAGTTTCCCACAGTATTGGTGGAAAGCCAGGGGACCGCTGTTTCCCCCCCAGGGGGGGATTTAGCCACTATTGTGGCTGGCCTTGCTGCACAGGTGCAAATGCTGGTGGCTGCTCAATCTACTAAACGGCCCAGAGTTGCTCTGTCCTCTGATTCTGAGGGTGAAGGTGATGGGGCTGTTCTGGCGGGGACCCCCCTATCGGGGTCCCGCTCCTCTCTTGATCTAGTGGGGTCTGAGGTAGAGGCTGAAGTTGAGGGGGTTGATAATTCTCCCCCTGGCTCGCCTGAAGAGCTTGCAATCATGGATGAGTTGATTGCTTCCATTAAGCAGACGCTACGTTTGCAGGACGAGGTGTGTCCCCCAGCTGCCTTGGCGGCTTATGGGACGCAGAGAAAACGCAGGACGCCGCAGGTTTTTCCCTGCAATGCTGATTTTCAGCGCGCTGTTAAGGACCAATGGCGCGATTTGCGCAAGCCTTTTGCGGTACCAAGTAAATTTAAGCTGCGTTATCCTTTCTCGCCTGCCACTGATGAACGGTGGTGTGTGCCTCCGCCAGTGGATCATGCTATTGCGGTTTTGAACAAAGCCACTGCGATCCCTGCAGAGGGATCCCCTGTTTTCCGTGATGCCACGGATAGGAGACTGGAGTCTCTTGCCCGTCATACTTATTCTGTTACGGGTTCTATGCTTAAGGCTCTGTTTGCTTCTCTCATGGCGGCCCAGGCGATCGCAAGTTGGACGCAGATGCTTAGGCGCGTCCTAGTGGCCGATTCGGCCTCGGCGGCGACCCTGGATATGGTGGATCAGATCCACCAGGGTGTCATGTATCTGTGTGATGCGGACCTGGACCTGATTCCGTTGGCCGCGCGTGTGCACAGCGTGGCGGTGTTGTCTCGCCGCCTGGTTTGGTTGAAATGTTGGTCGGTGGACCAATCTTCACGTAAAACCTTAGCCAATCTGCCTTATGATGGGTCTCGCCTTTTTGGGGAGTCCCTGGATGTGTTGATTAAGGGGATTACCGGGGGTAAGAGCACTCTCTTGCCCCATTTCCCCAAGGCTAAGGGGGCTTCTGGGAAGAAGCATGCTCATTTTCGGCCCCCTCAGGGGTCCTTTCGTGCCTTTCGGCCGCACTACAAGGGCAAACCGTTCAAGGGCCAAGGCTCTCAGAAGAAGCCCTGGTCTGGGAAACAGAAGTCCGGTCAATCCGGACCTGCGGCCCATAACAGTTCGGCCTGAAGGGGCGCCCTCACCCAGTTTTGGGGTGGGGGGACGCTTGCTCGGTTTTCTTCAGCCCTGGTTGGCCCGTGTGAGGGACAGATGGGTTCTGGAAATCGTTCGATCTGGTTACAAGATCGAGTTTCTCTCTCGGCCGGAGAGCAGATTTTTTCCCTCAAATCTTCAACTGTCTCCAGAGCGCCTGCGGGATCTGCACCTGGCGGTGCGGGACCTGAGGGCTCAGGGAGTGGTGGTTCCGGTGCCTCATCGGGACAGATTTCGGGGGTTTTATTCCAATCTGTTCACCGTGCCCAGGAAGGAGGGCAAGGTTCGTCCGATTCTGGACTTGAAAGCTCTGAACCGCTCTGTGCGAGTTCGCAAGTTCCGCATGGAATCCCTGCGCTCGGTGGTGGCTGCCCTGGTTCCGGGGGAATTCATGGCCTCCATCGATTTGAAGGATGCGTACCTTCACATCCCCATATTCGAGGGTCATCAGAAGTACCTTCGATTTGCCATTGCGGAGGATCACTACCAGTTTGTGGCGTTGCCCTTTGGGCTCGCCTCGGCTCCGCGGGTCTTCACCAAGGTGCTTGCACCGGTTCTGGCATTATTGAGAGCCCAGGGCATTTCTGTCCTGGGATATCTGGACGACATTCTGGTTCGGTCTGCGACCAGACAGGGTCTGGAGAAGGACCTGTCTGTCACAATGCAAACTCTGCAGGAGTTCGGTTGGACGATAAATGTTCCAAAGTCGACACTGAGTCCGTCGGTTCGTCTCCCCTATCTGGGAATGATACTGGACTCGGTGCAGGCGAAGGTCTTCCTGCCGGAAGACAAACTCAGGACTCTTCAGGAGGAAGTCAGGTCCCTCAGGGACGTTCCACACTCGTCTCTGCGGACGGGTATGAGATGTCTGGGATTGATGGTCTCGGCCTTCGAGGCGATTCCTTTCGCGCAGTTTCACACGCGGGGTCTCCAAGCGGAGATCCTGTCCAGGTGGGACGGGCGACCTCAATCTCTGGATCTTCAGATCTCGTTGAGTCATCGCACCAGGGAAAACCTTCTGTGGTGGCTCCAGTCCCCGTTGGTGTCCGGGGGCAAGTCGTTTCGTCCGATCTCGTGGACGATAATCACCACGGATGCCAGCCTGTCGGGCTGGGGTGGTGTTCTGGGCGTTCTGTCCGCCCAGGGGACCTGGTCGGAGGGGGAGTCTTCCCTTCCGATCAACATTCTGGAATTGCGTGCGATAAGGCTCTGTCTTCATCGCTGGACGGACCGGCTGCAGGGCTGCCCGGTTCGGGTGCAGACGGACAATGCCACGGCGGTGGCCTACATCAACCACCAAGGGGGCACCAGGAGTGCCCGAGCGGCTCGAGAAGTGGCCGACATTCTGTCTTGGGCCGAGACTCATGTCCCGGCGATAACGGCGGTTCACATTCCGGGAGTGGAGAACTGGCAGGCGGACTATCTGAGTCGCCAGACCCTGGATCAGGGGGAATGGTCTCTCCACCCGGCTGTCTTCCAGATGTTGTGCGCGAAGTGGGGTCTTCCAGATGTGGACCTGTTCGCGTCTCGCCTCAACTACAAGGTGAAGAGGTTCGTGGCAAGGACGCGCGACCCTCGGGCAGACGCGTCGGACGCGTTAGTGGCCCCGTGGCATCAGTACAGGCTGATGTACGCGTTTCCACCGATTCAGTTGCTGTCCCGGTTCCTTCGCAGGTTACACTCGGAACGCAGCACGGTGATTCTTGTGGCACCGGACTGGCCTCGCCGGTCCTGGTACGCAGACCTCGTGAATCTGGCGGTCGACGCCCCCTGGCGTCTGCCTCTTCGGGACGATCTACTGTCTCAAGGACCGATTTACCATCCTGCTTTACAGTCGCTGGCTTTGACGGCCTGGCTGTTGAGACCGAGGTCCTGAAGGAGAAGGGTCTCTCTCCAGAGGTTGTTCATACCTTGATTAACGCGAGGAAGTCTTCCTCGGGAAAGGTTTATTACCGTACTTGGAAGGCCTATTTTGCCTGGTGTGAGTCCAGGGGGTTTTCACCCCGCACGTACTCGGTTTCCCGTGTGCTGTCTTTCCTTCAGACGGGTGTCGATCAGCGTTTGGCGCTGGCTACGATTAAGGGTCAGGTGTCGGCGCTGGCCGTTCTGTTTCAACGTCCCGTGGCTTCCAACTCCTTGGTTGGCACTTTTATTCAGGGTGTGCGGCATCTGGTTCCTCCTAGGAGGGATCCTTTGCCCCCTTGGGACTTGAATCTAGTTCTATCTGTGTTACAACGTGCTCCTTTTGAACAGATCAGGGAGATCTCGTTGTCTATGTTGTCCAAAAAGGTCGCCTTTTTGGTGGCGATCACTTCGGCTCGCAGAGTGTCGGAACTGGCGGCTTTGTCCTGCAAGTCTCCGTACCTGGTTGTTCATTTGGATAAGGTGGTCTTGCGACCTAATCCTTCTTTTCTACCGAAACGAGTTTCGGAATTCCATCTTAACGAGGATATTGTTTTGCCTTCGTTGTGCACGAAGCCTAAACATCCGAAGGAGGTGAGATTGCACTCTCTGGATGTTGTTCGGGCGATAAGGGTTTACCTTAAATCGACTGAGTCTTTTCGTAAGACTGACTCCTTGTTTGTTCTTCCAGAGGGTCCTCGGAAGGGCATGGCGGTTTCCGCCTCTACCATTGCCAAATGGATCAGGCAGACCATTGAACAGGCCTATGCCTTGCAGGGGAAGGTTCCCCCTGTGCCTGTGAAGGCGCACTCTACTAGATCACTGAGTACGTCTTGGGCCTGCCGTCATGGGGCTTCTGTAGCCCAGGTGTGTAAGGCGGCGACTTGGTCGACCGTACACACTTTCACAAAATTCTACAAAGTAGATGTTCAGGCATCGGCGGATGCTTCCTTTGGCCGCAAGGTTCTTAGTGCGGCTGTTCCATAGGGTCCCTTGTTGGGGACTCCTGGCTGTTGGGATAGTTTTTTGTATCCCCTGGTTTTTTTGTCTTTTCCTGGGTTGTTGCTCCTGTTGAGCACTTATTTTGCTGTTGCCCAGCTGGTTTCCTTCCTTTGGTAAGGTTCCTTTCTTTGATGTGGAGACTGCGTTGCCTTTCGGCGCGGATGCGTTTCCCACCCCTCATGTTTGCACTGCTTTGGGACGTCCCCATATGTGACGAATATGAAGAGGCGGCGACTGTCGGAGGACGTAAGAGAAAACGGAATTTTTGTAAAATCTTACCTGTAAAATTCCTTTCTCTGAGTCCTCCGACAGTCGCCGCCCCCGCCCCTCTTTTGGGGTTTGAATGTATACTCTACTGCTATTCCACTAAAACTGAGATATGGTTGCAGGAAGTAGGAGGGTATTGACTGAGGGGACCACCCCTTGAGGGTGGGATATGTTAAAGCTTTATTGTTAACATATTCTGTTGCCTAGCTACTCCTTCGGAGCAAAGTCTAATACCCCATATGTGACGAATATGAAGAGGCGGCGACTGTCGGAGGACTCAGAGAAAGGAATTTTACAGGTAAGATTTTACAAAAATTCCGTTTTTTGACTTACCGTAAAATCCTTTTCTCTTAAGCTCATTGACAGACGCAGGACCCGCCCCTCTATTTTTGAGTTGGTTTGGGTTGAATTCTCTGACACTGCTTTGTTACATAACTGACATCCTGTAGCAGGGAGAGAGAGGATATACCCCCTGGGACTGCCCATAAGGTGTGGCCAGAAATTTTTTCCTGCCTAGTGTCCTACTCCTGTAGGGGGCAGTATATCCCTACTGATATTAATCAAGAAGTCTGCGTCTGTCAATGAGCTTAAGAGAAAAGGATTTTATGGTAAGTCAAAAATCCAATTTTTTGGAGGGCTCTAACCATGACATA
Source organism: Pelophylax lessonae (assembly GCF_965119305.1). Lineage (NCBI taxonomy): Eukaryota > Metazoa > Chordata > Amphibia > Anura > Ranidae > Pelophylax > Pelophylax lessonae. Next base: position 263,932,198 of record NC_138768.1, on the reverse strand, counting down.
TTAGGGCTTCATTTACAACCTTCCTTTTTTTTCTTATAGAAACATTTACATAAGTGTGTGGACATGCCCTGTGTTCAGATCCATTACCCCCCCCCAAAAAAAAAAAATCTGCATCTGAGGACATGCTCATACATGCATGTCCTATGCAGGTATTTGGAGGAGGAAGTATTTACTGATCATTACGCAGGAACTTTTGTCCTGCATTTAAAAAAAAAAAAAAAAAAACATGCTGCCCTGCAAGTAACTTTTGTCAGTCTAGCCTACAATACAATTTGACTTTAGTTTACTAACTTTTACATCACTCCAGTGTTGCTTTAACTGCTTCCCACCTGGGCTATTGTAAAATGACGGCTGGACGGGAACCCTATTGTTCTGGGAGGATGTCAGATGACGTCTTCCCCAGAATCTGCCTCACGTAGCTCCAGTAGCTGCACTCTAGAGCAGTCTGTAACCCGCTGTGCCCAATGGACGCAGCAGATTACTGATCAGTGTACCAGCCCGCTGCTGGTACCATGTGATCGCTGTGACTAATCACAGCAGATCACATAACGTTTGCAAACAATGAATGCCATAAATTGTGTTGCTAGCTGTGATTGGTCACAGTGTTCACATGGTACAGACAGGCCCATCACAACAATACACACTTTCAGTAAAAATGTTTGCTTGTAGCAGTGAAATACACTGCTATAAGCAATCATAGTGTTTAAAAAAATCCTGATCACTTCCCTAGAATAGTACAGTGTTACTATATAAAGTAACACAGTATTGCTCTGGTCACAGTATGTTAAAGAAAACCATTTTTATACATACTGTCACCAGTCCCTGGTCACCGTCACACCAGCTATATAATAACTATGTACTCCACTGGTGACTATATAAAGAATTTTCCAAAAAATTACAACTTCAAAAAGTGCGCCATGCCTCTTACTAAATACTTTGGACTGTCTACTTTCCAAAAGAGGTAATTTGGGGGATATTTGTACTGTCCTGGCATTTTCGGCCTCAAGAAATGAGATCGGCCGTCAGTACATCAAGATGGATCAGTTTTCAGAGATCTATATACACTGGGGAAAATAATTATTTGATCCCCTGTAGATTTTGTAAGTTTGTCCACTTACAAAGAAATTAAGGGTCTATACTTTTTATCATAGATGTATTTTAAATAATAGGGACAGAATATCAACCAAAAATCCAGAAAAAAAATATAAAACAAATGCTATAAATTAGGTTGCAGTTCAGCGAGTAAAATAAGTATTAGATCTCCAAGCAAAACATGACTTGGTGGAGAAACCCTTGTTGGCAAGCACAGAGGTAAGACGTTTCTTGTAGTGGGTGACCAGTTTTGCACACCTCTCAGGAGGGATTTTGGTCCACTCTTCTTTACAGATATTCTCTAAATCCTAATTTCTTGGCTGTCGCTTAGCAACTCGAAGTTTCAGCTCCCTCCATAAATTTTCTATAGGATTAAAGGTCTGGAGACTGACTCGGCCACTCCATGACCTTAATGTGCTTCTTCTTGAGCCACTCCTTTGTTGCCTCGGTGGTACGTTTAATCATTGTCAGGCTGGAAGACCCATCTTCAGTGTTCTGGCCGAGAGAAGAAGGTTCTCATCCGATATTTTACAATACATGGCCCTGTCCATTGACCCCTCAAGTCAGACCTGTACCTTTAGCAGAGAAACAGCCCCAAGGCATCATGTTTCCACCTCCGTGCTTGACTGTAGGGATGGTGTTCTTGGGGTCATAGTCAGCCTTTTACTTCCTCCAAACATGGCGAGTCAAGATAATTCCAAAGAGTTCAATTTTGGTCTCATCTGACCACAGCACTTTCTCCCAATCCTTCTCTGAGTCACTTAGACTTTGGCTGTACACGTCTTCTTAAGGAGGGGGACTCACCGTGTTAGGAGGAAGAAAAATGCTGACTATTACCTGAAGAACACCATCCCTACAGTCAGTCACAGAGGTGAAAACATTATGCTTTGGGGCTGTTTTTCTGCTAAAGGTAAAGACCGACTTTGCCGCATTGAGGGGCAAATGGATGAGGTCATGTATTGTAAAATCTTGGATGAAAACCTTCTTCTCTCAGCCAGAACACCGAAGATTGGTCTTTCTGCATGCCAATCACCCAAAATATACTGACAAGGCAACAAAGGAGTGGCTCAAGAAGAAGCACAATAAGGAAATGGAGTGGCCTAGCAAGTCTCCAGATCCTAATTCTATAGAAAATTTATGGGAGCTGAAACTTCGAGTTGCCATGCGACAGCCAAGAAACCTTTGGGATTTAGAGAATATGTAAAAGAACAGTGGACCAAAATCCCTCCTGAGATGTGTGCAAACCTGGTCACCAACTACAAGAAATGTGTGCTCTACAGACTAAATAATATACACTAGTTTGGGTTATTTTCACCAAAGAAGGCCTGGTTCACATCTATGCAGGTTGCAGTTGATGCATATTTATCACATACATTCCCCCCTGTGGTGTTTCAATCCCATTAAAAGAAAGCTCTATTACACTGAACAAAATTATAAACGCAACACTTTTGTTTTGCCCCCATTTTTCAGGAGCTGAACTCAAAGTTTGGGGACTTTTTCTATGTACATAAAAGGCCTATTTCTCTCAAATATTGTTCACAAATCTGTCTAAATCTGCTAGGCTGGCCATACATTATACAATTTTCTTGAAAATTACCTTCAACGATGTAGTACAAAGGCCTGCCTATTTGGATACAAGTGAAGGTGTTGTTTAGCTTTGACCTCATATTATGTGGTTTGTGGTAAATTTAACAATAGGTTGTGCAAAAAAATTGAACATGCATGGCCAGCCTTGCCATGCTGACTGCAGGAATGTCCTCCAGAGCTGTTGCCTGTGAATTAAATGGTCATTTCTCTACCATGAGCTGTCTCCAAAGGCGTTTTAGAGAATTTGGCACTACATCCAGCCAGCCTCACAACAGCAGACCACGTGTAACCACACCAGCCCAGGCCCTCCACATCCAGCATCTTCACCTCCAAGATCGTCTGAGACCAGCCACCCGGACAGCTGCTGCAACAATCGGTTTGCATAACCAAAGAATTTCTGCACAAACTGTCAGAAACCGTCTCAGGGAAGCTCATCTGCATGTTTATCAGGGTCTCCACCTGACTGCAGTTTGTCGTTGTAACCAACTTGAGTGGGCAAATGCTCACATTCGATGGCGTTTGGCACTTTGGAGAGGTGTTCTCTTCATGGATAAAACCCGGTTTTCACTGGACAGGGCAGATGGCAGACAGCGTGTATGACGTTGTGTGGGTGAGCGGTTTTCTCATGTCAATGTTGTGAATCAAGTGGCCCATGCTGGCGGTGGGGTTATGGTATGGGCAGGCATATGTTATGGACAACAAACAGGTGCATTTTATTGATAGCATTTTGAATGCACAGAGATACCGTGACGAGATCCTAAGGCCCATTGTTGTGCATCCACGACCATCACCTCATGTTGCAGTATGATAATGCATGGCCCCATGTTGCAAAGATCTGTACACAATTCCTGGAAGCTGAAAACATCCCAGTTCTTGCATGGCCAGCATACTCACCGGACATGTCACCCATTGAGCATGTTTGGGATGCTCTGGATCGGCTGATATGACCGCGTGTTCCAGGTCCTGCCAATATCCAGCAACCTCGCACAGCCAATGACGAGGAGTGGACCAACATTTCACAGGCCACAATCAACAACCTGATCAACCCTATGCGAATGAGTTGTGTTGCACTGCGTAAGACAAATGGTGGTCACACCAGATACTGACTAGTTTTCGGACCCCCCAATACAGTAAAACTGCACATTTTCGAGTGGCCTTTTATTGTGACCAGCCTAAGGCACACCTGTGCAATAATCATGTGGTCTAATCAGCATCTTGATATTCCACACCTGTGAGGTGGATGGATTTTCTTGGCAAAGGAGAAGTGCTCACTAACACAGATTTATGACCAATATTTGAGAGAAATATGCCTTTTGTGTACATAGGAAAAGTCTTAGATTTTTAAGTTCAGCTCATGAAAAACGGGGGCAAAAGTGTTGTGTTTATAATTTTGTTCAGTGTATGTGGGATAAAATTGGTATATGAGTACAGTGTTGCATACCTGTAAAATAGTTATTCAAAGTGTGAAGGCTGAAAGTTGGCTTGGGCAAGAAGGGGGTAAAAGTGTGTGGTATTGAAGTGCTTAAGTGTAATACACAGACACCTCAGCAGCCATATATATCTATTTTTTTTTTTTGCAAATAATACATTTCTATTTGGGGCTAATGATTAATTGAACAGAGCATTACTCTGTGAGAAAGAAGTGTATAAACTATATGGGGGGGGGGGGGGGGAGCTGCAGGTAAAAATGTCGAAGCAAATTCTCTGTCCTGGCATCTTGTGTTAAGTTAAAGGGATTATAAAGTCAGAAAGTTTTTTATTTTAATGCATCCCATGCATTAAGGTAAAAAAAACCTGTGTGCAGCAGCAGCCCCCCTAATGCTCACCTGACCCCCTCTCAATCCAGGGATGTCCATTACTGTCTCAGGTGTCCGGGACTCCCCTCCTCATTGGTTAAGACACAGCACCTGCTTCATTGTCGCCCACTGCTGTCAAAGTCAGTTAGCCAATGAGGAGACAGAGGGGGTGGGGCGGAACTACAGCGCCGTGACTGAATAGATACACAGAGCTTTTACTCATCTAAGGTGCCTCAGTAGCAAGCTGCTTGCTGTGGGGGCACTCAAAGGGAGGAAGGGGCCAGGAGAGCCAAAGAGGGACCCGAGCAGAGGAGGATCCGGGCTTCTCTGTGTAAAACCAATTGCACAGAGAAGGTAAGTTTTTAACATGTTTGTAATTTTTATTGAAAAAAAAAAAAAAAAGGAGACATTACAATCACTTTAACTCCGGTTAAGTTATTTCATAGAATCATGTGTAGTCTGAAGCTTGACATCACCGGCAGTGCCATAACTTTTGTAACTGGGTACAGTCTTGTGTATCTAAAGCCAAGAACAAAAATGCAATGTAGTATAGCTTATCGGTCCTTAAATGTGGTAGCTCCATTTTTTTTCTCAGGCTATTTTTCTCCTGCGGTTTACACACTACCTGTCCAAGGGTCAAGATGCTCACTGCACAATATCACCCTTTATCTCCAAAACAAAGGGGGAGGTGTTCTGTAGTTCAGATTTAGATAGAACTGATGACATCGCTTGGTATTTTGAGTGCAACAGGTTATGAGCTCATTGGATTTCTGGTAAATCAATGGCTATTTCACTGTACTTGCAGTGTTTTTAAAGAGTCAGATATAAAGAGATGTATGAAAAAAAAAAAAAATATTTTTTTTCTTTTTACCCTAAAATTGTACTAATATACCAATAATGTACCTTGGTTTCAGAAAAATACAAGCTTTCTTTGATTGTGAGAACTAGGCCTTACCTTAGCCCTTGCTTTATTAGAATGCTGCAACCTGGTATAGATACAGTGGGGAAAATAATTATTTGATCCCCTGCAAATTTCGTAAGTTTGCCCACTTTCATAAAAAATGAAGGGTCTATCATTTTTATCATTGGTGTATTTTAAATGATAGAGACAGAATATCAACCAAAAATCCAGAAAAAAACACATGATACAAATGTTATAAATTGAGCTGCAGTTCAGTGATTAAAATAGGTAAGTGCAAAACATGACTTAGTACTTGGTGGAGAAATCCTTGTTGGCAAGCACAGAGGTAAGATATTTCTTGTAGTTGGTTACCAGGTTTGCACACATCTCAGGAGGGATTTTGGTCCACTTTTCTTTACAGATCTTCTCTAAATCCTTAAGGTTTCTTGGCAGTCGCTTGGCAACTAGAAGTTTCAGCTCCCTCCATACGTTTTCTGTAGAATTAAGGCTGGAGACTTGCTGAGCCACTCCATGACCTTAATGTGCTTCTTCTTGAGCCACTGCTTTGTTGCCTTGGTGGTACATTTGGGTCATTGTCATGCTGGGAGACCCATCTTCAGTGTTCTGGCAGAGGGAAGAAGGTTCTCATCCAAGATTTTACAATACATGGCCCCGTCCATTGGTCCCTCAATGTGGCAAAGTTCGCCTGCACCTTTAGCAGAGAAACAGCCCCAAAGCATAATGGTTTCACCTCCCTGCTTGACTGTAGGGATGGTGTTCTTAAGGCTTATAGTCAGCATTTTTCTTCCTCCAAACATGACGAGTCAAAGACAAAGAGCTCAATTTTAGTCTCATCTGACCACAGCACTTTCTCCCAATCATTTAAATGTTCATTGGCAAACTTCAAATGGGCCTGTACATGTGCCTTCTTGAGGAGGGGGAGTATGCGGGTGCTCAACGATTTCAATCCATGGCAGCAAATTGTGTTACTAATGGTTAGTTTGGTAAAATACACCCATGGTAAAAATGATAGCCCTTTAATTTCTTTATAAGTGGGCAAACTTACAAAATCTTCAGGGGATCAAATAATTATTTTCCCCATTGTATGAGACTGAGAAACCAGTAAGACACAGAAAGGAGTTTACCAGCTGATCTCATTAGCACACACCCTTCACCCATCAACTAGGTTTTCACAGTATCTCACCATGCGTGCATTTGCCTGGTTTCCCCAGCATTTTTGCCATGTGTAGGACAACTCATTGAAATCAACAGGCTGACCTATGTGCACTTCAGGAAAAACGAGGCAAAAAACTGGCGCTCCCAGGTGTGAGTGGAGCCTGAAAGTGAAATGAGTGCGTTTACACAAAAACAATGAGGCTCCATTCACATCTGTGTGTTTCCAAACACATGGCAAACCACATAGAAATGCATGCTTTGCTGTGGGTTTCAGAAACACACTGCAAACCCACTAATGCCTCGTTTCCACTGAGTGGTACGGTACAGTACACATTGCGTTTCCACTGCCAATAGTACCCTTTCATGATAGGCGTGGTGTAGCAGGAAAGCTGTGATAGAGAATTCTCTGTCAACCAAAGTTCTGCAGAGTGTAGCTCCACCCAGTTGGTACGGTACTAATGTTCTTGGTACCTCAACAAAAGGGTACCAAAAAAGTGGTACGGTACGGTTCGGAATTAGGGTACCATTAATAATGGAAATGGCTTAAATAGCGTACCGTACCGAACCATACCAGAAAGCTCAGTGGAAACGGGGCATAAAAAGCACGGTAACAAATGCACCACACTCCAGCCTAAAAAAAACATTCTGGAGCTTCTTTGCTGCAATTGTTGGTCTGCCCTATGCGCGACAAGCAGAAATGCTCCAAAATAAGAAAAAATGTGCAGGGACATAAGTTCTTGCTATGTGAAAATGTGAATGGGGCCTGACAGGTGAGTGTCTCCATCCACTCCTTCCTATGTACTTGTATAAAGCTGGCCATATATTATGCAATCTGATTGTACAATCTCAATTTCCTTTATACTCACTAGAACTATGGAACAGGAGAACCCACCTGAACAACCTATCAATTTGTATCAAATCATGCAGACTCTTGCACTACATAGCTAATGGAAGAGCTAAAGAAGATTGTACAATTGGATTGTAATGTGTATGGTCATCTTAAGGGAAAAAATAGGTGGTGGTATAGTAATGAGGGAAGTGTGGTCGAGACTAGTAATGCACTCCCTGTCACACCCTTTCCTGTGATGCAAAAAGACAGAGAATGATGAGAACCGACCTACAGGAAGTGATGCAACCAGAATGATTTAAAATTCAAACAAACATAAAATTTCAAACCTTTTGTGGATAAGGTGAGAGATAAGAACACTGGAATTGCTGAGCCAGAAATATTACAAAAGGATTTGATGAAAAGTGAAATTTTGCCCAAAAAGGTTAACTTAGCCTTTAAAAACTTTAAATTTTCTGATCAAAAAAGCTAAATGTACCTATGTATTTTATTTGAAGGGGGGTGTACGTGACCAGTGTTCAAATGTGCCACATCCCTAATATACGATGCAAAGAGAGGGGTTCCCCTAAATGGGACTTTTAAGGCACAGAAGTATATAATTTAGTCAATGAATTTCAAAAGGTGATATTTTATTAAATGTGTGTAAACAATAAAGAATAAAAACATATACAAGCTTGACCAGATGACAGTAATACAACCAAACACTAGAACTTTAACCCGACATGTTTCGAAGATAATAACTTTCTCTTCTTCTTCAGGGGAAGCTCAAGTAAGTGCTAAGGTTGATAGTATCTGGGCTTAGTAGCTTGTAAAAGGATTAAAACCAATCGGCTGGGCTTGATCTGACTAGCGGTGTGGGCTGCTGATGTAATTATGCAGGTAGAATGATAAGGCAAGGGAGCTCAGGTGTGAGTCTCTCACTGCAGGCATCTGAAGTCCAACAAAATTAGGAAGCCAGAGCAGGTGCCATAACCAGTCCCCTCCACTGTTGTTGTATATGCCAAACAACTTTTAGGATGTTTGGTCAGATATGCAGATCCTCTCCAGCGAGCAGACAGCAAAAACTGTGCTATTCATTAAACATTTACATTCTGTAATGACACCTTTTTACACTTTCCCGACAGGACACAAAGTTGCGTGTTAGGCTGCTTTCGCATTGATCTGTTTTTCTTCCGCTTTTGCATTAAAAAAAGCGGAAGAAAATCGCATGATCATTAAAAGCCTATGGAACTCTTACTCTGATTTTTCGGGTCCGCTGTGTTTTGGAAAATCCTGCTTGCTGCTTGTGCAGTAAAAAAATGCATCAAAAATGCAACTCCATATTGAAATAAATGGAAACCACATAAAAAATATGGGCAAACACGCACCCGCGGTTGCATTTTTGGTGAGTTTTTGAGTTAGCCCAGGTTCACACTGCACACTTCAGTCCAACTTTATGTGGCTTTTTACACTCTATGGCATTAAAGTCGGACCAAGTAGTGCAGTTTTCTAAAGTCAGAGCGATTTGTGTCGGATGAGTTAGGACAGCTCTCATAGGGAAATATATAAGTTGGATCCCATGTTGCACCAGTGTGAACCAGGCATAACGTCATAGGTGCAAAACACACCTGAATGTGGAAAAATGCATATGCGTTTTTAGCACATCTTTGCAATGGAGAAGTGTGAAAGTAGCCTACCTAAATGTAATTTCAGTGCAGATCAAGACACGAACAGCATCAAAATCACCTTTTTTATTTCTTTAGTTTTTCATAAACTTCTGTTACCTTTAGCTTTCTAGAGACACTAGATCCATGCTTCTAAATAAAGGAAGCAAAATACATAAAAAGAAGAGCTATAACACTTCCATAGAAATTAAATGAAGTCGCTCTTCATATTCAGCTCAAAGTTAGTCTTCTTGTTTAGGATTATCTATCCAATGGCAGGTGCCAGTCTGCAGGAGGACGCTTCCTCATTGTCCACACGGGATTGTTCTGTTTTTCATTCTGCCGAGCCTTCTCACTCTGCAGTAGAGCTTCCTGAAGATATATTTTAAAAATATAATATGTCATTATTAAATCTTCAATATGTTTTCAAACGATTGCTCTACTCCAGGCTACTCCCCTCTGCCCCCAACCTCCCAGCTGTAAGAAGCAGGCTCTTCTTGGTCATAAGCTGTCAAACCTGCAACAATTCAATGCTCCAAAAAGGGAAAGCCACTTTCGAGAAAAGCCACCTTTAGTTGATTAAAGCGAAACGAGTGCCAGGTAACAATTCTTACATGTTTCACTCCGTAAGGGAACTTAAAAGGTATATCCACTTTTGTGGGAAAAATATTGCAAAAAAAAAAAAAAGATATATATATAATAGCTATAGCACATACAAATGTGGCGCAGGCCATATTGTAACTTTGTCTTATGAAAGATTACCTTTTTGCTTCAATCTGCAGCGCTGTAAGTATCTATAAAATTCAATGCAATATGGCAACTTTGTATGGAACGCCCCAGAGATGTGATTCCAAGCTTGTGTGATTGGCTCCCTGATTTTCCCTTAAGTCTGCATTAGGAATCAAGTCAGATTTTAAGCACCCCCGCAGCAAAAATGTCAGTTTGAGTGAGATGCTCCCAAAAGGTTAATCACTTCTAAAGGAATGCAGACCCTGTCACTCTCCTCATTAGAGCTCTGCAAGTGCATCAGCTGATCAAAAATGAAAAAGTCACTCCCATTCAGAATCAGTCCTGCACACGACTTAATCTAACAAAGTTATTCCTTAAAAGCAGAAACAAGTAGGTTAAAATCCTTGTTATATATAGATCACACTGAGGGGATGTTTTTTTTTTTCCTAACAAAAGTAGAGTTACTCTTGGGTTTCAGTGGTTATACCGGGATGATGGCTGCACCTACAGGCATCATCCCGGTACCATTATTTTCAGCCGGCGAGTCTGTAGAAGGCAGAAGTGATCCAAGTAGCTAATTAGCCACTCGATCACTTTTGCGGGTGGCGGAAGGGGGTCCCTGGGCTCTCCGGTCCCATCGTGGAGGCCAGCGGCGATGGCTGCCTGTGACAGTGAAAGACGAACTGACATAGTTCCCCTCTCCCTGCAACCCTGGAAACTGGGAACGATGAGTATTCGTCACTTCCGGTTCCACCCCCTTGTTTACCTGTCCACCAGCGGCCAGAGAAGCAGCAAATCAGACCGATCTCGGTTCAATCTGCTGGATGGGGGGCCAGAGGAGAGATCTGGGGTCTAATAGACCCCAAATCTGTCCATAAAGATGACCTGTCATGGCCCATGCTATCACAAGGGATGTTGTTCATTCCTTGTGATAGCAATAAAGTTTGTACAAAAAAAAAAGAAATGTAAAAAAAAAAAAGAAATGTAAAAAAAAAAAGTGCAAAAAAACAAATAGGATTTTTCCTGAAACTTACCTGTAAAATCCATTTCTTGGAGTACATCACAGGACACAGAGCAACCATATTCATTACTATCTGGGTTATATGCCACCTATAGGTGAATGGGCACTGGAAACCAATTAAGACAGGAAGTCCCCCTCTATATAACCCATCCTATACAGGAAGTACCTCAGTTTTGTAGCAAGCAATAAACATCCGAGACAAGGGTGAGGGACCTCTGTGTCCCATGATGTACTCCAAGAAATACATTTTACAGGTAAGTTGTAGGAAAAATACATATTTCTTTTTCAAATTCTTTATTGAAATATTTAAAAGCAACAAAAACAAATGCCACATGCGGCAACATTAGAAAGTGCAGCATGACAGAAACAAAACTGACTGTAGATCAGGGAGAAAAGCATTATCTAGCAAAAAACTTAAACCATCAACATATCAAAAGGAGATACATTAAAAGGAGGGTTTGTGTAATCACTTACGCGTGTAAGCCAACAAAGTGCAGTCACAATGCACGTCAGCACCGAGATAGAGTTGTGGGTCATAACATCTACATACAGATGAGTATCTAGGTAAGTGTGCCTCGGAATACAGTGCGTGAGGTAAATACATTGAAAAATCTTTTCTCACCGGAAAAACACAATGATGAGTAAAAGTCACACAGGGGTAGAAGGAAGTTGTATAACGTATGTGATAGGGAGAGCGGGGGGGGACACATGGGGGGGGGGAAGAAGGGTGGGGACAGGGGTAAAGTGGCGGGAAGCAAGACAGCAGCTAAGCGGATAAGGGGGACAGAAAAAAGGAAGGGAACATAGGGGGGGGGTCCGGGTGGATCCCGTGCGGCCTTCCGAGTCCACTGTGTTTGAGGCTCAGGCAGCGTCCTGTAGGGCCCTGCCCTCATCCGAAAGGATGAAATACATATTTCTTTATTGTAGATAACGGGACACAGAGCAGCCATATTCATTACTATCTGGGACGTCCCAAAGCAATGCACTTGAGCGGAGGGGGACACCATAAAAATACCGCCATCAGGCCACAAAAGATCTACATAGCTGCCTGCAGAACACTGCTGCCAAATGCAGACACTTCTTGGGGCTTAACATCCACTTGATAGAATCTAGTGAACGTATGTTTTGGAAGACCAAGTAGCGGCCTTGCAAATCTAAGTCATAGAAGTCTGATGGTGAACTGCCCAAGAAGGACCTATTCTTCTGGTAGAATGTGCCTTTACCGAAAAAGGTGGAACCTTCCCTTTTAAGACATATGCCTGGATAATACCCTGGCAAATCCATACCCTCTTCTGTTTGAGGATTTGGAAAGAAGAAAGGCAGTATTAATGTCCTGATTTGAATGAAAAGCGGACACCACCTTGGGCAAAAAATCACCCTAACTTGATGTAAAATCAAGAATGGCTCTTTACAAGAAAGAGAGGCTAATTCCGATACTCTTCTGGCTTAAGTTACTACAACCAAAAAGACTAATTTTTTGGTCAAAAGAACCAGAGGAATATGCCGCATGGGCTCAAAAGTCTGTTTCTGTAAAACTGCCAGCACCAAAATTAGATCCTAAGGACACAATGATGGCCTCACTGGCAGAAGCATATGTAGCACCCCTTGAACGAAGGTTTGAACTAAGGAATGTGCAGCAATCAGTCTCTGGAAAAAAATCAACAAGGCTGAAATTTGACCCTTAATAGTGCCTAAGGCTAACTTCATATCTACCCCTACTTGCAAGAAGGCTAGAATTCTCCCAAAGACATATTTACAGGGATGCCATTTCCTGGCCTCACACCAGGAAATTAAGACTTCCAGACTCTGTAATAAAAGCCTCTAGAGACTGGTTTTCTAGTGTTTATTAGGGTAGAGACTGCAGGGCCAGATATACCCTGCTCCTTCAAGATCCAGGCTTCAATAGCCAAGCCGTTAAGTTTTTAGAGACTGTAAAGCAGGATGGAATATCAGGCCCTGAGAGAGGGGAACTTCCTGTCTTAATTGGTTGCCAGTGTCCATTCACCTATAGGTGGCGTATAACCCAGATAGTTATGAAAATGGCTGCTCTGTGTCCCATGATGTACGATAAAGAAAACATTTTTTGTACAGAATAAAAAATAAAAATTGAAAGCGCCACCGTCCCACCATGGTTAAGTAAACGGTGATCGCACCACACATGTGAGGCATTGTTGCGAATGTCAGAGCGAGAGCAATAATTCTAGCACCAGACTTTCTGTGCCACTCTAAACTGGTAACCTGTAAAGACGTTTAAAGCGTCACCTATGGAGAATTTTAAGCACCGTAGTTTGCCGCCATTCCACAGGCAGACGCAATTTTAAAGCGTGACATGTTAAGTATATATTTAACTGATGTAACATCATCTTTTACACTATACAAAAAAATTGGGCTAACTTTATGGTTTTCATTTTTTTCTCTTATTCATGAATGTTTTTTTTCCAAAAAAACTGCGTTTGAAAAACCACTGCGCAAATACCGTGTAACATAAAAAAATACAACACACCCTTTCATTCTATAGGGTCTCTGCTAAAAAAAATATATATATAATGTTTGGGTGTTCTTTTTTCTAGCAAAAGAAAAAGTCGATTTTTACATGTAAGAGCGAAGTGTCAGAATAGGCTTGGGAAGGAGGTGGGTAATTATAGGGTCCTATGAATAAGCTCCTTTGAGCAGTGAAATGCATGAGCATAGTTTCCTGGCACCAGGGGGAATATAGGTGAATCACTTTGACTGATGTACGTACAGTTAATATAACACAACCCTGTTAAAATGTGAGGCTTCTGTGATGTAAAAAATAATGAGACAAAGATAAATAATTTCAGAAATTTTTCAAACCTTTAATGTGACCTATAAAATGTACAACTCAACTGAAAAAAAAAAAACAGATTTTTTTTTTTAGTTGGGGGAGGGTAAAAATAAAAGAAAATAATGTGGTTGCATAAGTGTGCACACTCTCATATAACTAGGGATGTATAATTAAGCAATCACGTTAAAACTCATGTTAAAATAGGAGTTAGTACACACCTACCAATGTTTAACCACTTGCCTACAGTGCACTTTCACCCCCTTCCTGCCCAGACCGATTTGCAGCTTTCAGCGCTCTCACACATTGAATGACAATTACTCAGTCATGCAACACTGTACCCATAAAAAAATTTGTGTCCTTTTCTTCACACAAATAGAGCTTTCTTTTGATGGTTTTTAATCACTACTGGGTTTTTTATTTTTTGTGCTATAAATAAAAAAATACAGAAAATATTGTGAAAAACACATTTTTCTTTGTTTCTGTCATAAAATTTTGCAAATTAGTAATTTTTCTTCACAAATTTTGGCCAAAATTTATATTGCTACTTATCTTTGGTAAAAATAACCCAAATAAGTATATATTATTTGGTCTTTGTGAAAGTTATAGAGTCCACAAGCTATGGTGCTAATCATTGAAAATTGATCACACTTGATCACGCCTGATGTACTGAATCTCATTTCTTGAGACACTAAAAAGTCAGGAAAGTACAAATAACCCCCAAATAACCCCTTTTTGGAAAGTAGACATTCCAAGGTATTTAATAAGGGGCATGGTGAGTTTTTTGAAGTTGTAATTTTTTTCCCACAATTCTTTGCAAAATGAAGATTTTTTTTTGTTTTTACTTGTAATAGAAATAGGCATGACAGGTCCTCTTTATTGTGCGATCTGGGGTCAAAAAGACCTCACAACTACACTAAAAAAGAAAAAAAGAAAAAATTGTTGAAAAAAAAAAAAAAAAAAAAAAGCGGCCCTTTAAACCGGTTGCTAGGCAACGACTTTTGACGTAGCTCCGGTCCTCCAAGACCATAGAGTCGAGTGAGGGCCATCTTGCCCTCACTCGACTTCCTGTCTCTGAGGATCAGGGACCGGATAGTTTTCCCCGCTGCCGGCGGGTCCGGTAAGCTGGGAAAACGTCTGGGACGCGGCGGGAGGGTGCACCTCTTCCCCTGCACCGTAAGGGTAATTCCGCAGTGAATCCGCCACTGGGACCACCCTTATCTGAAAGCCGACCGCCCGCCGTTCACATGTGAGCGTAGCAATCGTGGGCAGAATCACCGCGATTCTGCTGGCGATCCGGAAATCATTGCAAATTGCGGGGCGCCTGTGCGTTGCCGTGATTTGCAATAGCACCCCCAACGCTGTGCGATGTTGGCGCGATTTCCGCCTGCCGAATCACGGTAACATCGCGCAAACAACTCATGAGGCCCCAAAGAAGCTCTTGTACCTTTTTTGGGCGTCATGCGTTGTTTGCGCGATGTTACCGCGATTCGGCAGGCGCAAATGGCTGATGAGGTGACTGTTGGGTGACAGGTGCAATTGGGGGGGGCTGAGGAATGTGTGGGGACAAGTTAATTTGTGTGCTTTTACTTTGACAGGTACACAGAGCAGTAACTCACTGTTTCTGGCTCTGCTCTCCTCACACTGGAAACTGTGTGAGGGGAGAAGAGCTAGTAACAGTGAGTTACTGCTCTGTGTTTACATTTTGTGATCGGCTGTGAATGGATTCACAGCCGATCACATAGTAAACAGTCACTGTCAGTGACTGTTTACTACTGCCGGTGACTAGCTGTGTTCCTAGGGAACACAGAGCCACCAACATGACCGCGCATGCGCGGTCATCTTCTGCGCTCCTCTATTGTGATCGGCTGTGTCATTGGAACACAGCCGATCACGTGGGAAACAGCCATGCCCATTGGCTGTTTCCCCCCTGCCGGTGACGGGCTGTGTCCCGGGGACACGCCGACACCGGCAGTGCAGGGCGGCGCGCACACGATCGCGCGCCTGCCCTGCCTGAATGGCCCGCCGTCATAACAATGGTCGCACCGCTCCGCCGTAATATGATGGCGGGCGGGCGGCAACTGGTTAAAGTGCCTCTGATTAACCACAAATAAAGTTCAACTGTTCTAGTAGGTCTTTCCTGACATTTTCTTAGATTCATCCTACAGCAAAAGCATGGTCTGCAGCGAGCTTTCAAAGCATTTTAGGAATCTCATTGTTAAAAGGTATCAGTCAGGAGAAGGGTACAAAAGAAATTCCAAGGCAATAGATATACCATGGAACACAGTGAAGACAGTCATCATCAAGTGGAGAAAATATGGCACAACAGTGACATTACCAAGAACTGGAATTCCCTCCAATATTGATGAAAAGACAAGAAGAAAACTGGTCAGGGAGGCTGCCAAGAGGCCTACAGCAACATTAAAGGAGCTGCAGGAATATCTGGCAAGTACTGGCTGTGTGGTACATGTGACAATCTCCCCTAATCTTTATATGTCTGGGCTATGGGGTAGAGTGGCAAGACAGAAGCCTTTTCTTTCGAAGAAAAACATCCAAGTTCGGCTAAATTTTGCAAAAACACATCTGAAGTCTCCCAAAAGCATGTGGGAAAATGTGTTATGGCCTGATGAAACCAAGGTTGAACTTTTTGGCCATAATTCCAAAAGATATATTTGGCACAAAAACAGCACTGCGTATCACCAAAAACACCATACCCACTATAAAGCATGGTGGTGGCAGCATCATGCTTTGGGGCTGTTTTTCCTCAGCTGGAACAGGGGCCTTAGTCAAGATAGAGGGAATTATAAACAGTTCCAATTACCAGTCAATATTGGCATAAAAACTTCAGGCTTCTGCTAGAAAGCTGAACATGAAAAGGAACTTCCTCTTTCAGCATGACAACGACCCAAAGAATACATCCAAATCAACAAAGGAATGGCTTCAACAGATTAGAGATTTGGAATGGCCCAGCCAGAGCCCAGACGTAAATCCAATTGAAAATCTGTGGGGTGATCTGAAGAGGGCTGTGCACAGGAGATGCCCTCGCAATCTGACAGATTTGGAGTGTTTTTGCAAAGAAGAGTGGGCAAATATTGCCAAGTCAAGGTGTGCCAAAGCATGTTGGACTCATACCCAAAAAGACTGAGTGCTGGAATAAAATGAAAAGGTGCTTCAACAAAGTATTAGTTTAAGGGTGTGCACACTTATACAACAATATTATTTTAGCTTTTTATTTTTACTTCCCTCCACCTAAAAGATTTCAGTTTGTTGTTCAACTAAGCTGTACAGTTTATAGGTCACATTAAAGGTGGAAAAAGTTCTGAAATGATTTATCTTTGTCATTTTTTACATCACAGAAACCTGACATTTTAACTTTTTATATATATATATGTCCTCATTGGGAAGTGGGTATACCATGACCTTTGCTGCAGCTATGATCCTTGTGTCATTCTTTTCACCTGGCCATTCTCTACTAAGTAAAAGCAATTGAGTAGCTATAGTAGTCAATCTAATTGATCTCAGTTTCGGTTGCTTTGGAGAAAAGAGGAGAGATCTGCGGGCTAATTGACCCCCAGATCTCTACATTAAGAGGACCTATTTTGATAGCAATAAAGTTAAATAAAAAATAAAAAAAATGAAAGACAGTGTAAAATGTTTTAAATAGAATATATTTAGAACAAATTTTTAAAGTGTTACCGCCCCCACACGCAAATGTGACTGCGTACGCAGTTCCCGCACACATATGTAAACGGTGATTGCACCACACGTGAGGTATCGTCACAAACGTCAGAGTGAGAGCAATTATTTTAGTGCCAGCACTCCAATTTGGCAACCTGTAAAAGCTTTTAAGAGAATCACCTGTGGAGATTTTTAGGTACTGTAGTTTGTTGCTATTCCACAGGTTTACACAATTTAAGAGTGACATGTTAGGTATCTATTTACTCAGTGTAACATCATCTTTTATATTTTACCAAAATAATGGTTTTATATTGTGTTTGTGTGCACTTCATTATAGTGTATGTTTTCCCGAAAATTTGCATTTGATAAAATGCTGCACAAATATCCTGTCACATAAAAAATTACAACAACCACCTTTTTATTCTCCAGGGACTTTGCTTTCAGAAAATATATATACAGTAGTTTGGAGTTCTCAGTCATTTTCTAGCAAAAAAAAAAATGCAGATTTTTACATGTATGTGAGAAATGCAATTGGCCCGGGTTTGATATTACTTTCTGCTACAAAACATTCCCAATAAAAAAAAATAAAAAAATCCAATTTTTTTTCATCATTTTAGGCCAATATGTATTCTGCTACAAATTTTTGGTAAAAAAAAATCCCAATAAGTGTATATTGATTGGTTTGGGCAAAAGTTATCGTGTCTACAAACTAAGGGAAAGATTTATGTCTTTTTTATTTATTTATTTTTTACTAGTAATGGCGGCGATCAGCAATTTTTAGCAGAACTGCGACATTGCGGCGGACAGATCAGACATTTAACTGATACTTTTAGGGGGACCAGTGACATTACTACAGTAATCAGTGCTAAAAAAATGCACTGTTACTGTACTAATGACACTGGCAGGGAAGGGGTTAACACCAGGGGCGATCAAAGGGTTAAGTGTGTCCCTAGGGGGTGCTTTCTAACTGTGTGGGGGATGGACTCACTGGGTGAACACAGAAGAAACCTGTATGCCGTATTTACATCAACAGACCGCCTTCTGTCTCCATGGGGAGCGATTGCATCCACCGGAACCGCTGATTGGCTCCCCCTGTGGCCAATCGGCACGTGCGCGTGCCACCACTAGCTGTCTCACGAAGGGACGTAGAGGTACATAGTTTTGCGGGACAGAGCCGACCTGCCGCCGTAAAAGTGTGGCGACTGGTCGGCAAGTGGTTAACATATTTTTTGCCAGCATTTCCTTCATTTAATACTTTAAGATCCTCGACAATGCTGCTACAGCTGGTCCCTACTATAACAGCTATCCAGCTCAGCCTATCCTTAGCTTGGCCTTTGGAGTGTTGTGACCTTACCACTAGACTAAATGTTGTGCTGTAGAAGTGATCATCGGGTATTGGGCACCTAAGGGATTAAAGAAATTCTAAAAGGCAAGACTTTTGTTTTATCCTGCATTGAGGTAAAACAAAATAGACACAAGCAGGAGTGGGAGCCATAGGCTGTCAGTCAAATCAAGTGGGGAGGTGTGGCCAAGAAGTACTGTGTGCACAAGGCTTGCTAAGGGGACACCTGCAGGAAGAGGAGGAGAACTGCCAAAGAAAAGGTAAAGGACTGGCTCAGGGCACTATATTCACACAGAGCAAGTAGAACATCTTTTTATTTTTATTACAAAAAAAAAAAAAAAAATTGCATTTAGAATCACTTAAAGCGGAGTTCCGGGCACAGAAGTGATTTTTTACTAAACATACCCCCGGGACAGTCAGGGCTAGCACATTCCACAATGGCTAGCCTCTGATCTGTCCCGGTTCGCACTTACCTTTTAGAAGAAATACTTACTTATAAAATTTCTTCCGCAGCGTTTCCATCTCTCTTGTGGGCAGCTGAAGCTGGCGCGGTCCTCTTCTGTGTCTTCTTCCGCATCTTCTTGTCCCAGAATGCGCCTGCACCGGCCCCTCTCGTCACTTCCGGTGCGGCGCTGCATTCCTCCACAGCTTCTGGGCATGCCCAGAAGCTGCTTAGCAGGGGAATGCGGCGTCGCCCGGAAATGACGAGCGGGGCCGATGCCTCTGCATTGATTCCTGGGAGCTATGACGTTCAGCTCCCAGGAATCATAGCGAGACAGGAAGTGACGGGGTGAGCCGCGGCTCCGAGGGAGGAAGTACTCTGAGGGGAGTATCTTCGATCTTCATTTACCAGGTAAGTAAACAAAAAAAAAAAATTAACTATCCAATTCCTTTTCAGGTGAGGTCTACCTAGCGGAGGGGCACAAAAAAAAAATATTGTTTTTGTGCCCGGAACTCCGCTTTAATGCTTTGGAGATTGTGTACTGAGTGTAAGTGTTGATCAAACACTCGCTCTCTCACCATTCAGCGTAGAGAAAGAATCTCTATATGCTTCTCCTGCATTGCAAAGAGGCACAAAAAACTCTGATTTTAAGTCTGTTCTTACTAATACAGTGACCGCGGTCATCTCAGGCCTTTGACCCTCACTTGATACCAGCAGTTCTGTTTGTAACTGAGGCTTGGCTTCACACTCCCTAAACTTATGTTGCCTTATGGACAGGTCATTGCAACAGTCTGATTCTAGACAAAACAAGAGATGCTGGGTACACCCAGCTTACATTCTATTAAGGGCTCCAGTTCAGCTTGTAGTGTGCCCTCTTGTTTGGCCAACATCTGCAGCCTGGAATCATGCCCTTTGTTCCTGAAGTCTGTCCCATCTTTGGCATCTTCCCTAGGACTGTCAGATGTGGCTGCCCCCTCTGCCTTTTCAAGGAGGTTTTTTTTTTATTATTATAAATCCTTTATTCAAGAGAAAACAGTCCAAATATATTACAGACAGGTAGGACAGGACATCATAAGATATCAATACAAATTAAGGTATGTGTGATATGAATATAGCCATCTTCCCTCTCAAATTACCGTACCTTTTTATTTATTTGAAAGGTCTAAGAAGTATCTTATGAGAATGGGTAAAACTGAATTAGGGGTAGGAAGGAAAGGGAGAGTGCTGGGGAGAGGGCATTCCAAGGAGGTTGTAAAGGCTAAGTTCACCATTTACAAAAAATAAATAGGAACCTGTAAAGCATTGCACCCAGGATCAGCAGATCGCAGGTGCAATGCAAGGCTTTAAAAACTGTCAGTGTAGCTGTCTGGTGTTACCTTGTAGGGGTAGGCAGTTACTAAATGACAGGAAGCATCAATAAACTACCTAGAGCACTAATTAGCATCCTGGTAGTTCACTGCAAGCCATCAGCCACAATGGCTGATGGTAGTTGCACTTACCCCATTCACAGAACTCTGTGAATAAATGATGCAGCCGGAAGGGCGGAGCCCCATGCAGCTGCTTTTTTTTTACATTGTGACAGCGAGTGTGGGGATAAGATCCCCAGCTTGCTGTCACAACAGGGGCTGCTCATTTAGTGACGTTACACCCTGGATACAGGTTTAACATGTAACACGTTATAATAGGTGAACTTAGCCTTTAAGACAGGGGTGTTTTTTCTGCCAAGGGCCATTTGGGTATTTATAAAATCATTCGGGGGCCATACAAAATTATCAACTTAAAAATGTGCCTGTTATATTTGGTCAAACATTTAATTAACTCACCCCTAATGTGATGTCTGCAACTGCTTCTCTTTGGTGAGCTGTGTGATGTTAGCAGGTATTGATGATGTTGCTACTTGCAACTGGTTTTCCAGGTTTGCGTCAGTTAGTCTGGAGCGCAGTCGACTCTTTGTGGTGGTAAGTTTTGAAAAGAACTGCTGGCTGGTACTGCTGGTGGGTATAGCTGGCTGGTACTGCTGGTGGGTAAAGCTGGCTGGTACTGCTGGTGGGTAAAGCTGGCTGGTACTGCTGGTGGGTAGGTACTGCTGGCTCTGGTTGGTACTGCTGTGTGTGCTGCTGGCGGGAAATGCTGGCTAGCAGCAGCGCCGCGCTGGAGGAAGAGGCGATGTTTCCTGTATTGGTCACAGGCGGAGTGCATTTGATATCACTCCGCCTGTGACTCACTCAGACTGTCAGAACGGAGTCTAAACTATACAGGAAGCACTGGCTCCATTCTGACAGATCAGCTGAGAGACACAGACTCAGCTGCATGGGGGGCCAGACCAAATGACATTGAGGGCCGCATACGGCCCCCCGGCCATAGGTTCCCCACCCCTGCTTTAAGACAAAACCAGAGAAAATCCCCAGCTCAACTCACCAACCAGTCTGCTTACCATCCGAATTACCTGTCCAACAGTATGCGTTAAAAACAGGGCTTTAGTTAGCACACATTTGCAAGGGTAAGGACTGCAAGTAATACAGGGTGCCTTCAAGGGGCCTTGCAGTTTACGCATGCATTTGCAAATGTGTTCTAACCAAACTAGGGCTGCACGATATTGGAAAAAAAAGTACATTGCGATATTTTTTTTTCGAT
Source organism: Pelophylax lessonae (assembly GCF_965119305.1). Taxonomy (NCBI): domain Eukaryota; kingdom Metazoa; phylum Chordata; class Amphibia; order Anura; family Ranidae; genus Pelophylax; species Pelophylax lessonae. The sequence continues at coordinate 263,910,507 of NC_138768.1, read as the reverse complement.
ATATATATTGCGATATTGAGAGGAAATCATGGAAGTATTGCAGCAGGGCAGCCTTCTTCTGATTGTAATTGCAGATTGCACCATACAGCCAGGGCAGGCCAGGGTTAATGTTATTGTAGGGACTGACAGTGACAGTCAGTGTGGATTAGGCACAGTCGGAACTCAGTGGTGGCAGGAGGTAGAAGAACACAAGCCTGACATGACATCCATCCACGGTGTACCGACCCTGTATCTCTGAGTCAAAAATCTGGTTCTAAGTTTCTTTAGCCCCTACCAGATAAACATCCCTCTGAGTTGCAGTCTTCCATTACTCCCAAACTGAAAAAAGACCATTTTGACTCTTGTTGATGCAATGAACTCCATTTAAAACAGGAAGATGAGCCAGCTGCTATGACTAGTGCTGCTTGCAGCCTGGGCTCTTTCAGAGTACCTAAAGACTCCACTTGCATCAACGATTAGCCATGCTGGGAATTCCAGCAGCAATTGTCTACTGATTCCTGTGGCTGGAACTAACAGCTGCGTGTGGATAGCTATGGCCACCGAATCACTACACTGCAAAGACAGGATGTTGGCGACCACAGCTTTTTATGACTGTTTGCACAGCCAGTGCTTACCTGCAGCAATTGTGGCTGGATGCACATAAAGTGGACAATTTCAATCCAACAAATTAGAACTGATATATGCCAAACAGAAAGCTACATCCAAAAACATGTTTCATATCTCACCTTGGCTGCCTGGCTTTTTATCCTTTCCCACTCTTTGCATGCTGTATAGTCTGCTTTCCACTGCTGGCAATCTGGTTTTCCTCCATGAGTGTAGTAGTAATGGAAACGATGCCTTAGACTCTTACAGTGTTTCCATTCATCCCAGTAGTCATTACAGTCTCGAGGAGGCTTGTGTAAGAGAAAAAAAATAAATACATTTTAATCTCTCTGCACACATTATAAAAGATAATCATATTACTTTATTACTTCAATTGCATCCCTTTCCTTATGCAGCTGAAAACAACACCATCTTAAGCTGGCTATACACTGAATGAAATGTGTCTGGTTCAGCGGGGACTGGCCGAATTTTGATCAGTGTGTGGCAGTTCCCGCTCAACAGAAATCAATTGTTTGAACATTAGATAAAACAACAAACACTTACGTATTGCATCTGTGCATAAACTCATTAAATTACTTTATGTGAAAGCCACAGAGCAATAGTGTGTGTGTGTGTGTTGCAAAGTCAAGTATTCACAGAGCTTCACCTTTTACACATTTTATGTTATAGCATTATTCCAAAATGGTTTAAAATCACTATTTTCTTCAAAATTCTACAAACACCCCATAATAACAACGTTAAAGAAGTTTGCTTGAAATCTTTGCAATTTAATTAAAAATAAAAACATCCCATGTACATAAGTATTTACAGTCTTTACCATGACACTCAACATTGAGCTCAAGTTGATTCTGTTTCCATTGATCATCCTTGAGATTTTGTGGTAAATTCAGTTGATTGGACATAATTCAGAAAGGCACACACTGGTCTATAAAAGGTCACACAGTTAACCACTTAAGCCCCGGAGGATTTGGCTGCTAAACGACCAGGAGGTATTTTGCGATTCGGCACTGCGTGACTTTAACGGACAATTGCGCGGTCGTGCGACGCTGTACCTAAACGAATTTGACGTCCTTTTTTTCCCACAAACAGAGCTTTCTTTTGGTGGTATTTGATCACCTGTGCGCTTTTTACTTTTTGCGCTATAAACAAAAAAAGAGCGTAAATTTTGCAAAAATAACAATATTTTTCACATTTTTTTATATGAAATTCCCCCAAAAAAAAATGTAAAAATCAAAATTTTTTAACATTTTCGGCCAATTTGTTTTATCCTACCTATGTTTGGTAAAAAAAAAAAAATCGCAAAAAGCGTATTTTTATTGGTTTGCGCAAAAGTTATCGCGTTTACTAACAAAGGGAAAGATTTTTTTTTTTAACGCGTAATGGCGGCGATCTGCGATTCTTTTTGCGGTACTGCGACATTGCGGCGGACAGATCGGACCCTTGACTGACATTTTTGGGGTTACCAGTCACATTTCTACAGTAATCAGTGCTATACATATGCACTGTTACTGTAAAAATACACTGGTAGTGAAGGGGTTAACTTTATTTGGGAGGGAGGGGCTGTGTGTGTCCCTAGGGGCGTTATTTCTACTGTGATTGGCTGTGGCTTGAGCTGTAAGGACACTGATCAACGGATCTACATAGTAGATCCGTGTGATCAGTGTTTTTACACCGAGGAGAATGACAGGTGGCTTGTTTACACAAGCCGCCTGACTTTCTCCCTCTCCCCCGACGATCGCCGAGTGATCGGCGGACATCGGGTCCGCCAGTCACACGCGGGGGGGGGGGGGGGGGTCCGTGACCGCGCGGGCGCTCGCTCGCTCCCCAGACCCTCCCAGGCTAGTGACGTTAATTAACGTCACTCTGCCTGGCCGGGGCTGACCGCCGCAGTAAATCTACTTGCGGCGGTCGGCAAGCGGTTAACAGTGCATGTCCGAGCACAAACCAAGCCATGAAGCCAAAGAATTGTCTGTAGACCTCTGAGACAGGATTGTATCGAGGCACAGATCTGGGGAAGGGTACAGAAATATTTCTGCAGCATTTAAGTTCCAAATGAGCACAGTGGCCTCCATCATTCGTAAATGGAAGAGGTTTTGAACCACCAGGGCTCTTCCTAGAACGGGCTGCCCCGCCAAACTGAGCGATCAGGGGAGAAGGGCATTAGTCAGAGAGGTAAACAAGAACAATCATCTCTGCAGCACTCAACCAATCAGGCCTGTATGGTGCCAGACGGAAGCCACTCCTTTGTAAAAGGCACACGAAAGCCCGTCTGGAGTTTGCCAAAAAGATTGAACTTTTTTGGCCTGAATGCCAAGCGTCATGTTTGGAGGAAACCAGGCACTGCTTATCACCTGGCCCTACAGTGAAGCATGGTGGTGGCAGCATCATGCTGTGGGGATGTTTTTCAGTGGCAGGAACTGGGAGACTAGTCAGAATCAAGGGAAAGATGAATGCAGCAACGTACAGAGACATCCTTGATGAAACCCTGCTCTAGAGTGCTCAGAATGGGGTGAAGGTTTATCTTCCAACAGGGCAATGACCTTAAGCACACAGCCAAAGATAACAAAGTAGTGGCTACTGGACAACTCTGTGAGTGTCCTTGAGTGGCCCAGCCAGAGCCCAGACTTGAACCCGATTGAACATCTCTGGAGAGATCTAAAATTGGCTGTGCACTGACGCTCCCCATCCAACCTGATGGAGCTTGAGAGGTCCTGCAAAAAAGAATGGGAGAAACTGCCCAAAATAGGTGTGCCAAGCATATAGCATCATACTCAAAAAGACTTGAGGCTGTAATTGGTGCAAAAGGTGCTTCAACAAAGTATTGAGAAAAGGCTGTGAATACTTATGTACATGTGATTTTTTTTTTTAAATAAATTTGCAAAGATTTCAAGCAAACTTCTTTCATGTTGTTATAATGGGGTATTGTTTGTAGAGTTTTGAGGAAAATAATTAATTTAATCCATTTTGGAATGAGGCTGTAACATAATATATGTGGAAAAAGTGAAGCGCTGTGAATACTTTCTGGATGCACTGTGTGTGTGTGTGTATAACCCCCGTTACCGGTATTTCCATGAATCTTCAAGGACAGCTACTTAGAGAGATGATTGGCTCCGCCTTCTAAAGGAAACACAAATCAGTCACAATTTAAAAAGCCCTCCCTTTCCTCTGACCCTCTATCTCGTACCTGGAGGTGAGCCTGAACGGTGAGGAAGGCCTCTCTTACGCCTCTGACTCGGGACCCCTGATAGTGCAGACAGGAGGCACCGAGTATAGAGTAGCACGAGTGCCTGATGTCCACAGACAGGGATAGCCGGGCAGTTCCAGAGCAGGTATGCAGGCAACTAGTGCTGGTGGCATGGAGTGTAGTCAGACAAGCCGGGTCAGAAGCCAAACGGTCATACAGGAGCCAGAAGGAGCAGACTGGAGCGGAGGTCAAGGAACAAGCCGACGTCGGTGCAGGCGGAGAGCAGAGGATAGTCAGGACAAGCCGGGTCTGGTACTGGTAAACAGGATACAGGTTAGCAGGTTCAGGTCAACAAGGCTGAAGACAAAGCAGCACTAGAGCAGTGCAATGTCTGGGTTTAAATAGTCCCTTTGGCGCCAACGTCTAACGCACGTTCGCGTACTCGCGAACGTGCGTGCGCAGTTGCACAAATTCGCGCATGCGCATTGGCCATTGTCAGGTTTCTGACAGAAACACGTCTTTGCACAGCAAACGTCTTCTTACATTGCCCCCTCCCAATGGGCAGCCTCCGGATGCCCAAACGGGCTAGTTTCTCAGGGCGATTACGTTTGAATGCTTGGATTAGGCCTTTTGCATGAATATTGGTTACTGGCTCCCAGGAATTATCTTCAGGTCCATAACCTTTCCATTTAATTAAGTATTGGATTAGGTTGCCTCTTTTCCTGCAATCAATAATGGATTCTATTTCGAATTCCTCTTCTCCATCGATTAGCCTGGGTTCAGGAGGCCCATTGATCCGTCCAGGGAAAGGGTCTGGTAATGTAGATTTCAGCAATGATACTTGGAAGACAGGGTGGATTTTAAAAGACTCAGGTAACAGTAATTCATAGGTCACATCATTAATTTTCCTTTTAATTGGAAAGGGGCCTATGTACTTGGGCCCAAGTTTTCTTGACGGGTAGGTTAGTTTTAGGTTGGTTGTGGCCATACATACCTTGTCACCAGGTTCCAAGATCAGTTCTCCTCTTCTTTTTCTATCATAGAACCTTTTGTTACATTCTTGAGCTTTGGCCATAGTTTCCTGTAGTAATCTGTTATTGGATGTAAAAAAAATAGCCGTGTCCTGGACAGCAGGAACAGGGCCTTCGGGAACTGTGGTGACCAGGAAGGAAGGGTGGTAGCCATAATTGGCAAAGAACGGGGTCTGATTAATAGCAGAATGTTCAGAATAATTGTAGGCAAACTCGGCCAGTACAGGGGGGGGGAAAGAACCAGCGCTATGGATAAGAACTACCAGGTCTATGAGGTAAAGGTTGCAGCCACCAACCGACCCCTAAGAAACTTAGGGGCTGAGAAATGATGTGGGGGTGAAAAAGTTGGAAACTGCGCTACCTAATGCATGTGCAAAGATGCAAGTGCAAATAGAGGAGAAAGTGCTTAGTGCGTACAGAATAGTGCAAATATGAATCGTGCAAATATTGCATCTGTGGAAAATTTCCAATCACTGGCTAAATATAAATGATTTCAGCCGAAAGATAAATAAATAAATAGTGTGTGTGAGGTATGGTATTAATAAAAAATAAATAAGTATGGTAGTTTAGAATTATAAATAATGAGGTAAAACTCGGCCAGTGGTAACAGCGTTACCCAATAATCCTGTGAATAAGAGGAAAAACAGCGTAAATACTGCTCTAAGGTCTGATTAGTCCTTTCTGTCTGGCCATTGGTCTGTGGGTGGTAAGCTGAGGAAAAGGATAGTTGAATTCTCAATTTTTCACAAAGGGATTTCCAGAACTTGGAGGTAAATTGGACCCCACGATCAGACACTATGTTGGTAGGAACTCCATGCAGTCTTAAAATCTCCTTGATGAACATTTTGGCAGTATCTGCGGCTGATGGTGTACCCTTCATTGGCAAGAAATGTGCCATCTTGGATAGCCGATCCACGACTACAAAGATGGTGGCGTGACCCTCAGATGGGGGCAGTTCCACAATGAAGTCCATGGATATCATTTTCCAGGCCCCATCTGGAATCGGCAAAGGTCTGAGTAGACCCCAAGACTTAGTTCTGGTTGTCTTGTTCCGAATTCAGGTGACACAGGTCTCAACATATTTCCTACAGTCCTTCTCCAGCCCAGATTCTTAAGGGTCTGTAAGATAAATTCTAGATCTTTTTTTATTTTCTCTTTTTCTTTTGCAAAGATCGAGAAATCATCTAGATAAGGAACGATATCTTTCGTAAACGAATTTAAGCCATGACCTCAGCCATGATTTTCGTAAAAAAATTCTCGGGGTTGCTGAGAATCCAAATGGAATGGTTCTAAACTGCCAACAAAGCAGCCCCTTTTCGGTGAAATTGCAAACCTTAAAAATTGTTGGCAACTCTGCCAAATTGGAACGTGCAGATAAGCGTCATGCAAACCAAGCGTTATCCTGAATACCTCTGGCAGTAACATATTTCTGACAGAATTTCATTCGGAATCGTCTGTAAACTAGAAATCTGTTGAGGACGCTTAAGCTGATAATCATATGAAATTTGCATGAGGTTTGTTTTTTACCAAAAACACTTGGGAATAAAACCCCTGAAATTTTTGGCTCTCTGGCACAACAGAGATTATATTCTCTGTCTGCCAAAGAGAGAGCAGTTCTAACATGCCCTATTTCCTCTCCAGGTCCATGGGTTGCCGGGTGAAAAAAAATCTCTGGGGTGGGGGAGTTTGAATTCTAACCTGTAACCATCTCTTAAAATCTGGAGAACGAAGGCATTTTTGGTGATTTCTGCCCAATAGTCGACAAACATTGTCAACCTTCCTCCCACCCCTATTCTGGCGTCACTGTGAACTTTTGGCAGGGGCTGAAGGAGCAAAGTGAGCCCCCCCCCCTTTGATTTATCTTTATTGAATGACCACTTTTTGGTCTGAAAACCACCTGACTTAAATTCAGATCTTTTCTAACAGAAAAGGTTTTTTGCCCCGTGGTTTGCTTTTCCTTGCCAGAAACCACTTACTTTTTTTCTGAAGAACCTGCCAGTACTTCCTCTGAAGTGGAACCAAACAAGAGTTTCCCCTCAAAGGGAATACCACACAATTTATTCTTGGAAGTAAAACCTCCTCCCAAGATTTCAGCTGGATAGCACATCTACTGGAATTAATAAGTGCTGATGTTCTGGCTACAGGCATAACAGATTCAGCTGCAGCTTCAGCTAGGAATGCCACCGACTTAGCCACCAGGGGGAAGGATTCTCATATCTCCTCCACCGGAGTATCAGAGAAGAGCAAGCCATCAGTTTGAATACATATGTCCAAATTTCTAGCCACACAGGTGGAAGCTAGGGCTGGTCCTAGGGAGAATGCTGAAGCATCCCATGCTTTACACAGCAGTGTGTCTGCTTTCCTGTCCATTTGGTATTTTAGAACGCCTGAATCCTAAAAGGAAAGATCAGACTTTTTAGATACCTGGGATAGAGGTGCATCTAAATTAGGGCACTTATAAAATACATCTTCCACTTCAGAATGAAAGGGGAACTGTCTCTTATGACCCTTTGATTGGAACAATCTTCTTTCAGGTTCTTTCCATTCAGAAAGAATCTTGTCCTTTAAGGACTGATGGACTGCAAAAGTCCAAACTTTACGACCCTGCAGACCCTTGTACGTACATTTTATCCTACACTGACTGAACCGGCTGAGGTAATTCAATTTGTTCGGAAGTATAGATAGCTTTTAAAACTCATCAATATCTTTGATTGCAAAAAGATACTTAGGTGAGCTAAGTTTCCTCAACCTTTGAAACTGATTCCTCATTGGAAGTAGAAACTGAATTCTCTCCTTCCTCTAAATCAGACCTGTTTCTAATTCTAGGAGAGGCAGGGATCTAGCCGAAACTGTGGGTAAGGGCTCCCGAACTACTGTAACGGACTTAGAGGTAGAAGGGCCTAGGCCAGCAAATCTATCACTAAAGGACTGAAAGGAGGAAACTATCTCCTTCATTGAGGACATTAATTACTTTAGAGAGGCAGCTGACTCTGAACCCACTACAGAGGAAATACGTTTGTCACATAATAGTTTCTTATAATTATCAGGGAGCCTAGACCTACAATTCCCACATTTTTTTCTTAGGTGTTTTGTCGGTCTGGAAAAAAGAAAACAATGAGCAAAAGAATAACTTCTACTGATTGAAGATTAGTCTCCACACTGTCCCTAAAGGCCCCATTTCAAGAAGGCACATACCTTTGAGACAGTGATGGAGAAAGAGGCAGCCGCTGAGTCAGTCTGAGCGGGTGCTCTATCCACAGGGATATCCTCTGTTAGAATCTGCTTCACTGCAAGAGAATCCACCTGGTGTGCACCGCTGGTAAAGGGTCTTGCCAGCTAGGAAGTGCTCCTCTGCCTGAGCCCTCTCTGCAGCCAGAAAATCAGCCACCATCCCTGTTGGCTATTGGGGAGATCTTCGCGTCAGGAAGTGTGCCCCGCTACTTCCGGTTCCGCGCCATCTTACTGCATCACCGGAATTGTGTCATCAGATGCCATCTTGGTACACCCGGAGCGCAGGAAAACATGCAGAGATGCCCACACCTGATCCTCTCGCCATGCATACCTAGGGGGACTCACCTCTGAGCCCGGAAGCCAAAAAGTGAGAGTTGTCCTATCACATTAAGGCAAGTATTACTACATGGGAAAAACCCTCTGAGAAATAGTGGGATTACAGTGGGATTACAGACAAGCCATAACTGGTCTAACACCTGTAACCTAGAGAGAATGGGGTCCGCCAACCACAGTAACCAGACCCCAAGAAAAAACAAACGTTATGGTGTGTGTACTCCTGGAGGTCTGGAAACGCAAAAAAACTGAGGGTCAGAGAAAGGGGTGGGCTTTTTAAATTGTGTCTGATTTGTGTTTCCTGTAGAAGGCAGGGCCAATCATCTCTCTAAGTAGCTGTCCTGGAAGATGAAGGGGGAAATATATATATGTGCATGCATTATACCAAACATTCTCATTATTGTTGAGCATACAACTTAGATTTAGGAAATTCTTGTCTTCAGTAAACATTTAGTGCCCATTCACACCTATGCAAGCACATTGGAGCACGCATAGTAATGCACACCCATAGATGTGACTAGGCACTTTGGCCACATTCACACTGTTGTGAAGTGTCAATGCACGTAATTGCCTGTTGTGATGGTATGTGGCTATGAGCCAGAGCTGCGCCGGCCACGCCCTGATACGTTTTGCTCCACCCACCAGGGCTTGGTCACAGAGGTCTGTGACCAAGCCATGGTGGTTGGGGAAAAAGGCATCGGGGGTGTGGTTGGAGCAGTGCTGGCTGAGTCCACATACCATTACAAATATTACTGGAGAACTATGTCGGCTTGCGCAGCATTTCACTTCTTCATGCTTTACACTTCTAGGTCAGTGGATAGATGCCTGCTCCCACAGAGGGGGAAACTTTAATCGTTGCATTGTTTACATTCCGCCGAATGGGACAGGCTGTTTGGTTTTTGGCAAGATGGAGTGGAGGTTTAAAACTGTGGCTCAATCGTCTGGCCACTGGTGTGAATGAGGCCTAACAGACCAATAGGGAGGAAATAGGGAGTTCATTATTAGCAAGTTTACATACACTTTAATTAAAGAGTAACTCCACTTTTGTTGAGGAAAAAGCATTCCACTCTGGGTGATCTATGTACATTGCAGGGATTGTAAAAAAACTTGTTTGCAGATTCCCACCTTTTGTTATTCTAAAGAAATCCCTGTGTTTGTCTGTGTCCATGTGGTAAGTGAATCTAATGAGAGTGGTTTCTTAATTATGAATTAGCTGCTGCACCCGCAGGGCACTAATGAGGAAAATTGCTGGATCTCTATCCCTTTAGGCATGATTTCCTATTGGGAGTATCTGACCAAAAATTATATTTTTGTTGCAGGGGATGCCTGATCTCTGACTTGTATCTTAGGAGTTCCGGATCGCGGGCAGAATCGCTGCAAAACACGATTGCGACCCTGTTACTTTCAATGGCACCCCAATTATGGCGCACTTTTGCTTCAATTGTTCCCCTAAAAATTGCACAAACAGAATTGCAGGACGCCTGTAGCCCAAAAGAAGTTCTGGACCTTCTTTTGTGGCGATTCGGGACTCGTAATCCAGAATGCCTAGGTGTGAACGGAGCCTTAGTGTAGACTTATGGGAAAATCAGGGAGCCAATCACACAAGCAGGAAATTATGTTTTGGGGGGGGGGGGGGGGTGTTCTTTACACATTCTGGTGTACAGAACACCTCCAGGTAGCCATATTGCATTGCATTTTACAGACAATTACAGATTGAAAAGGAAAGGTCATTTTTAATAACATTAAATTACAATATGACACAATTGTATACGCTATATTATTATTTTTTTCCCCCACAAAAGTGGAGTTACCCTTTAAAGCAGATCTTTGCTTACATCCTCCCATTTCTTTCTTTTTTTTTTTTTTACCCGCCGTGCATAGGGTGGTGTGTTGTGCATGTTTCAGATACTCACCCACCCAGGGGATCCAGCGTTGTTCTGCTGAGATCCTGTCTTCTGCCACTGCTCCATCCTGCGCTGCATGTTGCTTGTGATGTAATCAAGACAAGCCCGCTGGCTCTTCCTGGTTCAGCCCAATGACACAGTGCTAGGCATGCCTCCTCCTTTCTGAATGAAGGGCTGTTCCTCCTGGGATATGTGACATGCATATTCCAGGAGGCACAGAGAGCATCTCATTCAACTAATTTTTTCATTTAAAAAAAAAAAGTAAAAAAACAAAAAAGACAGCGCTATTCATGTAGCGGAGGGGTGGATTAGAGCTAAGTTCACTCAGAGGGTGAAGATCTGCTTTAACCCACTGACTACCTTTGGCAACTAAGGGCAGCCATGCAGGGGAGGACTGGGCCAGGGGAGCAATTGCCCCCTGGGCCGCTCTGATGCCCCATAAAAAGGCTGCACTGCTTCTGCCACAGACATGCCTAAAGGATTTCTGGTGAAGAGAAGTAAAAAGTCCCTGCCGCTGACCTACTGAGTGCGAGTTGAAGACCAGGACAAAGCTCAGGCCTTCTCCCCCAGCATAGATGGTGTAAACTGTGTCTGAGCAGAGGCCGGCTCCATGCCCCACTGCAGACTCTTCTGCCCCGGCCAGCCCTAACCGAGCTGTCCCACCTCCCCCCAACCTCCCCTTGCTGGCCTGGTCCAGAACCTGGATTAAGCCAGTGTTCTATCAGAATACGGCCACCTATCAGTTTCTGCAACCGGAAGTGACGTTCGACGAGAACAACTTACTGCGCATGAGCAATGCGTTCCAACATGGCCGCTATGCGTTCCAATAGCTTTCCTAATGTGACAGAACACAGAACAGCGGCGGACATCTTCTTACACCCAGCCAAGTCTTGAATTTTACATTTTAGCAGTAAACTCACCTTATATACTGAAATAGACTATTTCCCCGCGCCCGAGTGAAATAGTCTATTTAACTATATAATCAGTTTGTCGCTGAGCAGTGCAGGGTGTACCAAGATGGACGTCGTCACCTACCTGCAGGTTTCTAGCTATTTTTACTATATTACAATAATAATAGAAATGTAATACATTTCTATTAAATGTATTAATGAAAATCCAGTCTATATGGTGAGTTTGCTACAAAAATAAATGTAACATTTAAAGACTTTGTGTTCTGTCACATTAGGAAACCTATTAGATAGCATAGCGGCCATGTTGGAACGCATGCGCAGTAAGTTGTTCTTGTCCGAACGCCACTTGCGGTTGCAGAATCTGATAGGTAGTGGTATTCTGATAGAACACCGGTAGGTTGAGAGTATCTGGAGCAGGGCTTCAGCTTGGAATGGGGGTCAGGGGGAGCATTGGGACAGTGGGGTGCGGGAAGGGGGCCAAGTCGCTGCACCATAGGCCTCTTGTTTGTACTTGCCCCCTGGGCTGAAAGTTGCCAGTCTGCCCCTGCAGCCATGACACCTATTCGCATTATGTGAATATACCTTTTAATTCAGTGTACTGAAAAGAACAAAACATCCCTTCTGATACTGTAATACTAGCACTGGCTATCCTCCTTATCACTCCTCATGGCCGCCTGTGTCATTGCCACAGCTAACATCACCTAATACACTGCCCTCCTTCGTCCTTCAGCACCCGCACTGTCATTCGCCCGCTGTACACACTCACCCTCCACAGCTCAGCCATGCTTCCTTCACCAGTCCCACCCACTTCACCCTCTGACCAATCACAAAACATTTTCCGAGTCACCAATGAGAGCAGAAGCGAAAGTGGTCCGCACGAGGGGGCGGGTCCAAGCGTGCGTGTGTGTAGGTATTTCCTGCTGCATGTGATTGGTTGGACGTCAGAGATGTGTAAGAATAATAACAGACTTGGGAGGACTGAACATTCTTATGTGTGAGAGCGCCGCTCCGAGGTCCAGGACTGTCACTGCTTCAGTACGGAAGCGGCCATTGCTCAACTATCTCTACAGATCAGCAGTGCTCTTTCCTAAATCAAGTAATAAAACACATCAGCGCTGTAACTAAAGACACATATGCAGGGGGAAAAACAAACGATTTGAAAAAAATGGTAGGAAATAAAAAGAAATAAACCTACATAAGCTGTATAGTGGGCAATTAACAATAAACCCATAAAAACTATATACAAAAGTCAGCAATTAAATAGAAATAAAGCCATATAAAATGTATAGTGGGCAAGTACAGTATATAAAAATGAACCCATATAAATTGTATAGTGGGAAATGAAATACAAACAAACCCTTAACCACTTAAGCCCCGGAAGATTTTCCCCCTTCCTGACCAGGGGGTATTTTGCGATTCGGCACTGCGTGACTTTAAGGGACAATTGTGCGGTCGTGCGACGCTGTACCTAAATGAATTTGACGTCCTTTTTTCCCCACAAACAGAGCTTTCTTTTGGTGCTATTTGATCACCTGTGCGATTTTTTGATCATGCGCTATAAACAAAAAAATAGCGACAATTATGCAAAAATAACAATATTTTTCACATTTTTTTATATGAAATTCCCAAAAAAATGTAAAAATCAAAATTTTTTAACATTTTCGGCCAATTTGTTGTATGCTACATATGTTTGGTAAAAAAAATCGCAAAAAGCGTATTTTGATTGGTTTGCGCAAAAGTTATCGCTTTTACTAACAAAGGGAAAGATTTTTGTCATTTTTGTTGTTTTTTTTTAACGAGTAATGGCGGAGATTTGCGATTTTTTTGCGGTACTGCGACATTGCGGCGGACAGATCGGACCCTTGACTGACATTTTTGACACTTTTGGGGTTACCAGTGACATTACTGCAGTAATCAGTGCTATACATATGCACTGTTACTGTAAAAATGACACTGGCAGGGAAGGGGTTAATTGTATTGGAGAGGGAGGGGTTAAGTGTGTCCTAGGGGCGTGTTTCTAACTGTGATTGGACATGGCTACTAGTGTAAAAACAGAGATCAACGGTCCTACATAGTAGAATCGTCTGACCTCCATTTTTACACAGGGGAGAATGACAGGCGGTTTGTTTACATTAGCCGCCTGCCTTTCTCCCTTCCCGGCGAACGATCGCGAGTGACCGGAGGACATCGGGTCTGCCGGTCACACGCACTGACTTGTTAGGGAATGAGCCGGGGCGGGCTCGCCCGCTATTGGCTCACAAGCCAGTGACAGGCTAGTGACGTACCAGTACGTCACTTTGCCTGGCCGGGCTGACCGCCGCAGTATATGTACTTGCGGCAGTCGGCAAGTGGTTAAAGAGATTGTAAACCTCAGAAAAAAAAAAAATATAAAAAAACAAAAAAAACAAGACAAAAGCATAATGACATACCTGAAGAAAAGATGCACACCGCTCAAGCAGTTAGAACTCCACAGCCAACCATGGGTGCAGGACCTTGGATCGCCACCGCAAAAAGGAATACAAGAAAAGTGGGCGCACACCAACCGATGGCTTCACGATGAAAGGCTTTATTGAAAAAAGGATGCAAGGTACAGCAAATGGATGGTAGACGCGTTTCACACACTACCCAGTGAACAAGCACGCTTGTCTACCATCCATTTGCTGTACCTTGCATCCTATTTTTCAATAAAGCCTTTCATCCTGAAGCCATCGGTTGGTGTGCGGACACTTTTCTTATATAATGACATACCTCCCAACTTTCTGAGATGGGAATGAGGGACACCTTGTAGCAAAAGTATGTAGGCATTAGACACACCCCCTGCCACGCCCCCCTAAAGGAGAATTATACTAAATAAAGGATTGGTTAAACCCACAAAGTGTTTTTTTTTTTTACCACTACTACTCCTATATATTGGCTTTTGAAACTTACAAATGCAGCAAATTAGAAATTGGATGAAAGGTTTAGCTCTGGGAAACACTTTGTGAAAGATAAAAAGTGCCGTTTATATATAACTTTATAGATCAGACCAAAATGAGGGACAAATGAGGAAGAAAGAGGGACAGAGGGACTTTGTTCCAAATCAGGGACAGTCCCTCCAAATCAGAGACAGTTGGGATCGCATCGCATACTAGCTCATTATGAAATACTTACCTTAGAACGAAGCCCCCGCCAAGCTCCCCGTTTATTAGTGTGTCCGATTCCATCATCGAGCACATCTCTAATGGTGGATAATTAATAAAAAATAACCCTATATAAATTGTATACTAAGCAAGTAAATAAAATAAACCCTTATTATTATTCAGGATTTATATAACAACAGTTTGCACACGCTTTATAATTTAGGGAGACAGTACAGTTACAGTTCAATAGAATAAAAAGGAATAGGAGCGCCCTGCTCCTAAGAGCTTACAATCTAATAGGGAGGGGCGAGTGGTACAAAAGGTAATACCTGTTGAGGGATGAGCTAGTGGAATAATTACAAGTTCAGTTGTTAGGTGGAGGCGAAATACGCTTCCCTGAAGAGATGAGATTTCAGGGATCACCTAAAGGTGGCCAGAGTAGGAAGCAGCCAGACAGATTAAGGTACTGAGTTCCAGAGGATGGGAGAGGCTCTGGAGAAGTCTTAAAGATGAGCATGGGAGGAAGAGACAAGCATGCTAGAAAGCAGGAGGTCATGGAGGAAAGGAGAGGACAGAGTGGGTGATATTTTAAGATGAGGTTAGTGATGTAGCTCGGGTTAGAGTTGTGAATTGTATAAAGGGAAATTAAATAACAATAAACTGTACAGTGGGCAATTAAATAATAATAAACCCATTTAAATTGTATCGTGGGAAATTAAATAAAAATAGACCCATATAAACCGTATAGTGGGCAATCAAATAAAAATAAACCTATATAAATTGTATAGTGGACAATAAATAAAAGCTTACCATTGTAAGCACCATTCAGTGTTAAATTGATTGTTTCAACGATCTTAGGCTGGCCATACAATATACAATTTTCTTATTCAAATTTCCTTTAGATTTACCTTCAACTATGTAGTGCAAGGGCCTGATAACATATGTTGCACTGCCCCCTAGGGGACTGCTGCGAATTACACTTTCTGGATTCCCCTGGGTTACCCTTAGCAACTGATAGCAGATAATTAGCATTGAAAGTCTTTGTCTCAGTCAATAATCAATCCAGGGGATGTTGGTTTTTGTGCTTTTATTTGGAAATGGGATAGGAGAAGGGATGAGTGGGATACTCCAACTATGAACTATGCACAATCTTTAGGACAACTAGCTGTAGTGTGCGGCAAGGCCGCTGCTTCACCTTGCCACTGAAGTGAAGATAGATAATGTGTTCCTGCTTGAATTACTCTTCAGGGTTCTAACTTAGCATCCCCTTTCTCACGTGCTGTGTGTGCTGAACTCCTGTCCACTGACTCTCCACTGGAGTGGTCCCCTTCCTAGTCAGACCCCCAGCAAGCTTCCCGGTACTCACGGACACTGTTTTTCCCAAGGTTGCTCTGCCTCCAACTCCACCAGTCAGCTTTCCTGGACCTCCTGGTTCAGCTCCACACTCCTGGCTCACAAGGCCGACTGCCTGTGACCACCATCCACAGCAGCAGAAGGAGAGATAAATGTCACCCTCCTTCTGGGGCCTGGCTTCCTGTCCAAAGACACCCTGTCCCCTTGGCTTTTATAACATATCCCAGGATGCACCACTGTTTGTGCCAACCCACTGGGATTGTTACAAAAGCCTGATGTGTCACTGGCTGGGTTTCCTCCACTGTCCAACAGGCTCCCCTATTGGATACAGTAGGGGACACTCCCTCAGCCCAGCCTCAGCCCTGGACACATGCAACAGGCATAACTATTAATCAGGCAGATGGAGACACTAGGCTTACCTACCTAGGAGGGTGCTACACATACAAATTGAAAGTGTTTAGGTTTGGCCTCACATCATATGGTTTTGGTAAATCTACAAGAAAATTGTATAATGTATGGACAGCCTAACTCAGGGTTTCTTATCCAGGGCTCCTCCAATGGAGCTCCTTGAGCAATTTCTGCCTCTCAGACAAGTTTCCACTGACATCACTGATCTTTTTATCTATCTGTAAGGGGATAATTCTTCCCAATGATTACAAGTGTAAGGAGCATTCTTCCCACTGACCTTTACACTGATGTATCATGAGTTGTAGATATAGTCATTTTTAGCAGGGGTTCCCTGAGACCATAAAGTTATTTCAAGGGTTCCTCTGTGTTGAAAAGGTTGAGAAAGGCTGCTCTAACTGCTACATCTGCTGGACAGTTTGTTTTGCTGAAAAATAATAGGATTACTGGCTAGATCACAGGGTAAAATAAAAGAAATAAAGCCTTAAAAAGAATACTAAAAAAGAGAAAGTATAGACAAAGCTATCTTGGCCGTACTTACTTTGTAGGTCACAGGAGTGCAGTTTGTTAAGCAACTTCCACCCCCTTCACAGCCCAGTACTCCAGTGAGTGCTGGAGGGGCAGAGCAGAGGGGAGCTCACAGCAGAGGGGAGAACTGAGTGATCAGTGGTGTTTGATCGCTCAGTTCTCACTGCAGAGCTGGCAGGGGGTCAATGCTGCATCCACCTAGGGGAGTATCATTTTTCCTTTCTCTTTTTAAGGCCATACATCCTATCTATAAATTGGTAGGCTGAACTATAATAAAGGTTTGCTTTTGATTTTAATACCATTTATGCATGTGATTACAGAAGCTCCCAAATTCAGTGAGTCCATAGGCACAAGTGGTAAGAACCTATAACAGGACTTTATGGAGGAAGGACTTCCACTACAGTGCATTTTACCATCAGAATCCCCTTTTGTTACCCCATGACACTCTGCAATTTACTTGTTCGATCACCGATAAACCAAAAATCATGATTTGGAAATGAAAGAAGCAGCTGAAATCAACTGTACAATGCTTGAGGCGTATGAATTTCATCAAGCGATGGTGTGCAACAAAAAGAGTACAGTTAGGAGAGAGAAGTCCATGAGGAAAAGAGCTAACTGTGATCTGGATCAGCTAGGACAAGAAAGTCAAATCATTAACCAGTCCTGGACCGCCCACCGCATATGTACTGCGGCAGGCTGGCCCTCCTGCGCGAACCGACGTAGGGCTACATCGGTCGCGAGCTGGCAGCTAGGGGGTGACGATGCATGGGGCAGGCGGCTCCGATTGCCGCCTGACACCCACTATCGCTCCCCGCTGAGACAGAAGAACAGTCAGCTGTTGTAAACACAGCTGACCGTTCTTCTCTCTGGAATGATCACAGAGCTCCTGTGATCCTTCTATATAGGATCACAGGTCTCTATGGTCATTCCATTAAACCTGCCCCCATACAGTTAGAATCACTCCCCTAGGGTCACATTTAACCCCTTGATCACCCACACTGTTAACCCCTTCCCTTCCAGTGTCATTATTACAGTAACAGTGCTTATTTTTAGCACTGATTACTGTAGTAATGTCACTGGTCCCCCCAAAGGTGTCAAAAAAGGTCAGTTAGGGGTCCGATCTGTCCACCGCAATGTCGCAGTCCCGCAAAAAAATCGCAGATTGCTGCCTTTACTTGTTGAAAAAAAAAAAAACAATAAAAATTACATAAATCTTTCCCGTAGTTAGAAGACGCGATAACTTTTGCGCAAACCAATCAAAATACGCTTATTGTGATTTTTTTTTTTTAACAAAAATATGTAGCAGAAAACAAATTGGCCTAAAATGTTAAAAAATTATGATTTTTCTAATTTTTTTTAGGAATGTTAGATAGCAGAATGTGAAAAATATTGTTTTTTTGTCAGAATTGTTCGCTATTTTTTTGTTTATAGCGCAAAAAATAAAAGTTGCACAGGTGATGAAATACCACCAAAAGAAAGCTCTATTTGTGGGAAAAAAGGACATAAATTTTATTTGGGTACAGCGTGCAATTGTCCGTTAAAGTATTGCAGTGCCGAATCGCAAAATATGGCCTGGTCATTAAGGGGGAAAATCTTCCGGTCCAGAAGTGGTTAAATAAAACACCAGTGAAACCACTTTCTTAAGTACCTTTTTATAGTACATTACTAACAGTTTAAAGGCCAGTAATTACAAATCACAATTCATTTTTGTTTTATGTTGTTAATAAATTAATGTGCAATCAGTAAGGTACTTTCTGGCCCAGCAGTTTGTTTTATCTTTTTCTAGGCTAAAACTTGCTCGAGCTTGTGAAGATAAAATTGATAGAAGCATTTTCAAGGGTAGTTTACTTTTAAAATATTTAAGGAGCTCATTTATATATTTAAAGCTGAACTCAAGCAAACCTATAAAACCAGACATGTAATAGAGAATCAAATATGTGTATGACCGCGCTCAAAATATCAAGTGTTAAAACTACCTAAAACAAGAAAAAGTGTTAAAATAATACTAATAATAATAAATAAAATAATAATAAAAATAAATAATTTAAAATGTCTCAACTATATATTCACTTTTAAAATATTGTGCAGCTCAGTTCACAATGTGTCTATAATAATAATTCCTGAATGAATAAACAAAAACAATGTCCTTAATGTCCACCATAAAGTGCAATATATGCACAAAAATATAAAATAAAATTAAATCAATTCGGACAAAAATTCTCTTTGATTAAAAGCATAATGTCAAAGCACCCGGTGTCCCTCACCTCTTCAGGAAATAGCTCACCTCTTTCAATACAACTCAAAGTACAAAGTAAAAATGTGTTCCTTTAACAGGTATCATACACAATGCAATCCACTTCCAATCCTGTAGGAGCACTATGCAATCTTTAACAGCCAACGATGGGTTAATGGATCCACTTTCTTCATTATTGGGCTTGCAAGATTCTCACAGTTCCAGACTATTTGCCAACATGTCAAAAAACAGAATTGAAGGCTTCATAGAGTAAAATAATCCATTGTTTATGAATAAAACCCATCATAAGTGCACTCACATTGTCATGTGTCATGTCGGACACTAAAGAGGTATTAGCATAGACAAGTAAAGCCGAAGGCTTCAGCTGCGAACACAGGCTGTAGGTCAAAGCGGACACAGTGCGGGGAATTTCACTCAGAGCGTGGCTCTGCCTAACATGTTTCGACAGCAGAGGGAGAATCGCGTAATAGAGAATATTTTGTACTGTATTCCTTGGTCCCCCAGTTTCATAAGCCCAAGTTATTTTTATAAGCAGACCAAGGTTCAGCTTTAAAATGAAGTGATATTTATTTTGTCTGTCCTGCCAATTGTTACCTTTATGCCACATGCCTCACGCTAATTAAAGTACATATTTGCCAGCACACCAGGGATCTTCAAGTAACATTCAAATGTTTATTCAAAGTTATTACATCACAAAGGAAGAGTGCAACATTTCAGGGCCACACAGGACTCCTTTGACAGACGTGTGATGTCATGGGGGGAGGGGTCATTTCCAACACACTGCTGATATCCTGTTAAAATGAGCTAACACACAACAATAAGGTACCTAAACATACACTATATCACCAAAAGTATTGGGACACCTGCCTTTACACGCACTTGAACTTCTTAGTCTGTAGGGTTCAATATTGAGTTGGCCCACCCTTTGCAGCTATAACAGCTTCAACTCTTCTGGGAAGGCTGTCCACAAGGTTTAGGAGTGTGTCCATGGGAATGTTTGACCATTCTTCCAGAAGTGCATTTGTGAGGTCAGGCACTGATGTAGACATGGCCTGGCTCACAGTCTCCACTCTAATTTATCCTAATGGTGTTCCATCGAGTTGAGGTCAGGACTTTGTGCCGGCTAGTTAAATTCCTCTACCCCAAACTCGCTCATCCATGTCTTTATCGACCTTTCTTTGTGCACTGGTCCAAATCATTTAGTGGAGGGGGGATTTTGGTGTGGGGTTGTTTTTCAGGGGTTGTGTTTGGCCCCTTAGTTCCAGCGAAGGTAACTCTTAAGGCATCAGCATACCAAGACATTTTGGACAATTTTATGCTCCCGACATTGTGGGAACAGTTTGGGGATGGCCCCTTCCTGTTCCAACATGACTACACAGCAGTGCACAAATAAGGTCTATAAAGACATAGATGAGCAAGTTTGGGGTGGAGGAACTTGACTGGCCTGCACAGAGTCCTGACCTCAACCCCATAGAGCACCTTGGGGACAAATTAGAGCGGAGACTGCTAGCCAGACCTTCTTGCCACATCAGTGCCTGACCTCATAAATGCGCTTCTGGAAGAATAGTCAAACATTCCCATAGACATGCTCCTAAACCTTTTGGACAACTTTCCCAGAGGAGTTGAAGCTGTTATAGCTACAAAGGGTGGGCCAACTCAATATTGCACCCTACGGTCTAAGAATGGGATGCCAATAAAGTTCATGTGCATGTAAAGGCAGGCGTTCCAATACTTTTGGTAATATAGCGTATGTGTGCTTTTTTTTATGGAGTTGTAAGTCTAAATTCAGACAACTTTCATTGCATTCAGCATGTGTTGATGTTTGCTAAAGGCAATTTAGCCGATGTAGTTTAACACAACATACACATTGGGGTTGATTCACTAAAGGCAAAAATACTTTCAACTGTAAGTGCACTTACTCCAGAACTTAGTAAATGAAGTAAAACTTTACTTTGCAAAGAATTCCCAATCACATGCAAGAAAAATAAAAACAACATCTTTGTTTGTACATATTTGGATGATAGAAACCAGCAGCATTTCAGATCTTCCCTTCAGATCTAGAGCAATTGTACCTCAAAGTGCACTTTCAGTGCACAGTATATTTGCCTTTAGTAAATCAACCTCTCTCTGCAATTACTTTTTTTTTTTTTTTTTTATGTTAAGGCGAGTCGAGCTGCATTTAAAGGTCACATTTTCTATTTTCATCCAGCACACACCAACACAGCACATAGTGCATTAGGCCTATTGGAAACAATGGATTTCAGCCCAATACACGTGTTCTAAATGGGCCCTGAATAGAACATGTCTAATCTATCAATGTATAATTGTGAATGCTTTAAAAGTTTACAGGTTTGCTGTTTCTTTCAGATATTTCTGAAATGAAAAAGCCATGGCGTCAAAATGGAACTTCCGCTTTAGGTATTCTAACCCCCTGACATGCCACATTTGGCATGTCATTTTTTTTGGGGGGGGAGCGGGTACCTAGTTTTGACAGGTACCCGCTCCCACTTCCGCTCGGAGCGCCGCGGCGCCCTGAACGGAAGTTCTCCTCTCCCCCTCCCTCCCTGCAATCTTCTGGGACATGTCAGAGGTCCCAGAAGATTGCCGGCCAATCAAGACGCGTAGCGCGACTCGCGCATGCGCAGTGGGTACCCGGCTGTGAAGCCGCAAACTGTCACAGCCAGGTGCCCACAGCAGTGATGTCGGCGCCGAGGGAGAGGATCGAGGCTTCGGGCGGCCGCATCGCTGGACCGTTGGACAGGTGAGTGCAATGGCTGGAACTCCGCTTTAAGTATAAAATTATTTTTTAATGATGCGCTACAGTCTCTCTCTCTATGGAGCAATACCGGTCAGTGCTGTAGTTGTAATTTTTTAGCACACAGGCACCTAGTGCAGAATGAAGGGAATATATGGAAGAAAGGGTAACTTAGCATTTGGAATTTGTTTGGTGGTTTGGTTAGTGTTAGCAGTTAGTGGGTTCGCTTCAACTGTTGTAGTTAGATGTTGCGGAAAGGTTGTGTGTTATGCTGATGTTATGTGACCATTTTACAAATAAAATATGAACTGTTAATGTGTCATCCTATCCCATTAGCATTTAAAGCTAAAATTCCAGGCAGATTTTAAAGACACAACCTCAAAGATCAAAACATTCAGGGGTATGGGAAATGAATACGTCCACACACACCTGAACTGGATGGACTATTGTCTTTATTCAACCTCAACTAATATGTAAATTGAATACAGGTCTGTATTCATTATTATATCTTTGGAGCGGTAGTAAACCGCATCAATCTTTTTTTAAACCCTGCAAGGTAAAGGCCTAATGTGCTAATATGCTTACCTTAGAGTGAAGCCCTCCAGTAGTGCGCTGTCACCGCTGAGAGGGCTTCCATCTTCACCCGATCTTCCTTCCGGGTTCGATGATGTCACTCCCGCACATGTGCTTGGGAGTGGCAGACCGTGGCACGGGGCTCTGAAGGGCCAGCACTGGTATGCAATCTCTTCAGAGCACATGTGCCGGTGACATCACCAGTTGCAATCAGTGTGAACATCTCCTAAACAGTGCAGGTTTAGGTGATATTCATGGTATCTACAGGTAAGCCTTAAACTTTAAAGGTAGCCTTCCACTTTAAAGCCTAAGTTTGGTCAATCAGTACAAGAGACATTCCTTACTACCAGTGTGATGTGTCCCTTGTGCTGCTGTCTCCTGGTGTAGTATAAATCTTCCTCCTCTGATCCCCCCACTCTTGATGAGTGCCTATAATAGCTCCTTCAGTTCTAATAATCCTCACCGTACCGGAAGATTATGGTAGTGGCGTTAATTAAGCTGAGATAGGCATTCATCAAAAGTGCCGAATATGCCAATCCGTTCTTTCCTCTCCTCCATTAATAGAAGGTCTACTATAACTTCTATGAATGGAATGGGATTTATAGAAGCGCTAGTACAGATTCTATGAATGGAGGAGGTGGGCAGGAATAGTCGGCAATGTTCAGAAGTTTATCACAGTTCCCTCAGCTCTGTTAACCTCCTCCACACCAGAAGACTACAGCAGGGGTGAAGGCGGGGGCTGGAATGGGAAGATTCCTACTAAACATGGAGACCACAACACAAGAGACACATCACAGTAATGTCCCTTGTGCTGATTTTATTTTATTTTTTTACTAAACCAAGGCTTTAATTATTTTACATTTATTGCAGTGTAAGTAGGTGAATTTAAGTTGGTACCAGTCTCTAGCAATCCCTGTACAACCATACTCAGAGAGTGGTAGGAGAAGCAACAAAAGGAGCCAGTGATATGCTGCTGTGCAAAGGGCTAATAGGAGGAGAGTGCAGAAGGATAAAGAGATGATCTCATCAGTCTGCTACTTTAACTATTACTGTCCAGCCATATTAAATCAGTGTATTTAACCCATCAAAGTTGCTCTTCTGGAGTCAAACATGAAGCCAAGTTTGGGTAATCCAAGGTAGCTGGATTGCTAGACAAACATTATTCTTTTCCTAGAGCCTGCTTTGGAAAGGCACATGACAAAAGGAGAAACATCGAACCACCAAGTAATTAACTACAAAGAAAACTTTATTTATTAGGTTTTTTTTTTCGTTTTTTTGTTTTTAAGTAAAGCCAACTGGCTGATGTTTACCACCAAAAGATAAGAGATGAAAATAGCACTTTTTTTTCAAAAGCAATCTGCCAGAACGCACTGGACTCTTAACAGTCTAGTAATCAGAAGAGTGTACAAACATTTAGAAAGCCATTTGTGGACATCTCCAAATTAAATATTTGTGAGCTATAAATAACTGTATGTAATTTTAGTTCTCTTGTCCCAATTTAGTTTGATGATGTTTTACGGTTTACTGGATTTCTCCTATACAGCCTGTATTGGAACCGCTAAATTATTCAGGAGTTATTTCCAAGTAAATAGAGAGTTGATCCTTGGTGTATCGATTGTCACAGGCTCTTCACCATCCTGAGGTCTTTAAATATTAAGACAATATACTCTCCTTTCCGTAGATCACCAAGATATTTTTTAATGCCTAACTGACAGCAGAAAACCAAATGCGCTGGATGATCATTTAATTTTCCACTTGTGAAGTCTCTTAGGGCTTCCTGCCTTTCTTCCTCAGGGACTGTCCTTCTCCAGAGAATGCAATGAAGCGATTAATAGTATCATCCTACATCAGACAAAAAAAGTTAGTTACAAGCGTGGCGAAACATTGTTCATAAAACATGGTAATACGGTATGTAAGCCATGCCATGCCTTTCCCATCTAATAACACCTGTGCATAGAGGCGGTTGTAAGTTCTTTATTGCCCCTTCACCCTTATGTCAACACAGCAGCTGGGAAAGCATAGGACTTTAAAATGTAAATTCGTCTTTTTTTACAATGGATAAAATTACATCATCCATCCTTTCCTTATTGGCCAGAACTAATCTTTTTCCTATTGGTTAAAGTCAGCCAATAGGAAATTGTAGACAATTTCTGACAATAGGTAAATGTGGGATAAGGGAAGCCTTTAAAGCCCTGACTAGTATTACTTGATGTAATAATGTCTTAAAGGCTAGGTGACTACCTGCACCCATCAACCAAGCAAGCCAGCTTAAACTGTCACTAAATCCACATCATAAAAAACAAATCAATAAAATGGTGTATTACATACTGTTCATACTCCCACAGTTACTATGAGATCCGTTTTCTGCAAAAAACCTGGTTGATCCTGTTGCTCTCTATCTCCCCTTCTGTCCAAGTCCCCAATTCAGGTGAGGATTTAGCAGAGCAGTGTTGGTAGCTCTGCACATGCTCAGTTTTCAGTGAGTTTCTATGCTGACCATTTCCTCCCTATCACATCTGAACAGCCGATGTGACTATAAAGTCACACATGCTGATGTAAAACACAGTGGTAAATAACAACCCACTCCCTCCCTCCTCCTCCTCCATGCCCACTAACCAGCTAAACACAATTGGGGCAGGATATTACATTAAGATTGATGGAGGCTTCGCCTCCCTCTTATTATAAAACACAGGCTGAAGGGGGGTGTGAGTTGCAGAAATCCGCCAACACCATGTTATTGCCAAAAATAAAGATTTTATTTCAAATATATATTTGCATGACAATTTAAAACTGTTATTGAATTATTTATTTTTACTCTGTATTTTAAAGGCTTTTTTTTTGAACATGTGACCAGCAGCAGGAGGACTAGAAGCCCCTCCTGCTTATGTTTCCCGGCAGACAGACTTGGAAAGATCAGAGTCACGTGACAGATGGGGTGTAGTATACAGAGGTGTGCGCGTGAGGGGGAGGGGGGGGGTTGTACAGTATACAGGTGTGTGTGGGGGGGGGGGGGTACAATATACAGAGGTGTGTGTGTGGGGGGGAGGGGGTGTACAGTATACAGGTGTGTGTGTGTGTGGGGGGAGCAGGGGATGTACAGTATTACAGGTGTGTGTGTGTGGGGGGGGGGGTGTACAGTATACAGGTGTGTGTGGGGGGGTACAGTAAACGTGTGTGCGTGTGGGGGGAGGGGGTTGCACACTATACAGGTGTGTGTATGTGGGGGGAGAGGGTGTACAGTATACAGGTGGGGGTGTACAGCATACAGGTGTGTGTGTGTGTAAGGGGGGGGTACAGTATAAGTGTGCGTGTGTGGGGGGGGGTGCACAGTATACAGGTGGAGGGGGGTTTACAGTAAAAAAAGGTGGAGGGAATGTATAGTATACAGGTGGGGGGTGTAAAGTATATAAGTGGGGGGTGTACAGTATACATGTGGTGGGGGGGGGGAAGTACAGTATACAGTTGGGGGTGTACAGTATACAGGTGGGGGATGTACAGTATACAGGTGGGAGGGTGTAACATATACAGATGGGGGATGTATACATAAAAAGGTGGGGGGGGATGTATAGTATACAAGTGGGGGGTGTAAAGTATATAAGTGGGGGGTGTACAGTATACAGGTGGGGGGTATACAGTATAAAGGTGGAGGGTGTACAGTTTACAGGTGGGGGGGATGTACAGTATACATGTGGGGGGAAGTACAGTATACAGGTGGGGGTGTAAATTATACAGGTGGGAGGGTGTACAGTATACAGGTGGAGGGGCGGCGTGGGGGGTTTTCAATACACCCCCCTAGGCACAGTCGGTATGCAGACAGCTGTGTAGGGAGGTCAGTGTCCCCCTGGCAGTAGATCCTCTCACACACATGAAGCAGTCAGGCTGTGTGGAGAGGTGACTCACTGTCAGGCAGCAGATGATCAGTGTGATGAGTACGGAGCCCAATACCAGCTACACACATCACAGACCCTACTCTCCTCCATTACCAACTTTACACTCCTCCTTCTTCCCGACCGTCCAACCCTGCCTCCTCCACGATGTCATACAACTCCACCCTTCAGAGTTCCTCATTCATCTTCTAATTTCGGACTGAACAGGACTCCGCCCCCCGCAGATCGCTTTCTGAGGAGTTACTGAGTGATCGGAGGGAACCGCAAACGTGGGGGAGAGGGACCGGACAGGGGTGACTAATCAAATAAATAAATAGTGTCGCGCAAATAAATTACGACTAGCAAAAATGTATAAATATATAAATATAGCATAAAATAAATCGTAATAAATATCAGATCAAAAATGCACAATGATGCTCAACATATGAAGTGCAAAAATTGCACTTTACATGTTGAGCATCATTGTGCGTTTTTGATCTGATATTTATTAAGATTTATTTTATGCTAGATTTATACATTTATACATTTTTGCTAGTCGTAATTTATTTGTGCGACACTATTTATTTATTTGATTTGTTTACACTAGTATGAGAAGTGGAGCGTCTGCAGCAAACTGTTCATACATCTAATATTTAGAGGTTGCTCGCAGGATCCTATCTTTCATTTCGGACAGGGGTGACTGACTGAAGGAGGGGGACGGTAGGATGTCAGGAGAGACAGTGTGCACAATTGATGTGCAGATTATTTTTAACACCCCTATCGGCCGTGGTTTCGCCTTAGGTGGCAGTGCGCCCTACACTGCCTAGTGGTAGCGTCGGCTCTGAGCACAGTAGTGACATCACCAAGTCTTATTCCAAATCTTTTGAGATTAGCATTAAAAGGGCACAGTGCCTCTCACACAGCCAATATACAGCTACGAGACTCAAGTCACAAAAGTGCCTAGGCTCAGGAAGTGCACTACTATTTTTCAGGAGGAATTCAAGACAAAAATGAAATCTTTAAGTTACTGCTTGGGCAAAATTAACACTTCTATACATCCCCTAGGACCTATAATATAGCAAACCTCAATGTTTTTATACTCAGGCCAGCCTTAAATAATGAATTATTTGTGTTATAACATTCACAAGATAAACACAAGGCTAGGCATAATTTATACAAAATGTAAAAAAAAAATTCACTTTTGTCCATGACAGCCAAAAAGTTACAATTTTCATCTTCACTGGAAGATGTCTGCTCAAACATTGTCCTTATAAAAGAGACACCATCTGAATTGCACTATGAAGACAGGCAAAGCTATCATCCTCATAATTTTATATTATGAACATACTTACTTCTTCTACTTTCTTTGTCTGTGGCCGTGAGTTCCTGATGAATGTAATTGTGCCAATTTTGAATTCATAGTTTGGAATTCCTCTGCAACAGGATAGAAGAAAATTAATAAAGTAAAACTAAATCAGAAGGGGGTGCAGAAGAACCTTTGACAAGACTGTCAGTTCAAACCTGACACACAATCAAGACTTTACTATTCCATATTATCTATATTGACTAGAGCACATACACTGTATATAATCTATATTTATGGACTTTACATTTTCCTGTTGTCAGTCCGGGCAAGATACTCACCTCCTTATTTCTCCTGGCTTCAGTGGTGAAGGACTAGGATCAATTCCTTTCTTCTTTCCATCTAATCTATTTCCAGAACCAGAAAAGGCCTATATGTGGATAAAAATGAACACAGTATGTGAGCAATAAAGCACAGGCTTAATATGGCTTTCCCATAGTACAAAGACATTATAAACCGCTCCAAACCTCCCTAATGTTGCAAGAAAACAGCAGGAAGTTTGGCTGTTAGGGGACTGCTGTAGCGAAAGCCATCACACACGTCTTCAGCCCACTAGTAAATCTACCCCCCACCTCCAAACATTAATTTTATGCAAAACATGCTTCCAGTCTACAAGTCTATTTGGAGTTATGTAGGAAAGCTGCTGGACATTATTTCATTGAGAAGTTTACAACCAATGTATGAACTCCAAAATACATGACACATTATTTTAATAACAAATAAATAGCATACACATCTCAGTTAATTTTACTTTTAGACCCCTTTAACTTCAAACTAGCGGACTGATTTGGTCCGCCTGCCAGTTTTTCAGGTGGATCCAATCCTCCAGTCTCCTCTATGGTGCAGCGGGTGTCAATGGACATGTGTCCAAACCAGTCCACTAAAAACAGATGGATGGGGATCCGTTGCCCATCTGTGTGGCGGATGGGATGGCAGTTCGGTCTAAACGGACAAAGAGTCCGTTTCCAACTGACAGCCCTATAGAAGAGAGGGGGCTGTGTCTGTGTCTGCTTTGCATAAGTGGAGTGGACACAGACCAGCCATCTGCCTGCTCATTGGGGATCACAGAGAGATTCGCCGCTAAGCAAGCATACTCGAACGGAGCCAGCCCCATGTGTAAGTTGTGCAGTTCTATTTATACTTACAAGAGACACACCATCAAAAATGATAAAACCATTTTCAAGCAGTTGTTTGGCTAGAAAATCTCTTTATTTTATGTGTGGTCAATCATTGGGTCTATATGTGTTTCTTAAGCAATAAGGCTAGTTTACCACAAAAACTATTCTCGGAGATCATAATTAATTCTGTGACAGTCTTGGTTCCTGCCATATAACTGAAACTTAAATAGCCTTTAGTGTAAAGACTGAATGCCAGCCCTACGCAGTGTATATTATAATAAACATTCGGAATAGTAGATAGCAGAAATGAATGTAGAAAGATGTAGAATTAGTTGAAGAGCCAAGAACCACTTAGCCTTTTTCTACTTAATACAACCCACGGAATTCCAAAGTCAGATCTGATTTATATCATACAGGCAGAGCAACTCTATATACTTAAATAGCATACAGTACAGAAAAGGGCTAATAGTCTGACATCCTGGCAGGCAAGCCCCTAGCACTCTGATTCAGCCCATGATTAGAAGGATTTTTTACATCCAGGCTGAAATGGAAAAAGCCTGTAAGATATGTTCTCAATTCATCACTTTAATGACAACCACAGAAGACTCACCCTGAACCCTATATCTGCAACATAATCGCTGTGATCAGACTCAATGTCCTAGGAGAGAATGGAAGAACATATAAAACATGGATTCACAGATTTACACATTTTAAATGTATCTATCGTCAAAATGTAAAATTATATATTCATTTCCATATTGCATTTCTTATCTCTAGTCTACTCTTAATAATCTGAATGATCTTGAAATTTGTAAACTTACTTGATAAATCCCACACATTTAATTCCTTGAATTCTGTGACACATATTTACTATGCCCTGTAAGTAGGCAATGCTGGGTCACACATTTCAAATAGCCTGCCTTCTGAACTACAGAGAGGAGGAGTTTCAGGGGGCGGAGACAGAACAGGAATCACTTTTTGTAGGCAGCAAGTTGAAATCATGCGAATTCAGTCGAACTCGCACAATTTCAAACCCGCATTTCATTGCAAGTTCAGGGGCGATTTGAAAGACATCTGTGCGGATTCATGTACAGATGTCTATTGAAATCGCCCCCAAAGTCACCAAAAGTAGTGCAGGAACTTCTTTTGAAAATCGGTGCGGCACTACAAAGTCAGTGTCGCACCAGTTCAGACGGTGCCATTGCTGAAAATAGGCTGCGATTTGGCATACGATTTGACATGTCAAATTTCCTTTTGGGAGTATGCCACCAAAATTACATTTTTGTTGCAGGGAAAAGCCTAAGATCTGACATGTATCTTAGTGCAGACATCTGGGAAAATCAGTAAGCCAATTACTCAAGCAGGAAATTACATTTTCAGGGGATGTTCTGTACACCATTTGTGTTCAGAACAACTCCAGGTAGCCATATTGCATTCCATTTTACAGAAAATGACAGCACTGCAGATTGAAAAGGGAAGGTATTTTTTAATAACATTCAATTACAATATGACTTTACCAGTTTCAGGAGGGTCCTTTTCAAACTGACCACAACAAGCATGGAAGCAGATCCGCACTGGCATGGTCAGTTAGGGTCCCTGGGATCGGTGTTGGAAGATGCAGGATGCCATGAACAAGCTTGCCGTATCTGTATCTCCTGTAGATAGCTTTGCGGCCATGAACCCCTCACCCAGCTCTGTATTGCAGGTGCAGAGTGTGGGAGTGTGGAAACTTCTGGAACGCAGCGCATAGACCGTAATGTTCCTTCCCACTCTGTATTTTTTAGCGCACAGAGCCAGCCTGTTTGTTGTACAGGCACATCCCCCGCTATGGGGGGGAGGAGATTAAGGAGGCTGTGCGGTCATGTGACCATGGAATAAAGAGTTAATAAAAAGGTACTTTCCAGGTATTGTGAGAAAAATTACCAGGGACTTTAGTTAGCAAATGGGGTTTGATGTTTTGTGTTTCTTTTCACATTTAGTTTACACTTAATCGGAATGCCTGTCCATGTCTAACTAACATGATCAGTTCATGAGGGGGGTAACTGAAACAGACGTTTGAAATGCAATCGGTTTGAATTTTCCAAAAGTAATGGTATGGGTTCAGTCCTTTTAAATGTCTTACCCAATTGCCGACCAGCCCCTGTAGTTTTACTGCGGCAGGATAGCATTGTTACGCGAAATAGGTACGTCACTTTGTGTATCAAATAGTGGGGGCGCGCACACGTGCAGATTGGACAGGGGGGATCCAATCAGCGGGTCCCATGGAGACAGAACGGCGGTCTGCCAATGTAAACAAGGCAGACTGCTGTTCTGTCAATGAGGAACACAGGGATCCTTTGTTCCTCCTATATAGGAACACAGGTCTCTGTGTTCATCCAGTGAGTAAATTCCCCACACAATTAGAAAGCACTCCCTAGGAGCACACCTAACCCTTTGCTCGCCCCTGGTGTTAACCCCTTCCCTGCCAGTGTCATTAGTACAGTAACAGTGCATATTTTTCGCATTGATTACTGTAGTAATGTCACTGGTTCCCTCAAAAGTGTAAAAAATGTCAGTTAAGTGTTCGATCTGTGAGCCACAATCCCGCTAAAAAATTGCTGATCGCCGCCTTTACTAGTAAAATAAATAAATCAAAATTACATAAATCTATCCCATAGATTTTAGATGCGATAACTTTTGCGCAAAGCAATTAATATACACTTATTGGGATTTTTTTTTTTACCAAAAATATGTGGCAGAATACAAATTAGCCTAAATTGAGGAAAAAATTGATTTTTTAATTTGTTTTCATTGGGAATGTTTTATAGCAGAAAGTAAAAAATATTGTTTTTTTTCTCCAGAATTGTCACTCTTTTTTTGTTTAATAGCGCAAAAAATAAAAACCGCAAAGGTGATCAAATACAACCAAAAGAAAGCTCTATTTGTGGGAAAAAAGGGACATCAATTTTATTTGGGTACAGCGTCGCACGACCGGGCAACTGTCCGTTAAAATGATGCAGTGCCGTATCGCAAAAAATGGCCTGGTCATTAAGGGGGTAAAACCTTGCGTTCCTTAAGTGGTTAAATATGTTGTTGTTATTGCTGATAGCACTATGAAGAATTAATACAAATCAGAAAAGTGATGCATTATAAAAGAATCTTGACAAATGTAATGTTAAAAAAAGTAAGGTCACGTGCCTAGGCCGAGAAAAACCTACCCTCTTTTTTAAGGAATACAGTTCCTGGAGCATACAATTTTAAGACATGCACCTTTTAAGAGCATACAACTGAAGACACAACTTTAAACACTTGTCTCTAAGCCAAGCTACCCCACATTTCTTTCACCCCATCACTACGGCTAGCCATACATGTTCAATACTCCTGTACAATTTTCCATTAGATTTACCAAAAACCATATAATATGAGGTCAAACAAACTAAACAGCTTTCAATTGTATCCAATTAGGCAGGCCATTGTACTACCTAGTTTAAGGTAAATCTAAAAGAAAAAATTGTACAAGAAAATTGAACATGTATGGCCA
Organism: Pelophylax lessonae; assembly: GCF_965119305.1. Lineage (NCBI taxonomy): Eukaryota > Metazoa > Chordata > Amphibia > Anura > Ranidae > Pelophylax > Pelophylax lessonae. Next base: position 263,878,456 of record NC_138768.1, on the reverse strand, counting down.
GCCTATGGTAGGCAGAACCAATGGCCAACGGGAATGTGCAGGGGGCAGGAAGGGCAGATTTTGGTGTGACCGAAGGATGTAGGTGTTGCTGTAGGTATGTGCAGACACCTCTACATATCTACACTTCATATCTGAAAAAAACGTTTTATTTTCATAAAACAGATTGTCCTATTATATTCCAATACAGTCAAATACTAGTAACAAATTGGGAACATTGTTCTTTTTTAAAAGAAAAGGAGGCAGCAGTTTCATAATACACAAAAGATTTTATCAGCAGTTAAGGAAAGGGTTCTAAAAGCAGAGCCGGTACAAGGGGGGGCGAAAGGGACGGGTGCCCTGGGCGCAACAATTTATTGGAGGGAGGGGGGCGCAGTGAAGTGCACTTCTAAAAAGGACAACTGTGTGTGATTGCTGTACCTCCTGCAACGATGTGCCGAGTGCGCTCCTGCACTCGGCACAAGCCTTAGAGCAGTCCAGCCTTTCATCCTTTCATTTCAGATCAGTCAGATAGAGCCCGCTGCGCTGACATTCCCCCCTCCCTCCCCCACAAGCTCCTTCTGCTGCTGCTCCTCCTCCCGCCCTCCCCTCCTGTGCTTGCCCCGCCCACACTCCCGACAGTTTTCTGCCTGACTGCATCAGAGAAGATGTGTGGGCGGGAAGATTGAACACTAAGCACCAGAAGAGGAAAGATGCAGTCTGATCCATTCATCCATCCCATCCATTCACTCCCTCCCTTCTGCTTCCCAGTGAGTACTCTGATGTAACTCCCTCCCTCTCTCTCTCCCTCCCTCCCTCTCCCCCCTCCCTCTCCCCTCTCTCTCCCCCCTCCCTCCCCCCCCTCCATCCCTCTCTCTCTCCCCCCCCTCCCCCCCCTCTCTCTCTCCCTCCCTCTCTCCCCCCTCTCTCTTTCTCTCTCCCCTTCTCTCTCCCCCTCTCTCTCCCCCCCCTCCCTCTCTCCCTCCCCCCATCCCTCCCTCTCTCCCTCCCTCTCTCCCTCTCTCCCCTCTCCCTCCCCCTTCCCTCCCCCTCTCTCTCCCCTTCTCTCGCCCCCCCTCTCTCCCTCCCTCTCTCTCCCTCTCTCTCTCTCCCTCCCTTTCTCTCTCTCTCCCTCCCGCTCTCTCTCCTCTTCTCTCGCCCCCCCTCTCTCCCTCCCTCTCTCTCTCCCCTTCTCTCGCCCCCCCTCTCTCCCTCCCTCTCTCTCTCTCCCTCTCTCTCTCTCTCTCTCCCTCCCTCTTTCTCTCTCTCTCTCCCTCCCTCTCTCTCTCCCTCCCTCTTTCTCTCTCTCTCCCTTCCTCTCTCTCCCCCCTCTCTCTCCCTCCACCGCTCTCTCTCCCTCCACCTCTCTCTCCCTTCACCTCTCTCTCCCCCCTCTCTATCATTTAATTTCTGTAACATGCAGCATGAGGGGGTTAATGTATTGTCCCTGATACATCAGTAACACTGACACTGGTGCCACTAATGCAGCACAAAGGGGTTAATTAACTGCCACTGGTCATTAATGTATCAGTGACCAGCGCAATACATTAACCCCCTCATGCTGCATAATACAAATTGAGTCAAACACCAGTGATAAACACAAAGTACCAATGTGACCGGTACCATGGTGACATCAGCACATCACTCCGTCAGCTGACATCACGGCGCTTCTCGAATCCCGGAAGGACAGGTAGCTGCGATAAGCCAGCTGGCTTGTTTTGATCCTAATGAAATGTCATGTTCTTCTAGCTATAAGTGCAATATTGTATACCTTAAATACATTTTTTAAAGATTTTTAGACTACTACGAGCGAGACTTTTGTATTTTGGGGACCATCTGTGTATTTGTTTCCTGGACGGTGGGTCCATTTGCCATAAGAGGTTCCTGGGACAGTTAACCACTTCTATACCGGGCATATTTTGGCACTCTGTAAGAACGCTGAACTGCGGGGGGGGCGCAGTTTGCCATCTTCGCCCTGGGCACCATATGACCTTGTCCCAGCACTGTCTAAAAGTGTTTAGGCTATATGGGATGCTTTACCATACAAAATTAATATTGGGATAAAATAACTGGATAGTTTTCATGCAGTATTGTTATCCAAAGTGTTATTTAACAAAAGTGGATGTGTAAGAATATTTTGATCTAGGAGACTATGGCACTTTTCCACTGCAAGTACCGGCTCGGCTCTACTCGGCCCTGCTTGGCCCGGTTTGCTTTTCCACTGCTGGTACCGCATGGTACAGTGTTGGAACGGTTCGGTATGGTATGGTTTGCTTTTCCACTAAAGTAGTACTAAAGTTAAGTGGGTGGGATAACAACGGGGTAGGTGGGATTCTCTAACCAATCAGTGGCTAGTAGTGACTGCATGCAAAGGATTGTGGGATATGGTACCGGGTATGGTACCTCTTGGAACCACAATCGAGTAGGTACTGTTTTTGAGAGCCGTACCGTTCGGTTCCATGCAGTGGAAAAGCGCCGCCGTACCGTACCGTACCGTTCCTACACCATACCATGCGGTACCAGCAGTGGAAAAGCACAAAAGCGAGCCGAACCGTTCGGTTCCATACAGTGGAAAAGCCTCAATATCCAACTGCCTCAGTAAAGGTCAGGAAGTATGTTGCTCATTTTATATGACACAACTGGCAACAGGGGCTTTGTTTTGCCTCCGAACCAGAACTTCTGGGGTTTAAAGGCTGAACTTGTTTGCTAGGTTTTTCTTTATCGAATTACCATGAACACAGGGAATTCCTAAACAAAGGTACAAGGCATTCAAAGATTTTGTATTAAGGGCAATCTCCATTTACTGGAAAATGTTATTCTTACAGTTGGCTCTTCCTGTTGTGTTTGTCTTTCTGGCTCCTTGTAACCCAACGGGGCATCAAAATCCACCTGAAATAAAATATATTTATTGAAATGTATTTACTAATTAATAAAAAATAAAATAAAGATCACTCATTGCATCAACATGTGAATTCAGTTTTCTATTATTATACCACCACCAAACTGCCATAGAACTTACCATTTGATATAAACTCCATGCCACAGCAATGTAGGAAAGATTATTGTAACAAAATAGCTACAAATAATTTAGCAGAAAAACAGCCCCACATTAGACATCCAGTAAAACGCTGAAAACAGCTGAGATACAACATGCAAAGATTTTTAAGACTCCTTTCACACTTCTGCGATTTGTCTTGCGACTTTGGACATCAAAGTTGCATGACAAATCGCACACCATTGTTTTCAATGGCACCCGTTCAAATCACTGCAATTTAAAGTCGCAGCGACTTTGAAAAGGTGTCTGCACTATTTTGGTCCGGCTTTGATTCATAGAATGTAAAGTCTAATCAAAATCGTACCAAAAGTCACATTGGAAATTGTGCGGCTTTGGAGACACAATACTGTAAAAGGAGCCTAAAGCTGAACTCTGGCCTTCCCTTCAGTGTTGCACAGTTGTGCAGGCTCCTCTCCCATACTGAAATTGCCTACTCTGATTTCACAGCACACTGTGAGCTTCTCAAAATGTGCTTTTAAAGCTACAGCAAGTCAGACATAGTCTGAATCATTTCCTGGCTGGAGGACATTTAGCATCATCTTTCTTCCCAAGCCTAACTGTCACTGGCTCACCCCTTTAATTCATTAGATTTCTGTTCTTTAAATATGGAGGCTCAGCATCATGGTTGGGTGCTACCTAGGGCAGTCTGCATGCCTGCTTAGGAATACCCACTCCTCCAGACTTTCATCCACCCATCAAGACGTTTTAATATTTGCATAACTCCTCCCAAAAGCCATCCTGTTGCTTGCATCAGAGCTGGGGGAATTTGAGCAGAGTACAGTGTACTGTGATGTTTTCAAGAAGCTATGTACAGCACTCTGCTGGCCCCTCCCACCAGCACTGCATAGAGAAGCACAAAGATCCAGTGATGACATGACTGAGCCTAAAATAACACATAATAGATACTGAAGGGCATTTTGTAAAAATGGCATTAGCATGTTGATTCAGGGAAAGGGGGGGGGGGATGGGGAGGAAACAGGTAAGGAAACATTTGGGCTGGTTAAACTTCAGCTTTAAAGGACAGTCAAAACTATAGCACCTAATACACTATTTGCAATGCTTACAGTGAACCCGTGGCAATAAGTCTTCACTGACCTTTCTAGCTACATGCACTGTGGAGTATTGCATCCTCAAATAACAACAGAAGCACTGTAGTTCTTCACTTAGCTCCTCATCTCACCCTTGCCCCCCCCTACTAGCAGTGACTGGCAGCCTTTTAGTCTTCTGTTCTTCAATGTAAACATATAACAGGTGCTCTGGGAGGGAAGGGGACTTTAAAGCCCTGTTCCTAGCAAATGCACTCATTATCAGTCACTGAATTTGGGTATGTAATGGATGTTCAGGGAAACACGTGTGGTCTGGGCTAGGGTGAAGTGATAATAATACTCCTTTAAACTCTATCTGTTGGGGTTTGTTCTGTTATAATGTAGTTCAAGGGAAACTTCACTAATAGGAAATTGGGAACTCCAGGTTAATATAACAACAACATTTAATACAGTTATAAATTCAATAGAAACCAATGAATATATTTCTATAAATTCTCTTTTTAGGAGAAGTATCAATAGAAAAGTAATATATAAACCAATATGTACCCAATGTAATAAGCAGTACTGTAATAGAAAAGTATTAGGACCACTAATAGTACAGAGACTGTCAAAATCAGGAATCAATATTCCAGTAACATAAAATTACATGCTGGGTGCATGGTAACTTCAATCTTTAGCAACAGGTATGGTGCCATGGGTTCTCACCTAATATTTGTTCTTTCGTTTTTTTGGTCGAATTTATCAAACCCACAGAGAGAGACTAAAAAGAAACAAAAGAAGAAGAAAAAAAAAAAGGCGTGGAAGGGGGAGAGAAGCTGCAGGGAAAAATGTTGGGGAAGGAGGGAGGAAGGTCTCTCTGTCTCTGCTGTATGCTGACAATTGGATTCTTGGAGGTGTAAAGCCTCGTACACACGCAACGATTATCGGCCGACCGATCGTCCGACTTTTGTCCAAGTTGTGTTTTGTTGGTTGGAATGTGCTTAGACTGCACATGAATTTTCTCGGCCAACAAAATTCTTCTTCAGAAGTGAGGTCATGTGTTGGTTTGTTTTCTTTGTGTTTTTTCTTCACTGAGCATGCCCAGTCTTGCTCATTAGATTTTTCCCTGTCAAAATCTGTACTGACTGCACGAAAATCGGCCGTTGTGTTGACGGCCAACAAAAATTTTATAGCCTGCACACCAAATTTTTTTCGGCCGAAAAGTCGGAGTTGGTTGTCGGAAGCATCATACTAACAAGCTGAAAATCGGCAGATCGGACGTTGGCCAAAAATTCCCTGCCAATTTTCGGCGCGTGTGTACGGGGCTTAAGATACAGCCCAACCCAAAATTGAGGGCCGGTTCACACCAGATGCAGTCCAGAGTATTTTTTTTCTTGCATCAAAAATGCAGTAGATTATATGGGTTCCAATGGCCTAGTTCACACCAGTGCGATCAGTTCCAGCGCGTTCCAATGCAGAAATAATAAAGTAGAATATGCTGCATTTTGTCTCCACAAAACCGTACTGGAAGGCAGCAAAACAAATCAAAAACGCACCAGAATGCATCTAAGCGCATTATAGTCAAAGAAAAAAAAAAAAACACAGGAAACTTTGTTAAAAAAAACAGGAGAGGGGGAAAAAATTAACTGAAAATGCATCAAAAATGCACAGGAACGCAGCAAAAACGTGCGTGCAGAAATGCATCCGGAGTGTGCTTTTGTGGCGTAAACTGGCCCTGAGAATCTATGGGTGTCTGAGCTTTATAGAAGAAATATAGTGTCCAAGTCCGCCAGTACTTCTCTTGTTCTTTCATTGCCTTTGTAAGGTTCTCTGTTTGTTGGATTTGTTCAATTCTGGCAAGCCTGATTTTGTTGGAGACCATGTTAGTTTCCATAGCACTGGTATGCAGGCTTTGGCTGTATTAAGGAGGTGTTTCAGCAGAGAGTTTATGATAGATAAGGGGGTTACATGTAATAGGTAGGCCACAGGATTTTATTAAAGAGACACATCTGTAAGAAATTGAATTGTATGTTTTACTATGTCCCAGAAGTCTCTACATTTTGCACAGTCCCAGAAAATATGCAACAAAGTGCCTTCCGACTCCAAACAGCACTAGCATTTATTAAATGTCTGGTCACATACGGTGGAGAATCATTGTGGTACTGTACCACCTAGTTAAGAGCCTGTAGCCCTTCTTGGTACTTGCAGGCTATGGAAGATTTAGGTGCGAAGATTATCTTCTGAATTTATTTTTACATGTAGCCAGCAAAGAACCTGAATTTGAACAAAACTTAACAGTTCATGCATTTCAACTGCGTATTTAGTTTATAATATGACAGCTTAAATGCCCAACGAAAACCAAATAAAGGTATAAGCTATCCCAAGCGCTTCAAATGAGGACCACTCACCAATAAATAAATTGGCTATGCAGCTACTTAACTAAAACATATGGAGAAAGATATATAATAGATAGATACTCAGCAATATCCCTATATATATATAGTAGCGCAAACTTGTCAAGAAGCAAGTGCCAAAAAAATACTGTGCCCACTGCACAAAAGTCCGAAATGCAATAGATGTCACATAGGCAGCAGGAAAAAGTTCAGAAATGACTCAAACAGTCCATAATCCTTCACTCTATCTCCTGGGATGATAATGTACGAAGACGTGTTTCTCAAAAGGATCACCACCACCACCGTGCTCCAAGGGGGGAGGAGAATTGCCCACTCACCAGATGCTGTGGCCCAACCCACTTTCGTGTTTGAGCATTCAGGCTTATAATGATGGTCACTGGTCCAGAGTATCCACAACAGGAATCGCACCAGCGCAGTCAAAAAAAGCTCAGCAGCATATGGGGAGGAGAGAACATAATCCCAATAGCGTGATACCGTTTAAAAGGGTTTTATTAAATAAAAATAAAACATAAGGTAACACACTCACATGTCTTGTATGTCATCAAACGCAAAAAAACAGTCACGAATAGGGGAGGGATGCCCTTCGGGAGATGATGTCCAGGCTCCACGCCGTGGACGCCGCGCCTTCTGGGTAATCCGAACTCCTCTTACACAGCCTGGTTACACCGCCTGGTCACGCCCCGACGCGTTTCGTGATTTCCACTTCTTCCCCGGGGAAGCATCTGGTGAGTGGGCAATTCTCCTCCCCCCTTGGAGCACGGTGGTGGTGGTGATCCTTTTGAGAAACACGTCTTCGTACATTATCATCCCAGGAGATAGAGTGAAGGATTATGGACTGTTTGAGTCATTTCTGAACTTTTTCCTGCTGCCTATGTGACATCTATTGCATTTCGGACTTTTGTGCAGTGGGCACAGTATTTTTTTGGCACTTGCTTCTTGACAAGTTTGCGCTACTATATATATATAGGGATATTGCTGAGTATCTATCTATTATATATCTTTCTGCGTATTTAGTTGTTTGCCTAACCTAAAGCACTGCAGTGGGTATTCTTCATGTACTGAGTGTTCCCAGGTCTTTTTGTAGTGCATATAATAATGTTATCTGTAAGGATTCTTTTTTTACTAAATCTTAAACTTACATTCATGTCACACTCAATAATGGATACTGCTTTGTCTGGTTTTGTTTCCATCACCCGAAGTTCATATATCTGAAAACAGAACCATTTTTTGTTAAAAACAGTTATAGAAATACTTTACATTTTGTCTGCAATTACAAAAAGGTCCACACTAAGTTCCCAAAAAAATATCAAATTTTCCCTGAAATGTACATAAGTACCAAAACACTACTAAAAAAATACAACTTCACAATGATCTTTTTTTTTTTCGTATTAATTTCTCCTGCGGCATATCAACAATACTGCATATAATGAAAATATGTGTGGTTATTATTTTTATATCATTTTACTGTACTCTACAGATTAAGGCCAGGTTATAGATTCTAACCTGGCCTAACATATGTGTAAGGTAACAAGTGTTGAAGGTCAGGCTTCCAAAGTTACCAGAAAGAAACTGCGTTAGCCTTGAAATTTAGCCTAGTTGCACCGTTTGATACTCAGCCCTGGCTGTACATAAGCCAGGGCTGCAAAGCGGTCAATCCAGAGAGCTGATAGAGACCAGCTCAAGCAGAATCATAGTAAGGAGTCTTGACTGAAGTTACAGAGGAAAAACATAAGCGGTGGAGTAAAATGCTTGATGGAAGTCACCAAGGTTAGATGGCTAGCAAAAAGGCCTGTTTGACTTTTTTTTTTTTCAGCGGAGCTATACAAAAGCTGTCCAACCTCATAGAACATTGGCAAACTGATACATGCCAGTAGAGAAGGGGTTATGCCGGGGCTTGCTTACAACTTTTTCTGTTTGTCAGTTTCCCAACTTCCTGCAGTATAACCTTACTGTAACAGAATTGCGTTGTCAATTATTGGAAAATAAAGAAAAAAAAGTTGAATATTTCCAAATGACCTAGGAGCCTGTAGGCCCATTTACACAATTAGACAAAAAAACGCTCAAGTGTATTGGGGAAAGGATTTCTGCATTCTTGTTGAAAGTGAAACGACATTTGCAGGGAAATGACTTTGTTATAAAGAACCTATATGCCATTACCACAGCCATACTGCTGCTTTAAAAAATAAGAACAGCATATACAGTATGTACAGGACGCCAAGGTTGGGTCCTGGATGGGTGCTATATAGCACCAATTTTTGGGTTATGGTCCCTTTAAAGGGAAGTGTGGAAGTACTCAGAGGGTCACCCAGTACGGGTGAGGAATCCCCGGGAATAGCCGGAAACAGGAGAGGACTGATTACAGTTCTCTGGTTTATTTGAGAAATATTTGGGACCCGGGATTTCGGAGACCCTGAAGCGATATTCGGGTGGGAAGGGGTCTCCACCTCTGACTGAGGATTCCAGCACACACAGGGTTAAGAACCTCCAGGAAGCAGCTCTTAAAAGAAGACAGGAAGTAGTGATAGAGGTGTGGAGAGGAGGAGTTGGTGTATGCACCTGTGTTTGGAGAGCTGGGAGTTTTGCTGGAGGCTGCAAGAAACAGGACTTAACAAGGACTGTTAAACCTGGGGGGCGAAGACCCAACTACGAACTGTATGTGTTTTCCTTTTACTTTTGTGCTGAAGATAAGCAGACTTTATTTTGTATTTTGTGCTTGTGTGCTGCTGGAAGCCATAACTTTTTGTTACCTGCTGAATAAAAGCCTTTTTGTTTGAAGTTGAACGGTTTTGCACTCGGTCCTGTGGAGCCATAATCCCCCAAACATTACAACTGGTGTTTCGGATGCGGGCAGAGTGCATTTTTGCAGCCGCAAAAGCCGTTTAAAAACCTAAAAACTGACATTTAAAGAGACAGTGTACTTATGGCATGTCTTGGGTGAAATCAGCTCAGACACTGCAAACAGCAGGAAAAAGCATGGAGGAGGTCATCAAAGCTTTGGCGCAGCAAGCCACCGTGACCCAGCAGCAAGCCTCAGCAGAGGCAAACCGTCGCCATGAGGAAGCGATGGCCCAGCAGCAGCAGGCCCTGGCACAGGCTGTAGCTGCACAACAGGAAAACACACGGTTGCTAGCCGCCCAGTTTACTGCACAGCAGGAGTTCACGCAAGCACAAGTGGTGGCCTTGCAGGAGGCTGTACAACGTCTGGCTCAGGGACAAGAGCAACCGGTCATCGCTGCTGGCAAACAGGTGTCTGTGAGAGCCAGCCATTTTTTGCAAAAGCTGACACCCAGCGAGGATGTGGAGGCTTTTCTCACCACCTTTGAGAGGATAGCAGAGAGAGAGGGGTGGCCCCGTGACCAATGGGCTGGCATTATCTCCCCTTTCCTCACTGGTGACCCGCAAAAGGCCTACTTTGACCTCCCATCAGAGCACATCAGAGACTATGAGCGTCTGAAGGCGGAGATCCTGGCCCGTCTGGGAGTGACCACGGCTGTCCGGGCTCAGCGGGTGCACCTCTGGAGGTACAAACCCAGCCAACCACCCCGTTCCCAAATGCATGAACTGGTACAGCTAGTCAAAAAATGGCTGCAACCAGAAAAGTTAACAGGCCCCCAAATGGTAGAACGAGTGGTGATGGACTGGTATCTACGGTCTCTGCCAGAGGACCTACAGCGCTGGGTAAGCCATGGAGACCCTGCAACCGCTGACCAGCTGGTAGAGTTGGTCGAAAGGTACACTGTGGTGGAGGACCTGCTCGGACCTGCCAAGCGTCGGGAACCCACACCAAGGGCAACCAGGCCAGCCACAGCACCTATGAGAGAAACCCGGCCAGATGGTGGAAACCACAAACCTGCATCACCTTCCGCAGAACCACGAAAGTTGGTTCCTGTCCCAAGGATGGGGGACATACAGTGTTGGCGATGTCGGTCCTGGGGGCATACCCGGGCCCACTGCCCGCTTCAGGAGGAGTTAATGGATTGCGGGACTGGTCGGAGAAGCTCCTTCTATGTGCAAAGGGCATGTGCCACTCATCTGGATCTGGCTGCAGGACAGTTTGAGTGTGAAGTGTGGGTGAACCACCTTCCGGCTAAGGCGCTACTGGATTCCGGTAGCATGGTGACACTGGTACATGCCAGAGTGATTGGGAGACTCGGCCCAGTCAGCAAGACTCTTCGGGTAGTGTGTATCCATGGGGACACCAGGGAGTACCCCCTTGTGCCGGTGACTGTTGCCTATGGCCATACCTCAGTGACACAAGAAGTTGGGGTGGTAAGAAGCCTGATCCATGACATCATTGTGGGGAGGGACTGTCCCCTGTTTTTTGAACTGTGGAATCAGGTACAATGTGAGCTGCCTGGACAGCTAAGAGGACTGGGGACACGGGGCCTCGAAATGACAGAGTCAGAGGGGTCTGGGCCTGAAATCCCCTCAATACACCTCTCTAGTGTGGAAATGCCTGTTCCTGATCAGGACTTCATAGAGAATGGTGATAATGCTCCGGGGGGCAACACCGAGCTGGCCTCTGAGGAAGGGGAAGTCTCCCCATTACAGGTTATGTTGGGGGAGGATGACGAGGAACTCTCCCCGTTGCAGTTCCCGGTTGAGGAGGTTGAAGGGGAAACATCCTCAAGGCCGGTGCACCCAGGCCTGGATGTATCCCGGGGTGCGTTTGGCACCGCCCAATTACGGGACCCTACCTTGGTCAATGTTCGAGAGCAGGTTTCCGTTATTGATGGGGTGCCACAACTGCCAGGTGCAGACCAAAGGTTTCCTCATTTTGCGTTGAAGGGGGACTTGGTTTACCGAGTGGCTGAAAGCCGAGGGAAAACTGTAGAGCAGTTGCTGGTTCCCCAGCCATATACACGGATGCAGGTTCTTCTGGCCAGGGGTAAAGGCTGAGGTTAAAAGATATTGTGCGTCTTGTCCCACTTGCCAGTTAACTGCCCCATTATCCCACTACAGAAATCCCCTGGTACCCTTACCAATCATTGAGGTGCCATTTGAGCGGATTGCCATGGATCTCGTAGGTCCCCTGGTTAAGTCAGCAAGGGGGCACCAATATATATTGGTCATCCTAGATTATGCAACTAGGTATCCAGAAGCAGTCCCTTTAAGGAAAACTTCCTCTAAGGCCATTGCTCGGGAATTATTCCAAATGTTTTCACGAACAGGGTTCCCTAAAGAGATATTGACGGACCAAGGCACCCCTTTTATGTCAAAGGTGATGGCGGACTTGTGCAAGCTATTTCAGATTAAGCAGTTGCGGACGTCCGTCTATCACCCGCAGACTGATGGCCTAGTTGAAAGGTTTAACAAAACTCTAAAGTCCATGTTGAAAAGAGTGGTCCAGAAAGACGTGAGGGATTGGGATATGTTACTCCCTGCCCTGTTGTTTGCCATCCGGGAGGTTCCACAAGCATCCACGGGCTTCTCACCATTTGAGCTAGTGTATGGGCGAAGGCCCCGGGGGTTGCTTGATCTGGTAAAGGAAACCTGGGAAAGTGAATCCTCACCGCACAAGACCGTAGTAGAACATATCTCCCAAATGCGGGAGAGGGTGGCTAAGGTGATGCCATTAGTGAGGGAGCACCTGCAGAAGGCTCAGGATGCTCAAAAAAGGGTATACAACCGGTCGGCTAAAGTCAGACAGTTTCAAATAGGGGACCGGGTGGCTGTTCTCATACCCACGGTGGAGAGCAAGTTCTTGGCCAAATGGCAGGGTCCGTATGAAGTAGTAGAAAAGGTGGGGGAGGTGAACTACAAGGTGCACCAGCCCGGGAAAAGAAAACCATACCAGATCTACCACATAAATTTGTTAAAACCGTGGAGAGACAGAGAACAGGTATCTGCCGTGGTAGGTGTCCAGTCAGGGGATCCTGCAGGGATTGACCTGGTGCAGGTTGCTTCTACCCTGTTGAGGCCCCAATCCCAACAAGCCAAAGAATTTCTGCAAAGAAATAGGGACATGTTTTCAGGGTTGCCTGGTCTCACCAACGTCATCGAGCATGACATTGTAACCGAGCCCAAGGTAAAAATCCGGTTAAAACCTTATCGTATTCCAGAAGCTCACAGGGTGGCAGTATCAGAGGAGGTGAAAAGGATGCTTGAACTTGGGGTCATTGAAGAGTCACAGAGCGAGTGGTCGAGTCCAATCGTGTCGGTACCTAAACCCAACGGCACACTTCGCTTCTGTAATGACTTTAGGAAACTTAATGAAGTCTCCAAGTTCGATGCTTATCCCATGCCCCGGGTGGACGAGCTGATTGAGCGATTGGGCCCAGCCAGGTATATCACCACGCTGGACCTCACAAAAGGGTACTGCCAGATTCCCCTAACCAAGGAGGCCAGGGAGAAAACAGCCTTTTCTACCCCAGAAGGCCACTTCCAGTACAAGAGGATGCCATTTGGTCTTCACTCAGCCCCCGCCACATTCCAACGGGCCATGGATAAAACTTTGCGCCCACATCTACGATATGCTTCCGTCTATCTAGATGACATAGTCATCTTCAGTAGGGATTGGGAGTCTCATCTTCCCCGGGTTCAGGCAGTGGTAGACTCCTTGAGAAGAGCAGGGTTCACCATCAACCCAGAGAAGTGTGCAATCGGGATGGAGGAAGCCAAGTACCTAGGGTACATTGTGGGTAGAGGGCTGGTGAAGCCTCAAAGGAGCAAGGTAGAAGCTATACAGGACTGGCCCCGTCCCTTAACCAAAAAACAAGTCAGAGCATTTTTGGGCATAGTTGGCTACTACCGGAGGTTTGTGCCCAACTTTGCCACCGTGGCTGCACCGTTGACTGACTTGACCAAAGGCAAAAAGTCAGTCATGATAAAATGGAACTCCGAGGCCGAAGAAGCCTTTCGGAAGCTTAAGACAGCGTTGTGCCAACATCCGGTACTCGTAGCTCCGGACTTTTCTAGGGATTTCATAGTGCAGACAGATGCTTCAAGTGAAGGGTTGGGGGCAGTCCTGTCTCAAGTGATCAATGGGGAAGAGCACCCCGTAGTTTTCCTGAGTAGGAAGCTGACGTCCGCGGAGAAAAACTACGCTGTGGTGGAGCGGGAGTGTCTGGCCATTAAGTGGGCCTTGGACTCTCTAAGGTATTTTCTCCTGGGCAGAAAGTTCCGCTTGGTGTCAGACCATGCTCCGCTGACCTGGATGAGGCAGAACAAACATACCAATGCCAGGGTGACAAGATGGTTTCTTTCTCTCCAGGAGTTCAATTTTGTAGTAGAGCACAGACCCGGGAGACAACATCAAAATGCTGATGCCCTCTCCCGTGTCCATTGCATGGTGTCAAATGGTGCCTCCAACACCTCCGCGTTGAGGCAGAGGGGGGGGATATGTACAGGACGCCAAGGTTGGGTCCTGGACGGGTGCTATATAGCACCAATTTTTGGGTTATGGTCCCTTTAAGGGAAGTGTGGAAGTACTCAGAGGGTCACCCAGTACGGGTGAGGAATCCCCGGGAATAGCCGGAGACAGGAGAGGACTGATTACAGTTCTCTGGTTTATTTGAGAAATATTTGGGACCCGGGATTTCGGAGACCCTGAAGCGATATTCGGGTGGGAAGGGGTCTCCACCTCTGACTGAGGATTCCAGCACACACAGGGTTAAGAACCTCCAAGAAGCAGCTCTTAAAAGAAGACAGGAAGTAATGATAGAGGTGTGGAGAGGAGGAGTTGGTGTATGCACCTGTGTTTGGAGAGCTGGGAGTTTTGCTGGAGGCTGCAAGAAACAGGACTTAACAAGGACTGTTAAACCTGGGGGGCGAAGACCCAACTACGAACTGTATGCGTTTTCCTTTTACTTTTGTGCTGAAGATAAGCAGACTTTATTTTGTATTTTGTGCTTGTGTGCTGCTGGAAGCCATAACTTTTTGTTACCTGCTGAATAAAAGCCTTTTTGTTTGAAGTTGAACGGTTTTGCACTCGGTCCTGTGGAGCCATAATCCCCCAAACATTACAAGTATTTCACAAAAGTGAGTACACCCCTCACATTTTTGTAAATATTTTATATCTTTTCATGTGACAACACTGAAGAAATTACACTTTGCTACAATGTAAAGTAGTGAGTGTACAGCTTGTATAACAGTGTAAATTTACTGTCCTCTCAAAATAGCTCAACACACAGCCATTAATGTCTAAACCACTGGCAACAAAAGTGAGTACACCCCTAAGTGAAAATGTCTAAATTGGGCCTAATTAGTCATTTTTCATCCCCGATGTCATGTGACTCGTTAGTGTTACAAGGTCTCAGGTGTGACTGGGGAGCAGGTGTGTTAAATTTGGCGTTATAGCTCTCACTCTTTCATATGGGTCACTGGAAGTTCAACATGGCACCTCATAGCAAAGAACTCTCTGGGTATCTGAAAAAAAGAATTGTTGCTCTACATAAAGATGGCCTAGGCTAGAAGAAGATTGCCAAGACCCTGAAACTGAGTTGCAGCACGGTGGCCAAGACCATATATTGGTTTAACAGGACAGGTTCCACTCAGAACAGGCCTCGCCATGGTGGACCAAAGAAGTTGAGTACACGTGCCCAGCTTCATATCTAGAGGTTGTCTTTGGGAAATAGACGTATGAGTGCTGCCAGCATTGCGGCAGAGGTTGAAGGGGTGGGGGGGGGGGGGGTCAGCCTGTCAGTGCTCAGACCATACGCCGCACACTGCATCAAATTAGTCTGCATGGCTGTGGTCCCAGAAGGAAGCCTCTTCTAAAGATGATGCACAAGAAAGCCCGCAAACAGTTTGCTGAAGACAAGCACACTAAGGACGTGGATTACTGGAACCATGTCCTGTGGTCTAATGAGACACAGATAAATGTATTTACTTCAGATTGTGTCAAGCGTGTGTGGCAGCAACCAGGCGAGGAGTACAAAGACAAGTGTGTCTTGCCTACAGTCAAACATGGTGGTGGGCATGTCATGGTCTGGGGCTGCATGAGTGCTGCCGGATCTGGGGAGCTACAGTTCATTGAGGGAACCATGAATGCCAACATGTACTGTGACATACTGAAGCAGAGCATGATCCCCTCCCTTCAGAAATTGGGCCGCAGGGCAGTATTCCAACATCATAACGACCCCAAACACATCTCCAAGACAACATCTGCCTTGCTAAAGAAGCTGAGGGTAAAGGGGATTGATTGGCCAAGCATGTCTGCAGACCAAAACACTATTGAACATCTGTGGCGCATACTCAAATGGAAGATGGAGGAGCGCAAGAATTCTAACTAACATCCACCAACTCTGTGATGTCGTCATGGAGGAATGAACAAGCACTCCAGTGGCAACCTGTAAAGCTCTGGTGAACTCCATGTCCAAGAGGATTAAGGCAGTGCTGGGAAGAAATGGTGGCCGCACAAAATATTAACACTTTGGGCCCAATTTGGACATTGTTACTTACGGGTGTAGTCACTTTTGTTGCCAGCGGTTTAGACATTAATGGCTGTGTGTTGAGTTATTTTGAGGGAACAGTAAATTTACACTGTTATACAAGCTGCACACTCACTACTTTACATTGTAGCAAAGTGTCATTTCTTCAGTGTTGTCACATAAAAAAGATAGAAAAAAATATTTACCAAAATGTGATGGGTGTACTCCCTTTTGTGAGATACTGCATATATAATATATATATATATATATATATATATATATATATAAATATATATATATATATATAGCACAATGAAGTACTTCACTTGCTTCAGGAGTGGCACTGAAAGAAAGAAAAAAATCAGGATGGAAGAGAAGTGCTCTCTTCCTAGTTCTCTGTTAAGGGGTTATGCAGAGAACGCTCAAAGACTTCACAGGCACCAAAAACAAAGAGCAGATGTAGTGTGGAGTAAACATTGCAGCGTTCCGCTCTCTATTATTATCCTACACACACACACAAATTGGGTTGATTTACTAATGGCAAATAGACTGTGCACTTTGCAAAGTGCAGTTGCACTGTGCAAGAGCAGTTGCTCCAAAGTTTAGTAAATGAGCAGAATCTCTGCTGACTCCCATCATCCAATCATGTGCAAGCAAAAATGCTGTTTTTTTTTTTGTTTTTTTTATTATCTTTGCATGTGATTGGGTATTTTTTGTAAAGTTAAACTTTACCTCATTCACTAAGCTCTGGAGCAACTGCACTTGCAAAGTCTATTTGCCTTTAGTAAATCAACCCAAATAGGTTCACTGTCCGCGTCCTGATGTGTACATTGTGAAGCTACATCATGAAATCTAAAGCAAAGCAAAATCAAGGTGCTGCCATGAAAACAAATAAAGTAACAGTTCACTCTCCTAGTGCAAATTAAATTGATTTTAGGCTTGAAATACAACTTTCCAGCTACAAACAAAACCTCTAAATTTACCAAGGAATGCTCATAAAAAAAATCATTTTAGAGTAGATGGTTTCAATTTCAAGCTGTTGGTGGCTTTGTAGGCAACACCCCGCTCATCAAAAGTTGATTTTATAATCGACTGATCTGGGTGGAAAATTATTGGCTGAACAGTGCATGCATCCTCTCAGATATAGTCACAGTCATTGTGTGCAGACAGACACAGGTGCCTGAATACAAAGCAGTGGAGATTTCTCCAGCCACACTATTGGCATGGATGGGGGAATCAATTGATTGGGCTATACGTGGTGGCCTCTACTTGGTAAAGCAGCACAGAGTACAAAGATGATGTGGACAGGGCAGTAACACATAGCATCTAGTCCGATCTCAGTGTGTGTGTGTGTATTGGAAGATCCTTATGGCTTACTGCACATTGCTCTTTGCAGAAGTATATGATACAGGAATTTCTATTTATCCTATTCATGTAAGATTGTGTGTAAACATTCCGCAGATGTCAATGAATTTTAACTACCTTCTCATTGTAATTGATAGCGATTACATCTCCAGTCGTAAGACAGGCAAAATTTCTTAGAGCATTCTCCAATCTTAACATGAAGTCAAGGTAAATCACAGAGAATTGATTTTAAACAGAAGCTGGGAGGACACATGGGAGCTTCCATTGCACTTCACATTTTGCCCCTAAAATATTGGTGAAAAATATATGGATAATAAGGATCTCTATCAAAAAAATGCCATCTGTTTCCGACGCCTATTTTTATTATAGTGGCAATATGCTGTATTGCAGAGCTATACTTGTGTTTCTTGCTGCAAACCTTGAACCCCATTTTCACTAGCAAGTATAACACCATGATCAGTAAACACAGGAGACTTGGATCAAATCCAAGCATAAGATTCAGGGCGTACTAGAGTTGCATTAGCAGTGGCATTGTGGCCATTCAAATACGATAATTTATACCAGTGGTCGCCAAACTTTCAGACCTCATGGACCACTAAGCTCACAATTTTGATTCCCGTGAACCATTAACATGAATTTTACATGCCTTATACACACAATGCTCTATTTCTCTTCCCCCTGCATCACATTGCTGCTTTTAACACAGACTCATCATTGTATCTCACCTCCTTATCCAGCCATATGCTTGAGCTCTGTGCTCCCCCCCCACATTCTGTGATCAGCGCTGCCTTTGGAAGTCCCCTCCTCCTTTTCCAGCTCTCTACACTACTCCTGGTGCCTCCCTCTGAGCTTACAAGAGCCAGAACTACAGAGGAGGCATCGAGTATCAATGCGTACTGACAGTACTAACTGTCAGCGTGCATTAAGAAAAACACTGAAAACAACATTGTGTGGTATTAATCCGCCACAATGTTGATTATCGGCAGAACCCCTTGGGGACCACCATAATTTTCTCGTGGACAATCAGCTGCTATATACCATGATCAATCAGATACAATAATATTCTATAGCAGGCAGCTATGCTGGGAAGGGAGGAGCCCGAAGCAGCTGAGATATATTTGTGTTGTACAAAACCTTACATAAAATGATGCATACAATATATTTGAATTTGTAGTTTAACTGTTGTTACAAAAAATGCTTCTTAGTAGTAGGTAGCACACATGCAATGTTTTAATATTTTGAAATTCTTGCAGTCCATGCAGTTATAGTAAAAGGATACACAGCTTTGGGGTTCGTGATATCCAGGAAATCAGGACTCTGGGGTTGGAATTTAGAGTATGTGGCCACCTGAAGATTGACACTTTCCACTTGTACCAGACCTCCCTCTTCTAATAGTAAATTCTGCATCATCTGAAAGGTAAGCAAATAAACACAGTTACATAATCGTTGGTCATGTTTTTTTTAAGTGAACAAAATGCCAAATAACACTGTGCATTCTGTAAGAAGACATCCACATACCCAGAAGTTAAAGCTACATGTGGTGAAAAAAATTACTCCTAAAGCTGCTTAATATTTAATTATCAGTGAGCAAATGCTGATCAGATAAAATGACAGATGCCATTGTATAAAGACTGTAACTACATCAAGGTGCATTAATGGTATAGCTGCTTCAACTGCTGTCTGCACAATCCCAATAAAATAAGACAATAAATTGTTGTAATACTATCACCACAACAAATCATTTACTAGATAAACCTCCCCCCCGTAAATATATTTAAACCATGCATTTAGCTGGTCAGCATGAGTCAGGCAAACAGCATTTTTAGGAGGAGGTCAGTAATGTCAGCTTCCACATTTCATGCATGACAGATCACCTTTAAGGGTGCATACACAATATTAGAATGAATCACCAGGCATACAACAAAATTATTTAGTTGCAATTTATATATGGTTACCACTTGACAAAGGAGTTGTAATTCTGTACAGTCTTGTTATTTACAATCATTTCTACACTGCACAACCAGACAGGATCCTGATTAAACATTTCATCTTCTTGGTTTAGCAGTTCAGTTTCCTAATTCATCTCTCCACTTTTAGGCTTCTCATTGGACAATGAATCAGCATGATCACCTCTGTTTAGTAAGTAGGGAGATGACCGAGAAAGCAGTCCTGCTAAACCCTGGTTCACACTGCCACGACGTCATGCAACTTGAGAGTTCAAAGTGGCATGACAAGTTGTGCCCTATTAACTGCAGAGGAACCATTCTAATTGTTGCGACTCAAGTCGCTCTAACTTAGAAAAAGGTTCCTGCACTACTTTTGGTTTGACTTCAATAGGTCTTGCATTGACTTAAGAAGTCGTATGCAAGCCACGATCAAGTCGCAGAGTAATGTCGGATTGAAAGTCGTGGCGGTGTAAACCCAGGCTAAACCAGAAAGTAGCATAGTGAGAAGTACATAGATTATAAAGGCTGTTGTGTAAACCATCTATTTAATTGTCCTTGACCCTTTACATTTTCTATTTACCATTGTGCATTTTCTGTTGAGGTGTCATATTTATTTTGTGTGATAGGTATCCTATTTGCTTCATTCAGTTCATATTACTGATGTAGTCATGAATGACCAAAATTCATTTTTTTTTTTTTTTTTTGTTTATTATGTGTTTATTGAAAGAGAAAGTACAATACAGAACACAAAAAATAAACTAGGGTTAAGACATATTGAGGAACAACCAGTCACAGAAAGATTTTGCTGTTGCAACAGCATTCGGCATGAAAAAGATATTGGCAAAGTGAAATAAATCAACAGATTGTGTAAACAATACCAATATAGAGCAATGAGGCATTCCTCGTGTGGAAATCGTAAGAGAGTAGAGAGAAGAGCAGGCGCAGGAAGGGCGAAAGAAGAAAATGAGAAAGAAAGAAGCAAAGCGGGTCAATGAGAGGAATGGGGAGAGTAAAGAAAAAGAGTAAGTAAAAGTAGAAAGTATGAAGGCCACGGGTGTCAAATCAAATATACCACAACAGGTATTATTAAGAAGAGGAGCAAGGGATCTCTAAGAGAAAATAGAGAACAACATTTAAGCAACACGGATCAGGCGGTATTAGTACTCCAACAGGAAACTATGTAAGCAGTAAACATTATATATAATGGCACAATCAGTAAGTGATACCTTATATTAAGACTCATCTGGTTGGGGAGACCTGGGGAGGGAGGGGGGGGGGGGGTGGGTTTGAGGAGCAGATAGATAGATATGTAGGAGTAGTTTTAAACGTGGACCAAGTTACTAGAAAATAATCCAGCTTGTCACGAGATATACGAGAAAGCTCTTCAAAATAACAAACTTCATCAATTTTTTGTGGCCATTGAGCAACAGGAGGGATAGTTGAGCCACCCCAAAAGGCTGGGATGAGAACCTTGGCTGAGTTCAGTAGGTGCGGCATAAGTGAGCGTTTATAACGATGTATCGGTTTGCTGGTACAATGTAATAGCACAGACCAAAATTAGTTTTAATGGCTTTGTACATTTAGAATTGTGAACCTTGGAAACATGGATGTGTTTCTAAATGAAACTAAGAAGCATCATGTATCAAGTGACACACAGAAAATACCAAAAACAGCATATTTATGCTCCTAAAGGTTAGCTGTACGTTTGTTAAAATGGGAGGTTCAAATTAGTTAATTACAAAAAGTTATTCATAATCCAGCTGTATCTTACATGACAAGTAAGCAGTTTTAGAGCTTACAGGCATCTATGGATCTCAGTCTGATTCTAATATGCCACAGCTCCTGAAGCATGCCTGCTCCTAGTCTCCAAATGGAGGAACTAGCAGCACAAATGATGGCCTCAGGATTCACATGGACAAAAGGATAAGGGACAAGCTGTCCTGTTATAAGGAATTTACTGTATCCACTGTAATTATTTTAGAACTTCTTAGTGTAATAAAAGAGTAAAACTTAGCCAGTTTTATAAGGCATTGTGGCTGAAGATTAAAGTGGACCTTCTTTCATAAAAGGCACTCCTGCCACCTCTACAATTCAAACCTTTTTTTTTTTTTTTTATAAATCAGGCAATACCCTTGGACTTGCTGAGTTCCACTTTCTAAGTCTTTGCCTAGACAAAGATGAAACGTGCAGCCACCTGATGGCTCCTGGGATGTCAATGTGTTACAGTGTTTCAGCATGAGATCCCATACATGCAAAGACATGCCGCATGTCCCAGCAGTCTATGGAACCTGACAGAGACATGCAGCTTGTCTGTGGTTGTAGTGCATGCGCAAGCACGTCACAGGTCTCATTGACCTGGAAGGAAACCCCAGAGTGTTTGCGAATGTATGTGATCTCATTTTAAGATGCAGGAGCAGATCAAAATAGGTGAACCTGGCTGCAAGGAAGACAATGCTGGACTTCATAGACTAGCAAGTATGTTTTTTATTTTTATACAGGGACAGTTCTTAAAATTGAAATCTAATTTTAGCTAGGTAGGGTGAATTTTCTCTTAAAGTTAATACAATTAAAAAAAAAAAGTTGAATTTAGAAGGTTAATTTTGGAAGCAAGTGGGAATTTAAAGTAACAATATAACCTATGCTCCCGTTTACAACAGAAGTTGTAATGTTTTGGGAGCACTGTTTATCTCGTGAACACGGTGCAGGATGCAGAAGTGCATATAGCCCTCATACTGCTCCAGGCTGCATTGTGTGCAGCTGGCAGGTGTTGCTCAGTAGGTAAAATGGTCCTCCAAAGAGAAGAAATGCCAACGTGCCATAACCTAAACACTGCAGGCAGTGTGACAGGAAGATAGGCACAGATCACAGCAAATGCTTTAATGAGCACTCATGAGTACTGAACAACTTGGCTTAATTCACTCTTTAATGCCCAATATTTGGACAGCACTAAGCAGATGTAAGGAATGCACACTGAGTGGCTTAATTATATACCTATCTATACATGCCTATAGAGGCAGTCAGGGGGCTACAAACAAGATAGGTTCTGTAGGTTTGTTCTTAAAGCGGAGTTCCGGCCTCAAAATCCACTTTGGGCCATCCGCTTGCTCAGTGTCACCTAAAAAAGAAATACCTTCCTTTCTTCCACTTCCTCCCTCTGTGGCCACGGCCCGCGCCGTCACTTCCTGCTTGCACTGATTCCTGGGAGCTGAACGTCATCGCTCCCAGGAATCAATGCGCCTGCACCGGCCACGCTCGTCAGTTCCGGTGCAGGCGCGTCATTCCCTGCTAAACAGCTTCTGGGCATACCCAGAAGCTGTGGGACTGAAGAGGATGCGCTGGCTTCAGCTGCCCACACCTAAGATGGCAGCGCTGGACAATACATTTTCAAGGTAATTATTTATTCTAAAAGGTAAGTGCAACCTGGAACAGTTCAGAGGCTATCCATTATGAAATGTACTAGCCCTGACTGTCCCGGGGGTATTTATATTGAAAAATAGTTTCCGTGGCCGGAACTCCGCTTTAAACTGAATTTGTATGTAAGTTGGAACAAGTAAATGTTTTAAGTGTAACTATAGCCAAAAAATGATTTCTACATTTTTTTTATAGCATAAGGAAGGGTTAACTGGCTATGCAGTGATGTGAGGTTGCTGACAGGTCCGCCGGGCAGTAGGTGGCAGCAGCAAGATGGCTACCTGTGGTTTCTGGGACCAGTGTGACATCAGGCTGCCTCTGTTTGTAAGTATGAGTTTTATGCAAGTGAGATGTTTGTAACTCTGAGACTGCCTTTAGCTGGAAAAGTCTGTAATTCGACCTGAAACCAGCTGCTGCAAAATGTGCCTTTATAAAGATACTTTAAATAGATTTATCATCCCCACTTACCCAGTGCGGGAGGTAGCAAATCCCTTCATCTGCTACAAACTCAAGAACACCACAATGTGTCATTCTGTCTGAATTCTTATTCGTTAACTTGAAAAGCATCGGGTATGTGATGTTTAATCTGCCTGTAGACAAATCAGATCACATATGAGTAGAGTTTCTTACTACCAGTCATTAGTAACATAAAAGAATGGGTCTTTTACAGGATCCAGAAAAAAAGAGCGGTTTTGAATAATAAAACATAATAAAACACCTAAGTAAAGATAAAGGAGATACTTACTTAGCTGATCCAGTGCTGATGGAGGCATGATAACTGAAAAAAATAAAAGTTACACTGAAAATCGTCAATCTGAAATTCTTTTATGTACAATGTACTAATGTAATCAATGCTGGATACAGGCAAATAAACCCTGAGAAACATAAGTGGAACCTGCCTCGTTTAGTAGCCAGTAGGCCTGTACATATCAAAAATGGCGCTTTTCCACTGCATGGAACCGTACCGGCTCGGCACGCTTTTGTGCTTTTCCACTGCGGTACCGCATGGTATAGGGTCGGAACGGTTCGGTACGGTAAGGTATAGGTTTGCTTTTCCACTGCATGGAACCGAACGGTATGGTACGGTACGGCTCTGAAAAAACAGTACCTACTCGATTGTGGTTCCAACAGGTACCAAACTGGTACCATATCCCACAATCCTTTGCATGCAGTCACTACTAGCCACTGATTGGTCAGAGAATCCCACCCACCCCGTTGTTATCCCACCCACTTAACTTTAGTACTACTTTAGTGGAAAAGCAAACCATACCGTACCGTACCGAACCGTTCCGACACTATACGGTGCGGTACCAGCAGTGGAAAAGCAAACCGGGCCAAGCAGGGCCGAGTAGAGCCGAGCCGGTACTAGCCGGTACTTGCAGTGGAAAAGTGCCAAAAGTTAACACATACACTCTTGGTAATTAAAAGTTCAATTAAACTAAAAATGGTAATTAAAACTAGACCTCTTTGTATACCAACACTGTATGTTTATTTAACGTTTAAAGCATATCTAGCCCCCCCAAAAAAAATCATAAAAAAAAAAAAAACAACAACAAAAACAAAAGAAAAAAAAACTGTAAAATAGTCCAGCTTACCAGCCCTCAGGAAGGTGACTGCATTAGTTTTCTTTTTTAGGCTTTTGTAACCTTTAGACCCCTTTCACACTAGTGCGACTTGTCCCGCGATTTTGGACCGCAAAATCACATGACAAGTCGTTTTCCATTATTTTCAATGAGCCCCATTCATATCAGTGCGTTTTGAAGTCGCACCGACTTCAAAGTAGTTCCTGCACTACTTTGGTATGATTTTGATGCGTTTTGAGGTATATAGCCCTGAGCCATTGCTCAAAATCGCAGCAAAGTCACGTAAAAATTGCGTCGCAAAATCACATCGCATAAGTGTGAAAGGGGCCTTACTTTCTCCTGGTGATCCAATAAATAACACACTCCCTGTCCCTTCATGTCTACAGTCATTTCTACATTGTATCTAGGAAAGAAGCCATGGTTTGTCATATAGGCTGGACTTCAAACATGTCTGCCTTTGTTCATTTCCATTATAAGGTGGATTGATGGGACTAGCAGTTTACACAAGAAAGATAAGGCTGTTATGCTTTTTTCTGATTATAAGGAAATGGAAAGGACAGTACATTTCTGATCAGATGAATAAGTATTTTTTGTACTTACCAGCAATAAGAAGAAAAATACACACCAAGATGCAAAATAATATTCTTTCTTTATTAAAATAGCCAATATGAACAAGTTCTGAACAGAATCCCAATGCACTCTATGCTAGGCACAGCACTTTCTTGAAGAATTAGAACTGCTGGGTATTTTTATTTATTTTTTGGTGGAGATGAGACAAACCAGCACCTGAGAGGTAACTGTAGAGCATGGAGCCTAATCTCACCTGGAACAGCATGTGGTATATTTAGTATTGGATACCTTTAGTGTTTGCTAAAAAGGGGAAATAATGCAGCCACCACATTCGGGGACTCATAAGCTGCAATATATTAAATTTGTGTTTTTTGGTAAGCTTTAAAAAATAACTAAAGGCAAAACTTTTTTTTTAGTTTTGAAAAGAGTGGAAAGGGATTAGAAAACCTTTTTTTTTTTTTTGCTGTCTGTGCTCCTTTAGGGAGATTCAGCCTCTCTATTTGTCCTGTTTACCATTATCATTGAAAGTGAAAGTAAAAGAAAATCCCATATTTTGGGTAGTCCCCAAAACAATAATAGAGGGGAAATCTTCCAGTGTGGACACCAGTTCTGGTGACACTTCAGGATTTTTGAGGGATTTCCTGACTTCCTGTTTGACTATGGGACAGGAAGTGAAGGGAAATCTCCCCAATAAGACACAGATTACAAAAAACTGACCCTCCCTTACTGTATCCAAAATTTGCTTTTAGTTCTACTTTAAAGAGGGTGTGAGCCTCAGACATGAAATACAAACAAAGCATATCCCTTTATAGTATGTATTTGTCTTATTTAAGAGCACTAAAACCCCGTACACACGTAGCGATTGTCGGCCGTAAATATTCGGCCGCCGAACGATCGGCCGATTGTCGGCTTGTTAGTATGATGCTTCCGACAGCAAATTTTCTGCCGAACAGAATCTGCCGTGCAGACTTTAAAATTTTTGTTGGCCGTCACCAGAACGGCCGATTGTTCGCCAGTCAGTACAGATTTCGGCCGACAAACAGCAGATTAGCAAGACTGGGCATGCTCAGAAAAGAAAAAACACACGGAAAGTTAACCATCACATGACATCACTTCTGCAGTCGGCTGTTGTTGGCCGACAAAATTCATGTGCAGTCTTTAGCACTTTTCAGCCGACAGGACAGCACCGGACAAAAGACGGGCGATCGTTCGGCCGACATTCGGTACGTGTGTACGGGGCTTAATGCCCCGTACACACGTGCAGATTATCTGAAGACTTTTGTCTGCAGACTTACCAAAACCATATAATATGAGGTCAAACCTAAACACTTTCAATTTGTATGCAATCCGGCAGGCCCTTGCACTACATAGAAAAGGTAAATCTGAAGACAAAAGTCTTCAGATAATCTGCACGTGTGTACGGGGCATTAAGTGTCACTTTTGTCTGCCGCTTCCTTCCTCTGCTAGCAGCATGAATCACTGCTGACAAGTGTTCCTGACAACAAGAAAAAAAGGTGACAGGGGAGGGACCTCCAGCAGATTGACAGCCTCAGCTCGGTTCCTGTGTGTGGAGGGGGGGGGGGGGGAGTGTCTCCTTGCTCTAATCAACTGTCAGATCTTGTACCTTCAGCTCTCCATCCCCTGCTTTATGACAGCTCAGACAAGCTTTAACAGTCAGCAATCTGATTGGTTGTAGAGAAGAAGGGGCAGCAAATAGACAACTTACACTTACAACTTATATAGGAGGATTTGTTTCACATCTGTGTATCACCTAAGGCCAGTCACTTCACTAGGTATATGTGAGGGTTTACAACTACATCAAGGGCTTGTTCAAATGTATGCCCATTACTGTTGCCCCTCTGAAAACTGACCTGCTATGGATAGGTCACCTCCTCACCACCTGTTCTAACATTCAAATTGCATTGCAAGGCGATAGCAGCTCAACCCCATTCACTTGAATAGGTCATGTTTGGCAGCAGTACCACCCACCAAATGCGGCATGCCGTCTAATAATGCGGAGTTTAGATGGGGGGGGGATATTAAACCATGACTAAACCACCTGCTTTTACCAACCCCTGGCTTCCCATATGAATGAGCCCTTCAAGTGGTTGTAAACCCTTACATGATCCCAGTGAAGTGAGTAGCCTCATGTGATACAGAGAGATGAAACAAATCCTCCTAAATAAGTTGTGCATCTGCAGTCTTCTCTTCTTTACATCAGTTCAAAGTGCTGAAATATGAAGCTTGTCTGGGAATTCAGAAAAAAAGGGGTGGAGAGATGAAATGACACTCTGCAGAGCTCAGTGAGGAGAGGGGGGAGGGGAGGTATTTTGTATTTGTAGATCTATACAGAAATGTATTGCCTTTCATTTCGAATTTTAAACAGAATGTTTTTTTTTTTTTTTTTTTTAGAAGGTGAGGGTTAACATATACTTTAAAGGCGAGTGCAAGTACTCATGGGACATGTAGCTCTGTACTGCGTTGCCATGTGAATGGGACACTGGTGGGCTTGCACGTATGATCCAGATCATAGTCGGAACACACTGGAGCCCATCAATGTTTAGGACTACTTGTATGACGGAACTTACTCTTCCCTCCTTTCTCCACATCCGAGCGGTCATTAGGTCCAGCCAGCATGGAGACGGAATAGCAGCGGTACTGGGTGGAGAAGCGGTTCTGGAAAGCCCTCGGGATAGGGTGGTCAAACATATTGAAAGAAAACTGAAAGAGAGAGTAAAGAGAATGTTAGCTGTATGCCTGTAGATGAGGACTGAGGACATCACACCATACATTGGAAGATTGGATCTATAGGACAGGCGCTAAGTGCTGAATACACTTCATGGCAGGGCACTCCTCACTGAAAACTGGACTGTCTGAGGTCACACCTCAAACCTCAGACGTCACCTTCCTCCTTTACACATGACAACTCTCACTCCATCATTTCTCATCACCACTAACAACATCTACTTCAGGAAAGTTCCATTCCTAGGAAAACTCTGTTAGGGTTATTAAGGAGCAGACAGAATAGAGGCCCACTGCCTGCCCCCAGTACTGTTCTTTCCCCGGTACGTCTTACCATGGTGCTGCCGGTTTAGGGACTTCACAACAATATCGCACTGAGTCACTCTACCCAGCCGGAAGTGTCTCTATTGAAGCCAAAGCAATACACAGCACGGCGCAGCCGCAGAACACAACGTCTAGCGCCGCCAAACTACAACTACCGGCATCCCTTGCGGCTCGTCCGGAAGCGATAGCTGGGGCTCTGAGAAGACTCATTGGCTGACTGACTTCTATTGCTTTTGGGACACCGTAGTTGTCAGTGGCTTGTGTGCGCTTTACGTCAGGGGAAAGCCGGCTTTGTGATTGGTCTGTGTGGGGAGAGAGCTTTAGCGCCAGTTTCGAGGGCAGACACCCGCCAGACGCAGAGATGTTTGTCAGCGACATTCGTAAAGAGTTTTACGACGTGATAGTGCATGAGGTGAGGAGGGGGCCGCCGGTGTGTATACATAGTCCGGGCTTTGTGTTCTGTGCTGGTGTGAGAAGGTCTATCCCTCTGTACCCGGGTGTAGTGTATTGTGTGGGGGGCTTGTTCAGGAGGAAACCTAGGACGTGTTTATCCCAGTGTGTGCTCACAGTCCTGGCTGCTGCATTTTGGCACGTTCTAAATCAATGGTCACAGCATACAATGGTCACAGCATACAATTCCACTTTCTAACATCAGCATTGTAATAGGGCCTCATCCACACGGGGAGTACTACAGGTAAGCCTATGCGAGGCCCACGTCTGCCCCCCCATGGTGATGTTCCATTAGTGTCTATGCTGATAGTCCCGTTCTTGTCATTTAACTCCACAGACACAGCTGCTGCTGGCAATTTGAAATCTGTGTGGGTGCATCACTCCCAACTGTCCCTGATTTTCAAGGGACTCTCCTTGCTTTGGAACAAAGTCCATCTTCTCTCATTTTGGTCTGATCCTAATAGATGTATATAAAATGCACTATGTATCCGTCAAAATGTGTTTCCCAGTGCTAAACCTTTCGCCCAATTTCTAAATGGCTGCATTTGTAATTTCAAAAACCACTCTAAAGCAACATTAGCGCTTAAAAACAAAACGAAAAATAAAAAACTTGTGGGTTTAACCACTTCCATATCAGCAAAAAAGTATAATCGCGCTAGTAGGAACCAATAATAAAAAGCAGCAGCTTCCTGTGAGATGGCACCAAAAAAACAATGTAACAAGCTGCGCTGCAATTCATATAAAAGTGCAAATAAACACAGTTAATATGAGAATTATATCATATATAGAAAATGTGAATAGTTAATATAAATATATAAAAAAAGTATCAATATAAATGTATATTAAAGTGGATTTCCACCCTAAATTTATACTTGCCTCCATCTTCTTGCTCCGGGTCACCTGAAAAAACAAATGGATAATCGCATTTGTTTTTTTTTTTTTTTTACTTTGTTTAGAAGAGAATATACTTACCTTCCTCTTCCTCCCCTCTGCGGCCACGGCGATTCGTCACTTCCTGGCTTGCAATGATTCCTGGGAGCTGAACGTCATTGATCCCAGGAATCAATGCGCCTGCACAGGCCCCGACGTCAGTTCCGGTGCAGGTGTTCTAAAATTTCCTCGGACCCATGAAAAAATCGGACCCTCGTCACTTCCGGTGGTCCTACGTCATGAAACAGCTGATGGGAGTCTCAAGTGCGCATTCGCACAAGACATTATCTTGGTTTGGTAAAATTATAACACATAGCGGGCAGCTGACTGAGAGAAGGCGGGGCTGAGGTGGGACGGAAGACACCGCCGCGTCATCTCCAGAGCTGAATAGAGGAGGCGGGACGGAGGTGCGGCTGTAATAGATGCAGGGCTTAAGCGACTCCTTCTGTTTTATTATCTTTAGTAATTATCGTATTATTTATCCTTAGGATTTAATAACATTTAGTATTTCTATAATACAAAATAAGAAATACTAAATGTAATGAAATCCTAAGGATAAATAATACGATAATTACTAAAGATAATAAAACAGAAGGAGTCGCTTAAGCCCTGCATCTATTACGGCCGCACCTCCGTCCCGCCTCCTCTATTCAGCTCTGCATATGTGCCTCCGTCCCTGTAATGTTTCAGTGAAGCGGCGGTGTCCTCCGTCGCACCTCAGCCCCGCCTCCTCTCAATCAGCTTTCCGCTCTCTGTTATAATTTTGGCAAACCTCGAAAAATTTCTTCTGCGCATGCGCACGGACGACTCCTATCAGCTGTTTTGTGATGCTCTGTCCACCGGAAGTGACGAGGTCCGATTTTTTTTTTTTTTTTTTTTTTTTTTTTTCACGGGTCCAACAAAATTTTACAACACAGGCACCGTCATACCTTGCAAAACAGCTTCTGGGCATGCATGGATGACGCTGCGGGGCTGGTGCAGTGCATCGTGGGACCAAAGAAGAGGACACAGAAGAGGATCGCGCTGGCTTCAAGCTGCCCACACCTGAGATGGCAGCGCTGGAGAATACATTTTCAAGTATTTCTTCTAAAAGGTAAGTGCAACCCGGGACAGATCAGAGGCTAGCCATTGTGGAATATATTAGCCCTGACTGTCCCGGGGGTATTTTTATTAAAAAAAACTTTCCCAGGGTGGAATTCCGCTTTAATGTAAATAATCCAAAAAAGTCCCAAGTGAAGCGATAACAGTTCTGAATATAATTGGTAAAATTGTGTCCAAAGAAAAAAGTACCAAAAAGACTTGAAAATGTCCAAAAAATCCCAAACAGTGACAACAGTGCCAAATGAATATAATGTCCCACACCAGAGCTCAGTGCCACCACCAACTGTGCTTCTGCTTACCAAAAGCCAGAATATAACAGGCTCATCGATCAACCAGATAAGTAGAGAGGCGGGGCTTGAAGTGACCACCAGCAGTATCAGGATCAAGGTATCCTCCATAGAGAATATACCACCCCACACTAGCTGTGCGCCTCAGGTACACAGATTAGCGACCGCCTTTTCAGTATAGAATTCCTTCACCAACGGCTGTAGAGAATCAAAGTCACCACTGATGAAATCTGGCAAATACTCATCTTGCTGACCATTTGTGATACGATGTAAACCATGAGTGTCCAACCTTTTTGCCTTCTCTGGGCCACATTGAGTGAAGAAATTTTCTCGGGCCGCATATAAAATATATACTATAGTTAAGGTATACAAGTAATAAAATGCTGCCACGCCCTTCCTGCGCCGCCGCACCCCCCGCACTAATTTAACACAACTAGAAGATGATCAAATGAAATGGAATCAGTATACAGAGGTTTACTTCTTCTGAGAGATATTAAAGGAAAACTCTAACCACCATGACCACTTCAGTGATTTGAACCACCCTCCCCTCTGAGGCAGCCTCTGCCTACCATTAGTTGGAAGCCACTGTGGC
Source organism: Pelophylax lessonae (assembly GCF_965119305.1). Classification (NCBI taxonomy): domain Eukaryota; kingdom Metazoa; phylum Chordata; class Amphibia; order Anura; family Ranidae; genus Pelophylax; species Pelophylax lessonae. The sequence continues at coordinate 263,847,314 of NC_138768.1, read as the reverse complement.
CATGCCCCCGACCTGACTACCTTCCTCCCCAGCAAAAAAAAAAATTGTCAGGGGGCAGTGGGCCGCATTGCCTGGGGTTCCGGGCCGCATGTGGCCCCCAGGCCGCAGGTTGGACATGCCTGATGTAAACGATCAGTGCTGAGCGTCAGGAGAGAGTCTGCAGATCAGCACGAGAACATTTTAACTGTGGGTTTATTTTTCTTAACCCCTGAACAAGACTCTGTTGGTTCAACTATGGAGTAAAGCGATTTATCAAAGCCTGTGCTGATTGGGGGTACAAATCGTTTACATCATATCACAAATGGTCAGCAAGAGGAGTATTTGCCAGATTTCATCAGTGGTGACTTTGATTCTCTACAGCCGGTGGTGAAGGAATTCTATACTGAAAAGGCGGTCGCTAATCTGTGTACTTGAGGCGCACAGCTAGTGCGGGGTGGTATATTCTCTACGAAAGATTTCCTGATACTGCTGGTGGTCACTTCAAGCCCTGCCTCTCTACTTATCTGGTTGATCGATGAGCCTGTTATATTCTGGCTTTTGGTAAGCAGAAGCACAGTTGGTGGTGGCACTGAGCTCTGGTGTGGGACATCATTATATTAATTTGGCATTGTTGTCACTGTTTGGGATTTTTTGGACATTTTCAAGTCTTTTTGGCACTTCATTTGGGACTATTTTCTTTGGACACGATTTACCCAATTATATTCAGCACTGTTGTCGCTTCACTTGGGACTTTTTTGGATTATTTACATTAATATACATTTATATTCTTCACATTTTCTATATATGATTTAATTCTCATATGAAGTGTGTTTATTTGCACTTTTATATTGTAGCGCAGCTTATTTGTTACATTAACCACTTCCATACCGGGCCAATTTTGGCACTCCACTCCTGCATGTAAAAATATTTTTTTTTTTTTTTTAATTTTTAGAAAATTACTCAGAACCCCCAAATATTTAGATGTTTTGGAACTACATTCCCCATGATGCTCAACTACACTGCAGAGTGCATGAGCATCATGGGAAATGTTCTAAAACATCTGTGGTGCCAAGGTTCACCATCACTGCCCTAGGGAATATAATGGTGGTCATTGTAACTTTTTATGTCACACGGTATTTGCGCAGCAATTTTTCAAACGCAGTTTTTTTTTTTTTTTTTGAAAAAGAACTGTTTTCATAAATTTAAAAAAAAAAAAAAAACCCGCTAAAGTTAGCCAAATTTTTTTTATATAATGTGAAAGATGATGTTATGCAGAGTAAATAGATACCTAACATGTCAGCTTTAAAATTGCGCACACTCGTGGAATGGTGTCAAACTTAGGTACTTAAAAATCTCCATAGGCAATGCTTTAAAATTTTTTACAGGTTACCTGTTTAGAGTTACAAGAGGTCTTGAGCTAGAATTGTTGCTCTACCTCTTCACGTGAGGTACCGCCGCAAACGTTTAGATTGAACGCTGTTTACATATCACTTTTATTCCTATTCCAAGGAATGTAAACATCCCTTGTAATAGGAATAGTACATGACAGGTCCTCCTTATGGGGAGAATTGGGGTCAATAAGACCTCAGATCTCTCCTACAGGCTAAAAAGACTGAAATAAAAAAACAAAACACAATTTGAGCTATTAAGCCAAGATCACGGCAGTATTTACAACTGCCAGGCCGGGCGTAACGTCATAACGTCACCCCCCAGGCCTCTAAGAGTCATAGAGACTGCCATAATCGCTGTGAGCGGCTCTATGACAATCTCAACAAACCAGTCATGAATGGCTTGTGATGCTGTGATTGCCCAACAGCTATCACTTGGTACCTGGTCCAATCACAGCACCCTGTACCATGCGATTAGCTGTAGCCAATCACAGCATGTCAACAGTAAGTAGACTGTCATGAATGAAAGAACCACCCCCCCCCGCCCAGAGTAGTACAGTGTGACTATGACAGCACTTAACTACTCCGATTAAAGTATATAGTAACACATTTAACTTTTAACAGTATCCCTGATCACTGCCACACTAGTTATATATTGACGCTGTACTGCAATAATGACTGTGGGGGGGGGGGGGGGAACAATTTTATTTAATTTCTTTGTTTTCCATAAAATTGTGACAAAAAAAAATGAACCTTTAAAAAACTTACCAGGCCTCCTACTAAATACCTCCAGACTGTACTTTCCAAAAAAAAAGGGGTAATTTGTTTGATTTTTGTACTTTTCCAAAATATTTACCATAGCTTGTAGATGCTATAAGGCTCATTTGCGGACATCAATGTAAGTGAATGGCACTGCGGATGTCAGCGGAATACCACCTGCTGACATCCGATTTTCCTTCCTTTCCGTTTTTTACACGGATGGAAAAATAGGGTTCTGTTCCATTCGTAAAAACGGAACAGAACTGAAAGGAGGAAAATCGGATGTCAGCGGATGGTATTCCGCTGACATCCGCAGTGCCATTCACTTACATTGATGTCCGCAAATCATCCGCAAAAAAATAGGATGATTTGCGGACACACGGAGCGCCCGTGTGAAAGGACCCTAACTTTCACACGGAGTTAATAATCCAAACTAATTTGTTTTTTGTTTTTAACAAAGATATATATGTAGCAGAATACATCTTTGTCCTAAATTAATGAAAAAAGCATGTTTACAAAAAACAAACTAAGAAAAACATGTTTTCACTATTTTCGTTTTTTTTTTTTTTTTTTTTTTTTTTTTTTAGTTTATATCGCAGAAATAAAAATCCCAGTGATGATTTACCACCAAAAGAAAACTATTTGTGTGAAAAAATTATAACCATTTAATTTGCTAACAGTGTTGCATGATTGAACAATTGGCATCTGGAGGTCAAGTTGTTGTTTACTTGAAAAATCTTCTTTCATGTTGCGAGTGCTGCCTGTCTGCTCACATCTCTTTCCATAAGTTCCTGGATTCCCTACATGCTTTGTAGCTTCTCCTCTATTTACTTTTAATATTTAGGGACTACGTGTCCCATGGTACCTTGCTGCCTGCAAGCAATGATTTCTGTTCTGACTGCATCTCATGAAACTCCTTCTCCTGAGCACCTCTAGATCATAAGACAGGCTCTGTGAAATGGTTAATAGACAACAAAAAGAAAAAGGGCGCACCGACCTCATGCATTACAACAAAAAATGTATTCAAAGTATTAAGTATATACAGTGCCTTGTGAAAGTATTTGGCCCCCTTGAACTTTGCGACCTTTTGCCACATTTCAGGCTTCAAACATAAAGATATAAAACTGTAATTTTTTGTGAAGAATCAACAACCAGTGGGACACAATCATGAAGTGGAACGAAATTTATTGGATATTTCAAACTTTGTTAACAAAAAACTGAAAAATTGGACGTGCAAAATTATTCAGCCCCTTTACTTTCAGTGCAGCAAACTCTCTCCAGAAGTTCAGTGAGGATCTCTGAATGATCCAATGTTGACCTAAATGACTAATGATGATAAATAGAATCCACCTGTGTGTAATCAAGTCTCCGTATGAATGCACCTGCACTGTGATAGTCTCAGAGGTCCGTTTAAAGCGCAGAGAGGATCATGAAGAACAAGGAACACACCAGGCAGGTCCGAGATACTGTTGTGGAGAAGTTTAAAGCTTGGGAAATCTTTCTGTATCCAAATCCGGCTTTAAACATCCCAAGGAGCACTGTGCAAGCGATAATATTGAAATGGAAGGAGTATCAGACCACTGCAAATCTACGAAGACCTGGCAGTCCCTCTAAACTTTCAGCTCATACAAGGAGAAGACTGATCAGAGATGCAGCCCATGATCACTCTGGATGAACTGCAGAGATCTACAGCTGAGGTGGGAGACTCTGTCCATAGGACAACAATCAATCGTATACTGCACAAATCTGGCCTTTATGGAAGAGTGGCAAAAAGAAAGCCATTTCTTAAAGATATCCATAAAAAGTGTTGTTTAAAGTTTGCCACAAGCAACCTGGGAGACACACCAAACATGTGGAAGAAGGTGCTCTGGTCAGATAAACCAAAATCAAACTTTTTGGCAACAATGCAAAACTTTGTTTGGCGTAAAAGCAACAAAGCTCATCACTCTGAACACACCATCCCCACTGTCAAACATGGTGGTGGCAGCATCATGGTTTGGGCCTGCTTTTCTTCAGCAGGGACAGGGAAGATGGTTAAAATTGATGGGAAGATGGATGGAGCCAAATACAGGACCATTCTGGAAGAAAACCTGATGGAGTCTGCAAAAGACCTGAGACTGGGACGGAGATTTGTCTTCCAACAAGACAATGATCCAAAACCTAAAGCAAAATCTACAATGGAATGGTTCACAAATAAACATATCCAGGTGTTAGAATGGCCAAGTCAAAGTCCAGACCTGAATCCAATTGAGAATCTGTGGAAAGAACTGAAAACTGCTGTTCACAAACGCTCTCCATCCAACCTCACTGAGCTCGAGCTGTTTTGCAAGGAGGAATGGGCAAAAATTTCAGTCTCTCGATGTGCAAAACTGATAGAGACATACCCCAAGCAACTTACAGCTGTAATCTAGGGCTGCAACTAACGGTTAATTTGTCTGTCGACTAATCTATCAATTATTTTTACGATTAGTTGACTAATCTAACGATTAATTTTTTTCTTTTTTTGCTTAATCTAGTGTTCTTTCTTTGATTAGTTAAATCATCCTTTGAATAACTTTACAAAAAATGATACGTACAACTTCTAATATAATATTTCAACTTTTATTAAAGTTTTTCCAAAAAATACTTCAATGTGGTTGGAAGTTTTAGTGGCAAAAATAAAATGTAAACACATCAGGCAGGAATAATGCCATTCAAAACCAAAAGCATTCAAAATGCCATATAAATTATAACACTTGTGCAACTGTGCAAAAATACAAGAGACACATAAAGTGCCAAACACTTTAGGGCATCAGGCATGAAAAATGCCATATCTGCCTAACACTTTAACTTCTTTAAACTACAAGTCAGCTCTCTGCCTTCAGGTAATCTTTTGCTGTATTGGCCATTATTTTGTTGAGCAGTGCTTTTGTTGGACTAGTTGGCTCCTTTAAAACTTGGTTACTTTTTAGGTATGTTTTCCATATACAGTGTTATTGTTGACCAGCATTTTTTTTGGTGTGTGTGTGTGTGTGTGTTACTTGTAAATGTAAAACATACCTAAAAACTAACATAGTTTTAAAGGAGCCAAGTCCAACAAAAGGCAAGCACCGCTCAACACTGTGCAAATTATAATGGCCAATACTGAGGAAAGATTACCTGAAGGCAGCCAACAGCCATCTTGTAGTTTAAAGAAGTCCAACAATACAACCCAAGAGTGCAACAGGTACAGGTTGGGGGCCTGTACCTAATAATAGAGCATTGCAATGGAGGAAGGTTAGCATATCAACATGCTCTGCAAGTTAGGCTTGCTCTTTTTTTTTTAGTCACAATGTTGCCAGCAACTGAGAAAAGCCCTTCGGAAGGGGTTGATGTTGCAGGCACACACAAGTAACTCTTTGCCAGCATGGCCAAGATGGGAAACCTCCCTTCATTTTCCTTCCACCATTTCAGTGGATTGTCTTCCTTTGGAATGGCCTGCTCACTAAAGTACATGTGTATCTCATTCCTCACAACTTCACTGTGAATTTCTGGATCTTGGATGTGACCAGTGTCATCCTCACCATTACTGTGGTGTTCATCTGAATCTGAACCGAGCAAAGAGTCCAACATAGACACTTGCCTCTTTTCTGAAAGTTTCATGTCTGGACTCCTTGCACTGGCTGACTGAACCTGTTCCTCACATTGACGTTGATGTGTTTGCTCTTCCTCATATCTTCTTTTCTCTTCAAGAGCAAGAGCTTGGACCTTGGGGTGAACTTTTAAACTATCCTCTGCTGCCAGGAATTTTAGCTTGCGGAATCTGGGGTCCAGGGCTGCTGCAATAAGACATATATTTTTCTCCTCCGTCATCTCTGAATTTAGTTTCCCTCTCCCATCTTGTGGTCATCTCCGGTGCAGCAACATTTTGGAAAGCCTTGACTGCCGCTGTCTCGCAAATTGTGCTCTGTATGGATTTCTGGAGGCCTTTTACCAAAGGAGGTAGAGCGGAACCAGTCACATGGGACTCTCCATTCAAGAAAACAGTAGCGAACTCAAAAGGCTTCAAGACTTGTTCCACTTCCTCAAGTAAGCTCCACTGATCATGTTTTAAATCCAGGAAGCGCTTCCCTCGTGGTGTGACATCAGGATCGGAAAGTGTTGCAGTCACAGGCCACCTCTGTTCAAGCAGGCGACTGATCATGTGTAAAGTACTGTTCCATCTTACGGATACATCATTTATTAGTGCATGATCAGGGGTACCCATTTGTTGTTGTTGCTTTGCTTTAAGCTTTGTAGTGGCCAGCTCACTTTTTTTAAAATGTTCCACAAGGCACTTCGCAACCCTCAGTGTCTTGCTGATCTGGGGATCCCTCAGGGCATGGTTGACAACTAACTGCAATGTATGACCAGCACACCTGAGAGAAGAGATGCCAGGATGCTTTTCTTCCAAAATACGCAGAGCAGCGACAACATTTGCAGCATTATAATGAACAACTGCAATTACATTGGCCATGGATATCTCAAACTTCTCAGCTGCTTTTTCCACCCAGTTAGCAATGTTTTCAGCTGTGTGGCGATCTTCAAGTGGCATAGTGGTCAGATTGTAGGATGTAAGCTTCCAGTCTTCATTAATGAAGTGGCATGTGACACCCAAGTATGCCTCTGTGGCAATACTGGTCCATGCGTCTGTGGTGAGAGCTATTTTGGATTTGACATCTTTGACGCTTTTAATCTTTAAAAATTCTCCTCATATTTCCTCTCCATCAGCTTAGTGAAATGGGACCTGGAGGGAAGTGTGTATCCTGGGTAAAATGTGCTGATCATCTCACGAAATCCTTGACAGTCTACAATGGAAAGAGGTCTCATATCTTTTACAATCATGTTGAGTATGCTATTGGTAAGTGTAATGGCCACTTGGGGCGTGCAAGCAGTGACATCCTTTTTATGAAAGAAAAAATCTTGTACACAGCTTTGCCTCTTCCTAAAGAAAAACAACAATAATAATAATTAATAATAATAATAATAATTAATAACATTACCAATTTACACATCTATGAATGCTCAGCCTCAACGCTAACAATATTAATTGTATTTTTTCTAGTAGAAGTTTGAGATATTCATGGCCAATGTTGTAATTAATAATGCTGCAGTGACAGTCAAAATAGCTCTCAGGTGTGCTGGTGGTCATGGTCAGATCATTGCACTTGTCAATCATGACCTGAGGGATCCACAGATCAGCAAGACAGACACTGAGGGCTGCAAATGCAAATTGCCTTGTAGTCCATTTAAGAAAAGTGAGCTGGCCCAGCCTGCGCAATCATCAGCTAGCAATGCATTAATTATATTGTTGAAATTAGTAGTACTAGTACTTACAAAGATGGCTCGTCCTTTGTGGTCAGTGCGCCAGGATGCTTTCTTCTGAGGTGCTCGTGCATAGCAGTTGTGCTGCTGTGGTATGCCATTTCACTTTTGCAAAGGGAACAAAGGACCATTTTATTTGGCCTCTGCTGAAAGTATTCCCATACCCTTGACGACCGTGATCGTGCTCTCGCTCCCTTTTGTACTGGAACTGTGCTGCTGGAACTGCTGCTGGAAGCCTTTTGTGGTACTGGTACTCTGCTGCTGGATGTGGAACTGCTGCTGCTGGCTCTTTCTCCCCCAGGATCAGATGTCGCCATTACCGCTGCTATGTTCCGCTATTTTAATGCAACTCGCGCGAGATGCATGTTGACGTCACGTGTTGACGTCACGTGTTGACGTCACGTGTTGACGTCACGTGTTGACGTCACGTGTTGACGTCACGTGTTGACGTCACGTGTTGACGCCACGTCACGTGTTGACGCCACGTCACGTGTTGACGCCACGTCACGTGTTGACGCGTCGACGGTTTTCACGCATGTCGACGATTTTTTGTAGTCGACTACGTCGACGCGTCGTGGCAGCCCTACTGTAATCGCAGCAAAAGGTGGCGCTACAAAGTTTTAACTTAAGGGGGCTGAATAATTTTGCACGCCCAATTTTTCAGTTTTTTTATTAAAGTTTGAAATATCCAATAAATTTTGTTCCACTTCATGATTGTGTCCCACCTGTTGATTCTTCACAAAAAATTACAGTTTTATATCTTTGTTTGAAGCCTGAAATGTGGCAAAAGGTCGCAGAGTTTAAGGGGGCCGAATACTTTCGCAAGGCACTGTATTATACTCACAAAGCAGGTGTGTATAACCACACATCAACATAACACACATATAGTCTCCAAGGTAGCCAAGGAACCACACTGTGCTGAATGGTATACAGTGTGCCGCATGGGGCTGCAGTGTTTAGGCTGACGCGTTTCAGGGGCGAACCCCCTTCCTCAGAGCCAAAAAAGAGTTGCTGCTCAAGGAAGGGGGTTCGCCCCTGAAACACACCTGCTTTGTGAGTATAATCTATACTTTTTAATACTTTTAATAAATTTTTAGTGGTAATGCACTAGGTGGGTGCGCCCTTTTTTTCTTTTTTGCTGTCTTAGTTGGTATCGGTTACCCTTGATCCTGAAGGGGCAGCAAGACCACAAGCTAGTCCACTCAAGTTTGAAGTATCCCTTTTCCCTCCGGCCTATGTTGTACTCGAGTGCAGGCGAATTGTTCTACTCTGTGAAATGGTTGACACAGCAGTGCCTACTCACAGGGCATAGTGAATAAGAGTCACAGAACTCAAGTAAGTTTTAAACTTCAAGCTTGCTCATATAAATAGAAGTAGGCTAGAAATATTTCAATGTGGAAATAATATATTTTACGTTTTGACCATAGATGCACTTTAAAGAAGAGGTTTGCGGTTTTAATAAAATAACGTCTACTCTCTTCTTCATGCTGCAGCATCAGTCCCCCTGCCGTTCACATGATTGCTCTGCTCTCGGTCTTCCCAGAGCAGTGACTCATGCTGACTTTGAATATTGATGTTGTGCCCGCCCAGTCAGGTAAAACGGGTTTCCTTCAGGTCCCGCTAAGCCCAGAAGTCGGGTCAGGTTTTCCCCTGCCCCGAGGAGTTTCACGACAATGTGAACGAACAGTGGCGTTGCATCACACACATGCAGGTGGTGCCTAAGCTGTTTCACCACCGCTGCCCCTTTGCAGGTCCGGTCCACAACGGTTGGACGGCGTCGCTTAAGGTGGACCACACGTTTCTAGGTTGATTAAATCCACGTTGATGCCCGTGGAGGACTCCCTGGTGTTCAGAGACCCGGCGAATAGGCGTGTGGGGACGCTTTCCCGCCACATGTATTTGGTGGCGGGCTTTCTGCTCAAACCTGTGTTTGCTTCTGTGCTGTTTTTCACAAACGGTTCAAGGTGCTTAGGCACACCTTAGTGGCGTAGTCGGTCCCTCCGACTGTCCTTTACCTGGTGGATCAAATGACCCAGGCCGTGATGTAATGATGTGACGTGGCCCTTTACGAGGCATTTCTGGTCGCAAGGTAATCGGCGGTTGGGGTCGCAATCCGCCGCATTATATGGCAAAAAAGCTGGTCGGCTGACCACGTTCCCAAAAATACTGTCTGATGTCCCTTATGTGGGAGATCGGCTCTTTGGGGACAAATCTCCTAAGGGAAAATTTTTTTATTTATTTTTTCCTTGTTTGTTACAAGTTAAAATCTGTATTTTTTGTTACAAATTACTTTAGCACCCCCAAACATATTAATATATATATATATATATATATATATATATATATATATATATATATATATATATATATATATCTCCATCCATACATTTTTTTTTTTTTCGTATAAAAAGGCAATCGTTGCAATCTTTTGTGTCGCACTGTATTCGCGCAACAGTTTTTTTGGAAAAAATACACTTTAATGAATTTTTAAAAAAACTAAACAGTAAAGTTAACCCAATTTTTTTTTTTTTTTTTTTTTTTTGGTATAATGTAAAAGCTGTTACGTCGAGAATCGTGATCTTTATTCTAAGCAAAAAAATATGGATTATCCAGACTCGTGCAGCTCTAATGGGTGGTGATTTCAGCAGTGGGAGCCCCTGCTTATCCCCTGGTGCTGACTCCTGGATGTTTCTCTTCCGCATGTGTGTGCAGATAGCCTAGTGCAATGCCTGATTCGTAGGTGTTGAGTCTAGTGGGGTCCTCTCCCTCTCTGCTTTAGGATTAGTTGGTGCTCTGTGCCTGGGAACCTGTGGTGCTGCCAGCGCGGTGGGTGTGTTCCTAGCAGTGTTTTTTACACCTTTTTTTTGTGGGTCCCCTTCTTTTTTTTTTTTTTTTACTCATGGAGTCACTGGAGCACTTTTTCCCACATGATCCCCTCTCGGAGGCTTCCAGGTCCCAACAATCCCTTACTGCACCGACGGCGGTCCTGGAGTCTTTGGTGTCCAAGGTGGATTTGATCCTGGGGAAACGGGCTAGCAAAAAGCATCCCCCGCCTTCACCTGTCTCATCAGATCCAGAATCTCTGATGTGGACGCGAGTCATCCTGTTGGGCCTGTGTCCACACACCTTGATTTCGCAGATAGGATGATTCCCCTGCTCCTGTAGCCGCGCATAAAAAGGCACTGGTGGATGCACTGATTGCATCTGTACGTGAGAGTGTAAAAATGGAGGATGCAACTTAGTCCGCATCGGAGGCGTCGGTTCCTTTTTGGCACCCACAAGCCCTCCAAAGCCGCAAGGGTGTTCCCCTTTCCCGCTTACTTAATGGGGTTGTCCAAAACGTTTCCTTGTTCTCCCTGAGCGTTTTTGCTATGCAGTACCCTTTATGAGGACTACCTGCTTAAAAAGTGGACTGTCCCACCTGTGGTGGACTCTCCGGTTTCTAGGTTAAACAAAGCAACCATGATTCTGGTTGAGGAATCCCCGGCCTTTAAAGACCCGGCTGTGGCCCACCATATGTGCCTGTGGCTGGTTTGGCCCTGGTGTCACAAGCTCTGACCGAATGAGCCTAGCCTTTACATCGGGACCTGGAGGGGGGGGGGGGGGAGAGGCTTTCCCCTGCCTTTGCTGACCTGGCGTAGCAGTTGGCCCAGGGGCTGCAGTTTGTCTGTGATGCCTCTTTGGCTGAGGCTTCTCTGATTACGAGGCTGTCTCAGCAGTGGTCCTTAGGCGTGTTATTTGGCTTAAATGCTGGTCTGTAGACCAGACTTCTAAGAAGGCCTTATCTGCTCTCCCCTTTCTATGGGATTGCCTGTTTGGAGCGTCCTTGGATGACATCATATAGGGTCTCATGGGGGGGAGGAGGGGGAAGAGTACCTTTCCTCCACAGGCTAGTAAGGGCAAGGGACCAGTTGAAGGCATGGTCCATCATTCTTGGATCATAAGACGTTTTTTTTCATCCCTCAGGGTCTGAAGACCGGATCAAAACCCTTCAGGGCCTCCCCTAGAAGATCCAGACGAACCTGGTCTGGCAAACCGAGAGTGGGCTTCTCCAGACCTGCGGACAAGGCTCCCTCAGAATGAAGGGGCGCCCTCACCCATATGTGGGGTGGGGAGACTTCTTCGCTCGTTTCTGGACCCGTGAAACTCCCTGGTACAGGACAAGTGGGTCCACCAAGTCATACGAGTTTTGTTCTTGCTCTCCGGAAAGGGTTTTTTCCTTCCAACTTGCTCCTGTCCCCAGACCGCTTACAGGGTCTCCTTTTGTGGCAGTGCAAGACTTGCTGAGCCAAGGGGTGATTGTGTAGGTTCCGACTTCGGAACGTTTTCAAGGGTTTTATTCAAACCTGTTAACAGTCCCCAGGTGCATCCAATTTTGGACCTCAAAGCGCTAAACTGCTCTGTGCGTGTGCAGAAGATCCGAATGGAGTCTATTTGCACGGTAGTGGTGTCTCTGCATCAGGGGGGTCTTCTTGCTTCTATCGACAACAAGGAAGCTTGCCTTACATTCCAATATGTGTTGGTCACCAGCGCTTCCTCCGCTTTGCCGTGGGAGAGGAGCATTATCAGCTTGGGGCATTACCCTTTTAGTCTCGCCTCAGGTCCTTGAGTGTTCACAAAAGTGTTCGCCCCGGTGCTGGCATTGTTGCGTTTAGTGGGGGATTTTGGTACTCTGGTACCGGACGACCTTCTGCTGGGTGTCTACGACTGCTCTGGTGGACAACTTGGAGATTACTCTGCGAACCCTGAGAGAGTTTGATTGGAAAAAAAATTACTGCTTTTAACTTGTAAGCAACAAGTTTCAGAGAGAGGCTTAGTCTTTAAGAGGTTAAAGTGCCCTCACTTAGACGGAAGTTTGTTTCTTTGATTTAAAACATGGGTGTCCAACCTTTTTGGCTTCTCTGGGCCACATTGAGTGTAGAGAAATTTTCTTGGGCAGCATATAAAATATAAACTATAGTTAAGGTATATAAGTAATAAAACGCCACTGTGCCCCACCGCACTAATTTAACACAACTAGGGGATGATCAAATAGAATCAGTATACAGAGGTTTACTTCTCCTGAGAGATATTAAAGGAACATGGTCGTGGTACAGGAGCTGGTCAGAGGCTGTGGTCGTGGTACAGGAGCTGGTCAGAGGCTGCGCAGACATTGAAGTTTCCTCCTCTGTCCCCTTATCTCTAGATAGACCTCAGTGTCCTCCTGTGCTGTGCCCCTTTCACCCTTCCACAGGCACATCAGTGTGTCCTCCGACCTCTGCCACCTTTATGGCTGCAATATTGTCCCCCCCTCACTCAAATGAGTGTCTGTCGTCCTCCTTGACGACTCCTCTGCTGTGGCTGCGAGGTGCTACTGAGAACGATTGAGTGCCTTTCATTAAAAAATTGCGCCAGGTGATTATTTTTTTTTTATAAAGATTAATCGTGGCAGGTCTAATCCACAGTCTGTAGACAATCTGATCCGGCTGGGCCAGGGTACAAGAGGGTCCCTAATCTGGTGGCTTCGTTCTCCGGCACTTCACCAGGGCAAATCCTTTCTCCCCCTGTACTGGACGGTGGTCGCCATGGATGTCAATGTCCTCTGTTAAGATTCTGCTCAGGGGGTCTGGACACTGGAAGAATCCAGACTGTTGATCAATGTACTGGAGCTCCGAGCGATCAGACTTTGTCTGAATCATTGGACAGATCGTCTTCAGGGGTGTCCGGGTGCAAATTCAATCGGACAATGCCACGGCCGTGGCCTATGTCAATCATCAAGGGGCACAAGATGTGTCCTGGCAGGTCAGGAAGTAGCCGGCGTTCTATGGTGGGCACAACAGTTCGTTCCAGCCCTCTCGCATTCCTGGGGTGGAAAACTGGCAGGCGGATTCCAGGGGAATGGTCACTTCAATCGGAGGGGTTTCATCAGCTGTGCCTTCGGTGGGATACTCCTGAGATGGACCTATTGGCCTCTTTTCTCAACAGGAAGGTGCAGCGGTTTGTGGCACGGTCTCAGGACCCTCTAGTGGATGCCGCAGACGCGCTGTGGACCCGTGGGGTTAGTATAGGCTGATTTTCCCCCCCCCCCCTCTCAAGCTTCTGCCAAGACTTCTGCGCAGGATCGAGGTGTGGCATCACCTGAAAATCCTTCTAATGTGGCGGATGGTTAGTAAAACAAAATGGTTGATTCTGACTTCCTCTTAAAGCGGAGTTCCAGCCTCACACACTCACCTGTCCAACGGTCCAGTGATGCGGCCGCCCGAAGCCTCACTCTTCTCCCTCTCTGCTCTGCGGCGCCGGCATCACTGGTGTGGGCACCCGGCTGTGACAGTTTGCGGCTTCACAGCCAGGTACGCACTGCGCATGCGCGAGTTGCGCTACGCGTCATGATTGGCCGGCAATCTTCTGGGACCTCTGACATGTCCCAGAAGATTGCAGAGAGGGAGGGGGAGAGGAGAACTTCCGCTCAGGGCGCGGCGGCGCTCCAAGTGGAAGTGGGAGCGGGTACCTGTCAAAACTAGGTACCCGCTCCCCCCCCCCCCCCCCCTAAAAACAATGACATGCCAAATGTGGCATGTCAGGGGGTTAGAACTACCTAAAGCGGAAGTTCCACTTTTGGGTGGAACTCCGCTTTAAGCAAAGTGTTAGCAAGAACACAGAGAAGTGCAAAACCGCAAATGTCAACTGCTCTGAAATAGAAAAGTACAGGAAGTAGCTGCATAAAGAAGTGTTTTGCTTAGATAAAGGAAAGTTTGTATCTGCACTTCTGACGCAACTGTTAGCTAAGTGATGTACACGTCTATTTCAGGAACTTGGCTAGGGAGTATGAGCCGGGCTAAGTTCTCTTCGCTAGTGAAAAAAAAAAATTCCATCTTTGGTTTCTGGAAAGCTGTTTGTTGCTACAGAGGCAGAAGGGATTCTGGTCATCTTAGTGGCTCCATACTGGCCTCTCCCAGTTTTGGTACGATGATTTGGTACGGCTGGTCGCTGATGTTCCTTGGAGACTTTCTCTCAGGGCAGATCTGCTGTCCCCAGGACCCATCTTCCATCCTTCTTTACAGTCGCTGGCTTTAACACCTTGGCTGTTGAAAGCCAGGTGCTGAAAGAAAGCGGTTTGATTCAGTGAATCTTATACTGTTAAGCTAGAAAATCTACCTCTAGGAAGAGTTACCATCGTACATGGAAGTCGTACATTGTGTAGTGTGAGTCTCCTGGGGTTCATCCTTGCTCCTTTTCAGTGGCTTTGATCTTGACCTTTCTCCAATGGGATGTTGAGCAGCGCCTTGCCTTGAGTACTATCAAGGGCCAGGTCTCAGCCTTGGCAGTCTTCTTCTTTCAATGACCATTGGCCACACTTTCCTGGGTGTGTACTTATATCCAGGGAGTTTGACACTTGGCTCCTCTGTTGCGTTCTCCATTGCTGCCTTGGGACCTCAATTTTGTGCTTTCAGTCCTCCAGAAATCTCCTTTCGAAAGTCTTAGGGAGGTTCCCCTGCTTACGTTATGCCAAAAGGTGGCCTTTTTTGGTGGCAATCTCTTCTGCATGCAGGGTGTCGGAGCTGGCAGCGTGGTCTTGTTGTTCACCTTACTTGGTGGTTCACAGAGAGAAGGTGGTTCTTCGCCCCTGTCCGTCGTTCCTTACAAAGGTTGTCTCTGATTTTCATTTAAATGAAGACATTGTGTTGTCTTTCCTGTGTCCTAGGCCAAAACATCCTAGGGAAATTGCCTGGCATCCCTTGAAGGTGATTTGGGCAATTAGGGTGTACCTGGCAGGTACGGAGTCTTTTAGGAAGTCAAACTCACTATTTGTGTTTACAGACTGACCTCGGAAGGGATTGTCCGCTTCTGCTGCGACCATTTCCAGATGGATCAGACAGACGGTGTTTCAAACCTATTCAATTAAGGGTCAAGTTCCTCCTTTCACTCCTAGGGCACTTAGTGCCTCCCTGGGCCTTCCGTCATCAGGTGTCAGTGATGCAGGTTTGCGAGGCAGTTACCTGGTCGTCTGTGCACACCTTTACAACACTTTTTATAAAGTGGACGTGTTGGCATCTGCGGATGCTTCCTTTGACCTAAAGATTTAGCTGGCTGCTGTTTAGAGGAGCTGGTATTCTTTGAAGGTGTACTATGTGTTTTTTTTTTTTCAGGTGAGCTCCAGTTGTTCTTGGTTGAGCTCCATGTTACCTGGTTGGCTATGGTTTAGCCTTGGAATTTTTTTATGCTGCTTTGGGACATCCCAAAGGTTAAGAAGATCAGGAGCTGTCGGTCAATAAATGATAGAGAAAATGGGATTTTTGTCTTACCGAAAAACCCATTCCTCTAATATTTGACGGACACAGCACCCACCCCTCTGTGCATTTGGATTTCTTCTGACACTGCTTTTAACAAATCTGAGTGCCTATAGCTGAGAGTGGGTGTATACCCCCTGGGACTACCACTAGGCGTAGTCAAGCTTTTTTTTCTGTCTAGTGTCATACTCCTGTAGGGGGCATTATAACCCAATGGTTAAGAAAATCCAGAGCTGTGTCCATCCAATGAACTTCAGAGAAATGTTTTTTATGGTAAGACCCAAAAATCAAATTTTTTTTTTGCTTTGTACATTGTTATAGGGCCGCTCCAAATTGCTTTAATATCATTTGTATGTGGTAAAACTACAGGGATTGGCTGCTTTATTTCAGATAGCGTTTTATTATATTCTTTCTTCTTATCGGGGGGACCAGAGAAGAGGAGGATCGGGGCTGCTATGTGCAAAATCAGACAGACAGTACGTGTGTGTTTTGTTGTTGTTTGTTTTGTTGTGGTGTGTGTGTTTTTTTTTTTTTTTTTTTTTATTACTTTTAATCATGTTAAACTGACCTTTTGGGTAGAAGGCACCAGCCATTAAAAGATTAATGTATAGTTATAAAACACTACTGAATATGGAAGAATGCAGACTTGCTCATGATCTTCTATTTGATTTCAGCGTGTGCTTCTCCTTGTTGCACCTGATGTGGATGCACTGTGTGCATGCAAAATACTTCAGGTAAGGCTGTTTACCTTATTGCTTTTTTATTAAAGGGATTTAAAGAACTTCTCATTAATGTTTTAAAACTTTTATTTAATCCCCCAGGAGATCAAGTGCATTTAATGCCTGGTCCTGTTTGGATAGGTGGCTCCATTGTGGAAGTAAAGCACCTCTTTGTTAATACTGACTAAAGCTCCACCCCAGTTTAAAGCCCAGGTTATGTGCAGTCCTGTGGGGAGAGGTACAGCCAGCCCTAAGCCCCCATCCCCTCTCTAAGATGACTGTTTGTTCATTAGCGTAAAAACAAAAAAATAATCGGCACTGTGCGATAGTTTCTAACAGCTGGTAAACCTATAGGGAACAAGCAACTCTAGGATACAGATCCGACAGCACCGCTTGTTCATTTCTAAGGTTAATTTCTAAAATTAAAGCAGAGTTCTGGCCTCGGAAATGTTTTTTAGATAAAAAAAATACCCCCAAGACAGTCAGGGCTAGTGCATTTCATAATAGATAGCCTCTGAACTGTCCCAGGTTGCACTTACCTTTTAGAAGAAATACTTACCTTGAAAATGTCTTGTCCAGCGCTGCCATCTCGGGTGTGGGCAGCTGAAGCCAGAGTGTCCATTTCGGTGTTCTCTTCAGTGTCCTCTTCGGTCCCAGAATGTCCTGCACCGGCCCTGCTCGTCACTTCCGGGGCAGGCGCGTCATTCCTGCACAGCTTCTGGGCATGCCCAGAAGCTGTTTAGCAGGGAATGACGCACCTGCACCGGAACTGACGAGCAGGGCCGGTGCAGGCGCATTGATTACTGGGAGCGATGACGTTCAGCTCCCAGGAGTCAATGCAAGCAGGAAGAGACGGCGTGGGCCGCGGCCGCAGAGGGGGGAAGTGGAAGAAAGGGAAGAATATTTTCTTCATGAAGGTAAGGAAACAAAAAAAAAAAAAATTGGGACTATCCATTTCTTTTTTTAGGTGACCAAAAAGGGGTTTTTGAGGCCGGAACTCCGCTTTAAAGTGGAGTTCCACCCTAAAATTATACTTGCCTCCATCTTCTCGCTCCGGGTCACCTGAAAAACAAATGGATAATCGCAATTTTATTTATTTTTTTTCCTTACCTCGTTTAGAAGATAATATGCTTACCTTACTTCCTCTTCCTCCCCTCGGCAGCCGAGTCGTCACTTCCTGGCATGCAATGATTCCTGGGAGCTGAACGTCATCGCTCCCAGGAATCAATGCGCCTGCACCGGCCACGACATCCGTTCCGGTGCAGGCGCCGTCATACCTTGCAAAACAGCTTCTGGGTATGCCCAGAAGCTGTGCAGGGATGACGCTGCGGCACCAGAAGTGACGGCGGGGCCAGTGCAGTGCATCGTGGGACCGAAGAAGACGGAAGAGGACACAGAAGAGGATCGCGCTGGCTTCAAGCTGTCCACACCTGAGATGGCAGCGCTGGAGAATACATTTTCAAGGTAAGTATTTCTTCTTCTAAAAGGTAAGTACAACCTGGGACAGATCAGAGGCTAGCCATTGTGGAATGCATTAGCCCTGACTGTCCCGGGGGTATTTTTATTAAAAAAAACGTTCTCTGGGTGGAACTCCGCTTTAAAGTCTAAGATTAAAAAATCTCAGTGCTGTGAAGTCTTTGTGTTGATCTGAGGCTATTTGTAAACATGCACAGCTCCACAGCACTGAGTGATACTGTGATAATGAACATTCAGAGCTGTGGCTGTGATAGAGCTGCTGTTTTTTGTGGGTTTACCAGCAACTAGCTTTTCTATTGCACAGCACCAGTCATTCGTAACCATAAAACATACATCAGTGTTGTGGGGCTGTGTACGTCACCTGCTGGGTCTTTTCTACTACATTGTTATGCAAATGTGAGCAGTTTACTGCAAGTAAAAGTGTATGTGTATATAGTAAAAATATTATTATGCACAAGGAAGTTATCAATTGTCACTTCCCATTAAAAAGGAATTTTACCTGGCCTTTGCAAAATCCGCTATCAGCAGCTACAAGTTGACGTTAAAAAAAAAATAAACACATATTAGCCCATGAAGTCTATCGCTGTCTTCCTCGCACCTGATTCTCTGTAGGGTTTCAATTGCTTCGTGCCACCTTGCATTCGGCAACAATGGTTCTCAGTTTCTGGACATTTACAGCCAGCCATTCTCTGCGCATGCGCAAAATTTTAGCCTCCCACGGATGTGTAGTATGTATCCCAGAAGGCGGCAGACCAAGGGCTATGGTCATCCTTTGCCTAGGAATGAGGAAGTGGTAGAGAGCACCTGCAAGAAAGACACTTGCTCCAAATATAGGATTACTCCTTTTGTTACTAAATAGGTTTTCAGGGTGGAATTGTGCATCTTTCTATTTCAAATGTGCCAAAACCTAGGGATTTTAAACTTTTTTTTTTTTTTTTTTTTTTTTATCATTTATAAAACGAAATGGAAGGCATCTAGAGGCAATCATATTACTGTTTTTTCTTGTTAGGGCTTGTAGATTGCGTGAGAACCTGTAGTTTTTAGCGCTCGAAAGGGTTCAGAGAAAACAATTGTTGCCTATGTGCCCTGATCACACTTGAACTTTAGCCATTGGGTGAGGTGCGGATCAGAAACATGCAACATATTTTCACCACTGGCAGGACCGGATGCTTCTGCACTGTAAAATGTTGCTTTGCCATACCTGGGTACAAGGGAGATGGTTATATTAAGCAATATATTTTTTTTCTTTCTCGTTCATAGAGGGACAAAGGAATTTAGGGACTGACGGGTTATACTGCTGCCTTCCAGAGAACTTCAAGTCCCAGCATGCCATGTTGCTAGTGTCCTAGGAGAATGGACATCTTTTCTTTTCTCTGCTTTGTGGAGAAAAGTCAACCATTTTTAGTAGCTTTTATTTGTACTTTTCTCTTCAATCAAGAATCCTGCAAAATCACTGCTGACCTGGTCTCTCCACGCAACTTTCTGAATAGACCTTTCCTAAGCCTGATTTGGGACTGCCATACCCAGACCCTAATGGAAAGGATGTGTGTGGCTAGCCTGAAATGTTACCCTTGGACTTCTGCATTGTGGTGCTTTTCGGGCCAAAGTGTCCTGTTAGCCACACAGTGCTGTCCTGGTCCAGAGCTGTAGCACTTCCACGGATGTGACCCTGTATTTGAAGGATCACTTTAGTTTTTCTGCCAGCCTAGTGACCTGATCATCTGCCACCTGACTTTTCTTCTGCCACTCAGCAGACTGGTTTTTGAGGTCTAGCCTTGTACCCTAAGCTACATTGCCTTCTGCCCTGTGGTGCAGCATGTCTGATTCTACTGTAATGGGTGGCTGTAGTACATATTCCCACTAACTGTTCTGCAGTGTACTTTCTGAGATACCAGATACTTACACCCTGGAAATGTATCCTCTGCTAGAGTGAATGCAATCCTCAGTTTTCCCTAGCTCTTTTTGGCATGGTTCTCTCCTCTGTCTTATCCTGAGAGGATTTTTCAGTATTCATGCACAATTTTATGGGCCAAATAGCAGAATTATTGCTGACTATGACTGTAGAGGCCACAATGTGAATCCATGACTTCCTCTGCAAAATCTTTATCTGATCTGTCTCTGGGCCCTTAGCCATCAAGGGTTTGTCTGATACAGTGTTCCTTAATGGATGAGCCTACACAAGAGAAGTCGCAGTCTTCTGTTATCACTCATGAACTTCAAGAAACAGTGTACGCCATTAATGACATGGTGCTCACAAGTCTTTTTCTGTGTACCTGCTGTTTTCAAGTCTTTCTTTATGAAGACTGGAAGAACCCGACAAGCTCATTGTCCCTCCCAAGCACCTGTTGAGCTTGTATCCCTTGTATTTGGGGAAGATTTCAAAAAAAAAAAAAAGTGGACAGATCCTTGTGGATCTGGCATTGTCCTAGGCGTTCTAAATCTTCCTACGTGCACCTTGTGTGTTTGACCTGCATAAGATGGGCGTTGATCATGATTTTTCTGGGTGTCATTTGTTGGCCTGTAAGCCCAGCCGATCGAGTAAATCTTCACATTCCAGTGTCAGAAGTTTGTTTGTGTTTCAAACATTAGTCATGCATGACCTCTGGCTGTACTGTAGTCTAGAAAATGACATTTCCTGTGAAGGAAATATACCCCACAATCCCTGGGTTTCTCAGTCTAGCTCTGGTGCAGGTGCAGTAATTAGATCTGACACAGCCACAAACAGGCAGGGCATTACCTTGATTTAAAGAGATGGTGTGTTTTTTT
The DNA here is from genome assembly GCF_965119305.1 of Pelophylax lessonae. Lineage (NCBI taxonomy): Eukaryota > Metazoa > Chordata > Amphibia > Anura > Ranidae > Pelophylax > Pelophylax lessonae. Next base: position 263,826,638 of record NC_138768.1, on the reverse strand, counting down.
TTTTTTTTTTTCCCCATCAAATTAGCACTCCCATATTTGTGAAACAACACTGAGGAAGTGGCAAGGCATGGGCTGTATGCTGCGTGACTTGGAACAAGAAGTTGCCTGTCCATTTAGCTAGGGACAAGCAAAGTGAATGAATATATGAATTGATCAGCCATGACAGTACAAACTGCAGTCGCAGCATGCAAGCTCATTATTACAAGGTAGCAAGCGGCATGTCTAAGGATCTCCTGTGGAGGATGCACTTCTCTTGAAGTACCCCATAGACAAAAGTTTAGAGACCCTTTCTAGAGCTCTGTTCTCACTGGCAGGCCCTGCAGTGCAACCTGTTCTGACAGTAACCTTATCTTATTCAAACACTGACTGGACTAGATTACCAGGGCAGTTTATCCTTTGACCATAGAGCAGATAAAGCTCATGGCTGCAGCCTGAGCTATTATGTGGATGCGTTGTTGGGTCTCCCGCCTTATGTTCAGAATGGGCTGATGAAGTTGCAAGCAAGAAGCAACTGCCCCCCGAGTGAAGGTGTATCTAAAGAGCTGCCCTGAATAGTCTTCAGATTTTTACCATGTGTAGAAGTACCCATCCTCCTTGGCAGAAAAAGCCTTGGAAGACCCAGTAATTGTTGGCCAGCCTGCATATCTGATGCTTGGGTACAGAGATGGTTTCCATGGGCTACATGCTAAAGTTTCTCTTCTGGAGCAGGGTGTCATCAGCCCACTCCCTGTGGCAGAATGGTTGGTTGCAGGGGTTTTATACCAAGCTGTTCACAGCTCCCAATCCAAAAGTGGGCACACATCTCAAGACCCTAACGGTCTACATTTTGGACCCAGAAATTTCATATGGAATCCCCCCCAGGTCTGTTATATCCTTCTTTCATTTGGGAGACTTTTTGGACTTTCAACATCAAGAATGCATGCCTACATGTCCCCATCTTTCCAGCGCACCAGTGTTTCCTACCCTTTTCTGTGGGTGCTGTGGATCTCTTGGCTTCCAGGTTCAACCGCAGATGCAGAATGTAGCCCTTTGATCTGATCAGACTCTTGGCTGACACTCTGTGGGTTCCTCCAGATTAGCTGGATCTTCTGTCCCAAAAAACGAATTTGACCATCTTGCTTCATGGTTGCTGGCTTTAATGGCATGGTTGTTGAAGCCAACGTTGTAAAATATAGAGGCTTCTCCAAATCTTGGATTTCCACAGTGTGAAAAGCAAGGAAGTCTACTTCCTGTAAGGTTGATCCTGGCCCATAGAAGGCATACTTTATACTTTGTATAAGCACTTTCACCACAGAAAATTCTCCATGGGATAAATTCTGGCATTTTTACAGATGGTTCTGGACCACCATTTTGGTTCCCAAGTACCATTTTAAAGGTCAGGACTCTACGTTTGGCAGTCTTAGTCACATTGGTTGATCAGGACGTTTGTGCAGGGTGTCTACTATGTGGCTCTGAAATTTGGTTTTCTCGGCTCTTTAAAAACTGCCCTTTTGAACCAGTTAGGGATATTATAATCTCCACTCTTAAGCACAAGTTGCATTTCTACTAACCAGGCCCATCCTTTGTCTTTGTTCAGCTCCAGTTAATTAGAACATTCCCCTCCATTGCTTTGTGTGTATGTGTGTGTGTGTGTGTGTTTGTTTTTTTTTTTTTTTTCTTGCAACTACTGCTTCCTTTGTAAAGACTGCCATTCCTCAGAGTCCCAAAAGTGGGAACATGCTTCTCTTTCAAACATTTCTCAGTGGCTTAAACAGTCAAGGATCAGGCTCTACCCTTTTTAGGTGCACTTTACTGAATCTGTGAGTGTTCTTGAGCTTTATGGCATCAAGCAGATGTTTTCCTGATTTGCAAGGTTTCCACCTCTTCCTAGCAGGTGGATGTTTAGGCCTCTTCTGATGCCAGCTTCAGGTTTTGTTGCTTTTGCCCACCCTTTGTTTGACTGCTATTGGATGTTCCATCAGTCTCAAATTCCTGGGTTTCTCAGTGAACTCAATGAATAGATTCTTAAGCTTCAAGTTGCAAATGTTTTAGCAGTACTTTTTGATTACACACTGCTAATAGTTCAGAAGCCTGGGCAAGGACAATTAAAGCCTAATTCAAGCCTAGTTAAATCCAAACTGCACAAGGAGCCTAAGCAAAACCTGAGCAGCATCCAGTGAAGGACCAGTTCTATTTGGATAGGCAGAAACTGAAAACTTTAGGTGAAGAAAGAGCCGAGCAGGAATGGGAATTGGCACTATATTTTAAGTATTAATACTGTTATTGTAACGTGTAATATGTTTATGCATATTATGTATGGTAACACGTGCTGAACTCCAATTATATGGTTAGTGCTTACATTGCAGAGAGAGTATGATTTGGTGACATGGTTGTTATCTATGCTTTGATAAATCCGGCTCAGTGTGATGACTTAATTATTTAATTTTTTTTTCTTTACTAGTCTTTATTTCAGTGTGATCATGTCCAGTACACACTGGTTCCGGTATCTGGTTGGCAGGAGCTTGAAATCATTTTCCTTGAGCACAAAGAGCAGGTAAAGCTAAACACTTTGAAAGTTTTGTGTTTGCTGCTTGATGAGCTGCTGTAACATTTTTGCTTCAAAGCATCCTGCTTATCCTTTTTGGCAGTTTATAATTTACATATTGGCAGTGCTGAGGATTTGTATGGCACCTTGACCTTTAAATTATTATTATTATTATTTTATGTTTTTTTAGATAGAATTCTATTACTAACCATACAGCATTCATGTTTTATTACGAATAGTTTAACCTAAAGTAAATGTAAAATCTGGTGTGGGTTTTTTTTTTTTTTTTTTTTTTTTATTATATATATATATATATATATATATATCTCTAGCTAGCTAGCCCAGATCCTCCTCTTCTCGGGTTCTTCGTTGCTGCTTCTGCTTCTCGCCTCTCCCTCCTGTCGGGTGCCCTCACAGCAAGCAGCAACTATGGAGGCACCCAAGCTGAGCTGCAGCTCCGTGTGTCCACTCAGATAAGGAGCTGCCATTTGGCCCCGTCCCCTCTCTCTCCTGATTGGCTGACTCTAACAGCCGCGGGAGCCGATGGCGCATCGGCTGTTTTTCAGCCAATCGGGGGAGAGTTCCGGAGGGCCGACGGACTAGTGGTCATCGCTGGATAGAGATAGGGCTCAGGTAAGTATTAGGGGGTGCTGGGGAGGCTGCTACACTCAGGTTTTTTTTTTATCTTAATGCAAAGAATGCATGAAGATAAATAACTTTCTGACTTTACAACTCCTTTTAGGGGTTTTCTTTTTCTGTAAAGTAAATTGAACTTCTGAGTATAATTATAGTTTGCTTCTTTTGTAGTTTCGGTACTATGTACTTATAAATTGTGGTGCAAATATTGATCTTCTGGAGACTCTGCAGCCACAGGAAGAGGCTGTATTCTTTATATGTGACACCCACAGACCAATAGATGTAGTGAATGTGTACAATGACACCCAGGTATGTGTGCAGTACTGAGGCTTGCAGTGGGCTGACACTCTTATGATATCCACAATAATATAACTATCTATGCAGATAAAGTTGCTGATCAAACAAGATGATGACCTGGAAATCCCACAATATGATGACATTTTCCGTGACGATGAAGAGGATGAAGATGGAGAGGATTCTGGTAATGAGAGCGAGGGTTCAGAACCTTCAGGGAAGAGGAGACGATTTGATGAGGTACATTACATTATAGCCTTTGAGACTATAGAACAAAAATGGTAGTAATGCTTATGACCTTTTCCTATGCTTGCCTACATTTCTAGGTTATGTTAGCAATATAAGGGACAAGTCCTTCTGTTTGCATAACTGAGATGTTGCTTTGTATAGTGACTGCTTTCTCCACTTGACTGGACTACAGTATGTACTGTAGTTCTACCTACTAAGGTAATTATTTTTCTTCCTTGTGTAGGGAGCTGTAGAAAGAAGAATTGAGAGGCGACGGGCGAGGAGAGAGTGGGAAGCACGCAGGTAAACTTCCTTAAAATACTGTCATAATAGTGTCCTACCAATTAAAAGTGCCCTCTTAACTTGAAGTTTATTATGCTAATCTGTTTACTGTACTTCTCAGTATAGTTGATTTCTTGTTTTATTTATTGCAGAAGGGAGATCCTCTTTGACTATGAACAGTATGAATACCATGGAACATCGGTAAAGTGGTTTGTGGGATATTTGCATGATTAACTTTCTGCAGCATGTTGGAGACCTTCTTAGGTCTCATTTGACCTAACATGACTCTTTTTGGCTGGGACGCCCATAGGTAATCTGATTAAAAGAATTGAAATCCCAGCAATAGTTTGCAGAGATATGGGAAGAATGCCTTGAAATTATCAGTACCAAGATACCAATATACTAGAATAAACTCTTGAAAGAACTAGTGAGAGAGTTTTGCAGCAAGATCTGATAAAGAATCCCTACTGTCAATAGGAAAATGTGATTAGTTTCAAATGCATTCTGCTTACATCTAAAATTTTGCAATGCTTCTGAGATCTTTCACAGTTCATTGACCATTACTTATGACCTGCATATTGCCCTTTTTCTGAGCTGCATCATGCTGCTTTTACATTCCCATTGTCTTGTATGGAGTAAGAAGCCGGTTTGAATTGAACATTAATATTAAAGAAAGCTTTAGTAAGCCATTGTTGCATTACATTTTTGTATTGAGTGATAAACTCTTGCCATCATGAGATTTTACAGTAAACCTGCAACACACCTGGAATTTTAAGCTAAGATTATGATTAAAAAAAAAAAGGCAGAGCTTGCCTTAATTAAAAATTTGCATGTCCGAGTGGACAAATTAAATATTCAGATCTTAAACTTAACTTTCACTGAAGTAAAACACTCTCACTAAGTTTTGTGAAAGAACCCAAAAGTCTTTGGTGATAGGAGCAGCCTAAAATTGCATGTATGTCTGAATGTTTTGTATCTACTGGTGATTGATTTTTATGTGGGGTTTTTTTTTCCATTGTATGGTCCATTAGTACAGAAAGTGAACATCCTGCTTTTTTTCGAAGTGACTGTTGCTACACTCAAAGCTTGTGTGCAGCCTGACAACCACTGAATGGCATCTGGGGCTTCTTATGCTCTTTTGCTTTGACAGATCATGTAATTGAATGTAATTTCCCACTGCCAGTTGTAAACCAGGCTAAATATATAGATCTATTTCAGATGTCACTAGCAACTTGAAGGTGTGGGCTAAACCTAATTTTGTCTCCAGGAAAGCTAGGGAGAGGGAGACCAAATATGTTTTTATAAGCAGTTGGCTTGTTGTTTCAGTGAATGCTGAGAAATGGAATTGTTTTTTCTGAAAGAAATATGGAGGTTGCCACATCTCACTTTGGTTGCTTCTTCTCACTCTGCAGATCCTGTGATTTTCCTTCCTCCTTTTTATTCAATTTGTCACTTGCCTGGAAAATGTATGCTAATAAGGCTTGTCTGGATTTCCGGACATGGATTATTGTTAATGCCAATGAAGCTTAGGGGGTTAGCGTATTAGCCAAACAACTAGCATCTTCAGAAGGAGATGGACAGTGGAAGCCCCATATGTCTTTCAGTAAAGGTTTACCTTAACAATCCTTGCCTGTAATATTACTCCACCCTAAATGTTTTTTTATTCAGGCATAGACAAATGTCTGCATTGCTAGCTGTGAAGCTAAACATTTAATGACCATAGTTATCTGCTCTTCAGTTTGCAGCTTTAGAGATGCAAATATATCTGTACGGTTTCAGATTTGGGGTAATTTTTCTGCCTTTTTTTACCTCTTTTTTTCGATGTAGTCTGCAATGATGATGTTTGAGCTGGCATGGATTATGTCTAAAGATTCAAATGACATGTTGTGGTAAGTTTAGAGATTAGATCTAATGATCACTGGCAAATCTTTTGTGTACTTTGAATTACCACGCATGCAAAATGATACTCAAATAGGTTATGTTCTGGTTTAAAAAAACCTTCCTAGACACTTTGATGGAGCTTTAAACGGCAACCACCATGCATATTTATACACACGCATTCAAACTGTAAACCATACCAGTGGGATTTAGAGTTGGTAATGCTCCCAATTGATTACTTTCCATGTAAGCATACACACTGGTGGTGGGCACATTTGTAGAGAATGGGCACAGGGCAAGGATCTTCTGCTCAGCAATATCAGTAGTGTTGCATCACCAAAGCCAAGCATCTTTAAAATGAAAATTGTTGCATTCAACTTTTTTTGGTGTAAAGCTAGCACTTAAAGAGGAAGTAAACTCAGCTATGAAAATCAAACTTTTACAATGTATTAAACGTACATGCAATATAATTACATTTCACATTAAATATTCACATCATAACTGTCTAGAAATACCTTTATTTTAAAGTTTATCTTTTTCCTCTTCCTTGGTGTAGGCAGCGCCATGTCTAGTCCTGTTTTATGCTCCCCCTGCTGCCGTCATTTCCGCCCTTACTGTAGTTGTAAGACTCTCTGTGTAAGACGTGCTCTCTCAGTCTCTCACACTGTCTTGGAATGCTTGGAATTTTCACTCACTCGCTCCCTCCTCCCCCCTCCCCCCTCCCCTTGTGTAAACTGTCATGCTCACTCCCCCTGTGAGATGACAGGAAGCTGGAAAGAACGGCATAGCTAATCGCGAGACTTAGCTGTGCCCTGACAGAACAGGGAGAGTTCAGAAACGGCATGCAGACGTGCCGTGGATTAGATAACACACTGGGCATGCGCAGATGACGTCAGAAAAAATTACAGGAAGGATTACAGGAAGAATAAACAAGTAAGAAATCTTTTACAGGCATCTATCAACTGCTTTGTTTCTGCAGATTAGAATAAGCTAAAGTGAAAATTATGAGTTTACAACCTCTTTAAAGAGAACTCCACTTTTCTTGAGATTAAAAAAAAAATCCCCTCTAGGTGATCAATGTATATTGCAGGGATTTTATCAGTTATAGTAGATTTCTACCTTTTTGTTGCTGTGAAGAAATGGCTGTTTGTTTCATCAAATTGCATACTCATTCATTGGTGCACATTGAGGAAAGCTGCCATGCCCGAATTCTTTAAAAGGTCAGTTCAGCTTCACCAAAAAACTGCCTATGCAGATTAGAGGCATCATTAAAAAAAAAAAAAACAAATATTTGCAGCTTTGACTTAAGTTGAAAAATGCCCTTGCTTTAGGGGTAGTCCATTTATTTGCCCCATGAAGCCTGAGTTGAAACTCCCAGGATGTTACTAGGATGTTTCCAAGCAAGGCCCAACTATTACTGTTTACTTTCACAATCACAGGAGTGGGCTCTCAAATTCTGAACTTGGAGTTACTGCATCAGGGTGTTGAGAGCACATGTTAGAAGGTTTTTATTCTTTGTTGACCATTTCATTCTTCATCCCCTTTTTCTTTGCAACCCTAAGAAATAGTTTTGCCAGAGTTGTTGTGTTTTTTAATATATATATAATATATAATATATTATATATGTATGTGTGTATTCAGTACGTGCAACTAGCTTGATGTTTTGCAATTTTTTTTTTTATCTTTTAGGTGGGCTATTGTTGGCTTGACTGACCAGTGGGTTCAAGACAGAATTACTCAGTGAGTATTTCTTTGTTACATTAGTACGTATGTTTTTGTTTGTTAGTTTTTTTGTTTTTTTTAATGGTAAGGCATAGGGATGCACCGAAATGAAAATTTTGGACCGAAAATGCAGGATGCCCTTGGCCGAAAACGACTTTTTTCCCCCAAATGATTTTAAAATAGATAGAACAGGGGCATACGACAGAAACAGGCAGCGATGTACACCTGTAGCTAGTATGTAGTATATGCAGTATATGTACTGTGATGGGGTTGGCAAGTGGTTAATTTAATTACCAATGATATTTGTATTATGCAGCATGAGGGGGTTAATGTATTGCCACTGCTGGTCACTGATGCATTAGTGACCGACCAGTGGCACTTAATTAACCCCTTTGTGCTGCATTAGTGCAACCAGTATCAGTGCAACCAGTGTTAATTAACACTGATACTGGTTGCACTAACACTGGTTGCACTGATACTGGTTGCACTAATGCAGCACAAAGGGGTTAATTAAGTGCCACTGGTCGGTCACTAATGCATCAGTGGCAATACATTAACCCCTCATGCTACATAATACAAATATCATTGGTAACCTCGCCTCAGCCCCCCCAGCTCAATGATGCAATGTCCTTACTTGTCGGCACCTCTCCGCTCCTCTCGTGTCTTTCCTTTCAAAAGTGCCGCCTCCCAGTGATGTCACTACTACGACTCTGTACGACAGTGTATGTCACCAGGACAGAAAGTCAGGGAAATTTCCCCAACAGTAATAAGGTTTGGTTGGAGTAAGGCTTTAACATACAGTGCCTTTTTCACAGATTTGATGTATGTTACAAAGTGTATACAATGTGTATCTGCAGTCAAAACTTGAGAGAGAGAGAGAGAATGTTACAAAGTGTTTCTGCAGTCAAAATGTAACATTCCAGAGAGAGAGACTCTAGGCTGTGATTTATGATCTGTTCTAACTACAGACGCTTATATAGTAGCAGACATCCACATTACCTTCTTCTACAGCAAAGAGCACATGAAGGGAGGAGGTGGGTGCAACGAGTCAGCATTAGGCGCGGAGGAGGATAAGATCCTTTGCATTCCGAGTCCCCCCCCCCCCCGAGATGTCACTTGTTGCTAGACGGCAATCGGCTGGCCGTCTAGCAAACACTGTACCTCACAATGAAGCGCAGATGTAACCAGCATAGGATCGCAGCAGTCAGCACACATACCCGCAAATGACAGGGAAGTGAAGGACTCGCTTTACTGATATCAGCGGCCATACATTTTCAGCATCCTTAACCCCTTATCGGCCGAAATTGGATACTCACATTTTCGGTCGAAATTATCGGTGGCCGAAATTTCGGTGCACCTCTAGTAAGGCCCCTTTCACACTTGTGCGACTTGTCATGCGATTTGTGACTGCAGAATCGCATGACAAGTCGTTCTCCATTATTTCCAATGAGCCCTATTCATATCTGTGCGACTTGAAGTCGCACCAACTTCAAAGTAGTCCCTGCACTACTTTTGGCATGATTTTGGTGCGTTTTGAGGAAAAGACATTATAAGCCCAGTCAAACTTGCATCAAAATCGCGGCAAAAGTTGCGGTAAAATCGTGTGACTTTGAATTCGCACAAGTGGGAAAGGGGCCTAAAACCAAGTTTATTTGTAATAAAAAGCATAATAACATGGTACAATATAAATAAACCAGGGGGTGCTTACAGAGGGTTAACATATTAAACAACATCACAACCGTAGTAAAATGGATCCATCATTGGTGACCACAACGTGGAATGAGCTTGTAGTACAAGCATAAAGATAAAACATTCGATCTTATTAACATGCAGTGACCATTCAGCACTGTACAGAGTATGATGAGACATCAAAGAATGTACTCCTGTGTACGTTTATATGCTTAGTGCAGGTTCATACTCATTACATGTGAGCGGCATTTGCAACCATCTACCCCAGATCCTGTCATACTTAGTTGGACAGCCTCTATGGCGGTATATCATTTTTTTTTTTTTTTAGTAGAGTTTACTTCCATTAGCCACTTCTGCATTGTAGGAACGGACTCTACTCCAGAACTGGGCTATATAAGCTTCTAGGCAATGAAGCATGTTTCGTGCAGGAAAGTGGCAAAGAATTTATCTACATTGTCTGGTAGCAGACCAAGTATACAAGGTTTGGGGTCCAGTTGAAGGGTTTAACCCATGTCCTCATGTAGGAAGTTTACTATTTGTATCCAATAGGCCTGAATCTCTGGGCATGTTCATATATTTAATGCAAGAAGGTGCCCTGCTGCATGTTACATCTGGGACATTGTGGGCTGTAGTTCAAACGGTATTTGGAAATTCTCAGTGGGGTTAAGTAAGCCTTGTGTATAATATAGAAAATATAAAGAAAGATTCAGCGCTGAATTAATAAACAATGTATAGACCAGCAGCTGACACTCAAGGGCAATCTGAACACCTTCAACAAAAATCTTAAAACATAGTGCAGCGCAGTCTTATGAACCCTATTAAGATGAATAAATACTCTGAATAATAAAATCAGCAATAAAACCAGTTCTAAATAAAGGAGACAGTCCATAGCTTAAGGTGATGTAGAACAAAGCGGAGAAAGATAAAGTCCGTTGTGGTCTGGTGAATAACAACAACTGGTGTGACTTCTGTGCTTACAACTTCCCACCACCAAGCATTATCTGCCTCTCACCTTAGTAACTCGAACCTGCGGGGTCAAAAAGCATAAATTTCTCCAAGGAACACAGCATCTATCTCTCCAATAATCAAGGATCACAGCTCCCAGCACTTAACCATGAGGTTTTTGAAAAGCAATCCTTTGCCGCAGAACATGCGATTTTAAGCACACACTTCCAGATACGTCCCCCGACATAGAAATAAACAAAGGGATCTAGTGCTCTCTGTATATATTTGCCAGAATTTATTAACCGGTTGCCGACTGCGCACAGTATATTTACTGTGGCAGTCAGCCCCGGCCAGGCAGAGTGACGTAGGTCTACGTCGCTCGCCTGTCACCGGGTTTTGATCCAATAGCGGGCGAGCGCGCGCCCGCTGAGGCGTGCGCCCGCCTCGGCTCGTTCACGGAGGAGTGCGGGCGGGTGACCGGCGGACCCGATGTCCGCCGGTCACACTACAATCGTCGGTAGAGCGGGAGAAAGGCGGAGCGGCTTATGTAAACAAGCCGCCTGTCATTCTCCCCTGTGTAAAAATGGAGATCAGACGGTTCTACTATGTAGAACCGTTGATCTCTGTTTTTACACTAGTAGCCATGTCCAATCACAGTTAGAATCACGCCCCTAGGACACACTTAACCCCTCCCTGTCCAATACAGTTAACCCCTTCCCTGCCAGTGTCATTTTTACAGTAACAGTGCATATGTATAGCACTGATTACTGCAGTAATGTCACTAGTACCCCCAAAAGTGTCAAATGTCAGTCAAGGGTCCGATCTGTCCGCCGCAAAAAAATCGCAGATCGCCGCTATTACTCGTTAAAAAAAAAAAAAAAACACCAAAAATGACAAAAATCTTTCCCTTTATTAGTAAACGCAATAACCTTTGCGCAAACCAATCAAAATACGCTTTTTGCGATTTTTTTTTTTTTTTTTTTTTTTTTTTTTTTTTTTTTTTTTTTTTTTTTTTTTTTTTTTTTTTTTTTTTTTTTACCAAACATATGTAGCATAAAACAAATTGGCCGAAAATGTTAAAAAATTTGATTTTTACATTTTTTTTTTTTTTTTGGGGGGGGGGGGGAATTTCATATAAAAAAAGTGAAAAATATTGTTATTTTTGCAAAATTTTACACTTTTTTTGTTTATAGCGCATGATCAAAAAATCGCACAGGTGATCAAATACCACCAAAAGAAAGCTCTGTTTGTGGGAAAAAAAAGGACATGAAATTCTTTTAGGTGCAGCGTTGCACGACCGCGCAATTGTCTGTTAAAGTCACGCAGTAAAAAAAATCGAAAAAAAAACCCTGGTCAGGAAGGGGGTAAAATCTTCTGGGGCTTAAGTGGTTAAGCATAAACTGGAATTGCACTTGCATGGTATCCGGAGTGTAAAAACATATATGAATTGCAGAGCGTGCAGCGTGCTGAGCTGTGCCGAGTTCCTTCCTGGTTGTTTGCAGCAATTCATGTTTTTACACTCCGGATTGCAGCAATTCATATGTTTTTACACTCCGGATACCATGTAAGTGCAATTCCTGTTTATGCTTAATAAATTCTGGCAAATACATACAGAGAGCACTAGATCCCTTTGTTTATTTCTATGTCGGGGGACGTATCTGGAAGTGTGTGTTTAAATCGCATGTTCTGTGGCGAAGGATTGCTTTTCAAAAACCTCATGGTTAAGTGCTGGGAGCTGTGATCCTTGATTATTGGAGAGATAGATGCTGTGTTCCTTGGAGAAATTTTATGATTTTTGACCCCGCAGGGTCGAGCTACTAAGGTGAGAGGCAGATAATGCTTGGTGGTAGGAAGTTGTGAGCACAGAAGTCACACCAGTTGTTGTTGTTGTTCACCAAACCACAAGTAGACTTTTTATATTTCTCAGCTCTTTGTTCTAAATCACCTTAAGCTATGGACTGTCTCCTATATTTATAACTGGTTTTATAATTGGTTTTATTGTGTATAATATACAACTGCATCAGATGGTCCGAAAGTTTGAGTGATGCGAGTTTGGGGCTTTCTAGGGTCTCCAAAGTGTCTGCCGTCCAGCGAGCCTGCACCCCCATCAACAACTCTGACATGTACACAGTATTCAGTTCGAGATATATAGCGGATATTCATTTCGATTTGTTATTGTTATCCTCCATGACTATATCTAGCAGGGAAATTTTAGGCAGGGATTGGAGTTAGAAACTGGGCCTGTAACGCGTGTCATAGTTGGTGATATCTGAATAACCTATATGAAGGAAGGTTAAATTCCTCTTTTAGGGATTGAAATGATCTAATGCCTGTATCACTTATCACCTGACACAAGTAGATCACTCCCCTTGAAGCCCATAGATCACGATCTGGAATAAGGGCTAGCTCCCTCAAATTCGGATTGTGCCATGAGGGGGTGTGGAAGTGAATGTGCAAGGCTCCCATTTTCTGAAGAGCCACGTCCCAGATATGTTTGTTATGTAATAACATGGACTCTTTGAGTATTGGTCGAAGCCAATTATCCCTGTCCACGCAATAACACCTGGAGAGGGGCGTGAGCAGCATGGTGTGGTCGTCTGCAGACAAGAGTTTGATATCGGAGAGCATCCAAGTTGTGAAAGGGGTAGAAGTGGGAAATTTTGGGAAACTAAATAATGACAAAGTCCGGCATGGCCAAGCCTCCTTGTGTAGCTGGGTTTTTAACAGTTAGTCAGGGTAGTTTGTCACCCTTGTCCCCATACAAAAGAGTTGAGGATCATATCAATGACCTTGAATATTTTTAGGGGGAGTAGGATCGGAGAGTGCCAGAATACATATAGGAGTTTGGGCAGAAGGATAATTTTTTAATGAGGTTCACTCTGCCCATAACCCCGAGGGGAAGGCGTGCCTAAGTCTGCGTGCTCTCTTTCAAAATGGTTATTAGAGATTCTACGTTGTCGAAGATATAATCTTTGGGTGTCCTTGTGGCGACAACTCCCAGGTACTGGATTAATGAAACCCTCTGTAGTGAAAGAGACAGAGTCTCTGGTGGTCGGAAGGGATCTAGGGGGAAGTATTTGCGTTTTGGACCAGTTCATCTTTAGTCCCGAATGAGAGCCAAAGTCTTCTATAGACTGTAGGACGTATTGTAGAATGGGCCAGTGTCTTCCAAGTATATAATCATATCGTCCGCATACATTCCCACAGTTTTCGTAAGGGACCCTGGCCAAGTATATTGGGATGTGCTCTGAGTGTGATCGCCAAGGGTTAAGCAGCGAAGGCGTACAGTAGGGGAGATAGTGGGCACCCCTGACTAGTGCCACGGCCAAGGTGGAGGGTTCAGAGTTCCAGCCTTTCAGAGACAATGGCCGTTGGGAGGTAGTATAGGAGTTGTACCCATTAAATAAAAGAAGGGCCAAATCTGAAACCTCTCAAATAGGGCCGAAACAACTAATTGATTATGAAAATAGTTGTCAATTATTTTCATAATCGATTAGTTGGCAGGCCAATTGATTGGCCTGCATACAGAATGCATTATTTGTTTACATATCAGAAGACACTGTGAAGCACACATACAGCTCAGTACACCATCCATAGATGTCAGTAAGTGCCTTTAGAACATGTGAATATGTGAGGAGCAATGCCTCATGGGACATGTGGTTCTAAAGGCAGAAGTTTTTTTTTTTTTTACCTTGCTATAGGGGCACTCTATACTATACTTTGCAGCTTGCTATTGGGGCACTCTGAAGGCAGGAGAAGCCATAAGTGTTAGGGGGACCCCAGAACAGGAGAATCAGGACTGCTCTGTGCAAAACCATTACACAGAGCAGGTAAGTATAACATGTTTGTTGTGTTTTTTTTTAATCTGCCCAACAACAAATTGGCCAAAAAAAAGCATGAAAAGCAAACTGCATAAGTGTGAACCGAGCCTTATGCTGGCCATACACATCATCAATTTTCGGACGATAATATTCATACAAAAAACCTTCGTACATTCGCTGAATGAAAGAATGCCGTTTGAAGATTTCACTTGCTTTTAACATTCCGTTTTAAAATTATTATAATTTCTGAATGAAAACCACATTCACTGCCTGAAACTTCTTTTGACCAAGATGTTTTCTATTCACTTTCGAATCTTCCCGTCACTGTAGTCGAAAACCAAAGTCGATTTGACCCCACTAACGATTTGAAAATCGAACAAATGTTAAGATTACATTTTTGTTTTTGAAGGAAGACCTTGTTTTTGTATGGCCAGCATAAGTGACAGCAGGCGCAGGTAGCGTTTTATCAAGCCATTTGTTTATGTCAAGGGAGTCTGTCATACAAAATATATCAGTTCTGTCTGAAAATCAGAAGAAAACTTTGTTTTTTTTTTTTTTTTTTTTTCTTTAAAAAATTTGATTTGTAGTCTGATATTTTAACCCATTCAACCTCTAATAGTATATACAATAAATCTCTTCTCTCTGTTATTCTCAGTGGATTCGAGATTTTGCTCCCTAACCATATAGTTGGTTATTTAGATTTATCACTGCATATAGGTATTTAGGAATAAATTGCCTTTTTTAAAACTTTACATGTTAACTAAATTATACACCACACTTTTTTTTTAAGGGTATTTTCCGGTTAATCGATTAATCAAAATAATAATCGGCCAATTAATCTATTATGAAAATAATCATTAGTTGCAGCCCTACTCTCAATCACTTCCAGAGATACCCCCACTCAACGGAGTCAAAGGCTTTAGCTGCCTCTAAAGCCACCACTGCTCTGATAACAAAATTCTTGTGATCTGCTTGGATGTTCATGTATAGGCGGCGAACATTCATAGCCATGTTTTTCCCTGGCAAGAAGCCAGTTTGGTCGGGATGTATTAGGGATAGAATAACTTGGTTTAGACGGGGAGCAAGTACCTTCGCTAATATCTTAATGTCTGCCTGGAGCAGAGATGGGACGGTATGATTCAGGGAATCGGGGGTCCTTCCAAGGTTAGGAATTACTATTATCATGGCTTCTCGCATGGATTCTGGTAGACAACCTGTGGCATAAGTGTGTTTTTTTATATAGTGATCATAGTTCAGGGGTTAGCTCATCAGAATAGGTTGCATAGAAGTCTAGGGGTATGCGGTCAGAGCCAGGGGCCTTGGCAGAGGCGAGTGAGGCTATGGCAGCAGCTATCTCGTCCACCAGCAGAGGAGCATCGAGTTCCTCTTTGGGATCTGGACAGTTGTGGGAAATTAACATTCTGAAGGAAGGCTTGGGTTTCTAGGACGAAGACATTAGTTTGTGAGGAGTACAATGTTGCATAAAATGAACGAAGCTCCACAGCCACCAGCTGGGGATTAGAGACACTGGACCCCTGTACATCCATCAGAGTCACCACAACTGGTGGCCTGGCATCCTAATGGGCCAAATATGCCAGGAGTTTGCCTGCTTGCTTGCCCTGTTCAAATATACCCTGTCTACAAAAGAAAGTTTCTGTTTTGGCCTTCTCGTAGATCAACTCGTCCGCAATATGAGTTTGGGACCTAAGTGCGGATATAATAGCTGGGGAGGTATCTGAAGCACAAGTGTCCGTTAAAGAGGACATATGCTCCAGAGCTCCCCGGAAGAGGGTCCGGGAAGCAGCCTTCAAACGTTTAATGCATCTAGTGAGGGTAGAGCAAACATGCAGTTTGAAAGCCTCCCAAACCAGGTCTTTTATTAGTGTTAAAATAAAACCGCCACTCATGAGGCAGGTCTTCTTGATCACCAAGGCGGTAAGCCAGAAGGGGTGAAGGCGCCACGGACAGGGTATGGCTTGAGGGGCCATTCTGAACTTCGCCCAGCACGTAGCATGGTCCTAAATGGATCTGGGCTTAAACCCTGTGTCTTGCAGTAGGGGGAGAAGGGGATCAGACCTTACTGTAAGCTAAATGCGAGACATTGTGGAATGTGTTTCCGTGAAACATGAAAATGACCGGGTGTTGATGTCGCCAGGTGTCCGTGAGTGTGAAGTCCCTAAATAAACATTTAAGGTGGGTGGTGGTAGGGGAGGGGGTCAAGGTCTGATGTAGTCAGTCTAGGAGTGGGTTCAGGACCATATTAAAGTCACCTAACCATATGGCTGGAATGGAGGGGTGCTGGGCCATGAATGATACTCTTTCATTAATCACCGCTGAATTAAACGGAGGAGGGACATGGAGGAGCAGGCCAGGATCAAGTACGGTCTCGCGTATAAGGTCGCATGCATAAAAATGAACCTGCCCTGGGGGGTCTGTGTGTATGGATGTAGCTGACATCTGAACTGTCATGGTGCATCAAAGGCATACATCAAGGAAAGTATAAGAGGTCTTGAGGATGGCACATCCCCTTACAGTTAATAGGGGAGGAAGCCATCTCCACACTAAGTCCAGAAACTAGATGGGACGAACAATCGCTGGTTGGTGAAAAATGGTAGTAGGACGTATAGTGTAGTTAGTGTTCTCACTCTTATGTTGAAGAGGGCTAGATTGCTCTTGTAGCATGTTTTCGGTGCATGAAAAATGATGAGTGAGGGCAGGAGTATAATGCAGCAAAAATGCATCCAAAAAACATTAACTGTAATGTGGTGCCTATACATGGATATGGACCAGAGGACAATCCCGTATAAATCGAGGGGGGTGAAAAAATTAAAGGGGGTAAACATGGATGAGTCAGGTGAGGGACAAAACATAGGCCGTATGCAGAGACTCAGTCATACCTAAGCAAATAGTCACCATTCTAATGGTTTGGGCAAGTTTGTACGGGGTGGCATTGTTCTCAGAGCGGTGACCCTAGCATGTAAGGTGGGCATGATATGATATGGAAGGGTATCTCCACAATGGTTGGTGCCTGCATACTTAAAGCTACCAGTTGACTCTTACGCCGGGCGTTTTCTCGCTGCATCCCTTTGATCCAACCAGTCTTATGCAAGATCTGGGTCATCAACGAAGTGTGCTCGATCATCGCACACCACACGTAGACGGGCAGGGAACAGCATGGTGTATTTCAGGTGGTGTACCCGTTGTTTAAAATCAGTGAAGCGGGATCGTTACTTCTGGACTTCCACCGAGAAGTGAATGCTGCATTTCGGCTGTTGTGAAATGGAATGTTGCCACGTTCTTGTGTCAGTCGCAGGGCCGCTTCTCGGTTGCGATAGTATAGCAGTTTTGCGATAAAGGTTCTAGGCGGCGCACCTTCAAGGGGACAGTGAGCACATGTACAGCAAACGTTGCAGAAAAGGCTTCTCTGCCATAGGTATTAGTGAGGAGGTTTTCCAGGAAAGTGGCTGGGTCAGCACCCTCAGTTCCCTCAGGGAGCCCGATAAACCGTACATTGCATTGGTGGGCCCTGTTTTCTAGGTCATCTTGCTTTTGGGCTAGTTGTTGCAGCTGCCTTTTGGATGGATTCAATGGTATGCTGTAATGGGTTAATAATGTCCTCAGCACGGCCAATCCTCACCTCAGTTTCAATTACTCTATCCCTCAGTTTAGCCATATCTTGCCTAATGAGGGATGAATCTACCCTCACCTCCTTTGTTGTCAGAGTAGCCTGACCTGTGGAGATTGCCTGTAGGACCCTGTTTATGTGGGCCGCGGCGGCCTCTGAGGCAGCGGCGATATCTTCCCCCTCCGGGTCCAGTTCCTGCTTGCGAAACTTTTCAAGCGGCAGGATGGAAGACGCCACTTTCCGAGGTGGAGACGTGGTGAGGAAGGTGGAGGTACCTGTCACAAGCTGACCGTAAGGTGTTAGGAGAATGGAGGGCACTCAGGATGTTAGATGCAGGATGTCACGGGAGCAAAGCTCAGCACTTCATTACTGTTCAGGCCACGTCCCAGTATGTATGGGCTTTCGTTTAATCCTCTATACTGATATACTAGCAGTTTCATCATAACTGTAAAGTACCATTTGACATGCCCCTGGACAGTGGAAGATGTTTTACAAAGTTTACCAACTGCATCAAGAGTACAGTAGGTGGCACTACAGACTACTTTGTCAGTGCTTTATTTACAAGTCTGTAACAAAGTCTTCCTAGTAAGCCTGAGAGAGGCTTTGACACATGAAAGTATAGCTCCTGGTAACTTCCAATTTGTTAAATATTTGTAAATGAAGTAGTACTGACGAAAAAAATGTGTTTCTCTTTCTTCCATTGACGGACACAGCTCCTGGTATTCATAACCATTGGGTTATACTGCTCCCTACCGGTGTAGGACACTAGACAGAAAATAATTCTGGCTACACCAATGGGCAGTCCCGGGGGTAAGGACCTAGTTCCTTGATGGGATCTTTGGTCCTGGAAAAAAAAAAAGTCGTCTTAGATGTAAAAAAAAATTTTTCCTCCTGGATTTTTCCTGTGGGATCTACAATCAACGTCCGGACTAGGCGACGGGTCGATATTCTTGATCCAGTGGTCACCCCAGTCTTGCCAGCGAGCCTCACCTCCGCACTAGGTCGGCCGCAGCATAGCCCCACTGGACGGGGGATGACCTGCGAGTTAAACGTCTCGCGAGGTCGCATGCGATCTGGGTCTTGGCCCAAGTTGCAGCGTTCCTCATGGCTGACAGCCCCCCCCCATTTCGATGGAGAGGGGTTTTGTCTGAAGCGGTGCTTGCCTGATTCCTGGTATGGTGAGTAGCTGTCTCCCCTGGAGGGTTTTGGGGTGGACGTGAGCCCCTCCTTGGGACAGTCGGACCCCCAGGTGCCCTTCCTTCGCACAGGCACCTTACCTGCCCCCCCTCCACATATTTTGGGGCTGTTTGGGTGGTCTGGCCACTGTTCCTGGGGTAGGGGCAGGGAGCTTATCAGCAATGGGGGCCGGGGGGTGCGCAGCCGGCGATCCAGACGATCGACAGGGCGGTGGGGGGGGGGTTGTACCTGGTGGGGACTCCTGCCAGGGCCCCCCATCCTGCCTGATCTGTCTCTGAGGCCTGGTCTCCCTCCTGGGTCCCTGTATGCCTGGTGTTGCCACCATTTTGTTGTTGTAAGGAGAATGAGGGATGGCGCTCAGATGTGCATAATGTTGTTAAATGACCCCAATGTGGACTCAGATGTATAGTCTCATAAGAATTTATTAAATGGATCCAATAGTTAAAACAATGTAATAAGTAGGTAATGTACAGTCCTACCGCTCCTAGAATCCTCTGTGTCTCCTCACTGGTTGTATGCAGAAACCCTTAGTAGGTTCGTGGGGACCTGATGATGGGTGTAGAGGGTCGTGGCTGGCAGGTGGAGAAAAGGATTCAGTCAACAGCGGGGGGGCTCGAACGGTCTAGTATGCGGTCGCCTTCCTAGACCGGAGCCTCTGCGTTAAGCTCCCTCGGTGCCTGCTGTGAGCACTGGAGGCGCACGCTGATGACGTCACTTCGCCGGACCGGAAGTCCGTAAATGGCCAGCCGAGGAGTCACCCGGAAGCCGAGAAGGGCGGAGGACTGGATGTGTTCGCTTCTATGGAGCCTCCCGATTGCCACAACGACATGTTTCGCTACGATTGTAGCTTTGAGTAACATTTTGTTGTTGCCTGTGTATTCCTAATACACGGTGGCCATGTTTGTGTAGTCCGGTGGTCATTTTGCTGTCGTTTTGCAATTGAAAATTAGTGGCGGCCATGACATTGGAGTCCTGTGGGCGGCTATTTCGGCGGTGGGAACCCCTCCATCTCCTCTTGCTGACTGGCTTTTACTTCCTGATCACCACATGTGTAGTGCATTATCCTGGTGGCTGAAGGCGCTTATTTCTGCGGGTGGGGAGTCTGGTGGGGTCCTCTCCCTCTCTGCTGAGGATCACTTGGTGCTTTGTGCCTGGCGACCGGGTGGGGGGTTCTCCCTTAGCAGTGTTTTACACCTTTTGTGGGGTCCCCATGGTGAATCATAGTCTTTTGGAGCACATTCCCCCACCTGATCCTCCGGGTACCAACAATCCATCCATGCACTGACGGTGCTTCTGGAGTCCCTTGTGTCCCGGGTGGAGGTGGCTTTCGGGCGACAGGCTAACAAAAAGCGCCCCCTGCCTCATCTGTCTCGTCAGATCTTAAATCTGATTCGGGCGCCGCAGACGTACGTCTCCCTGCTTGGTCTGAAACCACACGCCTGGGATCCTCTGATGGTGAGGATGATTCCTCCACGTCTGCGACTGTACAAGAAAAGGCGCTGGTGAATGCATTGATTGAATCTGTGCGCAGGTACCTTTTTTGGCACTCACAAGCCATCCAGAGGAAAAGGGGTTTCCTTTCCCTGACGTTTTTGACAGAATTGTCGCAAAAGAGTCGGGTTCCTTACCCCTGTGAGGAGTCCTTTCTTAAGAAGTGGACAGTTCCCCTCTGGAGGTGGACCCCCCCCCCCCCCCCGGTTTCCAGATTAAACAAGGCAACCATGATTCCAGGTTGAAGATTTCCCAGCTTTTAAGGGTCTGGCTGACTGGAAGTTGGAGGCTGTGGCCAGCAATATGTACACCCTGGCTGGTTCGGCAGTGAGGCTGATATTCACCATTGCCCTAGTGTCACAAACTCTGATCGAGTGGGCTAAGCTCTTGCGCTGTGACCGGGAGGTGGAACAGTTAATCTGTGATGCCTCTTTGGATGCAGCTACCTTGATGGCTCTCCTCCTGTTTTGGCAGCTCCTGGCTGCATCACGCACTGGCTTGAAAGATCACCCCACAGTCACTTCTCCACTGTGTAGCAGGATCAAGTACCCAGTCCTAAAATAATGTAGCTTTCTCACTCTTGTTCTATTGGCTTCTATCTAGACTCTGATCCAGGCTCTTTCCTTCTCTCTTTGGTAGTAAGGTCTCATGGGGGGAGAGAGTACTTTTTCTTCTGCAGGCTACTAAGGGCAAGTAACTTTGTCGTAGATGTGGGCCTTCCTTGGCTCATAAGTTGTTTTTTTTTTTTTCCGTCCCTCAGGGACGACTGACAAGGGCTCAAAGCCTTTCAGGGCCTCTTCAGGAGGATCCAAACAAGCCTGGTCTGGCAAGCCAAGATCGGGCTTTTTCAGACCCGTGGACAAGGCTCCCTCAGCAAGATGGTGCGCCCTCACCTGTATCAGGGGGGTGGGGGTGACGTCTCTGCTGGTTTCCGGATCCATGGACTTCCCTGGTGCAAGATAAGTGGGTCCACAAAGTAATTTGATCTGGCTAAAAGATCCGGTTTTTCTCTTGTCCCCCGGCAGGTTTTTTTCTTCCAACTTGCACCTTTCCCCAGACCGCTTACAGGGCCTGTTTAGGGCATTACTAGACCTGTTCCTTCAAGGGGTGATTGTCCCGGTTCTGATTTTGGAACATTTTTATGGTTTTTATTCAAACCTGTTAAGTCCCCAGTAAGGAAGTCCCCCCAGTAAGGAAGGCGAAGTGCGTCCAATCCTGGACCTCAAGGCGCTTAATTTGTTTGTGAGGGTACAGAAGTTCAGAATGGAATGCATTAGAACGGTGGTATCCCTGCGTCAGAAGACTTCCTCGCCTCTTATCAATATCAAGGATGCCTACCGTCACATTCCAATATACCAGTCACCAGCGTTTTCTCAGCTTTGCTGTGGGAGAGAAGCATTATCAGTTTGTGGCGTTACCCTTTTGGTCTGCCCTCTGCTCCTCAGGTCTTCAAAAAAGTGTTAGCTTTGGTGCTAGCTTTGCTACGCCAATGGGGAATCACGGTGCTGGGCTACTTAGACAATCTCCTTCTGCGAGTGGATTTTCCCTCTGCTCTGGTGAAAAACCTGGAGAGCACAATATGAACTCTGTGGGAGTTTGGCTGGATTCTGAATTTTCAGAAGTCTGCTCTGGCTGTGTCTACGAAGCTGGACTATCTGGGCCTGACTCTGGACTCAGCCTTAGCCAGAGTGATCCTTCCTCTGGACAAACTCAAGAAATTGTCCGCATGCGGGTGATGTGCCTGATGGTGTCTACTTTCGAGGCGGTTCCGTTTGCACAGGTATATTCCCTGCAAAGGTATATTCTGATCAAATGGGACAAGACCCTGCAGTCTCTGGACAATCCGATTCGGCTGAGTCGGAACGAGGGAGTCCCTGATATGGTGGCTTCTTTCTCTGGTGCTTCGGCTTGGCAAATCCTTCCTCCCCTTGTATTGGATCGTGGTCACCACAGATGCCAGCCTGTCCGCCTGGGAAGGCATCCTCGGCAAGCTTTCTGCTCAGGGGATCTGGACGCTGGAAAATTCCAGACTACCAATCAATGTCTTTGAACTCTGGACTTTGAGCGATCAGACTGTCTGGTTCATTGGACGGATCATCTTCAGGGTTGTCCTGTGCGCATTCAATCAGACAATGCCACGGCTGTGGCATATGTCAATCACCAAGGGGGAACAAGTGTCCTGTTGGTAGGCAGCATTTTAAGGTGGGCAGAACGGTTCACTCCAGCGCTCTCTCCGCCGCACACATTCCTTGGGTGGAAAATTGGCAGGTGGATTACCTCAGTCGGCAGGCGTTGGCCCAAGGGGAGAGGGCTCTTCATCCGGTGGTGTTTCGTCAGTTGGGTCTTCGGTGGGTCACCCCCGAGGTGGTTCTGTTGGCATCTTAGCTCAACAGAAAGGTGCAGAGTTTTGTGGTTCAGTCAAGGGATCCTCTGACGGATGCCACAGACGCACTGGTGGCTCCATGGGGTCAGTATCGGCTGATTTACGCCTTCCCTCCAAGATTCTGCCCAGACTTCTACTCAGGATCGAGGCAGAAGGCTGGTTGCCGACGTTCCTTTGAAGCTTCCTCTAAGAGAGGATCTGCTGTCCCAAAGACCGATCTTCCGTCCGGCTTTGCAATTGCTGGCTTTGAAGGCTTGGCTGTTGAACGCTAGGTGCTGAAGGATAGAGGTTTAGCTGAATCTGTGATTCCTACACTGTTGAAAGCTAGGAAATCTACCATCGTACATGGAAGACATACATTGCGCAGTGTAGGTCGCTTGGGGTTCATCCTCGCTCTCTCGGTGGCTCGGATCTTATCCTTCCTTCAACGGGGTGTTAAACAGAAGTTGGCCTTGAGTACCATCAAGGGCCAGGTGTCGACTTTGGCGGTCTTCTTTCATTGACCTTTGGCCACACACTACCTGGTTCGTACTTTTTTTTTTTTTTTTTTATTAATTTATTTTTTCAGGGTGTCCGACATTTGCTTCCTCCAGTGTTGGCTCCGTTGCCCCCTTGAAGCCTCCCTTTTGAAAATTTTCCCCTACTTAAGCTGTCCCAGAAGGTGGCTTTTAGGTGGCCTTTTTGGTGGCTATTACCTCTGAATGTAGATTGTCGGAACTGGCTGCGTTATCCTGTCGTTCACTTTATCTGATGATTCACAGGGATAAGGTGGTTCTTCGGCCCTGTCCGTCTTTCCCTCCAAAGGTTGTCCCTGATTTTCATTTGAATGAAGACATTGTGTTGCTTTCCCTGTGACCCAGGCCAAAACATCCACAGGAAATTGCCTTCGATGTGGTCCGGGCAATTGGGGTGTACCTGGCAGCTACAGAGTCTTTTAGGAAGTCAGACTCTCTATTTGTGCTCACGGTCTGACCTTGTAAAAGGGGTTGTCCACTTCCTCTGCGACCATTTCCAGATGGATCAGAACAGACGTAGTTCAGGCATATTTCGTCAGGGTCAGGTTCCTCCTTTCCCTGTCAAGGAGCACTCTAGTAGGGCTCTTAGTGCCTCCGGGGAATTCCTTCATCAGGCATCAGTGACGCAGGTTTGCAAGGCGTCTGGTCGTCTGTGCACGCTTTTACTAAGTTTTATAAAGTGGATGTATTGGCATCCGCTGATGCTTCCTTTTGGCCGCAAGGTTTTGCAGGTTGCTCTTTAAGAGGACCTGATCCTCTTTGAGGGTGTATTGTTGCTTTCCGGTGGGCTCCATTTCTTTGGTTGAGCTCCTGTTGCCTGGTTGGCTAATGTTTAGCCTTGGGAATTTTTTGGGGGATTATTCCCACCCCTCATGTTTAACACTGCTTTGGGATGTCCTAATGGTTATGAATTACAGGAGTTGTCCGTCAATGAGCGAAAGAGAAAATGGGATTTTTGACTTGCCGTAAAATCCATTTCTCCTGATGTTCATTGACGGACACAGCACCCACCCCTCTGTGGCGTTATTGGTCTCCTGACACTGCTTGTAACAAAACTGAGTGGCTATAGCAGAGAGGTAGTATACCCCCTGGGACTGCCCATGAGTGTTGGCAGAAAAGAATTCTGGCTAGTGTCCTGCTCCCTGTAGGGGGCAGTATAACCCAATGGTTATGAAAACCAAGAGCTGTTGGAGAGAAATGGTGTGTGTGTGTGTGTGTGTGTGTGTGTGTGTGTGTGTGTGTGTTGCACACCTGTATATAATTGTATAATATTCTGCCCTGCTTTTGCTTTAAAGGATGAAATATGTGACAGATGTGGGTACTCTGCAGCGTCATGTCTCCAGACACAACCACCGCAATGAGGATGAAGAAAACACTCTCTCCATTGACTGCATGCGGATCGCTTTCGAATACGAGTATCCTTTTATGATAAACTTTTAGATAATTTAGGTAGATGTTTCATCTACTGCAGGTCTGTTCATTTCATGTTAAAATACTTTACCATTTTTAGTAAAAAGAAATGCAGATTCAACAGTAATTTACACATTTCTGGTTGCTATTACTGCCTGTCAGCTCCTTCCTTCCATATAGATATAGCCCAGTTTGTGGGTGTCCCCCTTGTGGAACTGAAGCAGAGCTCTGTTACCACTTCCTCTGCTGTAAGAGAACCTGTCAAATGTGTTTACAGTTATTGTCAAACAGTCTACCCAGCTGTGTTTGTGTAAACTGTCCTAAGGTTTTTTACACAAAATAAATATATTAATACTTTCAGCTAACAGGCATATTTTACCTTTTTTTTACTATTATTTTTACTATTATCCATTTCTCATTAGTGCCATGTTCTCTGGTTTCTCCATGGGGCCCTTCTCTGTCAGAAAAAATGCCTGTTCTATCACTGTGACTCACCTTTTGTGCCAGTGATCTAAATGTCACCTCCCTTCAGACAGTGCTGCAGTGTGTGCCTGGGGCACTGATACCAGAACTAGAAAAGGGCAAGGGTTTACATCACTAGAACATAAGTGACATGTAGTGATGTATGTTAGCAGGTATGGTGGTGGCGTCAACTCAGCAGGATTCTCTGAAAAAGTACTATCCAGTACGTGACTCCTCCTCCTCCTTTTTATTCCAACAAGACTAGTTGCAGTTTATCTAAAAAAAAGTATCTAAAGATCCACTTTAAGGGTGATTGTCAAATTTGTTAAGAGAATGAAAAACGTGTTGCCATGAGTAGTGCAAGATGTGGATATGGCTGTTTTTTCCATATTTTCTTTATCAGATTAAGTTCCATTCCAGTGGCTAGAGCACGTAATGTGTCTGCCTTTCTTTGGGTGGAGAGCAAGCGGACAGTGTTGGCTTGGCTAAATAGGAATGGTTAGAATGTAGAATGTGTAATGCATGAAGTTTTATATTCTTTTACTTTCCATTTACAGAGGCAAATTTTCTCAGAGCAGCCATGAATGTACACATGACTTTACACACTGATGCACAAATCTCTCTCCACCGAAGTGGAAAAAATAAGTCCTTTTTGTGGGATTTTTGTTTTTTTTTGTAATTGGCAAAATACAATCTGACACTTATCTGTTTTTTAAGATCTTATCAATATTTTCTTTAATTCTGGAATTAGTGTGCGTCTTTCATTATATCAACATTGGTCTTTGTTTGAAAGCATCTGTAACTCATGTTACACTTCCTCTACTCTCAAGCTTTGGTCTGTTCAAGGCCAGAAAAGGCTTCAAGAGTTCCTGGCTGACATGGGGTAACGTAGTTTTTGCACTTAATCATCTTCATTTATATGTCCACTTGCACTCCTTATTCTACCAATGTGGCTACATTTTCCTGTAAATACTGGACAAAACAAGATCTTAAAATATGTAAAGGTTACACTCTCTCTGCTTCTATTGCTGTCATGATTTGGAGGTTTTTCCTTGCTTTCTTGGAATCCTAGACTGGGTTCCTTTTTAACACTGAGCCTTAACTCCCATACAAACATTGTACTTATCCGTTTGTCCTTTAGGGATAAGGCCGACAGTAGTTTGATGCAGAACTGTAAGATCTAGTAATCAATAGGCAGGAAGCTTTCCTACAAACTCGACTGTCACAGTGTCAGTGATTTTTCTCTAATCGTCATCCAGGGCAGGACCTGAGAGATGGGCTCCTCCCACCTGAAACAGGAAATGCGTTAATCCACCATTATAAAAAAGTAATTCATACCTTCAGCCTCGGTTTGATTGTGTTTCCTCCAGGCCCATGAGAACTGCAACAGTTTGTTATTTTTCAGTCTCTGTACTATTTGCAGGAGGCTCCCTGACCAGCCTCCCATCCAGCTCAGTGAGCCTTGTGCCGTGCGGGTCAGGGGCAGCACACTGGGGCAAGCAGGCCCCCGCCTGAGGTTTGGCCCTACTGAGAGATATTCAACCACCCCCCCCCCCCCCCAGCTGTCAGGATGCTGGCGTTATCTCCCCCCCCCCCCCCCCCCCCAAGACCGCACCGGGTTATGCCCTGAGTTCTTTCAGGCCTCGGCTTCCTGGAGCTTCTCACTGTGGGGAAGCAGGATCGCTGCGGGGCCGAACATCGCATCACTACCAGTGACGTGCTTCTGGTCAGCGGCAATCTTGGAAGAGGGCGAGTTGGCCGCTGGCTCTGATGTCACTTCCGGGCAGCCTGAGAAGCCATGGCACGGTTCTCAAATAAGAAAATTGCAAATGGAAACTGAAAGAACATATGGGGTCCCCTTTCTTCACATGGGAAAACTGACCATAGGCACCAGGAAGGGTCAATACAGACCATAGGCACCAGGAAGGGTCAATACAGGTATGTCCACCAACCTGTATGGTGGGGGCTGGGCAGGAAGCAGTTAAATGCCCCTATGTTGTGGTTCCCTTTCTGAGACTGACCATGTCAGACGCCTCCCCACCCTGCCCTGCAGATCCTGCTGGCCAGGAAAGCTCCAAGGTAAGCCAGAGCACTCTGGAGTTCCCTCTGTCTTTACCTCACCAACAAACTGCTTTTTCTTTGTTTTGTATGGCAGTGGTCCTCAACCCTGGCCTACAGGGCCCACTAACAGGCCAGATTTTCAAGATAACTGAAATACATCCCAGGTGATATCATTTGCTGCTCAGTGATTGCAGTACTCTAGTCTGCATCTCCCCAAGGTAATACCTAAATCGGGGAAAAAACGCAGTTTCTCCCTGGCCCGGTAGGGGTAGGCTTTTTGATGGGGCTTTCCAGTATCCCCCCCCCCCCCCCCCCCCCCGGACCAAGTACCTGAGAATCCTAGCCACAGTGGATCGGCAGGAGGTGCATCCACATGTACTCATAGGACAAAGCTATTTAAGATGCCTAAGATTTGTAGTGCTAAGACCGATTGCCCCTCCACATCTTCCATGCATAGCTCTGCCGGTTGGCATCTCATCAGTACCAAGGATCTGCTCACAGCTAAGGTCCATAGCCCTATGACACCTAAGACAGCTAGTCATAGGGCTAGGGCCAGGTCCAGATGAGCTGCTATTCTGTGAATCAGCAAGCGAACAAAATGCCAATCTACAAAAAAAGCATATCTTGCTTGCAGAGGCAGTGTGTGGACGGAGTAAAGCCGCTACTATCTCTGAGATCCCATGCAAGCGCGTGCCAGAAGGGATCTTGCTTCAGTCACTTAGGGAACCTCGGCGTACAGCCTCATCTAATACTTCTAGGCATACCTAACTTCCTGTCGCAAGAGTGGATCAGCCACCTGAGCCACAAGGTAATGAAGTACTGTATTTGACCTGGTGCCTGAAAGGACGAGGTTGCAGAACAAAGGTCTAACAGGGTAATTGACACCATCTTAGCCAGAAAAAAAAAACGGTGACTAGAGCCATCTATGAGAAAGTAAGGAAAAAGTTTGTCTTCTACGAGAACAAAGGAAACCCCATCAAGGGGGCAATTACGGCAACCTTAGATTTTTGTTTGCATAAAGGAGCAGACAAGGGCTTTTCTCATAACACTTGAAGGTTCAAGTGGCAGCCCTATCTTCCCACCTAGATATTAGGCTGGCTAGGACACTCATAAAAAAAATTCCTTCTCTTAAGGAAAGACACACACATGAGGTGCAGCAAAACTCCAACATGGGGCCTTGCCACTCTACTCAATGGATTCCTCCTGGCACCCTTCGAACCACTGGAGGATAGTTTGGATAAATGCCTTAAACTAAAAATAGTACTCCTGGTGGCATTGGTATCCGCAAGAAGAGTCCGTGAAGTTCAGGCTCTGACAAGGTTCCATCATGGATAGATAAAATTCTCACACCAGACCCTGTTTTCCTACCGAAAGTCTCTTCAACCTTCCACAGGAGGTGGTTATTCCCTCCTTTCCAAATTTGATGGATAGTAGGAAGAGAGTCACTTATAACAAGCTGGATGTAAGAAAGATCCTGATGGCTTACCTCTAAAGATCTAAAGTGTGGCGAAAAAAAACACGCTATTCATCCACCATGCAGGAGTGAACAAAGGGAAGTCGGCTTTGAAAAGTAAGATGGATAAAGCTTGCTATTCAAACAGCTTACCAAGCACTGAACCTCACCCCACTGAGCGGTGTCACAGCCCACTCAACCAGAGCTTGGGCAACACCGAAGCAGATCTGCAGGGTAGCGACATGGTCAAGTTTCAATACTTTTGCAAGGCATTACTGTATCGACCAGCTGTCCAGCTAAGACCAGACTTTTGGTCGCAAGTGCTGCAGACCTTTTCCCCTCCCTAGTAAGTATTGCTTGAGATATCCTCTCAGGTGTTGCCCTGGAAGACAATTAAAGAAAACAGAGTTGGGTACCTGCTAACTCTTTTCCAAAAAAGTCTTCCCGGGCAGTATCCGTTCCTGCCCTAAACATTAAAGAGGAAGTAAATGCACATAAAAAACGAGAAAAAAAAAACCTGTAAAGACAAAGGCATAATGAGCTAGTATGCATCACATACTAGCTCATTATGAAATACTTGCCTAAAAACAAAGCCCCCGAAGTGTCGCCTGCTCAGCAACAGGGCGGCCGACATGTCCGGCCGCCCTGC
This sequence comes from Pelophylax lessonae, assembly GCF_965119305.1. Lineage (NCBI taxonomy): Eukaryota > Metazoa > Chordata > Amphibia > Anura > Ranidae > Pelophylax > Pelophylax lessonae. The sequence goes on along the minus strand of NC_138768.1, from coordinate 263,797,373 downwards.
TTCCTTGTTAGCGTCCTCCGACCATCTAATTGGCCGAAGGCGCGATTACATCACTCCCGCGCGGGAGCCGCCGTTCACGGCATAGGGTTCTAAAGGAACGGCACAGGTAGCTGTTCCTTCAGATCACATGCGTCGAGGACGTCATTGGCTGCATGCATTGTAAATATCTCCTAAACTGTACATGTTTAGGAGATATTTATAGCACCTATAGGTAAGCCTTAATATAGGCTTGCCTATAGGTAAATGTAAAGAAAAATGGGTTTACAACCTCTTTAAAAGGGACTTTAAGGATTCAAAGAGCTTACTTGAGGGGTCCTTCGATATTACTGAGGCTGAAGGTATGATTGACTTTTTTATAATAGTGATTGACTTTTTTATATTAGTGAACTAATGTGTTTTTTCTGTTTCAGTTGGGAGGAGCCTATCTCTCAGGTGCTGCCCTGGAAGACTTTTTAGAAAGAGTTACCAGGCACCGAACTTTTTTTTTTTTTTGTGCTCAATGCATTCCTTTCACATACGTTTGTGGGTCACAGAGAATGGGAATCATCGCAAACCTGGGATCTTAGAGCGATGTAATCACTCTGTTGTGTCAAATGGAACGTCCTGAATAAAGTGGTAGCATTCCAAATTCCCAAATGCATACCTCTGACCAATTTTAAAGCATGGTGTTTTATTTTTTGAGTTAGCAGAAGATCTCTGGGATTTCTCTTTAACCTAAGGGCACTGCCATTGGGGGTGAAGATGTTCTCTTTTTACAAGTCCCAATAATGCATCCAAAGGACATTTGTCGCTCGTAATTATTACTTTTGCTGATGGTTATTTCAAGGGACAGAGCTCTTATCTAGTGTTTGTTATAAAACGGTTTTCTCTTCACAGTATGGATGCTGCTATTACTCACCCCTTTCATATTTATTTAGCTAGTTGCTTGATTATTTTTTTAATCAAATACAGTAGCTTGAAAGTTTAAACCACTGTACAAGTACACAAGTTGGGGAAAAGTCAGAACCACTTAAGCTGGCCATAGAAGGATCAAATCTTGGCTGGTTTGGCAGAGATTCGAATCAATCTATGGGCAGGCTGGTTGAACTGAACCATCACTCAACTTCAGTACAACCAGCCAGTTGGATTTTTTTTCATGCGATCACAACAGTGACCGAGTAGCGCAAGCAAATTGCATAATCTATGGGCTGCTTTAGTTGCGTGTTTGTTTGTTTTAAGCCAAGAACTCATGCAGAAGGGAATGTCTACACAACAGGCAGGAACTTTTTTTAGAAGAAACTCCTGGTGTAAAAATTAGCAGATACTCAGGGCAGTTATAGCAAATATTGATGTTTTCCAGTAATTATGTTGGTTGAGCAGTGTAATGTAGACCTTTCCTTTATCAAAATGCGGTCTGCTGCTGTTCCTTCTGTATTTTCTATACAGCTTGGTATAGGGCTAGACAAAACCCAGGCACCAGGTCGCAATGGCGACTGGAAATCGCGTCCTGGTACCCGAGTTACACCGCAGCAGTGGTCGAGATCCTCCCATGTGGCCCACCCGCAGGTGTGCGGACTAGCTTCAGGCTGGCCAATAATTGAGCACGCGGTTTTGCGTCCTGCTGGAGTGAGATACACCCTCCTATGTGCGAACTGGCGCACACTGGTGGGGGACGGTGCTGTGATGAGTGTGGCTTGCTCTCACTGCCCGCCCACCTCAGACATCTTCCCAGGCTGACAGCTAGGCTTGATCGGCTGCCCTTTTCTTATTTCCGCTGAGTGGAAGGGAAGTGCTTTCTATCCTCTATCAGTGCCCATCAATGCCACCTCATCAGTGTGGCCTAATCAGTGCTGGTCAGTGCCGCCTCATCAGTGTCTCCTGTCTGTGCAACTTTTTTTTTTTTGTCTTTTTTTTTTTTTTTTTTTCCATTTGGCAACAGGCGTGGGCAATTTTTATTGCCTGACGCACCGGACATGCAGTTCTGGGCGCTGGGCAGCAGATTAAAAAAATAGCCTTACCGTAGGTTATATTCAGGTGTTTAGACACTGATGGGAAAAGTATCCCAATACTTTTGGTAATAGTGTATGTGTGTAATATATATATGTGTGTATATTTACACACACACACACACACACTGCTCAAAAAAAAAATTAAAGGAACACTTTGAAAACACATCAGATCTGCATGTGGAAAAATATGCTGGAAATCTATACTGTTAAAGCGGAGTTCCACCCTGGATTTGTTTTTTTTTTTTTTTTAATACCCCCGGGACAGTCAGGGCTAGTGCATTCCACAATGGCTAGCCTCTGATCTGTCCCGGGTTGCACTTACCTGCAAGACGAAATACTTACCTTGCAAACGTCTTGTCCAGCGCTGCCATCTCAGATGTGGGCAGCTTGAAGCCAGCGCGTCCTCTTCGGCGTCTTCTTCCGCCTTCTGTGGTCCCACGATGCTCTGCGCCGGCCCCGACGTCAGTTCCGGGTCGCGCGCGTCACCCCTCCACAGCTTCTGGGCATGCCCAGAAGCTGTTTAGAAGGGGATGACGCGCCCGACCCGGAACTGACGTCGGGGCCGGTGCAGGCGCAATGATTCCTGGGAGCTATGACGTCCAGCTCCCAGGAATCATTGCAGAGCCAGGAAGTGACGACGGGCCGCGGCCGAGGAAGGAGGAAGAAGGAAGTAAGGTAAGTATATTTTCTTCGCTACGAGGTAAGTAAAAAAAAAAAAATATGCGATTATCCATTTCTTTTTCAGGTGACCCGGAGCGAGAAGATGGAGGTAAGTATAAAAATAGGGTGGAACTCCACTTTAAGGACTGGGTAATGTGTTAGGAACGAAAGGATGCCACGTTATTTGATGGAAATTTTAAAACTATCAACCTACAGAGGGTTGAATTCAATGACACCCTGAAAATCAAAGTAAAAAGGATGCAGCAGGCTAGTCTGTTTTGCTGAAATTTCATTGCAGCAACTCAAAATGGTACTTAGTAGTGGGCATGGCCCCCACATGCTTGTATGCATGCCTGAAACCTTTTGAGGCATGCTCCCTTTTTGAGATGCTGAATGGTGTCCTGGGGTATTTCCTCCCAGATCTGGACCAGGGCATTACTGAGCTCCTGAACAGACTGATGTGCAACCTGGTGGCATCAGATGAACCAAAACATAATGTCTCAAAGGTGGCCTATTGGATTTAGGTCAGGCGAGCATGGGGGCCATTCAATGGTATTAATTGCTTCATCCTCCAAGAAATGGCTGCATACTCTCACCACAAGATGCCAGGCATTGTCGTGCACCAGGAGGAACCCAGGACCCACTGCACCATCGTAGGGACTGACAATGGGTCCAGAGACTTCATCCCAATTCTTAATGGCAGTCAGGGTGTTATGGGCTAGCCTGTAGAGGTCTGTGCGTCCCTCCATGGATATGCCTCCCCAGACCATCACTAACCCACCACCAAACCTGTCATGCTGAACAATGTTACAGGCTGCATAATGTTCTCCTCGGCTTCTCCAGACTCTTTCACATCTGTCACATGCTCAGGGTGAGCCTGCTCTCATCTGTAAAAAGCACAGGGCGCCAGTGGTGAACCTGCCAATTCTGGTGTTTCAATGGCAATCAAGCTCCACGGTGCCAGACAGTGAGCATAGGGCCCACTAGAGGATTCTGGGCCCTCATGAAGTCTGTTTCTGATTGTTTGGTCAAAGACATTCACATCCGTGGCCTGTTGGAGGTCATTTTGTAGGGCTCTGGCAGTGTTCATCCTGTTCATCCTTGCACAAAGGAGCAGATACTGATCCTGCTAAGTTAGGGACCTTCTTTGGGCCCTGTCTAGCTCTCTTAGAGTAATTGCCTGTCTCCTGCAATCTCTTCTGTGCTCTTGAGACTGTGGTGGGAGACAAAGCAAACCTTATGGCAATGGCATGTATTGATGTGCCATCCTGGAGGAGCTGGAATGCCTGTGCAACCTCTATAGGGTCCAGGTATCACCTCATGCTACCAGTAGTGACACTTTCACTAGTGTTGCATTTGGCTAAGGTCAAACAGTCAAGATGAGTAGGGAAAAAAAAATTCAGTGGCCTCCACCTGTAAAACCATTCGGTTTTGGAGGTTGTCTTGATTGTTGCCCATCTATTGCCCCTGTTAGTTTCATTAACACCAAAGCAGCTGAAACTGATTAACATCCCCCTCTGCTACTTAACTGACCAGAGCACTATCCCTGGAGTTTAGTTGATTTGATGCTATACTCTGATTAAAAGTGTTCCTTTTTAATTTTTTTGAGGTGTATGTGTGTATATACATGTGTGTATCTGGGGCGGATTGACCATTAGGGCACTGCCTGAGGGCTTGGGCCCAGTGGGGGGCCCCATCAGGGTTGGCAACCTCAGTAAATTCAGGGATAGCAAAAATAATCCCGAAGCTATAGCTACTCTGCCTCTCAACTACCTGTTCAGCCAATGGGAACACAGTGTACCCGCTCCCTTCCCCAGCGCGGCTCTTTTGACTATAGAAGAGGAGATGTTGGCATCTGGAGGACAGGAGAGGGAGGAGGAACACAGCCTGCAGTGTGGGACAGGCTGCAGTCTGCTTGAAGGTAAGGCGGGGTGAGCTAAATGTAGTTTTGTCAGTGGCTTACTCTTACTCTTGGTGAGCAAGAGGGGAGAGGCTGTGTTCCCTCTAGCAGGGCTTCTGTCTCTGAGGCTGTTAGATCGATTTTCTGTGTGAGAAGTGCACTGCTTCTGGAGGAAGGACATGTTCTGAACTTCTCCCCAAATCTCTTCTACACCTCCCTACTCATAACCTTCCCACCAGTACGCATGCACAGTCTCCTCCTGCTGCATTGCCACCTAATGTGTCTGTGAGATGTTGGAGCACAAGTCACAGCATGCCAGGAGATGGGGGCAGCAGGAGTGTTACATCAGGCTGATTTTTAGATGAAAGGTGTGTGTGTGTGTGTGTGTGTGTGTGTGTGTGTGTGTGTGTGTGTGTGTGTGTGTGTGTGTGTGTGTGTGTGTGTGTGTGTGTGTGTGTGTGTGTACTGTATGATTCAGGAGTGCCCACTGCTGTTACTGAAGTCTACTGATCGACTTCTGTTGAACAGACATGCTGGATCAAGCCGCTTGATCAGCTGCTGTGTAGCCAACCATCCACAGAGAGGAAAAAATGCTGCCAAAAATCCATTGTTGCCATTGGGAGGTAGCTGAGTGGTAACTGCTGAGCTCTGCCATGGATCAGGCTGAACGCAGGTCTGGATGCACACCTGTGCAGTAATATCATGGCACAAATCAGACACAGCTTTTATTCACATGCCCCACTGCCCGATCTGAGGATGACCATAGCAGTTCGCCATTCAGCCGGCTCCACTACTGCACATGCACAGTTCAGAGCCAGCAACAGGTGGATTTTTATTAAAGCCTTTTCTATATCGTCCATAGACAGACGCAGCCTCATCTTCATGAGCTGAGTGGATTATGCTGCCACCTGCAGGTGTATTCTAGGCAGTACGTTGATTCAAAGTTTTTACCACATCCACTCCTACGGGGCCGTCCCTCCAGGCATAACCCCCACTGCCACAGCCCAGCACATCAGTTTGTTTCTGCCTAGAGGAGTATGGGCTTTTCACCACCAGGCCTCTGTTATACAAGTTTGTAAGGCTTGGTTGTCTGTGCACACCTTTACAAAATTTTACAAGGTGGATTTGTTGGCTTCTTCGGATGCCTTTTTTTGGCTGCAAGGTTTTGCAGGCTGCTGTTTCATGAGTTAATGTTTTTTTATTATTCTCTTAGGATTTTTTTGCCTGGGTGGGCTCCTGTTTTTGGTTGTGCTCCATATTGCCCAGTTGGCTAGGTTTAGTCTCTTGGAGTAGACCTTACTGTCTGGTTGCGTTTCTCCCACCCCTCATGCCTATACTGCTTTGGGACATCCCACTCAGCTCATGAAGATGAGGCTGCGTCTGTCGATGGACGATAGAGAAAATGAAGATTTTTGTAAGATCTTACCGTAAAATCTTTTTCTCTGATGTCCATCGACAGACGCAGCACCCCCTCTGATTGGGCATAGTTCTTTTGTCTTCACTGCTTGCAACTAAACTGATGTGCTGGGCTGTGGCAGTTGGGGTTATGCCTGGAGGGACAGCCCCGTGGTCGTAGTCATGTTAAAAACTTTGTACCAACGTACTGTCTAGACTACTCCTGAAGGTGGCAGCCTAACCCACTCAGCTCATGAAGATGAGGCTGCGTCTGTCCATGGACATCAGAGAAAATATCCTAAATGGTGCATGTTTAGGAGATAATTACAGTACCTATAGGTAAACTCCCATCTCAGTCTGGTCTCTGACTAGGCCATGCAAGGACATTCACCCTTTTTCTACTCCAACCACTGTGTGGTCATTGTTGCTGTGTGCTTTGGGTCATTGTCATGTTGAAAGGTGCACCTTCTTCCCATTCACAGCTTTCTGGCAGAGGGCAGCAGATTTTACTCAGAATTTGAAGGTATTTTGCCCCATCCATTTTTCTTCTATCCTGACAAGTGCTTCAGTCCCTGCTGCAGCGAAACACCACCATACCTGGATATTACCACCCCCATAACAGGATATTACCACCTCCATGCATTGCTGTAGGAATGATGTTATTTGGATGGTGAGATGTATTTGATTTCCACCAGACTTATCTTGTTTTGAGGCCAAATTATTCAGTTTTTTTCTCATCTGACCTTAACCCCTTTTTCCATGCGCCCCCCAGAATCTTCAAGGTGCATGGTCAGATGAGACTATAATTGAAAAATTTGGCCTCAACACAAAACTATATGTCTGGCGGAAATCCAATACAGCTCACCATCCAAATATCGCCATGGAGTAATGCATGGAGGTGGTAATATCCTGTTATGGGGGGTTTTCTCTGCAGCAGGGACTGGAGCACTTGTCAGGATAGAAGGAAAAATGGATGGGGCAAAATACCATCAAATTCTTGAGGATTAAACAGAATCACTGACATGTTGGTGTTTGTCTTTCACTTGGATGTTATAAGTTGCACTAGTAAACACAGCTGGATAAAACAAAAATAATGTTGGTCTTCATTTCAGGCTGCAAACGTGTTTATTTTAAAGGGGAGGGGGGATTCTTTTCTATACCCACTGTACATAGACCTGACCAAGGTGTTCATTTTCTCAACAGTTGCTGGTTTTAACCTCCCTGGTGGTCTGATTATGTCCAGATTTCTGTGCTAAAAGCAGCACATTGTTTTGCATAGAAATCTGTTTTTACATTTTAAAACTCCCCTTCCCCCGCTGTCCTCCTACTGTGTGCTCGGCCGATGCTGGCACCTGTCTTCCGGTTCCCTTCCCTGCGAGCGTTGTGATGCAGGGGCGTGGAACCGGTGGCAAATTCAAAAATGTAAATACACTAAATGACATGAATACAAAGTTGTGATCCGAACGGATCACAATGTATCGTGCCATTTCACCTGGTGGCTTTTCCAGGGCCCTGCCTGTGTTTTTCCAGTTCTTTATGCCTGGAAAGTTGAGAACGACCATGGCATCCAAAAAGTATTCTTTTTGCGCAAAAGCACTTTTAGAAGAACTGGAAAACCGCGACAACGAAACAGAGTTACTTGAAGAACTTAGCGATAGCGATTCGTGGAAAAATTCGACATCAGGTACGGAAAGTGACGACAATATATATATATATATATATATATATATATATATATATATATATATATATATACTGTATATAATCGATGTTCAAGAATTATTTTTTTTTCTTTTTTAAATAAAAGAAATGTGCCTATTAACTCTATTAACTAAATTGCACACCACATCCTTTCTTCTTCCTTTTTGAGGTTCTTTGGAGGTTTTTATCCGAATAATCAAAACTCTATTCAGCCAACTAATTGATTATGAAAATAACCGTTATTTGCAGCCCTAGTCTCAACAGTTTGATCTATTTTTTGATCCTGGTCTAAACAGTGCATCCTGTGTTTTTTTAGATCCCAGTTTTAACTGATGGATCTATTTTTAGATCCTGGTTTCAACTGTTGGGGTGTGTGTGTGTGTGTATGTATATGTGTGTGTATATATATATATGTATGTGTGTGTGTGTGTGTGTGTGTATATGTATGTGTATGTGTGTATATATTTTTTTTTTATTCCCAATATCCCAAAGAGGTCAAATAATACTTAGTCTGGCAACCGCTTGCACTCGATATCTGGAACAGGACACTGAGGAGGTTTTTTGCTTCATGCTTTCTTTCCGCGGCTCCAAAAATGAACCTCTCAAAACCAAACCTTTTTCCCTCATGCTAGAGACTCTCTATTTATAGTCCTGTGGACCAGAGACCACCCACAGGATGTAAATATTCCTGCTGACCACTTGCAGGTTGTTTTGTGAGTGATGTCAGCAAGACATGGTTACCCTTTGCCCCCCGAACCACATGGTCAATTGGATATGCTGCAGCTATCTTTACACGCAACGTCAATGCTCACCAAACAACTTGTGGGGGAGAGATTACATATGTATGAGAACATTTTGTCATGAATCAGTTAAAAATATCCACAACTGATACAATCCACCTGTTGATCCTATACATAGGCAATAATTACAATTCATACATTTCTACTTCTCGTAATGGCCTAGCTTTCCTTAATGCATTTTTCCCTATATACATCACACAATTCATAGTTACAAAAATATGTTTACTATGATAAATTCACTCAGGACAGGGGGCGTTTGAAGGGGACTGCAGGCTAGCCTCTTGCCTACTGACTATGGGCCCTGCCTATGTAAGGGAACACTGCTCTTTGTGAGGTTTATGCTGGGGAGACCCTTGGAGTAATGTTACGTTGGATTCAAGTCCACATCTCCCAAAGATGCACAGACTCTGGGACTCTAGGCCTATGATCCATGTTAAAGGCCTAGCTGCCTATTGCCAATAGGGTACTGCTCCCCAGTCAAGACTCATGGCAGATGCTAATGTCATCAGCTCAATCACCTGTCTTCCACAAATTGTTGATTGTGCTGATTAACTCACCTATTATCCACTGTGGGGATGTGTTTACACCTATAATAATGTGTATTGTACGTCAGGAGCTCTATGACGGCAAGTCTGCTAGTTAGCTCAAGTTAATGAAATCACTGTCATCTATTTGTTGCTAGTGGGAAAGTAGAATACTGTTTGTGTTGGTTGTTCCTTAGATGTGTTATATTTCTGTACACAATTTCAGCTGCATATGATAATGTAATCAGGCACCTGACTTTGTGGGATATATATTCGGTGTGAGTTTGTGCAATAAATGTTCCAGATCTTATGCAAGCTATTCTCAGGTAGTTTTGTATGGGGGCGGCAAGTGCTTTGCATGAGATATTTGCCTTTTTCTTGGGATCTGTGGTTCTCTCCTTCCCCTGAATGGCGATATTTGCGAGACACCTTAAACAATAGGATACTTTGTGAGTGCTATTCTTTTATTTCCTTTCTCTATACCAATACATCTACGGTATTGCACTATGTGCTCTTTTTTCTTTTGTCCAATTTATATGGTCTTGTGAATATCTACCTGTGAGAGCTCTCTTCCCCTCCTACCAAGGAGATACTCAGGAAGTGGATTTTATCACTATATCAAAAAGCGAGTTAAGGTCTGTCCATTAATTTGGTGGACTAACTATATTTGGTAAGCAGTTTTTTGTTACCACAAGTCTTCATGAAGTTCCTATAGAAGACAACACTCATCTCTTCAAACACAGTGGGACTTTTTTAGTTTTTACGACTTAAAAATCTCAGGGACTATTTTTTATTTTTGGTTGTAAAACAAAATCTTTTTCATATTTTTTGTTGGTTTTTCGTGAACCTATTCACTTCACATATTTGTTTGGGAAACCATCACCAATTCAATTGTCAATATCTTAGCGATTCAAAATCGCAGGGATTATATATTTTTATATATATTTGTTTTTTTCCTTTGGTTTTTGGGAACATATTCACTTTACACATATTTTGGTGCACACCATTAATTTTATTATATGATTTTATTGTTCTATATTTTGAATATTGAAGTTTTGGGTTAGCGCTACACATTCTTTGCAATATCATCTGGGATTCTCTATAGGTCCGTGTAGCAGCTTCTCTCCTATATCACATAGGGTATTTCTTTTTATGAGTTATAGTCGCTTGTTTTATACATATTGAATAGTAATTTTTTAGCGCAGAAAATCACTCTCCCTTCTCACAAATTGGACTATATATATTAAAGTGAATTCATTTTTACTAGATATCCAAAAATATAAAAAGTTTATACAAATAGTAAACATATGCTGAATGAGGACATATTACATATAATGATCCATTATGCTTTGCAAACTTTAACCGGTTTCGCCGGAAAGGCTTCTTCAGAAAATAATCGTATCTAGGAATCCCACTATCAAATGAACATACATAGTCAGTTTATCAGATGAGAAACATTATCACATAAACACTTGTTGTGCACACCAGTAAATGAAGCCAATGCAAACGTATGCAAAATACTGCGCAAAGTCTAAAGAGGTGGAAAAGAAATGGTCCATACCTGTGGCGTGGAACCTATATTTTGGGCAGCGCCCAATATGACCACGGCAAGGGTTGCCATGGGAACCTATAAATATTCTGCAAAAAAAAAATCATAACAAACTCCTCCCTCTTTTTTTTTTTTTTTTTTTTTGTTATAATAATTTTGGTTTTTTTGTTGCACAATATTTATTTATTATTTGAAGATCAGCACAAGCATCCAATATTAATTTTATATATTTCATATATTAATCTTGCATATTGATTGCACTTTAATTCAACACACGTTTGCACCAGCACTTTGATCAGTTTATACATGAGATTAAATTTTTCAATTATTTAATCATTCCATAATATTAGTACAGCACTTTAACCACCTCTATACTGGGCACTTAAACCCCCTTCCTTCCCAGACCAATTTTCAGCTTTTAGCGCTGTTGCATTTTGAATGACAATTGCGCGGTCATGCAACACTGTACCTAAGCCAAATTTGTGTCATTTTTTTCCCCACAAATAGAGCTTTCTTTTGGTGGTATTTGATCACCGCCAGGTTTTTTCTTTTTTGGTGCACAAATAAAAAAAGACCGAAAAGTTTGAAAAAAAAAAAAAAGTTTTTTTGTTTAGGTTATAAAATTTTGTAAATATATATGTTTTTTCCTGCACTGATGACGCCGCACTGACAGGCACTGATGAGGTGGCACTGATGGGCACTGATAGGCGGCGCTGGTGGGCACTGATAGGCGGCGCTGGTGGGCACTGATAGGCGGCGCTGGTGGGCACTGATAGGCGGCGCTGGTGGGCACTGATAGGCGGCGCTGGTGGGCAATAATGGGCACTGGTGGGTGGCACTGATAGATGGCAATAACGGGCACTGGTGGGCAGCACTGATAGATGGCATTGGTGGGCAGCACGAATAGGGGGGCACCACTGGCAGGCTCTCTGAGCCCTGTTTGCCATCCCTGGTGGCCATGGTGGGCATCCCTGGTGGTCATGGGTGGGCATCCCTGGTGGCTCTAGTGGCACACCCTCCCCCCAGGGCTGCACTGGTAATCAATCATCTGATTACCAGCACAGACCCCCCCTGTGATCAGTGAGTAATTAGAAATACTCACTGATCACCCCGGCTGCAGTATCGATCCTCTGCTCTTCTCCTCACTGACAGGATCTGTCAGGAGGAGAAGAGATCGAAGCCGTTACAACGGCTGTATTGACATTGCATGACGGCTGTGATTGGACACAGCTGTCATGTGATCAGGAGGGCCAATCACAGGGCCCTCCTGCCGAGGCTCGTTGCTCTGTGTCCTAGGGACACAGGCACATCGAGATCGCGCCGCTGCGCGTGCCCGCGGCGGCGCGATCTCTCTCCTTCTAAAGGACATTCCGGAACGTCCGATCAGAAGGAGGAAGCTCCCACCCGGCCGTATATGTACAATGGCCCGGGTGGGAGGTGGTTAATATTCATTATCACCAACAATTTTTGAACCATAATTTATATTTAAATAGGAGTATAAATCTACAGATATTGCGCTCATTTTAGTCTTCACTCATCACTTACATAGCATTACTATGGTTCACTGGCTGCAGTGATAAATACCCCTATTGGTTAGAAGCCTATAACTCTTTTGCCCCAAAAACTCCTGCGCGCTAGTTCCTTTATTAGCTAAAAATCCAAATCATCACTATTTAGAATAGGACACATACTCATCATCTGAAGACTGGAGTGTGCCTTGAGGATTCCATGTGGGATCTGCAATCATCGCTCTCACTTTACACTTTTCCTCTAAGGCAACTACTCTACATGCATTACTTTGCATACATTCATTAGTCCTAACCAACATATTTTTCACTTCCTACAACTTCTTCTCAAGCTCTTCATTCTTCTGCACTTCGCGGCAAAGGGCCTGCACGACTAACCACCTAGTAGTGGCAGCCGCTTTCCGCTCCTTCGAATATACGCTCAAATCTAAGTGAAAAACCTGCGTACCAAGTTCACTACGAAGGTCTGTATAGATTGAAGCAGCATATTTAATCAATTCCTCTGCAATGGGTTTCCAGTACCCAGAACAGACCCATATTGCAATCGCTCCATACTTAGAAGCTGATTCCTTCCCTCCCACGCTCTTGCTTTTTTTTTTTTTTTAGCAGAGTATGCATCTCTACTCTAATGCATAAACACAAATGCATAAACGACAATCCCAATTTTTATGTGTTGTCCTGGCTCAAAGTGACTGTGCTTAGGGCTTATTCACTAAACTGCTGCAATTCAATGAATAATCCTTATACACCCTCTAAAACACAATATTTCATCTAAATATACTATATTTAGTGACCACACAGTATCCTGCCGACTACACCAGTTGTATCAATGATGGGAACAGCAAAACAGGACAGTGAGGTTTTTAGCTGCGTGCTTTCCTTCTGCAGCTCCAAAAATGAACCTCTCAAAACAAACCTTCCTTCCATGCTAGAGACTCGATTTATAGTCCTGTAGACCAGAGACCACCCACAAGATGTAAATTATTCCTGCTGACCACTTACAGGTTGTTTTGTGAGATATGTCAGCAAGACAAGGTTGCACTACCCCCCCAAAAAAAAACATGGTCAATTGGATATGCGGCAGCCATCTTTACACACAACGTCAAAGCTCATTAAACCACTTGTGGGTGAGGGATATTACACATCTTTGGTAACATTTGTCATGAATCCCTTAATATCCACGACCTCCTCCCCCCCCCCCCCCCCAATCCTTAATGTAGCTTTTTCTAGGTAAATACACTGTACAAAATTAAAAACTCCAACACTTTTTTTTTTTTTTTTTTTTTGCTTTTGCCCCTATTTTTTTTTATGAGCTGAGCCCAAAGATCTAAGACTTTTTCTATGTACGCAAAAGGTCTATTTCTCTTTCGTTCATTGAGGAACACAGCTCCTGATTCTTCTTAACCATTGGGTTACACGGCCCCCTACAGGAGTAGGAGACTAGGCAGGGAAAATCTTGACTATGCCTATGGACAGTCCCAGGGGGTATACACCCACACTCTTGGCTATAGGAACTTTTTCTTCTGCCTAGTCAGGAGTAAGGACTGAATTCCTTGCTGAGATCTCTGGTCCTTGCAATTTCCTCCTTTTTTTTTTTTTTTTTATTTTGTTCCTGTGAGAACTACAAACATGTGCAGGACTTGGCAAAGAACTGGATAATATATAGATGCTTGGGGTCCCCCCAGTTCGGTAAGCAAGCATACGAACTGGCTTCGGCCTGAGTCCCAGCGTTTCTTCCTGGACAACAGCACCCACATTGCGATGGAGCAGTGTCCTGTCCTGAACAGTGCCTACCCTGTCCCCCCACTACCCCTGAAGAGTTTTGGGGTGGATGTGGGCCCCTCCCTGGGATGGTCGGACCCCTGTTTTCCCCTCCCCTAAAATGTCTGTCACTGTGGGTCTTTCGCTCCCCCCCCCCCCCCCCCTGGGTTAGGTGTTGAGCTGGCTTTGCCACATGCTCTAAAGGGTGCACAAAGGGGGGGGGGGGGTGGGCAGGGTTCCCTGCCATCTGGGGATTTGGTCACTAGGGCAGGGATGACCTCTGGGCTCCCTGCGGCGTTTGTTGGTCTGGGGAAGTGGATGATTTTCCCATCCGCAGGTACATGCCTCACGCGGCCAGGTCCAGGCAAGAACTTAGGCCGCGGCTTTGCAGCCTACTCTTTTGAACCCATTTGAGGTAGCCCCTGTGAGGAGGGCTGCAGCCACTGCCTTTCATTTGGTCAATCCGCCTTTGCCTTCCTCTCCGCTGCACCAGGGTGGACGGCTCCACTGGGGCTCACGTTCTGGCAGCCGGGCGCCCTCAAAAATTCAGGCTGCGGTTTGCGGCCTTCTAGGCCATGCGACAGTCAGGCGCCGTCATTGGGGGGGGCAGCCCCAATACGTGTATCTGAAGCCCCAACTCTTCCTTTGGGTATCTGCAAGGCTCAGGATCCATGCAATTGTGGCTGGGCCTCCACATTTAGGCCGCAGCCTACAGCCTTCTGTTCCAAATGGTCAGCTTGGCACCTTCTTCGGACCAGGAGGCGCTGTGGGGGCACTTCATTTTTAATGATAGTCTTGCAGCCATTATTGTGTGGGGCTTCTGCCTTTGTTTTAGCGAGGGTACCCTGCCTGTGCATCAGCGTCACGGTGGGCAGCCCCCTTCTTAAGGGGGCGATGTCCTATTATGTCACCTATGGAGGGCTCGGAGAGTGACCCCCCCCCCTTGTTTTTTCACGGTCCAGTTGGTGGTCCATTTGTGGACTCTTGGCAGGCGTCCCCTTTGCGGGATCACAGTCGGTGGCCTCCACTGATTATTTTATCGGTGAGCTCAGTATATAGCGACACTACTGGGTCTGCGTCCATGCACCCTGAGTGCTTAGATAGTGAGGATGATTCCTCTGCTCCTCTAGCCGCACTTAAAAGGCGTGGCGGATGCACTGTTTGTGTCAGTGCATGAAACTTTAAAAAATGGAGGTTGTGGCTGTTGCCGCGTCTGAGGCACCGGTTCCTTTTGGCACCCACAGGCCAACCAAAGTGGCGAGGGTGTTCTCTTTCCACCTTACCTTGACAACATCATCACAACAGTGGGGTTGTCCAAAACGCAGTGGTTGCTAGGCGTTTTTTTGCTTGTGGTATCCTTATGAGGATTTGCTGCGTAAAAGGTGGACGGTCCCACTTGTAGTGGACTCGCCAGTTTCCAGGTCAAACTGACTTGCCTTCATCCCGGTTGAGGAGTCTCCGAGCTTTACAGGCCGAGCTAATAAGAGGGCGGATGCTCTGTGGCTGGTTCGGCAATTAGGCCAGTAACTACTATTGCCCTGGTGTCGCAAACTCTGACCGAGTGGGCTAAGCTTTTATGCCTGGAGGGAGAATAGCTTCCCCCTGTCGTTGTGGAGATGGCGGAAAGGTTGGTCCAGGGGCTACAGTTTGTCTGTGATGCTTCTTTGGATGCGACTCCTTTTGATTTCTAGGCTGTCTGTATCAGCAGTGGTCCTTAAGCATATTGTCTGGCTGAAATGCTGGTCTGCGGACTAGACTCTAAGAAGGCCTTATCTGATCTCCCTTTTGTAGGGGATCGCCTGTTTGGAGCTTCCTTGGATGACATTAAGGGTCTCACGGGGGGGGGGGGGGGGGAAAGAGTTCTCCTCTTCCGCAGGCTATTATGGGCGAGGAGCCACGTCGTAGACATGGGCCATTCTTATCGGCTCCTCAGCGGCTTCTTCGTCTCTCAGGATCTCAAGACAAGGGTCATCAAAAGTCAGAGCCTCCACCAGAGGTTCCAAGAGGACCTGGTCTGGCAAGCCACGAGCGGGCTCTTGCAGACCTGCGGACAAGGCTGCCTCTGCATGAAGGGGCACCCTCACCTGTATCTGGTGGGGTGGGGGTGGGGGGGGGGAGTCTTTGCTGGTTTCTGGATCCATTGTCCACAGTGTTATTCGATCAGGCTACGAGATCGAGTTCGGGTTTTCAACTTCCAACCTGCACTTGTCCCCAGATCACTTACGGGGTCTTTTTGGGGCAGTGCAAGACTTTTTTTTCAAGGGGTGATTGTTCTGGTTCCGACTTCGGAACATTTTCAAGGGTTTTTTTACTCAAACCTTTTTACAGTGCCCAGGAAGGAAGGCAAGGTATGTCCAATTCTGGACCTCGAGGAGCTAAGCTGCTTTGTGCGAGTACAGAAGTTCTGCATGGACTCCATTCACATGGTAGTGGCGCCCCTACATCAGGGGGATTTCTTCTCTCATCTATCGACATCAAGACGCCTACCTGCACATTCTAATATGTGATGGTCGCCAGCACTTCCAACGTTTTGCCATGGACAAGGAGAATTATCAGTTTGTGGCCCTGACGTTTGGTCTCACCTCCGTACCTCGGGTCTTCACTGGAGTGTTGGCCCTGGTTCTGGAAATATTGAGTCAGCGGGGGATCGTAGTACTTTAATACCTGGATGATCTTCTGCGAGGGGAGTCTCTGACTGCTCTGACTACTGGAGATTGCTCTGCAACTCTGAGGGAGTTTGGTGGGATCCTGAACATTCAGGAGTCTGCTTTTGGGTCTGCCTATCTGTGTCTGACTCTTGACTCTGCCTCAGCCGGAGTGTTTCTTCCTCGGGAAAACTCCAAAAGCTGAATTGCAGGAGGCAATTCAGCTTTTGTTTAGCAGACGGTCATCCCTCCAGGCTTGCATACGCGTGCTGGACCTGATGGTGTTCACCCTTGAGGTGGTCTGTTTGCACAGTTCCACATAAGATCTCTGTTAAAGAGATTCTGGGGAAATGGGTCAAGGATCCATGGTCTTTAGAGGTGGCTTTGCTCTCAGACTTTGTCTGGCTCATTGGACAATCTTCTTCAGGGGTGTCTGAAAAAGATTAATTTGGACAATGCCACGCCTGTGGTCTGTCAATCACTAAGGGGGCACATGTAGTGTCCTGACAGCTCAGTAAGTAGTTGGCATTCTAAGGTGGACTGACTGATTTGTTCCAGCCCTCTCAAACTTCTGCCACGACTCCTGTGCAGGATTCAGGCAGAAGGGAATTTTGGTAATTCTAGTGGCTCCAGACTGGTCTAGCTGGTCTTTGTATGCCGATCTGCTATGGCTGGTCGCCAGTGCTCCTTTGGGACTTCTTTTCAGGGAGGATCTGCTGTTCCAAGAACCAATCTTTGTTTTACAGTCGCTGGTTTTAAAGGCTTGGCTGATGAATGCCAGGTGCTTGAAGGTTGGAGGTTTGAATCGATGATTCCTGCACTGTTAAAAGCTAGGAAATCTGCCTCTAGGAAGAGATACCATCGTACGTAGATGGACATTCTGTGGTGTAAGGGCCAGGTTTCGGGTTTTGGCTCTCTTTTTCCAACGACCTTTGGCCACACACTCCCTGGAGCATACCTTTTCTTCAGGAAGTCTGACATTTTGTTCCTTGAGTGCGGGCTCCATTTTCGCCCTGGAATCTTAATGTGGTGCTTTCAGCTCTACTGAAGCTTCTCTTGAAAATATTCGGGAGGATTATCTGCTTATGCTGCCCCAGAAGGTGGCCTTCTTTGGTGGCTATCACCTCTACATGGCAGGGTGTTGGAACTGACAGCGTTATCCTGTTTTCCTAATGGTACTTTGCCTCTGTCTCATTCCTTCCGAATGTGGTCTCTGACTGCCATTTGAATGAAGACATTGTGTTTCTTTCCCTGTGTCCAGGCCTAAACATCTGAAGGAAACTTCCTTGCATATCTTGGAAGTGTTCGGGCAATTAGAGTGTACCTGACAGCTACAGAGTCTTTTAGGAAGTCAGACCCTATATTTACGCTCACAGACGGACCTCCTAAAGGGTTGTCCGCATCTTCTGCGACCATTTCTAGATGGATCAGACATTGGTTCAGGCCTATAGCATCCGTGGTCAGGTTCTTCCCTTTCCCTGTTTAGGCGCACTCTACTAGGGTGCTTAGTGTCTCCTGGGCTTTCCATCTTCAAGAGTCAGTAACGCAGGTTTGCAAGGCGGCCACCTGGTCGTTTGTGCACACTTTTTTACAAAGTTTTTTGTACAGTGGTTGTGTTGGCATCTATGGATGCTTCTTTGGCCGCAAGGTTTTGCTGGCTGCTGTTTAGAGGACCTAGTCCTCTTTGAGGGTGTATTTTTCAGGTGTGCTCTAATTGTTTATGGTTGAGCTCTGTTAACCTGGTTTGCTTGGGAATTTTTTCTGATGTTTTCCCACCCCACATGTTTAACACTGCTTTGGGACGTCCCAATAGTTGAGAAGAATCAGGAGCTATGTCCGTCAATGAACGAAAGATGGAAAGGTATTTTTAACTTGCCGTAAAATCCATTTCTCTGATCATTGACCGACGCAGCACCCACCCCTCTGTGGAGTTGGCTTTCTTCTGACACTGCTTGTAACAAAGCTGAGTGCTAATAGCCGAGAGTGGGTGTATACTCCCTGGGACTGCCCATAGGCGTAGTCAAGCTTTTTCCTGCCTAGTGTCCCTCTGCTGTAGGGGCAGTATAACCCAATGGTTAAGAAGAATCAGGAGCTGTGTCTGTCAATGAACATCACAGAAATGGATTTTACGGTAAGTCAAAAATCCCATTTTCTCTTAAATATTGTAAACAAATCTTTCTAAATCTGTTAGTGAGTGCTTCTCCTTTGCCGAGAATTAATTCACCTCACAGGTGTGGCATATCATGATGATTAGACAGCGCATGCGCTGGTGTTCCTTAGGCTGGCCACAATAAAAGGCCACTCTAAAATGTGCAGTTTTATCACACAGATGTCGCAAGTTTTGATGTATTTGAATCTACCATAAGGCGTTTCAGAGAATTTGGCAGTACATCCAACCGGCCTCACAACTGCAGACCACGTGTAACCACACCAGCCTAGTACCTCCACATCCAGCATCTTCACCTCCCCAAGATCGTCTGAGACCAGCCACCTGGACAGCTGCTTCAACAATTGGTTTGCATAACCAAAGAATTTCAGCACAAACTGGCAAAAACGGTCTCAGGGAAGTTCATCTGCATGCTCATTGTCCTCATCGGGACCTCGACCTGACTGCAGTTTGTCGTAACTGGCTCGAGTGGGCAAATGCTCACATTCGATGGCGTCTGGCACTTTGGAGAGGTGTTCTCATCACAGATTTATTTTATTCATAAATGATCTAGAGCAGTGGTTCTTAATCTTGTTGGAGGTACTGAACCCCACCAGTTTCATATGCGCATTCACTGAACCCTTCTTAATTGGAAAAATAAAATTATGATTTTTTTCAAATTCAAAACATAGGTATATATTTAGGTATATATTTATACATAGGTGCACAAAATGAACAAAACCATTAAAGAACAGAACCATTAGGAACATAGAAGAAAACCATTAAAACATGATTTTCACACAAAAACATAATAATGAATATTTACTGCAAATCAGTGTGACTTTGCTGTTGTCTTTCAGAGACCAGTTCAGAAATTACCTCCGCCGAACCCGCGAGACTGACTCACCGAACCCCTGGGGTTCGATCGAACCCAGGTTAAGAACCACTGATCTAGAGGAAGGGATATCGAGTAAAATCTCAGTATTTATGGATATTAAACTAAGCAGGCCAATATCTTCTGGGCAGGATGTGGAAACCTTACAAGCGGACCTGAACAAAATTATGGGGTGGGCAACTACATGGCAGATGAGGTTTAATGTTGAAAAATGTAAAGTAATGCACCTGGGTGCCAGAAAGCAAGCTACTCACTAGGGGGGAACCCTCTGGGTGAGTCTAGGATGGAAAAGGAGGGGGTACTGGTAGACAACAGGCTTGGCAGTGGCATGCAATGCCAAGCCGCTGCAAGCAAGGCCAACAGAATACTCGGATGTATAAAAAAAGGGGATTCACTCCAGAAATAGAGATTATTCTCCCACTCTACAAGACTCTGGTCCGGCCACATCTGGAGTATGCTGTCCAGTTCTGGGCACTGGTCCTCAGGAAGGATGTGCTTGAACTGGAGAAAGTCCCAGAGAAGGGCAACAAAAATAATTAGGGGAATGGAGGGCATCAGCTATGAGAAAAGACTACAAGCACTGAACTTATTCTCTCTGGAGAAGACAATTGAGGGGGGATATAATATCAATGTACAAATATTGTACTGGCTAGCATATGGAAAAAACATATTCAGAGAAAGGAAATACAATAAGAGACGCTCACTAAAACTAGAGGAAAGGCGGTTTAACCTTAAAATACGCAGGGGGTTCTTCACTGTGAGAGCAGTAAGGATGTGGAATTCTCTTCTGCAAACAGTGGTATCAGCAGGGAGCATTGATAGTTTCAAAAAAACTATTAGATGGGCACCTTAAAGACCACAACATAGAGGGGTATACAATGTACGGTTAACAGCAAACACACACATCATAGGTTGAACTGGATGGACTGGTGTCTTTTTTTTCAACCTCACTAACTATGTAACCATGTAACAGATGAATCCCAGTTTTCACTGTACAGGACAGATGGCAGACAGTGTGTATGGAGTCGTGTGGGTGAGCGGTTTGCTGAAATAAACCTTGTGGATCGAGTGGCCCATGGTGCCGGTGAGGTTATGTTATGGGCAGGCGTTTGGAATGGACAACAAACACAGGTGCATTTTATTGATGGCATTTTAATGCACAGAGATACCGTGACGACATCCAGGAGGCCCATTGTTGTGTCATTCATTCACAACCATCACCTCATTTTGCAGTATGATAATGCAGGGCCCCATGTTGCAAGGATTTGTACACAATTCCTGGAAGCTGAAAACATCCTAGTTGCATGGCCAGCATACTCACCGGACATGTCACCCATTGAACATGTTTGGAATGCTCTGGATCGGCGTATGACAGCGTGTCCTGCCCATACAAATCAACTTTGCACAGCCATTGAATAGGAGTGGACCAACACTCCACAGGCCTTAACAACCTGATCAACTCTATGTGAAGGAAATGTGTTGCACTGCAAATGGTGGTCACACCAGATACTGACTGGTTTTCGGACCCCCCAATACAGTAAAACTGCACGTTTTAGAGTGGCCTTTATTGTGGCCAGCCTAGGGCACACCTGTGCCATAATCATGCTGTCTAATCAACTTGATATGCCACACCTATGAGGTGGATTGAATATCTCGGAGAAATGCTAACTAACAGAGATTTAGATTTGTGAACCATATTTGAGAGAAATAGGCGCTGTGTACATAGAAAAAGTCTTAGATCTTTGAGTTCAGCTCATAAAAAAAATGGGTGCAAAAAACAAGTGTTGCATTTATAATTTTGTTCAGTGTATATTGCTAGTGACATTAAATTGTCACCACATGTTGGAAACAACCCATGCATTCCATACATACAAAGAAACCAAAACAAATAAGTTCAGAAATGTATTCTGTGTAAAAATTAAGTGACGCAGGGAAAAATTATTGAACATATTAACTGAAATGTATTCAATACTTCGTAAAATTACTTTGTTGCTAATGACCACTTCACGATGCCTCCTGTATGGAGAAACTAGTCATGCATTGATCAGGTTCGATTTGTGGCCCATTCTTCCACACAGTCTTCAAATCTTGAAGGTTCCGTGGGCCTCCTTCTATGAACTCTCATCTTTTAGTTCTTTCCATATATTTTTTATTGAATACTAGTCAGGTGATTGGCTGGGCCATTCTAGCAGCTTTATTTTCTTTCTTTAAAACCGATTTGAGAGTTTTTTGCTTTGTGTTTGGGGCCATTGCTTTGCTGAAAAGGCCAACCTCGTTTTCATCTTCATCATCCTGGTAGATGACAGCAGATTTTAATCCAGAATGTCTTAATACATTTTTCTCAAGTCGTCTTCCAGGACAGACCATGAGACCTAGGGCTCCTCCTACCAGGACAGGAAACGCATTAAACCCAATCAAATAAAAGGCGTTGCCCTAGTCCTCACCTTCAGTATTAGTGTTTCCTCCGGACAGGGGGTAACATGTTCCTGAAACTGCTCCTGGTCTCATGGACTGTCCTTGAAGATCGGGAATAAAGATGCATCTTCTCCTGCCCAAGTGTGGTACTCCTTAGTGTTGCAATAGGGGCTGACTGCTGTCTCCTGGTCTCGAAGTCCTGAGAGGGCAGGACCATGGATGTCGTCAGTGGATCACAGGATACCATCAGGTTCCCACCTCCAAACTTAACTGTTGGAAGGATGTTTTTGGGGTGATGTGTAGTGGCATTTGACCTCCAAACATGGTGTATATTATGACATTCAAAGAGTTCAATTTTGGTCTCCTCTGACCAGACTATATTCTCCCAGTATTTCACAGGTTTGTCTAAATGTTGTGTAGCATTTTTTCAAAGCGCTTTATCATGCTTTTTCTTCAGCAATGCATCCTTGCATGGTGAGCGTGCATACAGGCCATGGCGGGTGAGTGCATTACTTATTTTCTTTGAAACAATTGTGACTGCTTTTACAGGTCTTTCCGAAGCTCTCCACAAGTGGTCCTTTTGCTCTTGGACAACTCTTCTGATATATCTTTTCACTCCTCTGTCAGAGATCTTGCAAGGAGCACCTGGTCGTGGCCAGTTTATGGTGAAATTCTGTTCACTTCTGGATTATGGCCCCAACAGTGCACACTGGAAAGTTTAGAAATCTTTGGAGCTCTTTGCTTTTACCCATCATGATGTTTCTTGTGTGATACCTTGGTAATGAGACACCATTTTATAGGCTATCAGTTAAGACTGAACCAGCTGACAAGGGGCAGGATTGCTTTCTAATTACTGATGGATTTCAGCTGGTGTATTGGCTTTCTATGCCTTTTTACACTTCCCTTCATGTGCAAAAATGAGCAAGCATGGGCTCCAGCTGCTGTCAATCATAGCCAGTGGGCCAATCAAAAGACTGAGGGGCCAAGCCGCGTCTCCGTGTGTAAATGGACACACAGAGCCACTTGTTGAGAACGAGCCTGCTCAGGTTCCACCATAGCAAGCTACTTGCTCTGGGGGCAGGAGGGATCTGCGCTGCTCTGTGCAAAAATCACTGCACAGAGCAGGCAAGTATAAACTTTTGTATTTTTAAATCCAAAAAAGAAAACTTTTAATATCACTTTAGAGTCAGTTCACACCAGAACTCGGTGTGGAAAACCATGTTCCATGTGCGTTTCCCACAGTGTTCAAAACGTACTGCACTTGCAATCTGCAGTGGGTGCCAGTGCAATGCAAACGACAACCCAAACGCAGGTTACAAATGCAGTCTTATGCAATCTAGTTGCTCTGTGTTTTGTAAAGTAGAGCATACTCCTTTTTTTTTCTGAGGTCCAGCTCAATTTCAAAAAATTCAAATGAAATTGCACTGCATCTGGATCACACGTGGAATGCACAGCACGTTCCTGAGCGATTCATGGTGTAAACTGGTCCTTATACATTAAAAGTCGAAGTGTGTCTTATCAAATGCTAGTTGTGGTTAAAGGTACTGCGAGTAAGTCGAAGTGTGTCTTATCAAATGCTAGTTGTGGTTAAAAGGTACTGCGAGTAAGTCGAAGTGTGTCTTATCAAATGCTAGTTGTGGTTAAAAGGTACTGCGAGTAGTTAAGTGATGCCCTTTTTATGTTTTTTTTTTTTTTTTTTTTTTTTTTTTTTCCTTGCTTTAAAAAAATTCTTGGACACCATTGGGGGACAGCTTGTGAGTTTTTTTTTTTTCTTTACCTTTTTCAAGCCTTGTTGAGTCAGTGCGTCTGTAACAGTTTGCCCTTGCTGTGGATATAAATCCTGGTTTTCCCTTTCCCCTAACCTGGAAAATGCAACAAATGTTTTTTGTGGTTTTAAAAAAGAGATTTTTGGATTTTTTTTCCCCCAGTACTGTTAGATTGTATTGTTTACCAAAATAATTATATGTATTATATTTTTTTTTTTTTTTTTACAGCATTGCAGCTTATGATTAAAGTTCAAATGTTTACTTTTCTTGTTTTTTAAACTGTAAAAAAAAAAAAAAAAAAAGAAAATCTAGAATATATTCCTTAATCTTAGAAAGGAATTTCTCACAGCAAAAGAATTAAGATGTAACAATGATTAGCAAATCACAAATATTTTTTTTAACGAAGGCCGGCCATACATGGGATACGTTTCGCAAGACTTTTCTTTTGAAAATCTTATTTAAGAATTTCAGTTCGAATTTTGCACCATTAGTGGGCTGCAGCAGTGGCTGATTCTTTGTGTAACCATTGAATTGAGTGATCGGGCATGTTGGAAATTTTTTGAAAAACCAAAAATTTTCTAATCAATGATGGGGGGGAATGGTGTGAGAAAAAATGCGCAAGAGCATAAGAAAAGAAAATACCTGGCAAGAAAAGGCGATTCTTGGCCACAAATTCTTTTCTGTAGCAACAGGTGAAATTGAAGGCTTGATTGGTCGAATTTCGAAATCAATGGTTGCTTAATCAGATAACGAAGCGCAAGAAATTTCTGATTTTTGAAAGAAAGTTTGTTCTGCATTTGACCCATGTATGGCCTGCATAACTGAGCATTGGGGGAGACACATGTAATTGTACGTGATTTTATTTCATTACTTGTATACCTGGTTTTTAATTTGCTTGGTTCTTATCCTAGACTGCCTTTAAAGCAGGTGAAACAGAAATTTAACTCCATGGACATATCCCTTAAGGAAAATCTTCGGGAAATGATAGAAGAATCTGCTAACAAATTTGGGTAAACTTTTTTACATACACAGTAAATATTTTGCTTTCTTTCTCCTCTTGCTCCCTGATGTTGGGTATGTATGTATGTACAGTGGGTACGGAAAGTATTCAGACCCCCTTAAATTTTTCACTCTGTTATATTGCAGCCATTTGCTAAAATCATTTAAGTTCATTCTTCTTCCTCATGAATATACACATAGCACCCCATACTGACAGAAAAACACAGAATTGTTGACATTGTTGCAGATTTATTAAAAAAGAAAAACTGAAATATCACATGGTCCTAAGTATTCAGACCCTTTGCTGTGACACTCATATATTTAACTCAGGTGCTTTCCATTTCTTCTGATCATCCTTGAGATGGTTCTACACCTTCATTTGAGTCCAGCTGTGTTCGATTATACTGATTGGACTTGATTAGGAAAGCCACACACCTGTCTATATAAGACCTTCCAGATCACAATGCATGTCAGAGCAAATGAGAATCATGAGGTCAAAGGAACTGCCTGAAGAGCTCAGAGACAGAATTGTGGCAAGGCACAGATCTGGCCAAGGTTACAAAAAGATTTCTGCTGCACTTAAGGTTCCTAAGAGCACAGTGGCCTCCATAATCCTCAAATGGAAGACGTTTGGGATGACCAGAACCCTTCCTAGAGCTGGCCGTCCGGCCAAACTGAGCTATCGGGGGAGAAGAGCCTTGGTGAGAGAGGTAAAGAAGAACCCAAAGATCACTGTGGCTGAGCTCCAGAGATGCAGTCAGGAGATGGGAGAAAGTTGTAGAAAGTCAACCATCACTGCAGCCCTCCACCAGTCGGGGCTTTATGGCAGAGTGGCCCGACGGAAGCCTCTCCTCAGTGTAAGACACATGAAAGCCTGCATGGAGTTTGCTAAAAAACACCTGAAGGACTCCAAGATGGTGAGGAATAAGATTCTCTGGTCTGATGAGACCAAAATATAACTTTTTGGCCTTAATTCTAAGCGGTATGTGTGGAGAAAACCAGGCACTGCTCTTCACCTGTCCAATACAGTCCCAACAGTGAAGCATGGTGGTGGCAGCATCATGCTGTGGGGGTGTTTTTCAGCTGCAGGGACAGGACGACTGGTTGCAATCGAGGGAAAGATGAATGCAGCCAAGTACAGGGATATCCTGGACAAAAACCTTCTCCAGAGTGCTCTGGACCTCAGACTGGGCCGAAGGTTTACCTTCCAACAAGACAATGACCCTAAGCACACAGCTAAAATAACGAAGGAGTGGCTTCACAACAACTCCGTGACTGTTCTTGAATGGCCCAGCCAGAGCCCTGACTTAAACCCAATTGAGCATCTCTGGAGAGACCTAAAAATGGCTGTCCACCAACGTTTACCATCCAACCTGACAGAACTGGAGAGGATCTGCAAGGAGGAATGGCAGAGGATCCCCAAATCCAGGTGTGAAAGACTTGTTGCATCTTTCCCAAAAAGACTCCTGGCTGTATTAGATCAAAAGGGGGCTTCTACTAAATACTGAGCAAAGGGTCTGAATACTTAGGACCATGTGATATTTCAGTTTTTCTTTTTTAATAAATCTGCAACAATGTCAACAATTCTGTGTTTTTCTGTCAGTATGGGGTGCTATGTGTACATTCATGAGGAAGAAGAATGAACTTAAATGATTTTAGCAAACGGCTGCAATATAACAAAGAGTGAAAAATTTAAGGGGGGTCTGAATACTTTCCGTACCCACTGTATGTATGTATGTATGTATGTATATCACTTCTAAAAAACATTAGATCTCAATGGGGAAAGATATCATGCTGGATATCTATACTGATGGACTGGGAAATGTGTTAAGAACGAAAGGATGCCACATTGTTTGATGGAAATGAAAATGATCAACCTTGAGAGGACTGAATTCAAAGACACCCTGAAAATCAAAGTGAAATTGTGATGCAGCAGGCTAGTCCATTTTGCTGAAATTTGATTGCAGCAACTCAAAATGGTACCTAGTAGTTTGTATGGCCCCCCACATGCTTGTATGCATGCGTGTCCTGGGGTATTTCCTCCCAGATCTGGACCAGGGCATCAATGAGCTTCTGAACAGACTGACGTGCAATCTGGCAGCGTCAGATGGACCGACACATAATGTCCCAAAGGTGTTCTATTATATTTAGGTCAGGCGAGCATGGGGGCTGTTCAATGGTATAAATTTCTTCATCCTCCGGGAACTGGCTGCATACTCTCGCCACATGTGGTCTGGCATTGTCGTGCACCAGGAGGAACCCAGGATAACTGCACCAGCGTAGGGTCTGACAGTGGGTCCAAGGATTTTACCTTGATACCTAATGGCAGTCAGGGTGCCATTGTCTAGCCTGTAGGTGTCTGTGCGTCCCTCTATAGATATGCTTGCCCAGACCATCACTGACCCACTACCAAACTGGTTGTCCTGAACACTGTTAAAGGGCATTATAACATTCTCCATGGCTTCTGCAGACCCTTTCACATCTGTCGCATGTACTCAGGGTGAACCTTCATCTGTGAAAGGCACAGGGTGCCAGTGGTAGACCTGTCAACTCTGGTGTTCAATGGCAAATGCCAGTCGAGCTCCACCGTGGTGGGGAGTAAGCACAGGGCCCACTAGAGGACGTCGGGCCCTCAGGCCACCCTCCATGAAGTCTTGTTTCTGATTGTTTGGTCAGAGACATTCACACCAGTGGCCTGCTGGAGGTCATTTTGTAGGGCTCTGGCAGTTCTCATCCTGTTGCTCCTTTCACAAAGGAGCAGGTACCGGTCCTGCCGATGGGTTATGGCCCTGTCCAGCTCTCCTAGAGTATCTAGCGGCCTCCTGGAATCTCCTTCATGCTCTTGAGACTGTGCTGGGAGACACTGTAAACCTTCTGGCAATGGCACGTATTGATTTGCCATCCTGGAGGAGTTGGAATGCGCAACCTCTATAAGGTCCAGGTATCACCTCATGCTACCAGTAGTGGTACTGACCCTAGCCAAATGCAAAACTAGTGAATAACAGTCAGAAAAGAGTAGTAGGAAATACAAATGTCAGTGGTCTCCACCTGTAAAACCATTCCTTTCTCTTACGTCCTCCGACAGTCGCCGCCTCTTCATATTCGTCACATATGGGGTATTAGACTTTGCTCCGAAGGAGTAGCTAGGCAACAGAATATGTTAACATTAAAGCTTTTAACATATCCCACCCTCACCCCAGACTCTTTCTTCTTTTTTGATTTTTTGTTTGAGTTTTCTCTCTACCTTTACTTAGCTGTTCTTTTTGTCAGCATTAGTTCTTCTGATGAAGAGGATCATGCGGGCTGGGTCTCGGGCTGATCCCCCTGGTCGCAGGTCGTGGGTCAGTGGCTTCCCAGCCTGCCATCGAGCGTTCAGCCAGGTAACGCTCCTGGCACAGTGAACGACCCATCCCTGTTCGGTGCAGGGATGATTGGTGAGGTGGCTACCTCACTGGACGCTGTGCGGTTTCTTAACCCCCATTCTGTGCGTCTTGTATGCGACTCTCCCTGCCTCATGTGCAGCGGCTTGTTCGCCTGTGCGGGTCCCCCACGCCATTGTGAGGTAAGTGTATCTATGTGGGGACCTGTCTGTCTGGGGGGGGGTGTCAGTCTGGGACTGTGTAACCTGCCTCTGTTCTCACTGTTTGTCTCCCTATCACTCGGCTGCATGCTGTGGGCTGCAAGGGGGGGGGGAGCTGTGTGACACTGTGTGTCAGCCTTGTCAGTGTGAGAAGCTGTGTGCGGTGGGGCATGTTTTGTGACATGTTTGGGCACTATACAGCGATCGCTGCGGCGATCTACCATGTTTTTTTATATATGGATAACATGTGTGCATTACTGTACTGTGGAGCGGCGGTTTCGGCGCCAAACGGCGCCATTTTGCCTACACTCGCTCCGGCCGCATGTTCTACATGCATGGCGGCCATTTTCTTGTAGCCTCCCATAGGCTTTAATAGAGCGCCCTGGCCACATCACTTCCTCTTCTCCCGGGTACACCGATCGAGGCAGCAGCAGCGGCGAGGGTCTCCTCAGGTTATATCCTTCTTATCCATTGCCTGTGTCAGTTTTATTGTCCCTGTGGGGGTCTCATTGTGCTTGTGTGTGGTGCGGTGGGCTGCGCTCGCCGCGCTTGTTAAAGGGGAAGTTAACCCTTTATTATCCGGCATTTGATATTGGGGCAATGGATTCTCAGGAGGGCAAATTTCCTACCACCTTGGTGGAAAGCCAGGGGACCGCTGTTTCCCCCCCAGGGGGGGATTTAGCCACTATTGTGGCTGGCCTTGCTGCTCAGGTGCAGATGCTGGTGGCTGCTCAATCTACTAAGAGACCCAGAGTTTCTCTTTCCTCTGATTCTGAGGGTGAAGGTGATGGGGCTGTTATGGCGGGGGTCTCCTTATCGGGGTCCCGCTCCTCCCTGGATCTAGTGGGGTCCGAGGTGGAGGCTGAAGTTGAAGGGGTTGATAATTCTCCCCCTGGCTCGCCTGAAGAGCTTGCAATCATGGATGAATTGATTGCTTCCATAAAACAAACGCTGCGTTTGCAGGATGAAGTGTGTCCCCCCCGCGGCCTTGGCGGCTTATGGGACGCAGAGAAAACGCAGGACGCCGCAGGTTTTTCCCTGCAATGATGATTTTCAGCGCGCTGTTAAGGAACAATGGCGCAATCTACGCAAACCTTTTGCTGTGCCAAGTAGGTTCAAGCTGCGTTATCCTTTCTCGCCTTCCACTGATGAACGGTGGTGTGTGCCACCCCCGGTGGATCACGCAATTGCGGTTTTGAACAAATCCACTGCGATTCCTGCAGAGGATTCCCCAGTGTTCCGTGATGCCACGGATAGGAGATTGGAGTCTCTTGCCCGTCATACTTACTCTGTTACGGGTTCTATGCTTAAGGCTCTGTTTGCCTCTCTCATGGCGGTCCAGGCTGTCGCAAGTTGGACGCAGATGCTTAGGCGCATCCTAGTGGCCGATTCGGCCTCGCCGGCGACCCTGGATATGGTGGATCAAATCCACCAGGGTGTCATGTATCTGTGTGATGCGGACTTGGACTTAGTTCCGTTGGCTGCACGTGTGCACAGCGTGGCGGTGTTGTCTCGCCGCCTGGTTTGGTTAAAATGTTGGTCGGTGGACCAATCTTCACGTAAGACCTTAGCCAATCTGCCTTATGATGGGTCTCGCCTTTTTGGGGAGTCCTTGGATGTGTTGATTAAGGGGATCACCGGAGGTAAGAGCACTCTCTTGCCCCATTTCCCCAAGGCTAAGGGGGCTTCTGGGAAGAAGCATGCTAATTTTCGGCCCTCTCAGGGGTCCTTTCGTGCCTTTCGGTCGCACTACAAGGGCAAACCGTTCAAAGGTCAAGGCTCTCAGAAGAAGCCCTGGTCTGGGAAACAGAAGTCCGGTCAATCCGGATCCGCAGCCCATAACAGTGCGGCCTGAAGGGGCGCCCTCACCCAGTTTTGGGGTGGGGGGACGCTTGCTCGGTTTTCTTCAACCCTGGTTGGCCCGCGTGCGGGACAGATGGGTTCAGGAGATCGTTCAATCTGGTTACAAGATCGAGTTTCTCTCTCGGCCGGAGAGCAGATTTTTTCCCTCAAATCTTCAACTGTCTCCAGAGCGTTTACGGGACCTGCACCTGGCGGTGCGGGACCTGAGGGCTCAGGGAGTGGTGGTTCCGGTGCCTCATCGGGACAGATTTCGGGGGTTTTATTCCAATCTGTTCACCGTGCCCAGGAAGGAGGGCAAGGTTCGTCCAATTCTGGACTTGAAGGCTCTGAACCGCTCTGTGCGGGTTCGCAAGTTCCGCATGGAATCCCTGCGGTCGGTGGTGGCTGCCCTGGTTCCGGGGGAATTCATGGCCTCCATCGATTTGAAGGATGCGTATCTTCACATCCCCATTTTTGAGGGTCACCAGAGGTACCTTCGATTCGCCATTGCGGAGGATCACTACCAGTTCGTGGCGTTGCCTTTTGGTCTCTCCTCGGCTCCGCGGGTTTTCACCAAGGTGCTTGCACCGGTTCTGGCATTATTGAGAGCCCAGGGCATTTCTGTCCTGGGGTATCCAGACGACATTCTGGTTCGGTCTGCGACCAGCCAGGGTCTGGAGAAGGACCTGTCTGTCACGATGCAAACTCTGCAGGAGTTTGGTTGGACGATAAATTTTCCAAAGTCGACACTGAGTCCGTCGGTTCGTCTTCCCTACCTGGGAATGATCCTGGACTCGGTGCAGGCGAAGGTCTTCCTGCCGGAAGACAAACTCAGAACTCTTCAGGAGGAAGTCGGGTCCCTCAGGGACGTTCCGCACTCGTCTCTGCAGACATGCATGAGATGTCTGGGATTGATGGTCTCGGCCTTCGAGGCGATTCCCTTCGCCCAGTTTCACACGCGGGGTCTCCAAGCGGAGATCCTGTCCATGTGGGACGGGCGACCTCAATCTCTGGATCTTCAAATTTTGTTGAGTCATCGCACCAGAAGAGACCTTCTGTGGTGGCTCCAGTCCCCGATGGTGTCCGGGGGCAAGTCGTTTCGTCCTATCTCGTGGACGGTAATCACCACGGATGCCAGCCTGTCGGGCTGGGGTGGTGTTCTGGGCGTTCTGTCCGCCCAGGGAACTTGGTCGGAGGGGGAGTCCTCCCTTCCGATCAACATTCTGGAATTGCGTGCGATAAATCTGTCTTCATCGCTGGACGGACCGGCTGCAGGGCTGCCCGGTTCGGGTGCAGACGGACAATGCCACGGCGGTGGCCTACATGAACCACCAAGGGGTCACCAGGAGTGCCCGAGCGGCTCGAGAAGTGGCCGACATTCTGTCTTGGCCGAGACTCATGTCCCGGCGATAACGGCGGTGCACATTCCGGGGGTGGAGAACTGGCAGGCGGACTATCTGAGTCGCCAGACCGTGGATCAGGGGGAATGGTCTCTCCACCCGGCTGTCTTCCAGATGTTGTGCGCGAAGTGGGGTCTTCCAGATGTGGACCTGTTCGCGTCTCGTCTCAACAACAAGGTGAGAAGGTTCGTGGCAAGGACGCGCGACCCTCGGGCAGACGCGTCGGACGCGTTAGTGGCCCCGTGGCATCAGTACAAGCTGATGTACGCGTTTCCACCGATTCAGTTGCTGTCCAGGTTCCTTCGCAGGTTACACTCGGAACGCAGCACGGTGATTCTTGTGGCACCGGACTGGCCTCGCCGGTCCTGGTACGCAGACCTCATGAATCTGGCGGTCAACACCCCGTGGCGTCTGCCTCTTCGAGACGATCTCCTGTCTCAAGGGCCGATATACCATCCTGCTTTACAGTCGCTGGCTTTGACGGCCTGGCTGTTGAGACCGAGGTCCTGAAGGAAAAGGGTCTCTCCCCAGAGGTCGTTCATACCTTGATCAACGCGAGGAAGTCTTCCTCGGGGAAGGTTTATTACCGTACTTGGAAGGCCTATTTTGCCTGGTGTGAGTCCAGGGGGTTTTCACCCCGCACGTACTCGGTTTCCCGAGTGCTGTCCTTCCTTCAAACAGGTGTCGATCAGCGTTTAGCGCTGGCTACGATAAAGGGTCAGGTGTCTGCGCTGGCCGTTCTGTTTCAACGTCCCGTGGCTTCCAACTCCTTGGTTGGCGCTTTTGTTCAGGGAGTGCGGCATCTGGTTCCCCCTAGGAGGGATCCTCTGCCCCCTTGGGACTTGAATCTCGTTCTATCTGTGTTGCAACGTGCTCCTTTTGAACAGATCAGGGAGATCTCGTTGTCTATGTTGTCCAAAAAGGTCGCCTTTTTGGTTGCGATCACTTCGGCTCGCAGAGTGTCGGAGCTGGCGGCTTTGTCCTGCAAGTCCCCGTATCTGGTTGTTCATTTGGATAATGTGGTCTTGCGACCTAATCCTCCTTTTCTTCCGAAGCGAGTTTCGGAATTCCATCTTAATGAAGATATTGTCTTGCCTTCGCTGTGCGCGAAGCCTAAACATCCAAAGGAGGTGAGACTACACTCTTTGGATGTTGTTCGGGCGATAAGGGTTTACCTTAAATCGACTGAGTCTTTTCGAAAGACGGACTCCTTGTTTGTTCTTCCAGAGGGTCCTCGGAAGGGCATGGCGGCGTCGGCCTCTACCATCGCCAAATGGATCAGGCAGACCATTGAACAGGCCTATGCTTTGCAGGGGAAGGTTCCCCCTGTGCCTGTGAAGGCGCACTCTACTAGATCTCTGAGTACGTCTTGGGCCTGTCGTCATGGGGCTTCTGTAGCCCAGGTGTGTAAGGCGGCGACCTGGTCGAACCGTGCACACTTTCACAAAATTCTACAAAGTAGATGTTCAGGCATCGGCGGATGCTTCCTTTGGCCGCAAGGTTCTTAGTGCGGCAATTCCCTAGGGTCCCTTGTTGGGGACCTCTGGCTGTTGGGATAAGTTTTTTATCCCCTGGTTATTTGTCTTTTCCTGGGTTGTTGCTCCTGTTGAGCAATTATTTTTCCTGTAGCCCAGCTGGTTTCCTTCCTTTGGTAAGGTTCCTTTCTTTGATGCGGAGACTGCGCTGCCTTTCGGCGCGGATGCGTTTCCCACCCCTCATGTTTGCACTGCTTTGGGACGTCCCCATATGTGACGAATATGAAGAGGCGGCGACTGTCGGAGGACGTAAGAGAAAACGGAATTTTTGTAAAATCTTACCTGTAAAATTCCTTTCTCTGAGTCCTCCGACAGTCGCCGCCCCCGCCCCTCTTTTGGGGTTTGGTTGTATACTCTACTGCTATTCTACTGAAACTGAGATATGGTTGCAGGAAGTAGGAGGGTATTGACTGAGGGGACCACCCCTTGAGGGTGGGATATGTTAAAAGCTTTAATGTTAACATATTCTGTTGCCTAGCTACTCCTTCGGAGCAAAGTCTAATACCCCATATGTGACGAATATGAAGAGGCGGCGACTGTCGGAGGACTCAGAGAAAGGAATTTTACAGGTAAGATTTTACAAAAATTCCGTTTTTTTGGGGGTTGTGTCGCCTATAAAACCATTCATTTTTTGGGGGTTGTCATTGTTGCCCATCTTGTGATCCTAATAATTTAATTAACAAAGCAGCTGTAACTGATTTTACAACTCCCTCTGATATTTAACTGACCCAATCAATACCCCAGGAGTTTAATTGACTTGATGCTATACTCTGATTGAAAACAGTGTTCCTTTAATTTTTTTGAGCTGTGTGTATATATACAGTATCTCACAAAAGTGAGTACACCCCTCACATTTTTGTAAATATTTTTATATCTTTTCATGTGACAACACTGAAGAAATTACACTTTGCTACAATGTAAAATAGTGTAAAGTAGTGAGTGTACAGCTTGTATAACAGTGTAAATTTGCTGTCCCCTCAAAATAACTCAACACACAGCCATTAATGTCTAAACCCCTGGCAACAAAAGTGAGTACACACCTGAAGGAAAATGTCCAAATTGAGCCCAGTTAGCCATTTTCCCTCCCCGTTGTCATGCGACTTTCTCATGTGTGAATGGGGAGCAGGTGTTACATTTGGGATTATTGCTCTCACTCTCTTACTGGTAACTGGAAGTTCAACATGGCACCTCATGGCAA
Source organism: Pelophylax lessonae (assembly GCF_965119305.1). NCBI lineage: Eukaryota > Metazoa > Chordata > Amphibia > Anura > Ranidae > Pelophylax > Pelophylax lessonae. The sequence continues at coordinate 263,763,148 of NC_138768.1, read as the reverse complement.
AGAACTCTGAGGATATGAAAAAAAGAATTGTTGCTCAACATAAAGATGGCATAGGCTATAAGAAGATTGCCAAGACCCTAAAACTGAGCTGCAACACGGTGGCCAAGACCATACAGCGGTTTAACAGGACAGGTTCCACTCAGAACAAGTTTCGCCATGTTCGACCAAAGGAGTTGAGTGCACATGCTCAGTGTCATATCTAGAGGTTGTCTTTGGGAAATAGACATATAATTGCTGCAGAGGTTTAAAGGGGTGGGGGGGGAGGTGGGGGATTCAGCCTGTCAGTGCTCAGACCATACACCGCACACTGCATCAATATGGTCTGCTTGGCTGTCATCCCAGAAGGAAGCCTCTTCTAAAGATGGTGCACAAGAAAGCCGCAAACAGTTTGCTGAAGACAAGCAGACTAAGGACATGCTGTGGCCTGAGACCAAGATAAACTTATTTGGTTCAGATGGTGTCAAGCGTGTGTGGCGGCAACCAGGTGAGGAGTACAAGGACAAGTGTGTCTTTCCTCCAGTCAAGCATGGTGGTGGGAGGGTCATGGTCTGGGGCTGCATGAGTGCTGCCGGCACTAGGGAGCCAGGAATGCCAACATGTACTGTAACATACTGAAGCAGAGCATGATCCCCTCCCTTTGGAGACTGGGCCACAGGGCAGTATTCCAAAATAACTACCCCAAACACACCTCCAAGATGACCAAGAAGCTGAGGGTGAGGGTAAGGGTGATGGACTGGCCAAGCATGTCTCCAGACCTAAACCGTATTGAGCATCTGTGGGGCATCCTCAAACGGAAGGTGGAGGAGCGCAAGGTCTCTAACATCCACCAGCTCCGTGATGTCATCATGGAGTTGAAGAAGCTCTGGTGAACTCCATGCCCAAGAGGGTTAAGGCAATGCTGGAAAAACTGGATTTTTGACTTACCGTAAAATCCTTTTCTCTTAAGCTCATTGACAGACGCAGACTTCTTGATTAATATCAGTAGGGTTATACTGCCCCCTACAGGAGTAGGACACTAGGCAGAAAAAAAGTTCTGGCTACGCCTATGGGCAGTCCCAGGGGGGTATACCCTTTCACTTCCTGCTATCGTAGATCCATAGATGACCTATTCTTCATCTGGGCTGGTGAGGAAAGCTCTTTGATTAAGTTTTTTGAGAGGTTAAACAACAATCCCAACAATATCAAGTTGGATTTCAATTGGAGTCGTACCAATATACATTATTTGGATGTGGAGATATCTCTTGCTGACCGTAGGCTGGAGACAAAGGTGTACTTCAAGCCTACGGATCGCAATGGGTATCTCCCCATCCAAAGCGGCCATCGTCAATGGTTGGCAAACATCCCAAGGGGGCAACTCCTCAGAGTGAAGAGAAATTGAACTACTGATGTGGATTTTAACATTCAAGCACAGGTAATAAAACAGATTTGTCGAAAAAGGCTATGACATTAAGAAATTAGACAGGACGATTGCCGAAATTGGGACTCTTTCTCAGGATGAATGTGTGAGAGAGGTGACTAAATAACTCAGACAAGAACATGAGTGGAGTTTCATCACTCAATATAATGCTCAGTACAAAGAGGTAGAGGAAGTGTTCAAAAAACATTGGCCAGTGCTATGCATGGATAAAATCTTGGGCAGAATACTACCGTACACTCCCTCATTCATCTATATAAGATAAGAGGACCCACTTTTGGTGATCAGGTGGTCAAAAAAAATCCTAGATCCTCCTGTCAAGCCCAGGATGTTCTGGGACAAGACCACCACTTTTTTTTGCCTGTAGAAAATGTAAAACATGCAAACAAGTCTATACACATCTGAGAAACTTTACAATGTTTACATCTACGGCCAATGGCCTAACTTTTGAGATCAAAGATTTGATATCGTGTAATACCACACATGTGGTGTATGGCCTTCAGTGCCCTTGTGGTTTACCCAACATTGGGAGGACCAAGTGTACAATAGCTATCAGAGTATCGGAGCACATTGCGAATATTTGCAAGGGCTTCAAGGACCACAATGTATCCCTGCACTTTTGCTAGTTTCATAATAGTGACCCTTCACAGTTGAAGTTTTGGGGTATAGAGGGGGTCGATCCGGTGTGGAGACGTTCGAATGGAGAGTTCACGGACCCTAAACAAGAGACACATTGGATATATTTAACAGAGTCTTTATATCCCAAAGGTCTGAACATTGATTTAGATATCAATTGTTTCATTAGTAATTATTGATTAAGCTATAGAATACTGGCATATTTTTATATGATGTCTGGAGTTTATGTAGAAATATAATATCTTTTTATCAATTTTATTGTTGAGAGATATATATATATATATATATATATATACATACATACATACATACTGATTTTAGAATATTTTTTATAAAAATAATTTTTTGATAGGTGTATATTAAATTATTAGGATTTTTTGGAATTTCTGATATTGCTTCCGTAGTTGGAAGATAAAAATATATATTTTCTGTATTTAATGTCAATATTAGTTTTAGTATCAATATGCTTTCATAATTTTGGGGGTATGTATATGTATTTTATGATAAGTATAGTGTCATATATCTTATATATTGTATATGGATTATAATTACATCTGTACAATGATAGGCATTGGCCAATGCATAGCTACCGTAAAGTGTATCTATGTATATGAAAGTTGTTGTATGTTTATGGCTATCCCCTGACTTGGGTTTTCCTCTAATGATAAAAGAACTAGCCACGCCTATTGCATACTGTGTTGATGTGTGCGGAGTTGGGCGGATGTGCTTTTTCTCCCGAAGAGATGACACACTGTTTGGGCGGAAGCCTTGAAGAGGTACCCGGGCGCCACGGGCGGAAATGCTTATAGTTCCGGTTTCAGGTAATACGGTAATAGGTAACCTGTAGTTAACATGTACTCAAGGGTTTGACAGGTCCCAATAGAAGATGAAATCCCTTTTGAGTCCGGCATTCTAAGGATTGGGATACTATCCAGAACTCTCATGTGAATGAATGGAGAGGCTGATAGTGTGTTACCTCTTAAACCACATTTTATAAAATAAAAAATTGCACTTACATTTGGAAGGCAAAAAAGACAGCGTTAAGCTTAAGCAAGTGTGCATTGCCGCCTGCAGTACGGACCATGCTGACGACGCGGCTGCTCCACCTGATTCATTTCCCCTCAGAAGGCGTCCTCTGTAATTGGAGTACAGCCTGCACCGTCACGCTCGGACATTATGTAACCTCGAGGAGAGAGGCTTCCGGTTGCATACACAGGAACCCCGCACATAGGAAAATACGCAACTTCCGTTTCCATTCTTTACCTCACTCAAAAACAGGAACCATCACTAAAAAGTAAGGAACCAGAATGTTTAACTACTAATAAAAATTAGCCTGAACATAAGAGGACGTCTCAAAAAATGGCCTCAATAATGCAAGAAACAGAAAAGACCAAAGACGCAAAAACAAAACTCAAAATATTAGTTTTTTTTTTTTTTTTTTTCTTCAGCTCCTCAGAGTTCTTTGCCATGAGGTGCCACGTTGAACTTTCAGTGACTAGTATGGGGGAGTGAGAGCGATATCACCAAATTTAACACACCTGCTCACTATTCACACCGGAGACCCTTGTAACACTAAAGAGTCACATGACACTGGGGGGATGGCTAATTGGGCCCATTTTGGACATTTTCCTTTAGGGGTGTACTCTTTTGTTGCCAGTGGTTTAGACATTAATGGCTGTGTGTTATTTTGAGGGGGTAGCAAATTTACACTGTTATACAAGCTGTACACTCACTACTTTACATTGTAGCAAAGTGTCATTTCTTCATTGTTGTCACATGAAAAGATATAATAAAATATTTACAAAAATGTTAGGGGTGTACACCTTTGTGAGATACTGTGTGTATGTATGTATGTATATGTATGTGTATATATATATATATATATATGTGTATATATATATATATATATATATATATATATATATATATATATATATATATATATATATATAATATACCGTATCTTTTTATTTATTTTTTTATAAAGGTAAAGATAGCTTTTAATGTACTGTACATGTACTAATTGGTTTTGTTGTATCCAAATAACCAAAAAAATCCCAGTGCAACGTTAAACATCCCTTTCTTATGAAAGCACTCCTGGGAATTGCTATCACTCCACAGTGGTTAAGCAATTTTAGTGGTTTTCAATACTGCTGAGAGGGAGGACATCCTGGTAAAGACAGGATAGTTGCATGCAGTACAAGTATATTGGCTTTGCTTTTTCTTCATTGCCCAACTACCATTTGACAGTGTCTTCCTCTCCCCTCCTGATCTGTCACACAGGTCCCTTATCCTCATCCTTGTGCCTTCTATGACTTACTCAATTCTAGTCTCAATTCTTCCTTCTTTAGCCGGTCATTGACAGTTTGAATCTCGGCCTGTTTAGCAGGTGGCAGCTGAGATTCTAACCATGTATGGGCAAGCTCAATGTAACCAAGTCAATCGATCAACTTGGGTACAACCAGCCTACCAGATTTTACATGTGATTTTTGCAGGCAGCTGTTAGCCGCTAGCAATAAGCTCTGTCTTCTCCCGGCAGGGATAGTTTCCCCTACCCAACCTCCCCCCTCCAACCACAGTTGCATTTTTTTTTTTATTTTGTAAAGTGTCCCATTTTTTATTTCTACATATCCTTGAGCCTCTATTCCTACCAGAATGGAGCGCTGATGTTTGAGAGTGTTAAAGTATTTTTAAATGCAAAGTCAGTCAAAAAAATGAAAACCCAATTGGCACCACCACTAATGATTTTGCTCCATTATTTAATATTTGATGCAGAAAAATATTGCAGAGTTTTGAGTTGTTTGAGAACAGTTACAGAAGCTTTCTGGTTAGATGGAGTTCTCCCTTACATTCTTTGTACTTTTCCATGTACCAGCATGGAAGGATGGACTGCTCTTCTACTTCTGCTTTCTTCTGCTTTTGACTGTGGGCAGAAGCAGGCACCACTGATAGTCCATCTTCCAACTTTTTACCCAGAATGCACTTTGTAGCCAGTATCTTCTGCATGCTACATTTTTTATGCTTACTTTAGTAGATGTGTTGTTTAGGAGTGCTGTAAATGTGTTCTTTGTTTCTTCTTCTGACAGAATGAAAGACATCAGAGTGCAGACCTTCAGCGTGCAGTTTGGGTTTAAGAATAAATTCCTGGCCAGTGATGTTGTATTTGCTGTAATTTCACTTTTGGAAAACACAGAGAAAGATGAGGGTGGGACTGATAACTTTATAAAGGCTTTGGATAGCTTGTCCAGGTACTTGAAAATATTTTACCTGCTTGTTGCTTTTCTAGTGGTGGTGAATGTTGATATTTTATTTTTTGTGTGCAGTTAACAGTGGCTATTATTTTTCTTCTTTAAGTCCCCGTTCACACCAAATTAAGCTTTGAAATCGCGCTACTAAATCGCGTTCAGAGCAGATCTATGTGCGGCTTGCCAACATCTGTATGATTTCATGCACAGATGTCAATGCAAGTGATACATTAAATCCCTAAAAATAGTGCAGGAATTTTTCAAATCGCACCTATTAAGGCCGTACCATAGAAATACATTAGACAGGACTTCAGGTGAGATTTTTAAATCGCATGTTGCATCTGAAGTCACACCAGTATGAACGGGGGCTTATTTTGCAATGCTGCTTATGTTTTTGACAACCTTTTTGGTTCACTCTTTACAGGAGCAACTTGGACAAATTACACACTGGCTTGGAGCTTGCTAAGAAGCTCTTGCGTGCCATTCAGCAGACTGTGGCAAGTTGTATCTGCACTAACCTTATCTTGTCCCAGGGCCCTTTCCTGTATTGCTATCTCATGGAGGTTTGTATGTGCACTTTGTCAACACCATCCTCTTTTATATTTCCCTCATGTTTATTTTCTGATCGTATAGGTCAGGGGTATTGAATTACAATTCACCGAGGTTCAGTCAGTAACCTTTTCTTCTACTAGAGGTCAGAATATCATGTTGGTACCTGTAGCGCATTTTCGCGTGTGCAAACTGCATGTTGCTGCAAGACCATGCAGCTTGATGTGGCGCAACGTTGGGAAAAAAAAAAAAAGGTCAAGGACTTCTTTCTTCGTGTTTCTTGTGGGTAGCGCATCCTATCCGAATGGGCTGATCTACCCATGGCGTGTGCACCTAATTCACATGCACAAATCTTAACCCATTCCTTCATCAGCGTTCTCGGTCTCCACTGCACATCAGGATCCCCTCTTGAGAGTCATCGGCTCCCCCTTTACATCATCCCCCTCCACCCCTTTCACACTAGTGTTCTCACACTTCCTTGACATCAACCCCAATTAACAGTACTGTCCTCTGCCCCTATTTAGATCATCACCCCACATTAATGTCCTCTACCCCTCCCCCACATTACTGTCCTCCCCACATTACTGTCCTCAGTACCCCTCTACCCCACACTACTGTTCTCATTACCCCCCACATTACAGTCTTTAGTCTCCCCCCCCCCCCCCCACATTAGTGTCCTCACTCAGTCAGTCCCCCCCTCCACATTACAGTCCACAGACACCGCCAACCCCCCAACTTTATTGTCCTCAGGCTCTCCCCCCCCCCCCCCAAACCTTTGCACCTCCCCACATTTAGTCCTCGGCTCTGTTTAACTTCACTCTCCTGCCTTACACAGACAGATCGGAGGGAGGCACATCATGTCTGGATGGAGGGCGGGAGTTGCAAGATAGTGATTGGTTGATAGGACCGCCCTTCATCCTAGCAGCCAATCACCTGCTTGTTAACCTCGGGCAACTCCGCCCTCCATCCACAACTCTTTTGCCTCCCGCTGTTGGCTCTGTGCGGATTACAGAGCGACAGCAGGGGGAAGAAAAGGCTCCTAAATGGTGGTACTGCGGAGGTCCGAATAGAAGAGTGACTTCCGCATTTGGCCCGCGGTCTGCCTTTTAGTGATGCCTGGTGTAGGTTATTTGACCAGAGGTATATCAAGACTACACCCATGGTTTGTCTGGTAGTATATTACATTTTTTAGGACTGTCTCTTCTATGCCACCACTTTTTTTTTTTTTTTCCCTTGTCAAAATCAAATTTAGTGCAAATGGTGTTCTTCCGAATGTTGGATGGCCAACATTATCCCTTATTAAAGGATAGACTGTTGCAGGCAGGATTTTTGATCCATCTATATAATTTTTTTTTTTAAAAAACCCTGCCTAGGATAGCGTGTTGGTTTGTATGTCCAATTTTTCAGATTCTGTGTGTATTGAAAATCTGCAAGCTCTTTATGTCAAAGTGTGACAGTCCTTTTAAAGTTCTGCTTGGCCTACTGCTGCTTGTTTGCTCAAGGTGGGGGTAGTGGATACTGCTTGAAAATAGTTTCCCTTGGCCAAATGGCTTCTATTTATTTTCTTCATAGACTAAGGAGATTAAATTAAAAAATATATATGTCTATATATTTGTTTTGTTATTTCAGTAATACCATTTCTTCAGCACTGAAGCTTTCAGAATTACTTAGACAAAGTACAACACTCTGCTATGGCCCCCATGTTAGAAAGCTTACCTTTAAGTTTCCTGGACAATAAGCTTAGACCTGAGTTTTAAATGGCAGTATTGAGATTCATTGTGCTGTGCAGGTACGGTAGTACAACTGTATATTAGTCCTTATTTCTTTTTTTTTTTTTTCCAGGTAAAAAAAAAAAAAAGCTTTTTTTTTTTTTTTGGGTTTGAGTATCCAAATCCAAAAAAGAATCTAAAATAATTTTCCTATTCAAATTTAAAAAAAAAATACACTTAATGGTTTTATTGAACGCATAAAAGGATTGCATATTTTTTGCTTTAATTATGAATAGAAAGTTTGTTTTTACTGTACTTGCATAAGTAGAAATTTTCTTGCTGAAACTATTTTATTCTGTATACAGGGAACACCAGATGTGAAGATGTTTTCCAAGTCTGTTTCCTTGTGCCTTCTCTGTAAATACTTGCTGAAATCATTTGTCAGTTCTGTGAGTAAACCAAAGCAACTCTTAAACATTATTAACACTAATATGGTTTCCTAGCCTTTTCTTTTTATGGTGTTTGATTGATTGTAAATGTTGACACAGGGCAGATATTTTAGAAGTAAATAACAGTCTTTTGGATCAGAGTCATTTTTAGACTTCTATGAGCCATTAAGGTTATGTGATACCTATGTAATTAATTATAAAACCCAAAAGCAAACCTTTTATTATTAGTAACAGAAAACCCACTTTAGGGATGGTTGGGACTTTAAAGGTAACCATATTAGACTCTCATGACAGAAATTATGAATAAAACGTGTCTTTTATTTAGAGGAAGTGAAATATTTGAAAAACCATCAAAACAAAAAACATTTATTATGCAGCTTACCAATTCTGTTTTTAAGCTCTCTTCTATGTTCATCTGGTAAGCCAGCCAGCAAGTTTGCTATTTTTCACAAGCTCAAGCTCTCCAGCAGAATGTTTTAATTTACATGGATGAGACAAACCACTTAAATTCTTATCATTTGAAATCACTCCTGCCAATGTTATTTATGGATGACAAAGCAATACCCCAAAAGGGAAAAATAACAGTTTGCTGTAACTGATTATAAAGTGTGAGCTGGAGTTAGGCTTCAGTTTGTCAGTGTAATTTAACACTAATGGGTGGGCTGTTTGAGAAAGTAAAATGCAGTTAGGTAGAGCTGAGAGGCTTTCGTGAAGAGCGGTGCTTTCAGGGGTCGCCTAAAGGCAGACTGAGTAGGAGATAGTTGTTACAGGTTAGGGTAGGGAGTTTCAGAGGATAGGAGAAACTCTGGAGAAGTCCTGGAGGGAAGCATGGGAGGAGGTGACGAGGAAGCTAAAAAGCAAGGAAGTCCTGGAAGTATTAAAGTGGATGGTATGGTTGATATTTTGAAATGTAGTTTCAAGGTGTAGATAAAGAACAGAAGGGATCGAGGCCAGAGCCTTGGGGGAACCCTGACTGGGTAGAATTGTAGGTGACACTGAAGTGAGTGCCTAGATAGGTTAGGAGGAGAACCCAGAAATAGCAATGTTTTGGAGGCAAAGGAGTAGAGTATTTTGAAGGAGAGCAGGCATCAACCATGTTATAGGCAGTAGAAAGGTCCAATAGTAGGAGTACTATGTAGGGCCATTACATTCAGCAGTTGGTAAGATTTAGAAGGGCTGTTTCTGTGGAGAGTTGTGGATGAAAGCCAGACTAAAGGTTCCAGAAGGTTATCGGTGAGGGAGCAGCTCAGATGGTTGTAGACTAGGTATTCTAAGATTCTGGAGGTAAATGGGATTAAGGAGATGGGTCTTAGGATGAAATCCTCTCCTACCATGCTGGAGTTACGAATTTGCGTATCGTGAGAGCAAACCCTGTTGCTGTCAAAATAAATCGGTGCTGCAGCTCAATGGCGTACCTGCAAAGCAAACAAGTTAACAATAAAACACAGTGACAGTACAGTAAAACAGAGTGACATACCTGCAAAGCAAACCGTGGTTAAAAAAAAAAAAAAAACACAGTAACGATAAAACTATTTTTTTGTCTTGCCCCCCCCCCCCCCACATTTTAGTTGTAACTATAAATGTTCCAGGTTAGGGTCTCTCAAAATCTGATAGCCATCTAAAACCTTTCGAGACCCTTTGTGAAACTGTGCCGTGCTGTACCCTATACTAATACTCCACTAGTGGGTGGTAGCGACTGAAACAGTCACCGATGCAGAGACCAGGTTCGCCAGGACAAAAATAGTGGCTGACACGCCTATATCCGCGCTTGCTCAGACACATGATCTTTTTTGGGGTGCTCTTTGAGTAGGGGTACCAGGGTGGACACCTAGAAAATGCCTCTCATGCAGCCAGCTTACTGCATCTTGATTGAGAAATTGTGCCACAGCACCTTCTGGATACAGAAGGGCTGTGGTTTTTTTTTCCTGGAATTTTGGGAAGAATGCACTTCTTCCTGATGCTTTGTTTAGTGCATAAGCTTTGAGAAGAGCCCATTGGAATAAGTATACAGACACTTTTTTTTGTACCAGCGTCTGGGCTTATAGGCTACCAAGTACGACCCCATCATCTGGTCATTGAAGTCCACCCCTCCCATTTTACGGTTGTAGTTGTGGACACAGAGGGGTTTCTCAACAACACCAGTCACTGTTGTAACTTGGACTACCTTATCTGCGTAAATGGAATACAGAACAAAAACGTTCCATTTGTCCTTCCACCTCACTGCAAGCAAATCTTTGCACCTCAAGCAGGTTCTCTCCCCCTGACTAAGTGGGGCATTTACAAGCCGTTGTGGGAAGCCCTGGCAATTAGATTGCACGGTGCCACATGTGCCAATTCCTAATTGAAAGATGTGCCTTAAAAGTGGCACGCTTATGTAGAAATTGTCCATGTATAATAGGTACCCCTTTCCGAATGTGAAGATGGTACAGCGCCACTAAATGGAACAACTAACTAACTAAAGAAAAAAAGAGGTGAACCAAAGTCCATAAGTCCATGTAGAGGAAAGATTCAAATGCTGAAAAAGTGGCCACAAATCCAACAATAATCTTGAAATGGAGTTTCTGGCAGAGATCACACAATCAATAAAGGGTATACCCTTACTGGACAGTTGGACCCCCTGTTACGGAAGGTCAAACAGGCGTGCGAAGTCAGTCACCAGAGACAGGTAAACGTCCAAATTCCTCTCCGAACAGCCACAGAACATCCGGGTAGGACCATGGAACCGGCAGACCTCAATGGACCCCAGGTGTACATAAGGGATGACCTCCAATAATACAAATAGGGGCGCACATGGTAAAGTACGTACAGATTTTATTAATAAAGAAAAGGTAAAAAACTCACATGTAACTGCTTGATACAGGCATGTTAATCAATTGATTGGCCGCGGCTTGAACAGCGTGACTGCATGGGGGCTAGCGTACCTGACGCGTTTCGTCCTGCGAAGGCGTTTTCCGAATAACTGAGTCTGGTTCTGACAGTGAGGACTCCCCATTGCTCTCATCTGTCATGCTCAGTATCCTGTAAGCCTCTTCTGTGGTGTACCTTTCGTTTTGACATTTCTGGCCACTAAATTTACAGGTACCTAATGTGACTCACAGGTTAAGAAGCACCTGATTGTCGAGGACTGTTTGAACCACTACAAAAAAATGAACTGCTAGTGCTAGCAGAGATCAGGCTTGACTCTGCTAATGCTGTGGTTTTGTGTGCTGTGTTTTGGAAGTGACAGTGATCTATTGATACTGCACTTGTTTGGATGGGCCTAGGGGCTAAACGCAGGTGCTGGAAGGTGTCAGGGCTGACCCTGCTAACGCCGCGTTTTTGGGAACACTCAACTATTGGGGACGCTAGTATAATTCTGATCAGATCAGATATTGATTTGTTCAGACACTATACTAGTAATGGTGTATATATATGTGTGTATATATTATGTTGCTGTTTGGAATTGACTTTAAGGGTAATTTCATACGGGCTTTCCGCCCGGCAGACTCAGTTTTGCTCAGCGGGGATCGATCCACCGATCCCGCTGAGAAGGCGAATGACGGCTCCATCTCCGCTTTGCAGAGACGGAGCTGTCAGATCCCTGCTCTCCTCTATGGGAGATCGGATGAAAACGGACCGCCCATCCGTTTTTCATCTGATGTGATCCTCCAGACGGATGGAAAATAGGGTGTCCCATTTGTCTGGATTTAACGGACCACATCGGATTGGATAGCAGCAGGTGTCAGCGGAGATGTCACCGCTGATATCTGCCGCTCCATAGAGGTGCATGGAGTATCCGATCAGAACAGCGGAACTGATCAGACAACCCGTATGAAAGGGGCCTAACTGACGCTAACTAGCGTCACCTGTGACACTAATACAGTGATCAGAAAAAAAGATCTGTACACTTACTAATGACACACTGACGGGAGTGAAAGGGTTAACGGGGGGGGGGGCCCATCAGGGTATTAAAACTTTATTAGAGAATATGTGCCAGGGACCCTGACGCTATACAAAGACTAACACTGACGCTACCTAGGGTCACCTGTGACACTAATACAGTGATCAGAAAAAAAAATTGTGCTAATGAAACTGTGACAGAAAGTGAAAGGGTTGATTGGGGATGATGAAGAGGTTATACCATTATTGAAACCGAAAAGGGCTCCAGGAAGGTTGATTGCATTATTTCCTGTGTTTACATTACACAGGCACAGGAGGTTCTTTCATTGGTCAGAACCGATCAGGTCCAGGCCATAAATCATTGGCCTGGACCTGATGACTGATCGGCTCTGAACCAAATCACATTGCCGTGGGGACGGCGGGCACGCGCCCCTTATTCGCGGCGTGAATCGCGTATCTGTACATGGTTTTGTACAGTCGGGCCGCCCTGCTGCAGATAAAGTACGTGGGGCGGTCTGGAACTGGTTAATTGTTTTTCAAAACATTTATTGTTATTACCTAAATTTATCTTGCTAATAGTATGCAGTTAGCCCTTGCAAAGCCGGGAACAGACTGATAGAAGTGGGTCAGCACTAGTTGCTATTCAGGTTCTACTGTAGGGCAGATATGCTGACCATGAAGATGGTGACGGTAAGATTGAACACAGGGATAACCTTATTTGCATGCTGCTTGCCCATTGATTGCTCAGTCAGCAGGCAGATGTGTGTTCTTGAGCAAGCTATGCTGCAGAGAATTAAAAATCTTAGAGCGGTAAAATTATTTCCTTTTATGCATTTTAACTGCTTGCCTGAAATTTTAGCTTTAAAATTATGCAATACTACTATGGACCACTAGAGGGTGTATTTCACACACGGAGCTGCAAGTTGATAAATCTGTTCATTCGTTGTATGCTGCACTGTCTCTTATATACCCACCTTTTGTAAATTCATATTGTGTACAGTTAGACATACGGATTACAAGGCTACCTTAGCACTCATATAAAATGCACAGCAGGGAACAGACTGATAGAAGTGGGTCAGCACTAGTTGCTATTCAGGTTCTACTGCAGGGCAGATATGCTGACCATGAAGATGGTGACAGGAAGATTTAACACAGAGATAATAGCCCATTCTAAATGCTATTTGGATCTTCATTACTAAAAACTTTAATAGGAATGCGCTATAAAAATATGCTCATGTACAGTGCTGTGCAAAAGTTTCAGGTAGATGTAAAGAAATGCTGTAAAGAATGCTTTTATAAATGTATATATATTTTAATTGTTATAAATTCACAAAATGCAAAGTGAGTGAACAGACGAAAAATCTAAATCAAATATTGGCGTGACTACCCTTTGGCATCAAGACCAGCATCCATTCCTACCCCTGCACACTTTGTACACTTGCACAGAATCTGGTGTATGAATAACCAGTTATACCAAACAGGTGTTAATGATCATCAGTTTCATATGTAGGTTGAAACAGTCATTAACTGAAAGGGTAACAGCTGTGTGGGAAGCTTAAAACTGGGTGAAGAACAGCCAAACTCTGCTCCTAAGGTGAGTTTGTGGAAGGCTGTTTCATGTCACAGGTCATACACAATGGCAAGACTGAGCGCAGCAACAAGACACGAGGTAGTTAAACTGCATCAGCAAAGTCTCTCCCAGGCAGGTGTTAAATTAGTAGATTAAAACCTTTTCCTCAAAATTTTGTCAGTGGCCTTTTTACAGTATTGAAAAGTACACCATATTTTCGTCCACTGACAAAAATCAATTCTGTTTTTGTTAACAAATTAAATGAAAATTTGAGGCAGGGACGTTTACCCTTGGGATCTTCCAGTTTCCACTGAGCTTGGCCTGCTTCTGCTCCAACCAAGTGAGTAGAGTCCATAGCTGTTTCGCTTAGAAGCAGTTGCAGCACTGTGCATTCATTATTACATTCCTCAGACAACCGTCCAGAGCAGCACTGTGAATTACAGGCCTTCCGACGAGAGTTCCACTCATGACGACCGTTTTGAGCAGAGAGCACTGTGTTTGTGTACAATACAAATACAGACCTCCTCCTGACCACCTGCATCCAGAGCACTGTGCGTTACAGGCCTCTCCTCAGATGTAAGACCACCATCCAGCACTGTTGAGCATTACAGGCATGCGAGTCAGACCACCATCCCAGAGCACTGTGCATTACGGCCTCTGCTCAGACCACTATCCAGAGCCCTGTGCAGCATTACAGGCCTCTGCTCAGACCACTATCCAGAGCCCTGTGTAGCACTACAGGCCTCTGCTCAGACCACTATCTAGAGCCCTGTACAGCATTACAGGCCTCTTCTCAGACCACTATCCAGAGCCCTGAGCAGCATTACAGGATTTGAGGCAGCCTACATCTGCAGAAGATCTGTGGTTGGTTCTCCAAGATGTTTAGAGCAACCTACCCATGTTCCGTCAAAAACTGTGTGCAAGTGTATCCAGAAGTATTGGTGCTGTTTTGAAAGCAAAGGGTGGTCACGCCAAATATTGATTTGATTTTGATTTCTCTTCTGTTCATTTATTTTCCATTTTGTTAATTGATAAAAATAAACTATTACTTCTATTTCTGAAATAATTTTTTTCACACCTGCCTAGGACTTTTGCACAGTAGTGTATGCTTTGCAGTGAACAGACAGGTTATTCTTTCTTTAGGAAAACTGGGGGAAAAAGTACCTTTCCTCTAGCAGATTTTAAAAGAACCTCACTCCCGGATGCATAAACCAAAAGTGTTCTTTTTTTTTTTTTTTTTTTTTTTTTTTTTTTTGGGGGGGGGGGGGATTGTTATATTTATTTTTTTCCATGGTAGCAGACTAGACACTTTTTTTTTTTTTTTTTTTTTTTTTTTTTTTGCTTTTTTCTGTTGTAACAGGATATACAAAGTGGTGTGCTGTAAACTCCCTAGAGCAACTGCCGGTTTTCAAGTCGTGAGGAGGATAGAGGTCTTTCCTGGCCCTATGATTAATTGGTATAGGCTAGCACTACAAATCTTGCTCTTCTAAAAATGTCTCCCCTGAAGATTGGTATTTACTCCTCCCCAACATGAACTTCTCATCTCTACTGTCCTTGCTGTAATTTATTTCCGCTGACGGGGAAACCATGTTTCCTGTAACCTCAGGGGGATATCCTCCTGTCATCTGCACACGCGCTGAGGGTTGAAAGGTTCTGTCTGCACTGATAAGATCTATCCTAAATCTAGGTTCTTTTGCTGCAAGTGAAAGCTGAATGTCTTGCTCCTTTTTTGTTGCTCTATGCTTCCACCTTCAGTGTCTCACTCTTTTGAATTATGTAGTAATGAAAAAAGTTCCAACAACTGGTCACCACAGACAACCCAAATATAACTGCTGAGAGTTCATAATGCTTGGTGTAATGGCATACTGTTGGCCAAGAATGTCTCCTTTAAAATCTTCCAGTATGGCACTTTTCACATTGACGGGAGTCCACCCGCTCGATTGAGGTTCTCCCCATTGAGAAGGCAGATGACAGGTCCGTGTTTGCTTTGACACAGCCCCCTGTTCTCTATAGGGTTGTCAGATGGAAATGGACCGTCTTTCCATGTCCATCCGACCCGCCAGATGGATGGGGAAAAGATCCCCATTCATCTGTTTTTGGTGGACAGGATCAGATGTCGGCAGGTGTCAACAAACACGTTTTTGACATCTGCCGCTCCCTAGAGTGCAATGGATGGTTTAATCTGATCCGCCTGAAAAACTAGTAGGCAGACCTGATCAGTCCGTCAGTGTGAAAAGGGCCATAATGTATACACTATGGCCCCTTTCACATTGGCGGAGTCTGCCAGCGCATCCGCCCTCTCCGCAGGGGATCCCTTCGCTGGTCCCCCCTGAGCAGGTGGATGACAGGTCTGTGTCCGCTCTGCATCAGTGTACCTAGCCCGCTGTTCTCTATGAAACTGGAGGATGGAAACTGACCGCCTGTATGTTTTGTCTGACATGCATCACTCCGCCAGACGGATGGTGAACGGATCCCCAGCTATCTGTCTTTAGCAGATTGTATGTCGGCAAGTGTCAGCAGACACTTGTCCGTTGACATCTGCTGCTCCATAGAGCGCAATGTATGGTCCGATCAGGTTCACCTGAAAAACTGACGGCAGACCCGATCGGTCCATCAGTGTAAAAGGGGCCTACTGGAGCGCAATTAACACCAAAGTTTAAATATAGCATTTGCGTCTTGTCGTGCAATAAATCCTAGATTGCAAGTGCAACAGCATTTAACCGAGTCCAGTGATTTACACTGTTTACCAACCTTCCCATACACCGACATACCCTGGGTTCAAATTGAGAGCCATGTCAAAATTCATATGCATCACCATCCGCTACAGAAGCTGAGAACACAAGCTCAGTGATGTTGCAATAGCACAGCATGGCCTTTATAGCTTGCAAGAAGGCTGAAAAAGGTGGGGGTACTTGTTTGCGGGTACTGGTCTACAGAATAACAGTAACTAAAACAAAGGCACAATTATAATACATTTTGCAATTGCTTTCACAGTGCAAATATTGGGTAAATTTTGTATGAACTGCTTTTTTTCAGACAAAAAATAAACGCTGTAAACTGCTTCCCCTGGTTCTGGCAGCTCCACTGGATGTTGAGAAAGGAACTGTGATCATGCTAGGAATTCCTCCAGAAGTAGAGAGCTCTGACAAGAAAAAGTAAGCCCGTATTTATTCGGTGAATGAGTTATGGGACATGTGATTTGGTAAAGGGGTTAATTGGATGTGATAGGAGGTTAGATGCTGTGTGCTTTCTTTTTCTCTCTGTGCAGTGATGTGGATAATGCAGGAGCACTCACTCCACACCATTTGGTAATGTCTTCTGTACACAACATGGCTTGAACAGTAGGAATGGCTTGTACTCTGGTGTTGAGAAATATTTATATTACTTGAGCCTGGTGATTTTGGAGGTTTTAGTTTCCTACAGACCATTTTGTAAAAATGTTTTTCTTTCGTTCATTGACAGCTTCAGATCTTTATAACTGTTGGGTTATACTGCTCCCTACAGGAGTAGGTCACTAGGCAGAAAGTCTGGCTACGCCCATGGGCAGTCCAAGGGGGTATATTCCCTCTCACTGCTATAGGCACTCCAGTTTCTTTTCTGCCTAGTCAGGAGTAAGGACCTAGTTTCCTGCTGGGATCTTTGGTCCTGGCAATTTTTTATTTTTAGATAGATATTTTTTTCTCCTGGATTTTTCCTTTGAGATCTACAATCAACTGCCTCGCACCCCCCCCTCTCCCTTGAGGGTTTTGGGGTCGACGTGGGCCCCTCCTTGGGATGGTCGGA
This sequence comes from Pelophylax lessonae, assembly GCF_965119305.1. Classification (NCBI taxonomy): domain Eukaryota; kingdom Metazoa; phylum Chordata; class Amphibia; order Anura; family Ranidae; genus Pelophylax; species Pelophylax lessonae. The sequence continues at coordinate 263,745,914 of NC_138768.1, read as the reverse complement.
TCCCCAGGTTCCTCTCCTTCCCGTCAGGCACCCCCCATGTCATTTGTCCCCCCATCCTACCCCCTCCTCATATGTTGTGGCTGTTTGGGTGGTCTTGTCCACCTCTTGGGGTGGGGGCAGGGCGCTATGCTGGCAATGGGGGCCCCGGGGGGGGGGGGGGCGCTGGCAACTGGGAGATCGACTGTGTGGAGGGAGGGTTGTACCTGCCAGGGCCCCCTGCCCTGCCTGGGTCTGTCCTTGAGGCTTGGGTTCCCTTCTGGGTCCCTGTAAGCCTTGTGGTGCCACCATTTTGTTGTAGCCTGTGTATTTCTATGCACAGCGGCCATGTTTGTGTAGTCCGGCCATTTTGCGGTGGTTTGCCATTGAAAATAGCAGCGGCCATGACAGTGAAGCCAATTTCGGTGGTGGGAGCCCCTCCTCATCCCATGGTGCTGACTCCTGGATCTTTTCACTTCCTGATCGCCACACCTGAAGTGCAGGTTATCCTGGTGGCTGCAGGTGCCTGTTTCTGCTGGGTGGTGAGTCTGGTGGGGTTTTCTCCCTTTCTGCTGAGTATCATTTGGTGCTTGTGCCTTGCGACCGGGTGGTTCTTCCAGCGCAGTGGGGGTTGTCCCTTGCAGTGTGTTACACTTTTTGTGGAGTTCCCCTGGTGACTCATGGAGCCTTCAGGTCTGCAACCACGCACAAAAATGCGCTGGTGGAAGCACTGATTGAATCTGATTGTATCTGTGCGTGAGACCTTGAATATGGACGATGCAGCTGTGACGAAGACGCAGGTTCCCTTTAGCACTCACAAGCCATCCAGAGAAGAGGCAAAGGTGTTTCCTCCCCCCCCCCCCCCTTTTTTTTGACAGATTTGTCGCTAAAGAATGAGGATGACCAAAGCGTCCCCGTGGGGTCCCTAAGCGCTTTACTAGGCGTTACCCCTATGAGGAGTCGTTTCTCGAGAAGTGGACTGTTTCACCGGTGGACCTTCTGGTTTCCAGGACCCGTGGATCTACCTGGTGCAAGACAAGTCGGTCCACAAAGTCATTTGGTCCAGCTACAAGATCGAGTTTCACTCTTGTCCCCCGGCAAGTTCTTTACTTCCAACTTCCACCTGTCCCTGGACTGCTTACAGGGTCTGTTTGAGGCGGTACAAGACCTGTTCCTTCAAGGGGCGATTGTCCCGGTTCTGACTTTGGAAGATTTTCAGGGTTTTTATTCAAACCGGTTTACGCAAAGTGTGTCCAATCCTGGACTTTAAGGCGCTGAACTGCTTTGTGCGGGTGCAGAAGTTCAGAATAGAGTCCATTCGTACGGTGGTGGCTCCCCTGCGTCAGGGGGATTTCCTCGCCTCTATCGACATCAAGGATGCTTACCTTCACATTCCAATATGGCCAGTCACCAGCGCTTCCTCTGCTTTGCGGTGGGAGAGGAGCATTATCAGTTTGTGGTGTTACCCTTTGTTCTCAGGTCTTCACAAAAGTGTTAGCCCCAGTGCTAGCTTTGCTACGCCAATGGGGGATCGTGGTACTGGACTACTTGGACATTCTCCTTCTGCGAGCGGAGTCTCCTCCTGCTCTGGTGGTAAACCTGGAGATTACAATACGAACTCTGCGAGAGTTCGGCTGGATTCTGAATTTTCTGAAGTCTACCCTGGTTCCGTCCACAAAGCTGGACTACCTGGGTCTGACTCTGGACTCAGCCTTTGCCAGAGTGCTCCTTCCTCTGAACAAACTCCAGAAATTGCAGGCTGTAATTCATCTCCTGCTGTCAAGCAGATGGTCATCCCCCCCGGACTTGCATGTGGGTGCTGGGCCTGATCGTGTCTGCTTTCGAGGCGGTTTTGTTTGCACAGTTCCATACAAGGTCCTTGCAAAGGGAGATTCTGACCAAATGGGACAAGAATCCGCAGTCTCTGGACAATCAGATTCGGCTGAGTTGGGGTACGAAGGAGTCCCTGATATGGTAGCTTCGTTCTCCGGCGCTTCGGCTGGGCAAACCCTTCCTCCCCTTGTAATGGACAGTGGTCACCATGGATGCTAGCCTGTCCGGCTGGGGAGGCGTCCTCGGCACAAATTCTGCTCAGGGGATCTGGATGCTGGATGAGTCCAGACTACCGATTTGATGTCTTGGAACTCTGAGCGATCAGACTGTCTGAACCATTGGACGGATCGTCTATAGGGTTATCCAGTGCGCATTCAATCAGGCAATGCCACAGCCATGGCTTATGTCACTCACCAAGGGGGCACAAGAAATGCCCTGGAGGTAGCCGGCATTCTAATGTAGGCGGAACGGTTAGTTCCAGCCATCTCTGCCATACACATTCCCAGGGTGGAGAACTGGCAGGGGGATTACCTCTGTCGACAGGCGTTGGACCAAAGGAAGTGGTTCGTTCATCCGGAGGGGTTTTGTCAGTTGTCTCCGGTGGGGCACCCCCGAGGTGGATCTGTTGGCGTCTCTGCTCAACAGAAAGGTGCAGAAGTTTGTGGCTTGGTCAAGCGATCCTCTGGCGGATGCCACAGACTCACTGGTGGCCCCGTAGGGGCAGTATTGTCTGATTTTACAGGATAAGAAACAAGAAGGCGCAGCCTAAGTGAATCTGTTTATTCTTTTAACGCATGTAATAAAATAGATTTCACTCACACAGTGTGGACATTGGGCTAGAAAAGTTCATTGTCAGCCCTCCTAATGTGGCAGATGACAATCCCGTGGATCCTATAGATGTATTGGTGTCCGCTTCCTGCTGACAACTAGTGAGCTGACAAATGCTTGTCTGTGTATGGTATTAGCCTTGTGGGTGGGCAGCTCTGAGACTCCAGGAGTGGAGTAAGCACTGAGATGGGAAGTCCGGAGACGTCAGCACAGTGTTGAGATTGGGCTGTCACAGGAGGAGAGAACGGTGCAACTGTGTGCAGTGGGCAGCTGTGACCAGGCTGGAACACAAGCCGGAAGAGATCGAGATCAACCGGCGTCTATCCGTTAAGTCACACAGTGGGTGGTGAAGTGGGTGGAAACATGTTTCAGAGCCTCCTAACTTATTCTTCGACCGAAATTTTTTGCTCTTCAATTGCTAGAGGTTCCAATACCCACATAAAAAGTGCTGCAGCAGTTAATATGTTAAACTTCTTATGGGATTTCCCAATAGACTCCTACAGACTTCCACTCTCTTCCTAGAAACAGGCCTTTGTATTGGGGTTTATCTAAATATACTGGTTGTGCTGAGTTTTACTTTTTTTTTATCATCTGATTTACACCTTCCCTCCTCTCAAGCTTCTTCCAAGACGTCTACGTAGGTCCGAGGCAGAAGGGATTCCGGTCATTTTAGTGGCTCCGGACTGGCCTCGCCGGGCCTGATACACCGATCTGGTACGGCTTGTCACCAACGTTCCTTGGAATCTTCCTCAGTGAGGATCTGCTGTCCCAAGGACCGATCTTCCATCCTGCTTTACAGTCGCTGGCTTTGACGGCTTGGCTGTTGAATGCCAGGTGCTGAAGGATAGAGGTTTATCTGAGTCGGTGATTCCTACACTGTTAAAAGCTAGGAAATTTACATCTAGGAGGATCTACCACCATACGTGGAAGACATACATTGCACGATGTGAGTCTCTTGGGGTTCACCCTCGCTCTTTTTCGGTGGCTCGGATGTTGACCTTACTTCAACGAGGGGTTGAACAGAAATTGGCCTTGAGTACCATCAAGGGCCAGGTGTTGGCTTTGGCGGTCTTCTTCCAACAACCTTTGGCCACACACTCCCTGGTGTGTACCTTTCTTCAGGGTGTCCGACAATTTGGTTCCTCCAGTGCGGGCTCCATTGCCGCCTTGGGACCTCAGTTTGGTGCTTTCAGTCCTTCAGAAGCCTCCCTTTTAGAATCTTGGGAGATTCCTCTGCTTATGCTGTCACAGAAAGTAGCCTTTTTGGTTGCTATCATCTCTGCGGTAGTAACCACAGACGCCAGCTTGTCAGGCTGGGAAGGAGTGCTGGGGAAACTCTGCGCCCAGGGATCCTGGATGCTGGAAGAGTCCAAGCTGCTGATTTCTTGGAGCTCAGAGCGATAAAGCTTTGCCTGAGTCATTGGATGGCTCGTCTGCAAGGTTGCCCGGTCCAAATTCAATCGGACAATGGCACGGCCGTGGCAGACATCAAGGGGGCCCCAAGAGTGTCTTGGCGGCCGAAATCCTGGACTGGGCAGAAAATTTTGCTTCAAAACTCAAAAAGAAGGTTCAGAGGTTTGTGACCAGGTCGAGGGATCCTCTGGCCGACAGACGCACTGGTGGCTCCTTGGGGTCAGTATCGGCTGATCTATGCGTTCCCTTTGCTGAAACTCCTCCTGCCGAAGCTGCTGCGAAGAATAGAGGTGAAAGGGATTCCGGTCATTCTAGTGGCCCCAGACTGGCCTCGCCGGTCTTAGTACGCAGACCTGGTAAGGTTGGTCGACGATGTTCCTTTGGAGGTTTCCTCTCAGGGAAGATCTGTCTCGAGGGCCGATCTTCCATCCTGCTTTACAGTCGCTGACTTTAACGGCGTAGCTGTTGAAAGCCAGGTATTGAAGGATAGAGGTCTTTCGGACTCTGATTCCTACACTGTTGAAGGCCAGGAAGTGCACTTCCAGGAAGATCTATCATCGTACATGGAAATCATACCTTTCATGGTGTGAATCCTTGAAAGTGCACCCTCGCTTGTTTTCAGTAGCTAGGGTTTTTACTTTTCTTCAAAAAGGGGTTGAACAGTGTTTGGCTTTGGCTGTGTTTTTCCAATGTTCTTTAGCTACGCATGCCCGGATTCCCACTGTTATTCAGGGGGTGCGTCACATGGCGCCTCCGAGACTATCCCTATTACTTCAGTGGGATCTGAATTTGGTGTTACCGGTTCTTCAAAAACCTCCTTTTGAGAACATTAGTGAGATTCCCCTGCTTACGTTCTCTCAGGTTTCCTTTTTTGGTGGCTATCACTTCGGCCTGCAGGTTGTCTTAACTGGCGCTGTTGTCTTGCCATTCACCTTCTATTGTGGTCCACAGAGATAAAGTGGTACTTCAATCTAATCAGTAGTTTCTTCCTAAGGTGGTTTCTGATTTCCATTTGAATGAAGACATTGTGCTGCCTTCACTCTGTCCTACGCGCAAGCATCCCAAGGAAATTGCTTTGCATTCTTTGGATGTGGTTCGGGCAGTTAGTTTACCTGGTGGCTCCTGAATCTTTCAGGAAATTGGACTCTTTTTTTTTTTTTTTTTGTCCTTACTGAAATACCTCAAAGGATTGGCTGTGTCTGCTGCGACCATATCCAGATGTATCAGGCAGACAGTGATTCAGGCTTATTCCCTGAAGGGTCGAGTTTCTCCTTTCCAGGGTGAAGGCGCATTCTACTAGAGCACTGAGTGCCTCTTGGGCTTTTCACCATCAGGCATCAGTTATGCAAGTTTTCAAGGTGGCAACTTGGTCGTCAGTGCACACGTTTACAAAATTCTGCAAGATAGATGTGTTGCTTCGGATGCCTTTTTTGGCCTCAAGGTTATGCAGGATGCTGTTTTAAAATAGACCTTTTTTTTCCTATTTGAGGGTGTATGTTTTTTTTTTTTTTTCTGGGTGTGCTCCAGTTCTTAGTTGAGCCCTTTGTTACCTGGTTGGCTACGTTTAGCCTTTGTGGAATTACGTTCTTCTTCTTTGCATTGGTTTTCCCACCCCTCATGATAATACGGCTTTGGGACATCTCAATGGCTAAGAAGATATGGAGCTGCATCTGTCAAAGAACGTATAGAGAAAACTGGATTTTTGACTTACCGTAAAATCCTTTTCTCTGAAGTTCATTGACAGACGCAGCACCTGCCCCTCTAATTATGAGTGTAATGGGGTTGCTGTCTTCTAAATTACACTGCTTGCAATGAAACTAAGGGCTGTAGCAGAGTGTGTGGGGTTATGCCTGCAGGGACAGCCCCATAGGCGTGGTGAAAGCTTTTTCCTACCTAGTGTCCTATTCCTGATGGGAGGAGCATAACCCAATGGCTAAGAAGATATGTAGCTGCGTCTGTCAATGAACTTCAGAGAAAAGGCTTTTACGGTAAATCAAAAATCTATTTTTTTTTCTGATTTAAATTATAAGGCTGTATTGTATTTAAAAATGATTGCATGGGAAAATTGCCATCAGAACAATTTTTACATTTGTGCCCATTGTACTTTCAAATTTTTAGTTTTAGGTTTAGTGTTAATCTTTCTGTTATGTATGTAATTTCTTTTAAATGTAAACCTGATCTAAAAAGTGTTTTGAACAAAATATGAATTTACCAGCCAGCATTCCTAAAATGTTACATTTTGATTCTAGTTTCTTTGGTCGGGCGTTTGAGAAAGCTGCAGAGAGCACCAGCTCTCGGACACTACACAATCAGTTTGATATGTCCAGTAAGTGATTACCATATCTGCCTCTATGGGAACAAAACTCGAAAGTCTGTATTTTTAAATCCTGCTTTTGTTTAAAAAAAGGGACCCTACTTATTATTGTCTTGTCTGCAGCCAGCTGCACAGTAGCTGTAACAGTGGGCTTTAATGAGGTCAAACTGTGCAAGTTCACCGTGACCCGTGTCCCTCTCAACATGCTTTGAGTGGTTGGAATTTTACTAGTCTGACTGAGCCCCCACCCCCACTCCTCCAAATGCTTAGCAAGAGGAAATGGTACTTCCCAAGTTGGTCTAAAAGAACACTAATTTTGTTGTTAAATGTGTGTTTTTCCCACATAGTGGATATACAAAGTTTACACAACCCCTGTTAAAACATCAGGTTTCTGTGATGTAAAAAAAAAATGATAAATCATTTCAGAACTTTTTCCACCTTTTTAATGTGACCTATAAACTGTACAACTCAATTGAAAAACAAACTGAAATCTTTTGGTTGGGGAGGGGGAGTAAAAATAAAAAAAAATACTCAATTTGGTAACTTGCCAATCACATTGCAAGAAAGCGATATGGAAATTCTCAAACTACTCTTTAGATAAAGCATTGTCTATTGTTTCTAAGCAACTATTTGTAGATCCCTATAGAGTCCATGAGCCTTGCCGAACAGCATGGGAAAGGGTGTTTACCTAGATGGACGGAGAGGACTGGGATTATGTATGGGATATAAATTTCTCTCGGTTGGTCTCTACTAGAGATCATCTCATTCAATATAAATTTCTACATCGTATAGATCTTACCCCAGCCAGATTGGCTGGAATTTTTCCCTCCCAGTCGTCTTGTAGGTGGTGGTGCACCTCACCCAGAGCGAATTTCATGCATATGTAGCACTGCTCCCTGGAGGGCTGCTGGGTTTTTCACCTTTCAGGTCTCCCTGGGTTACCGATCGATACTGCATGCAGAACCTTAACACATAACTTTCCGGCTCAGTCAATGATCAGTCTAGGGGTTGTTGTTTTGTTGTTTTATTTTATGTGGGGATGGGAGAAGGGAAGAGTAGGATACTCCAAACTTGAACTATTCACAATGCTGAGGACTTCTATCGGAGGCAGCCGCCAACCTCCTTCCGGGACTCTACTCACCAGCCAAAGACCCCGAGCACATGTGCCCTTGGCTTTTATGCTACACGCCATAATGCACCGAGACAGTAGTCTGTGCCAATCACTGGGGCTGTATCAAAGTCTGTGTGGCCATTGGTCAGGTTTCCTCCACTGTCCAATGTGCCTCCCCATTGGACCAGTGGGGACACTCCCCCAGACCACATGAATCACACACTGAGCACATTGAGCAGACCTAACTCACAGTTCCTGCTCTCTGTTAAGCAGAGTGCAAAATAGAATTTACCTGCTGCTCCTCTGATAGGCAGACAGAGGCAAAAACTTTACTCACTCACTAGTACCTACCTAGGAGGGTGCTACACATATATTCTAGGAATGTGTGGCCATTCAGAAGTTCTGGCTGGAGGTTGCTGAATGCATAGAGGCGGTTACTACTCTGTTAGGCCCAACATTGAAGTGTGTCTTTTGGGATTGGTGGATACTCTAGCTACAAAGAAAGTAATACGTACACTGTTGACTTTATTTTACTATGCTAGGAAAATGATAGTACTCTCCTGGAAAAAAACCTACAACCCCCCCCCCCCTGCCATTCAGCATGGAAAGCGCTTGTAAATAAAGCACTCCCCTTTTATAAAGCCACTTATGCCTGTAGGGGAATACCCAATACATTTGTGGGGTAGTTTAAGAAAGAGTACCTCTACAGTGTCTGACTAAACTAGTAGTATCTAAACAGGCCCTTGATACCTTTTCATGTAGTATGTAGTTTTGGCTGGTCAACGATATGTCTGGGGCTATGTCCAGGATATATACTTTGAACTGGCGCTGTACACATGAACAAATGCCAGCCCTAGTGCTGAGTCTTTGGTATGGTGGCTTATTAGAAGAACACTGGTGTTGGGAGATAGAATTACAGAATTCGCTTATGCCCCACTAGTCTGAAAAAGATGGGAAGGTTGAAATATTCCTATACACACACATTAACCTCTGGGCTATGCAGCGTGCCTTGTGCTGAATCTTCGTTTGTTGTTGTTAATAGTCGCCTGATGATCAGGCTGTTTTGACTGTCTGTATGGTCTTTTGTTTTTGAACTGTTTTAAAAAAAACAGCAATAACAATTTTCAAAAAATAATGTGGTTGTATAAATGTGCACACCTTTGTATAACTGGGGATGTCGCTGTGTTCAAAATTAAGCAATTACATTCAAACTCATGTTAAATAAGTCAGTACACACCTACTATCATTTAAATTGCCTCTGATTATTCCCAAATAAAGTTCAGCTGTTCTAGTAGGTCTTTCCTAACATTTTCTTAGTTGCATTCTACAGCAAAATCGATGGTCCGCAGAGGGCTTACAAAGCATCAGAGGGATCTCATTGTTCAAGGTATCGGTCAGGAGAAGGGTACAAAAAAGTTCTATCTGAAGTCTCCTAAAAGCATGTGGGAAAATGTGTTATGGTCTGATGAAACCAGGGTTGAATTTTTTCTTTTGTTCATCGCCTGACACAGCGATCTATAGATCATAACTACTGGGTTATATTGCTGCTTCCAGGAGTAGGACTAGGCAGAACAAGAAACACCTGGCTACGCCCATAGGCCATCCTTAGCTAGTATATAACCCCCCTCTCTGCTCTAGGTAATCCAGTTTTAATCTGTCTAGTCAAGAGTAAGGACTTAGGCTCCTGGCTGGAATTTCTTGGTCCTAGTATTTTTTTTTTTCTCCTTCCTTGCATCTTTTTTTTTTTTCCCCTTGGGAGATCTACAGTCAACTGCCGGGCTGGGCGACAAGCTGGATAATCTAGATCCAGTGGTTCTCTTCCCCCCCCCCCCCCCCCAGTCCAACCAGCGAGTGCGTGCCAACTACAGCTACGTCGGCCGCGACATAGCCTCACAGACAAGAGGCTGGCCTGCGAGTTAAATGTCTCGCAGGGTCGCATATGACCAGGCGTCGGTCCGAGTCGCAGTGGTACCTTGGCCGACAGCTCTCCCGCTTCGGTGGCAAGGAGTTCAGTCTGGAGCCTCACCCGCACCATGGAAGGGTAAGCACAGTCGTCCCCCCCCCCCCCTCCCCTTTTGGAGGTTTTTTGGGGTGGATGTGGGTAACCTCCAGGGACAGTCGGACCGGCCTCTCTCATTAAGCTGGGCTTCCCCCACTCCTTCCCTGTCCAGACCTGGAATCTGGTGGGGGGCCCCAGGGCAGAGGATGCAGCAGAGACCACTGGGGTGTCCCCTGCTATCCTCACTCTGTAAGGGTCCTGGGATAGTGTGTGTCCTGCCCTAGTAGTCTAGAGGGGTCCCATTGTAGGAGACCCCTAGGTGCATGCTCTTACTGGTTGCAATGTGGGTGTAGTGCAGGGGGATCCCAGTACAGAGTGTGTCCTATCTGTGGTGTACAGTACCTTCGGGGGGTGCAGAGGGCGCAGGGAAGATTCTTGCTGCATGCTTCAGCATCTGTAGCTGCCGGTGGCCATGTTGAAGAAGTCCGATGGTGGCCATTTTCCCTTGGTTTGGTGACCATGTTTGTGTAGCCTGATGTCACATCGGCCATTTTCCCTTAGTCTGGGAGACACTGGAGATGACCGAAGCCTTGTGGGGATGCCGAAGATCCTCCTCTTACTCCTCAGTTTCCTCTTCCTGTTTTTTTGCTTTACATTTTTATTTTTCAAGGCGTAAGGGTCCTGGGATAGTGTGTCCTGCCCTGGTAGTCTGGAGGGTTCCCAGTGTAGGAGACCCCTAGGTGCATGCCCTACTGTTTGCAGTGTGGATATAGTGCAGTCGGGTCCCAGTGCAGAGTGCACAGCGGAGTCTCCCCTAACGTGTGTCCTACCTTTGGGGGGGGTCCCCTTTCAGAGGGCGCAGGGAAGATCCTGGCAGCATGCTTCAGCGTTTAACTGATGGTGGCAATTTTCCCTTAGTCTGGCTGGTCTTTGTGTATGTTTTGTGTAGCCTGATGTCACGGGGCCATTTTCCCTTAGTCTGGGAGACGCTGGAGATGACAGAAGCCTTATGAGGATGCCGACGCTCCTCCGCCTCTTATTCCTCATTGCCCTCTTCCTGTGTCCAGGATATGTGAACAGGGATGGCGTCCATGGTGATGCTTGGTCTGAATTCTCAGCGCTCTTCCAATCAGTAGGGTGAGTCCTTGGGGGGTCCCTGTTATGTCTCTGCTGACAGGTACCATGAGCCTTGGGGGGGATCATTTAGTGGTGCCAAAAGATTGTTTTTGTACTGCAAGGTCTTCCTTTCCATATGGAGCTTCAGGGTCACATCTCCCTCATTGACCCCTTCATTAAGGTGGCAGGTCCCTCAGAAACCAGCTTCCCATGGTTGCACTGACAATGGTCCTGCAGTCCTTAGTGTCCCGGGTGGAAGTGGCGTGTAGGCAAAGACCCAGGAGGAAGCTTTCCCTGCCTTTTTCCTGCTCAGTCTGTCTCATCTGAATCTGAGCCTGATGCCTCTGTGGACGTGGCCCATCCTGGGGGGGCTTAATATCCCACCCCCAGATTCATTCGATAGGATGATTTCTCCATGGTTGCAGCAGCGAATTAAAAAGCGCTGTTAGATGCACTTATCACTGCAGTGCGTGAGACTTTAAAAATAGAGGATGCGGCTGCTGTAGCTACAGACATGGCTGTGTCATTTGGTACGCATAAGTCACCTCGCACTCCAAAGTGTTTCCTTGTGTGCCTTATTTTGTTTTCCTGTAAGGAATGGGAACAACCAAAACTACCCTTTGTAGTCCCCAGACGTTTTTCTATAGGTTACCCTTTTGAGGAGTCCCTTTTAAAAAAAGCGGACTAGTCCACCAGTGGTGAACCCTCCTGTTTCCAGGTTTAACAAAGCTACCATGATCCCAGTAGAGGAATCCCCGTCTTTTAGGGACCCGGCTGACAGGAAAGTGGAGGCTGTGGCACACAGCATGTTTACTATGGCTAGTTCGACATTGTGGCCAGTTTTCGCCTGGTCCTGGTGTCTCAGACCCTAATTGAATGGGCCAAGCTTTTGCGCCAGGGCCTGGGGGGGAGGGGGGGTAAGCAGGTTCCCGCTGCTTATGTTGATTTATCAGACCGTTGGTCCATGGGCTGCAGTTTATTTGTGATGCCGCTTTGGATACAGCTCCTGTGCTGTCCAAACTTTGTTTCAGCGGTGGTGATTAGGCGCGTGCTGTGGCTTAGGAATTGGTCCGCAGGCCAAGCCTCTAAGAAAGCTCTCATTGATCTGCCCTTTCAAGGCAATCGCCTTTTTGGGGCTACCCTGGATGACAAAATTAAGGGTATCACAGTGGGGGAAGAGTACCTTCCTGCCATAGTCTAGGAAAGGGAAGGAGCCTCGACGCAGATGGGGGCACTTCCTTAGAACGTAGAAAATTCATTAGTGCTTCTGGGACGTAGAATAAGGGAAATAGACTATTCAAATCTTCCCCGGGAGGTTCCAAGCGTTCTTGGTCTGGTAAGTCTAGAGCTAGTTTCTCCAGACCCTCAAACAAGACTCCTTCAGCATTGCCATTATTGGGGTCGGGGGACATCTTCGCTAGTTTCCGGCCTTGTGGACCTCCTTCATGAGCATCAAGGGGATCCACGAAATGATTCTCTGGGGGGGGGTGCCCAGAAAGGGGGGACAAAGCTTATCCTTTTCAGTTTTTTTTTTTTAGGTACTGCGTCTCCTTGTACGGATTTATTTCCTGCAAAGGTTCAGGCGATGTCTGAACTACCTAAGGTTCCTCCCTATCCCTTTCTAGGGGAATGAATTTACCTAGGTCTAATTCTGACTAGGGTGGTCCTTTCTCTGGACAAACTTCAGGAACCACAGGCCGTGATTCACCGCCTGTTGTCACACAGTTCTCTCTCTTATTTTGCATACATGTTCTGAGTCTGGTGGTAGACCTCCAAAAAGAGAAAGACCGCACTCGGAGATGTTAAATGAAAATCAATAGGACTCCTTTATTCTCCATAAATACAGCAGACAGACAGTGCAATACACAATGACAGACGTGTCGGGTTGACGCGTTTCACAATAAAAATCGCTTATTCATAATGGTTATGAATAAGCGATTTTTATCGTGAAACGCGTCAACCCGACACGTCTGTCATTGTGTATTGCACTGTCTGTCTGCTGTATTTATGGAGAATAAAGGAGTCCTATTGATTTTCATTTAACATCTCCGAGTGCGGTCTTTCTCTTTTTGGATGTCTACATGCTTGGATGGTGGATCTGACCTGCACCGAGTGCTGAACTTGCACCTGAGCGGCTTTCTTCCCTGTTTTTGTTTGCATCTCTGAGTCTGGTGGTATCCACCTTCAAGACAGTTCTGTTTGCACAGTCCTACATGCAGTTCCTTTTAGCGGGTTCGGCTCCACAAGAGGATACCGAGGTTCGTGGCGAGATCATGGGTTTCTCTGGCAGACGCCGCAGGCATCCAAGGGCCACGGTAAGGCCAGTATCATTCTGTGCTCGGGCTTCTTCCACAATTCCTGCGAGGATCTTCCAATCAGTCTGGTGGCCATAAACGTCCCTTGGGGGCTTCCTCTCAGAGAAGAGCAGTTGTCCCACGAGCTGGTCTACCATCCTGCTTTACAGTCAATGGTTTTAATGGCTTAGCTATTGAAAGCCAGGTAATGAGGGATAGAGGTCTGTCTGGATCAGTAATCCCTACTATGGTGAAGGCGAGGAAGTCGTCTTCCAGCAAGATATACCATCGTACATGGAAAAGCGTACATTTCTTGGTGTGAGTCGATTGGCGTTCATCCTCGATCCTTTTCAGTGGCTCGGATCTTAACCTTTCTTCAACAGGGCGTTTATCAAAAGTTGACCTTGAGTACCATCAAGGGCCAGGTGTCTGCCTTGGCAATTTTCTTTCAGCGACCCCCTAGCCACGCAATCTTTAGTTCGTACCTTCATTCGGGGGGTTCGTCGTGTGTCCCCACCTGTAGTCTCTTGCCACCATGGGATTTAAAATTGGTACTTTCGGTTCTCCAGAAACCTTCTTTTGAGAATATTCGGAAGATTTTTTGTTTAGGTTATCCCAGAAGGTGACATTCTTGATGGCCATTACCTCAGCCTGCAGGGTATCGGACTTGGTGGCATTATCCTTTCGCAGTCCCTCTTCAGTGGTCCATAGGGTTAAAGTGGTTCTTCATCCCTGTCCATCATTCCTGCCCTGAGTTGTCTGTGACTTCCATTTGAATGAGGACATTGTGTTGCCTTCCTTGTGTCCTAAGCAAGCTCATCCCAAGAAATTTGCATTGTATACCTTGGCTGTGGTTCATGCTATTCGGGTGTATCTGGCAGCTACCGACTCCTTTTTCGGAGGTCAGACTCGCTTTTTGTGGTTACGGACTAACCAAGAAAAGGGCTGACTGCTTCTTCGGCTAGCATTTCTAGATGGATCAGACAGACGATTACTCAGGCCTATTCCATTATAGGTCAGGTTCCACTTTTCCCTGTCACAGGACATTTTACTCAGGCGCTGAGTGCTTCTTGGGCCTCCTGCCATCATGCATCAATATCGCAAGTTTGCAAGGCGGCCACTTGGTTGTCGATGCATACCTTCACAGAATTCTATAAGGTAGATACTTTGGCATCTGCGGATGCTTCTTTTGGCCGCAGTTTTTTTGCAGGCTGCTGTTTAACCACTTCCCGCAAACCGACGTAGCTTTACGCCAGCTCGGAGAAGTGGTTGTATTGGGATGATGCCTGCAGCTAGAGGCATCATCCTGGTACCATTTTTTTAGAGCTGGAGGTTGGCTTTCAGGTGGTAACGGCCGATGCGGCTCTGGAGCCGCTCGGCCGTTACAACAGCAAGTGGGAGGGGACGCCCTCTCCCTCCTGCGCCTCTGTCCGGGTCTCCCATCCCACCGACACGTCCGCCGACTGGTTGGAATCCGGGTCTCAGATGCAGTAACCCGAAAGCAGTGTGATGACGTCACGTCCGGGTTACTCGGTGACTAAAGGCGCTGAATTTAAAAAAGTGACCATATTGAAAAATGCAGATTTCAGCATTTTGAATACATTGAAGTGCAGTGGAGGGGTCTGGGATCTTTTAGACCCCCAATCTCTTTAAAAAAAAAAGTACCTGTCACTGCCTATTACTATCAGAAGAGATGTTTACATTGCTTGTAACCAGCAATAAAAGTGATCAGATTTTTTTTTTTTTTAACTGTGCTAAAATCAATTAAAATAGGAAAAAATTTAAAGCGCCCCCGTCGCCGGGAGCTCGCGCACAGATGAAGACTCATACAGAAGTCGTGGCAAGGTGTCGGGTCTTCTAGCCGGTGCCACGGATGCACTGGTGGCTCCTTGGGGGCAGTACCGTCTGATTTACGCCTTTCCCCCTCTCAAACTTCTGCCGAGACTTCTGCGAAGCATCAAGGCAGAAGGAATTCTGGTCATCCTTGTGGCCCCAGACTGGCCTCGTCGATCTTGGCAGGGCCGGCCCTACCATGGGTCCCGGTGGGACCATGGGACCCAGACGGCACTTGGAGAGGGTCGGCCCCCGGCCACCTCTTCTTCTCTTCTTCGGCTATTGCAAAAAAAAAAAAAAAGGTCCACGACCGGCCTGGCACATTGCATGCGCCGCCGCTCGGGAAAGCCCGTAAATGTTTGGCTATTTCCGGGAATAGCCGAACATGTGCAGGCTTTCCTGAGCGGCGGCGGCGCATGCGCGGTGAGGTGTTGACGCCGGGCGGCGCCATTTTTAAATCCTAAGATGCCTTTAGAAGCAGGTAAGTGAGATCGGCCCGAAGGATTAAATACTGACATAGACCTGAACTGCTTTATTACGGATACATGAACTCCTTTATCCTCCCCTTTTTTATACAATTTTTATATTTTTTAAACATTTAAAAGGATATTTTATAAAAATATTTTTTACTTTTATATATAACCAGTCCTTTTATATAGTCTTATTTAGAAAGCTCTTAAAAACCAGTCTTTTTTACCATTAGACGTTTTACTAATGATTTGCGGCTTTCTATCATTTGTTTACCTTAACCGTAAAACATACCGTTTTAAGAATTTTTTTACACACAGGTATGTTTTGAACCACCCTTCTCATCCAGCATCTATGAAATTCCTTCCCCCTTTTTTTGCTACCCAAAGTACATAATTTAGTGCTCCATCCTCATATTCTTCTGAATATAGCATTTTTTGAAAATTTTTTTTGAATATATATATTTTTTTGATTTCTTTCAAATACATTTCTGTTTTTCCTCCCATGCCCTCCTTGATACAGTTATATGAATTACCTTTTTATACTTGATTTTATACTATATATATTTTTTACTTCTTTTAGCTTATCAGTTTCATCGAAATAAATTTATATTTTTTTAAAAAAAATTTTTTCTTGCTCCGCACTGTACGTATTCTTTTTCATGTATCTATTACAATTTTCTTTTACATCAGCATCCACCTTTGGATATACATGTGGACTTTTCGTCCCCGTTTTTTGTTTCCTTTTTTCATGGCACCTGACCTTCTCATCCAGCATCATTGATCGCTGACACATTGGTGTGCACCACCCTCTTTTGTTTCTCCTCCTCACCTAGTAATATTGACACATATATATGCACATACTGTTCCATGTCCTGAATCCTAGGCACAGGTATCACAAAAATATATAGTTTCTATCCGCACTGAACCATCCCCACTTTTGTTGCCCCTTGCGTGTTTACATAGACTGCATAAGACCTGTCTTGTATAGTTCGAGGATTTCTGTATTCACACTCTCTTATATTTTATATTTTGTATTTTTTTTTTTTTTTATATTTGTATATATATCTCACAATTTTTCTTCACACTTATATATATTTTTTTATTCTTTGTATGATATATACGTAGATATGGCCCTCTTTTTTATGTATATTCTTTTATCTATTCTTCACTTTTTATAATCCGGGCTTTTTTAGCATGTTTTATATGATCACAATAAAGTTATGTTTTTAGTAAGTTAAAGGCTCGTAGCACACTCGGACAAATTAATGAGATCAGATATGATGAAGTATGGCCGTTCCCCTGCACATCCATAATGAAGCTAGTGGCTGAGTAATATGGCTTCCGGAGAGGGAGTAGCAATATGGCGGTGTTTTGTTCCGTCCCCTCCGTTACCTGGATACGGGCGGCTATAAATATTCCGGGAGTACGCTATGTTGACGCCGCTCCAGTTGACGTCATTGTGACGAAACGCGTAGGGCGGAGTCTCCGACGTCAAACGTCACTTCCGGTTGTCGGCCGTGGAACGCGGAAGCCTCCCGGCAAACACGACTATTCTGACCCTGATCTACTGTACGAGTGAGTCTACTACGCCGCTTATTTACCACTGTATGTTACTTTTATTCACCATGGGGTTTTTTCCTTTCATGTGAGCACTCAGGGCACCCGCCGCTGACTACTCTGACTGCTCGTTCATCTCGAAAAGGAACATCTCCATACATCAACATACAGGTTGTACCAAGCTATTTGCGCCACCTAGTGGCCACTCGTGGAATTTCACTTATCCACTTTTTTATTTTAATTTATATGTTTTCTTTCACTCACGTTGTCACAGACCAAGTGGCACATTCATTTGGAAATCACTCACATATCTTCGGTTGTGGGTCTTTTGTCACAACATCGGTTTATATATATATATATAAAATTTCTTCGCATGTATTATTTGATTTGAATATATCTTCGTTATCCATTTATTATTATTTTTAGATATTGCACCATTTGTGGGTATTGTCTACCAGTACACTTCCCCTTACACTTCATAAGGGGCATTCTTTATATTTATTTTTATTTCAGAGGTAGCGCCACCACCAATCTTCACACTTCTTCTATAACACTTGCACCTTAACCCCAAGGTCTGATTGGGGCAGCTTACACCTCTATCTAATATATTTCTCTCCCAAACATCTAGTCCGTAGCGCTGGTCATATTTCTTTATTACAGGCAGCACAATGTCTTGGGCCAGCCCTGGATCTTGGTACCGTGGATCTGGTACGGCTGGTTGCCGATGTCCCTTGGTGACTCACTCTCAGGGATGATCTGCTGGCCCAAGGGCTGATCTTCCATCCTGCTTTAACGGCTTGGCTGTTGAAAGCCAGGTGCTGAAGGATAGGGGGTTGTCTGACTCTGTGAATCCCACGATATTGAAGGCTGGAAAATCTACCTCTAGAAAGATTTACCATTGCGTCTGGAAGTCGTATATTGTGTGGTGGGAGTTTCTGGGAATTTGTCCCCGTTCCTTTTTCGGTGGCTCGAATTTTGATGATCCTCCAAAGAGGTGTAGAACAGCGCCTTGCCTTGGGTACCATCAAGGGCCAAGTTTCGGCCTTGGCAATTTTCTTTCAACGTTCGTTGGCTACGCATTCCTTGGTTCGCACCTTTGTTCAAGGGGTTAGCCACTTGGCTCTCCCTGTGCAGTCTCCGTTGCCTCCGTAGGACCCAATTTTGTACGGTCTGTTCTTTAGAAACCACCTTTTGAAAATATTCATGAAATTCCTCTGCTTACATTGTCCCAGAAGGTTGCCTTGTTGGCAATTACTTCCGCACGCAGGGTGTCTGCGCTGGCAGATTTGTCTTGTCGTTCACCCCAGCCCTAGTGTTCTATCTTGGCTTAGATGAATGGCTCGGCTGGGGCGGGTGGATTGGATGGCTCGGCTCGGGCTGGGGGCGGGTGGATTGGATGGCTCGGGCTGGGGGCGGGTGGATTGGATGTCTCGGCTCGGGCTGGGGGCGGGTGGATTGGATGTCTCGGCTCGGGCTGGGGGCGGGTGGATTGGATGTCTCGGCTCGGGCTGGGGGCGGGTGGATTGGATGGCTCGGCTCGGGCTGGGGGCGGGTGGATTGGATGGCTCGGCTTGGGCTGGGGGCGGGTGGATTGGATGGCTCGGCTCGGGCTGGGGGCGGGTGGATTGGATGGCTCGGCTCGGGCAGGGGGCGGGTGGATTGGATTGCATTGCTCGGCTCGGGCTGGGGGCGGGTGGATCAGATGGCTCGGCTCGGGCTGGGGGCAGGTGGATTGGATGGCTCGGCTCGGGCTGGGGGCGAGTGGATCAGATGGCTCGGCTCGGGCTGGGGGCGGGTCTGCTTGGCTTTAGACAAGCCGCCTCCCCAGTCATCTCTATGGAGGGCTCTGTGAGCCGCACTGCACACTGGGAAATGTAGTTTCCAGCACAGCAGAGCACAGCGGATTTTCTCCTCACTTACATGCCGGACTTGAGGTGGCAGAGAAGATGCGCATCCCAGGGCAGTGAGGAGGAGGAATAAGAGTCAGCAGCGAGAACTCAAACTTCAGGTAACAGCCTACTGGGGAGAAGTGAGAACCGAGACATTGGGGAGACCATCAGAGAGACAGAGAGAGACAAGTCCGAGTGTGTAAGTTTGCACAAGCAGGCAATGTACAGTGATGATGTGTGCAGGCTGTTAACTTATCATATCAACTGTACTGGCTTCTGAATGGTTGCTATTAGGCCCCATTTACACCTAGTGTTTTATGCACAACATGCATAGGGCAGCCCATTCATTTAACCACTTAAGCCCCGGAAGATTTTACCCCCATTCCGACCAGGGGGTATTTTGCGATTCGGCACTGCGTGACTTTAACGGACAATTGCGCGGTCGTGCGACACTGTACCTAAACGAATCTGGGGTCCTTTTTTTCCCACAAACAGAGCTTTCTTTTGGTGGTATTTGATCACCTGTGCGATTTTTTTGATCACGCGCTATAAACAAAAAAAGAGCGTAAATTTTGCAAAAATAGCAATATTTTTCACATTTTTTTATATGAAGTTCCCCCCAAAAAAAATGTAAAAATCAAAATTTTTTAACATTTTCGGCCAATTTGTTTTATGCTACCTATGTTTGGTAAAAAAAATCACAAAAAGCGTATTTTGATTGGTTTGCGCAAAAGTTATCGCGTTTACTAACAAAGGGAAAGATTTTTGTCATTTTTGTTGTTTTTTTTTTTTAACGCGTAATGGCGGCGATCTGCGATTTTTTTTTTTTTTTTTTGCGGTACTGCGACATTGCGGCGGACAGATCGGACCCTTGACTGACATTTTTTACACTTTTGGGGTTACCAGTGACCTTTCTACAGTAATCAGTGCTATATATATATATATATGCACTGTTACTGTAAAAATACACTGGTAGTGAAGGGGTTAACTTTATTTGGGAGGGAGGGGCTGTGTGTCCCTAGGGGCGTGCTTTCTACTGTGATTGGCTGTGGCTTGAGCTGTAAGGACACTGATCAACGGATCTACATAGTAGATCCATGTGATCAGTGTCTTTACAGCGAGGAGAATGACAGGTCGCTTGTTTACACAAGCCGCCTGACATTCTCCCTCTCCCCCGCCGATCGCCGAGTGGCCGGCGGACATCGGGTCCGCTGGTCACACGCGCGGGGGGGGGGGTCCGTGACCACGCGGGAGCGCGCCTCCGGCGGCGCGCGCTCGCTCCCTAGACCCTCACAAGCAAGCAACGTAGCCCTACGTTAGTTTGCCTGTGAGGGGCTGACCGCCGACGTAGATAGTCGTGCGCCGGTCGGCAAGTGGTTAAATGGGGATACACTACATAAGGCAAAGTAGCTCATTTAGCTTTTTCTGCATTCAGGTTTTTTTTTTTTTTTTTTTTTTTTTACACCACTTATTTTACAGTGCTTTCACATGCACATGCAATTTTGCATGCGTTTACAAAACACATATGAACACAAGTATGAGTGGAGCTTTAAGGATGGGGTCGGTGAGAACCCAGAAAGAAGGTGTCACTCCTGCACAATAATTTAGCGTAGTGCACCTCTCAACCCTGCACTCTGTATGTAGTGTATATTTACTTAGGAAGGCAGTAATGATGTTTACAGTGCCTGTGCCCATTTTATTAAAGTTGTTGTTGATAAATATTTCTGTAACCTAATTTTGCATACAACATTTAACAGTGTTATTTAATGAGATAACTAGGAGGGCGTGTTTAGGGGCGGAATTAGGGGCAGGGTAGGAGTTGGGTGGGGCAACTGGTGGCGAGTAACTCTTAAGGCCTGGCTAGTAGCTCAGGACTTGAAATTTTGAGCCCTGGTTCACCCTATTTGGTGGTTCACAGAGATAAACTGGTGCTTCGTCCTTGTCAGTCATTCCTTCCTAAGGTTGTCTCTGGTTTCCATCTGAATGAAGGCATTGTGTTGCCTTCACTGTCGCCTAAGAATCTTAAGGAAATTGCCTTGCATTCTTTGGATGTGGTTCGGGTGATCAGGGTGTACCTGGCAACCACCGAGCCGTTTAGGAAATCTGACTCGCTTTTTGTCCTTACGGATGGACCTTGCAAAGGGACTGGCCCCGTCTGCTGCGACCATTTCCAGGTGGATCAGACACACGGTAGTGCAGGCCTATTCAATCAAGTGTCAGCTTCCTCCTCTCCCTGTTAAGGCGCATTCTACACGGGGCCCTTAGTGGCTCTTGGGCCTTCCGCCATCAGGCATCAGTGATGCAGGTTTGCAAGGCGGCCACTTGGTCGTCTGTGAACACTTTTACAAAAGTAGATGTGTTGGCATCTGCGAATGCTGCTTTTGGCAGCTGAGTTTTGCAGGCCACGGTTTGAGAGCACCTGGTCCTCCTTTTGAGGGTGTATGGTTTTTTAGGTGAGCTCCAGTTTTCTCTATCGCTCATTGACAGACGTAGTCTTCTTGATTCTCAAGAGCTGGGTTATGTTGTCTCCGCAGGAGTAGGACTAGGCAGAAAGACAAAACGTTCTGGCTCCACCTTAGGGGCAGTCCCTGAGGGTATATCCTCCCTCTCTCTGCTACAGGGAATCAGTTTTTTTTTCTGTCTAGTCAGGAGTAAGGACCTAAGTTCCTTGCTGGGATCTTTTTTGGTCCTGGCAAGATTTTTTCTTTAGAAAAAATATTTTTTTAGGTAGTTTTTTTCTCCAGTGTTTTTTCCTGTGAGATCTTCAAGCAAAAACGCCGGACTGGGCGACACCAGTGGTCACCCCAGCCGGCCTACGAGCGCGCGCAGACCATTGCATTGCGCTTGGTCGGCCGCGACACATTCAAGTAAGTATGCGGGGCCGGGCGACGGGCTGGATGTTGAGATCCAGTGGTCACCCCGGTTTCTGCCTACGAGCGCGTGCAGACCAGAGCTCCGCGCTGGGTCGGCCGCAACGGAGTCCCAGTGGAGGGACTGACCTTGCGAGTTAAAAGTCTCGCTTGGACGCCAGGAACCAGAGAGTCGAGGCGTCCGGAGTGGTCCACAACCCCCCACCCCGGTGGAGAGGGTATTGTGAAGAGAGGGTGCCTGTCGGTTCGGTATGGTGAGTAAACGTTCCCTTTTTTCTTTCCTCGTTATGAGGCAGTATGAATTATGGGCCCCTCCATACATGGTCAGTATATATCTGACACTAAAAGTCCCCCTTGTAAATACAGTATGTGTTTGTGGGAAGTGGACTTGGTTTGAGAGCTAACACTCTACCCAGCAGACTGTAGCATTACAGCAGGCATAGGAGGTATAATCCTACCTTATTTGTAGTATATCTCCTGTAGATCAATAAATCGCCACTTAGCAGAGATGCAGGTGGATGTGCTGGGAAAAACGATTTCGGCGGTCCGCCGCCATTTTGCCGTAGACCAGGTGCATGTATGTCCTCAGGTCACGCCGGCCGCCATGTTTTTGGAGTCTAATGTCTCTTGTATGGGGGCAGCCATGTTTCATGAGCCCAGCTACCTCGTGGAGAGCTGGGAACGCCGGAAGGCGTACACAGGGGGCGGAGCCACGTCCTTCTACCCGGGAAAAAAGCAACAGCTCCTTCCAGTCTGTAAAAGACAGACGCTGACTGCAGTTGGTTGGAAACTTCACTGCATCGGTTGGTGAGCCTTGGGGGTCTCTCTCTCTCTCTGTGGGGATCGAGAAGCAGGTACTCTGAGGGGCGCTATTGCGCTAGGGGGAGACGCATAAAAAAAGAAAAGTTTTTTTTGTTTTTTCTGGCAAAGGTGTCCTGAATTAACATGGACCCTGCCACTCATGTGTCTCCTCCGGATCCCCTCGAGGGGTCTGCAGGATCCTCCAGCACCCCACTGACGATTGAATCATTGTCAGCTATTATGGAAACTTTTGTGTCCCGGGTGGAAGTGGCTTGTCAGGGACAGGGCGCAAGAAAGCGACCCCCGCCTAACCCCTTATTATCTGAAACCTCGGATTCAGACTCTGAGCCTATTTCTGCAGTTGCAGGTACCTCATCTGGAATTGGTGTCTCGTGTACTGTCTCTTCAGACAGTGAGGAGGATGTTTCGGCATCAGCCATAGCCAAAGAGGAAGAGTTGGTAAACGCACTCATTGTATCTGTTCAAGAAACCTTAAGATTACAGGGTATTCCGTCGGAAATAGCTGAAACTGAAATCCCTTTTGGGACTAAAAAACGCATCAAAGTGGCGAAGGTTTTTCCATTGCCCAAATGTTTTGGCAATCCAATCAAAGAAGAATGGAGTCTGCCAAAACGCACTTCTACTATTTCTAAACGCATTAACAGGCGTTATCCGTTTGAGGAAACCCTCATTAAAAAATGGACAGAACCACCTGTGGTGGATTCACCAATTGCTAGATTGAATAAAGCCACGGTTATTCCTCTAGAAGACGCTCCGTCTTTTAAAGATCCAGTGGATCGCAAGATAGAAGCTATGTCTCGCACCATGTTTACCTTGATTGGATCAGCTTTCAGACCAATAATTGCTATTGGTCTGGTTTCGCAGGCTGTAACTGAATGGAGCAGGTGGTTACGCCGGGACTTAGAAGAGGTCCCTCAGGCGGTATCAGATTTGTTGGAACAAATGATACAGGGGTGACAGTTTGTGTGTGATGCGGCGTTAGACGCCACTCCATTATTGGCGCAAGCATCAGTCTCAGCGGTGGTTCTCAGGCGTACACTGTGGCTAAAAGGTTGGTTAGCCGACCAAGGTTCCAAAAAAGCATTGGCTAATATCCCCTTTTTAGGAGAGCGTCTATTTGGAGCCAACTTAGATGAGATCATTAAGGATCTCACGGGTGGAAAGAGCACCTTTTTACCGCAAAATGTTAAAGGTAAAGGAACTCGTCAAAAACGAGGACCTTCTTTTTCTGCTCACAAGAGGTTTTTTCGTCCCGCGGGTGAAAAAATTAAGTCCTCCAAAGCTCCCTCAGGAGGCTTCAGGGGACGTTGGTCGGGCAAGCAAAAGCCCGCCCCCTCCAGACCTGAAGATAAATCGTCCAAAGCCTGAAGGTGCGCCCCCACCCATAACTGGGGTGGGGGGACGTCTTCGCCGGTTCCCGGATCCATGGCTTTCCAGAATCCCGGACAAGTGGGTTTGCGAAGTCATAAGGTCAGGGTACAAGATCGAGTTTCGATCTCTCCCACCGGCGCGATTCTTCCCTTCCAATATTCGACTATCCCCGGATCGTTTAGAAGATCTGCGGAGAGCAGTCACGGATTTACTACAACAAGGAGTGGTAGTCCACGTTCCTTGGACAGAACGTTTTCAGGGGTTTTATTCAAACCTATTTACAATACCCAGGAAAGAGGGCAAAGTGCGTCCAATTCTGGACTTAAGGGCACTCAATTCTTTTGTCAACATAAGAAAATTCAGAATGGAGTCCATTCGCACAGTAGCAGCCTTCCTGCATACAGGGGATGTCCTAGCGTCCATAGACATCAAGGACGCATATCTTCACATTCCCATTTTCGCAGGACATCAGCGGTTTCTACGCTTTTCCGTAGAAGAGAACCACTATCAGTTTGTGGCGTTACCTTTCGGTCTCGCCACGGCTCCTCGGGTCTTCACGAAGGTGTTGGCCCCAATGTTGGCACTATTGCGCCAAAGAGGCATATCGATTCTTGGTTACCTAGACGATCTTCTGCTTCATGCAGAGTCTCCTCAGACCTTGATACAAAACATAGAAATTGCTATGATTTCTTTACAGGAATTCGGGTGGCTGGTGAACCAGCAAAAGTCATTTCTGGTTCCCACCCAGAGGCTCGAATATCTGGGTCTAATTCTAGACACAGTCAGGACAAGAGTTTTTCTTCCGGTAGGGAAACTCCGGAAGATTCAATTAGCAGTCCAGTTGTTACTATTCAACAGCTGGTCTTCTCTTCGAACTTGCATGAGGGTTCTGGGGTTGATGGTGGCTTCCTTCGAAGCAGTCCCATTTGCCCAGTCCCATACCCGAATTCTTCAGCAAGAGATTCTTCTCAGATGGAATCGGAATCCGGAATCCCTGGACAATCAGATCCGATTGAGCAAACAGACCAGAGAGTCTCTGGTCTGGTGGCTTCGGTCTCCGATGCTCAGCCAGGGAAAGTCATTTCTGCCAATATATTGGACGATAGTGACCACGGATGCCAGTCTATCCGGATGGGGAGGAATTCTCGGTCAGTTATCTGTCCAGGGACTTTGGTCCCTGGAAGAATCCAGGTGGCCGATAAATGTATTGGAACTGAGAGCGATCAGACTTTGTCTGATTCACTGGACCGAGCAGCTCCAGGGCAGCCCGGTTCGGATCCAGTCGGACAATGCCACGGCCGTGGCTTATGTCAATCACCAGGGGGGCACCAAGAGTGTCCGAGCGGCCAAAGAAGTGGCTTGCATTCTTCGCTGGGCGGAACGATTTGTTCCAGCTATCTCTGCGGTGTTCATTCCAGGGGTGGAGAATTGGCAGGCAGATTATCTCAGCCGTCAGACTCTGGATCAGGGGGAATGGTCCCTCCATCCAGAAGTTTTCCACCAGTTGTGCCTACGGTGGGGCACCCCGGATGTGGATCTGTTGGCATCACGATTCAACAGGAAAGTACAGAGATTCGTGGCTCGCTCCCGCGATCCTCTAGCAGAGACCGCAGACGCACTGATCGCCCCGTGGGGGCAATACCAGCTAATGTATGCCTTCCCTCCTCTCGCGTTACTGCCAAGACTTCTTCGCAGGATAGAGGAGGAAGGAATTCCAGTAATTCTGGTAGCTCCGGACTGGCCTCGTCGAGCTTGGTACGCCGACGTGGTCAGACTGGTGGCGGACGTCCCGTGGAGACTTCCTCTCAGGGAGGACCTACTGTCTCAGGGACCGATCTTCCATCCTGCTTTACTTCCATCCTGCTTTACGATCGCTGGCTTTAACGGCCTGGCTATTGAGACCCAGGTGCTGAAGGACAAAGGTTTGTCAGCTTCAGTTATTACTACTCTAGTTGAAGCAAGGAAAGCGACTTCCAGAAAGATTTATCATCGCACATGGAAGTCCTACATTGCATGGTGTGAACCTCTGGGGTTCCGTCCACGGTCTTATTCGGTTAGTCGAATATTAGCTTTTCTGCAACAAGGGGTTGAGCAGAAACTGGCCTTGAGCACTATCAAGGGTCAGGTCTCAGCATTAGCGATCTTCTTTCAGAAGCCTTTGGCTACTCATTCCTTGGTGCGGAATTTCATCCAGGGGGTGCGACATCTGGCTCCGCCAGTGCGCGCGCCGTTACCACCCTGGGATCTTAATTTAGTATTGTCGGTTCTTCAGAAACCTCCCTTTGAAGATATTAGGGAGATTCCTCTACCTACGTTGTCCCAGAAGGTGGCCTTCTTGGTGGCTATTACTTCTGCACGCAGGGTGTCAGAACTGGCCGCATTATCTTGTCGTTCCCCATATCTGGTGGTTCATAGAGATAAGGTGGTTCTTCGTCCGAATCCATCCTTCCTACCAAAAGTGGTCTCAGAATTTCATCTGAATGAAGAAATTGTATTACCTTCCCTGTGTCCTAAGCCCAGTCATCCTCGGGAGTTTGCTTTACACTCCTTGGATGTGGTCTGGGCGATCAGGGTATACTTAAAAACGACAGACTCGTTTCGCAAGACGGATTCACTTTTTGTGATCCCGGATGGACCCAAAAAGGGGTTGCCTGCATCTGCCGCGACCATTTCCAAATGGATCAGACAGACGGTGGTACAGGCTTATTCTATTAAGGGTCGGGAGCCCCCGTTCCCTGTTAAGGCGCACTCCACTCGGGCGCTTAGTGCGTCATGGGCCTTTCGCCATCAGGCGTCAGTGGTCCAGGTGTGCAAGGCGGCTACCTGGTCGTCGGTGCATACCTTTACAAAACATTATAAAGTTGATGTAATGGCATCATCTGATGCCGTGTTTGGCCGCAAGGTTTTGCAGGCCGCCATTTGAGGAGACCAGTGGTCTGCCTCGAGGGTTTTTTTCCGTTGGAAATTTTTCTTTTGAGTCTCATTCTTTGTTTATAATGAGCCTTTAAAACTTCTAGTTTGGCACCGGTTGGGCCTTCTAGATTGGATTTTGATTTTTTGTCAATCCCACCCCTCATTTGTGGCACTGCTTCTGGATGTCCCAGCTCTTGAGAATCAAGAAGACTACGTCTGTCAATGAGCGATAGAGAAAAATGGATTTTTGTAAGATCTTACCGTAAAATCCTTTTCTCTTAAGCTCATTGACAGACGTATTACCCGCCCCTCTATCATTGAGTTGGGTTGGGTTAAATTCTCTGTTACTGCTTTAGAACAGAACTGATTCCCTGTAGCAGAGAGAGGGAGGATATACCCTCAGGGACTGCCCCTAAGGTGGAGCCAGAACGTTTTGTCTTTCTGCCTAGTCCTACTCCTGCGGAGACAACATAACCCAGCTCTTGAGAATCAAGAAGACTACGTCTGTCAATGAGCTTAAGAGAAAAGGATTTTACGGTAAGATCTTACAAAAATCCATTTTTTCCTGATTGAGCTTTGTTACCTGATTGGCTAGGTTTAGCCTTTGGGATTTTTTTCTACTGTTTTTTTTCTCACCAAGAAGATTCTGGAGCTGTGTCGTCGATAAACGAAAGGGAAAATTGGATTTTTGTCTTCTTGTAAAATCCTTTTTTCTGATGATCATTGATGGACACAGCACCCACACCTCTATTGAGTTGCGTTATTTTTCTTCTGACACTGCTTGCAACAAAACTGAATGCCTATAGCAGGAAGTGGGAGTATACCCCCTTGGCCCCATAGCCATGGTAAAGCTTTTTTCTGCATAGTATCCTACTCCTGTAGGGGGCAGCGTAACCCAATGGCCAAGAAGATTCTGGAGCTGTGTAAGGATTTTACGGTAAGACAAAAATCCAATTTTTCAGACGGGGCCCCTCTTCTTTTTAGCCTTAGGAAAATGAGAGGAGGGGAAATAACCCTTTGGCACTGCTTTTGGAGATCCCAGTAGTTCTGATTTATGGAACACTGTGTCCGTTGATGGAACGAAAGAGAAAATGGGATTTTTGTACTTACCGTAAAATCCATCTCTCTGAGTTTGACGGACACAGCACCCACCCTTCTATGGAGTTCTGATACTTAAAATACTGCTACTAAACTGATTACCTAGAGCAGAGAGGGAGCTTATATGCCAAGATGAGGATGGCCGTAGCCAGGTGTTTTTTGTTCTGCCTAGTCCTGCTTCTGGGGGAGGCAATATAACCCAGCCGGTATGCTTTATGGAGCGCTGTATCCATCAAACTCAGAGAAAGGGATTTTACGGTAAGTACAAAAATCCTATTTTTGCTTTCGTTCATTGACGAACACAGCTCCTGGTCTTCTTAACCATTGGGTTATACTGCCCCCTACAGGAGTAGGACAATAGGCAGAAAAAGTCTGGCTATACCTATGGGCAGTCCCAGGAGGTATGCTCCCTCTCTCTGCTATAGGTATTCAGTTTTTTTCTGCCTAGTCAGGAGTAAGGACCTAGCTCCTTGCTGGGATCTCTGGTCCAGGTAATTTTTTCTTTTTAGTTTTTTTTTTTGTTTTTTTTTTCATGTGTGATCTACAATCAACTGCCGGACTGGGAGAAGGGCTGGATAATCTAGATCCAGTGGTCACCTCAGTCTGGGCATCGAGCGTTCGCAGGCCTCTGCTCTGCGCTAGGTCGGCCGTGACATAGCCCCACCGGACAGGGGCTGTTGAGTCTGGTGGGGTCCTCTCCCTCTCTACTGAGCACTTGGTGCTCTGTGGCTGGCAACCAGGTGGGCTTCCAGAGCAGTGGGGGTTGTTCCTTAGCAGTGTTTTACACTTTTTTGTGGGGTCCCCCTGGTGACTCATGGGGTTACATAGTTGGTGAGGTTGAATAAAGACCATAGTCCATCCAGTTCAACCTGTGTAGGTGTGTGTGGCTGTAATCATCTCACATAGCCCTTAATGTCCTGATCCTTGAGATGTAAGTCTAAGAGTCTTTTGAAAGCCACCATACTTCCCGCAGAAACCACCTCTTGTGGTAGAGAATTCCACAATCTTGTAGCCCTAACAGTAAAGAACCCCCCTCGTTGCCTGAGGTTAAAACGCTTCTCCTCTAATCGCATTGTATGTCCTCGAGTCCTCATGCAATCCCTTCGAATGAACAGCTTTTTTCTAAGCTGAGATCCCCATTAAGATATTTATAAATTGCTATCATGTCCCCCCTCAGATGTCTCTTCTCCAGGGAGAATAAATAGAGCGATTGCAGACGCTCTTCATAGTTAAGGTCCTCCAATCCCCTAATCAGTTTAGTTGCCCTTCTCTGGACTCTCTCCAGCTCCAACACATCCCTCCTGAGGACTGGCGACCAGAACTGGACAGAATACTCCAGATGCGGTCGGACCAGAGTTTTATAAAGTGGAAGAATTATAGTCTTATCTCTGGAATACATCCCTTTTTTTATGCATGCTAATAATCTGCTGGCTTTGGCAGCTGCCGCTTGACATTGCATGCTGTTGCCTAATCTATCATCAACCAAGACTCCCAGATCCTTCTCCATTTTTGATTCCCCCAAGGGTTCCCCTCCTAACGTGTATTGTGTTTTTATGTTTTTAGTCCCCAAGTGCAAAACCTTACACTTCTCCACGTTAAACCTCATTTGCCATGTCGTTGCCCACTCCGTTATTTTGTCCAGGTCATTCTGTAGGATATCTGCTTCATGCTGTGCAGTTATTGCCCTGGCCAATTTTGTGTCATCTGCAAAAACTGATAACGAACTACTGATCCCGTCCTCAATGTTTATGAATAAATTGAACAAGGTTGGTCCCAGGACTGAGCCCTGGGGCACCCCGCTTACTACCTCAGACCAGTCTGAGTATGCGCTGTTTATTACCACCCGTTGGACACGGCCTTTTAGCCAGTTTCGTATCCAAGAGCAAACCCTGCTGTCAATACCTGCAGACCTTATTTTATAAATTAAGCGCTTGTGGGGAACTGTATCAAACGCCTTAGCGAAATCCAAGTACACCACATCCACTGGTCTGCCCCTATCTAGCTCACAGCTCACCTCCTCGTAGAATGCTAAGAGATTGGTTTGACAAGAACGCCCATTTGTAAACCCATGCTGATTACCGCTGATGATGTTGTTGTCTTTAGCAAACTCTACGATATAGTCCCTTATCATCCCCTCCAGTAGTTTACATACTACTGATGTCAAACTGACAGGCCTATAATTTCAAGGGATATGCATCTGGCCCTTTTTGAATATCGGAATCACGTTCGCTTTCTTCCAATCCCCTGGTACATCTCCTGTCCTAATACTGTCAGCAAAGATAAGGAACAGTGGTCTAGATATAACCTTACTGAGTTCCTTGAGTACTCTCGGATGTACGCCATCCGGGCCTGGTGATTTGTTTGTGTTAAGTTTATCCAGCCTTTCCCTGATTTCACCCTCTGTTAGCCATAGTGGCAAGTCCTGTGTATTACTACTAACCATACAGTCATGGTCAGTGTACCCCTCCTTTTCCTGTGTAAAGACTGACGAGAAAAAAGCATTCAGCACGGTTGCTTTTTCAGTGTCCTCTGTAACCATCCTCCCATCATTGTTAATTATGTGTGCAATATGCTCTGCCTTAGTTTTTTTGCTGTTGATATATTTAAAGAATTTCTTTGTTTTTTTTTTTGTTTTGTTTTTTACTATCCTCCGCTATTTGTCTCTCAAAGTTGATTTTAGCCATCTTGATTTCTTGTTTACTTTTCTTATTTGCCTCCTTGTATTGCTCGAAAGCCGATACTGTGCCCTCTGCCTTCAAGAAATATAAATCAAATTTTTTTCCCCTAATACGTTTTTTGACGCTACGGTTTAGCCAGCCAGGTTTGGCTTTGTCTCTTCTAAATTTATTTCCCATAGGAATGCACTGCAAGATGCATTTGCTTAATATGTTCCTAAAGCATTCCCATTTATCCTCAGTGGTCAGTGATCCCAGGGTTTGGTCCCAGTTTACCCTTTCCATCAATGAGTACAATTTTGGAAAGTTTGCCCTTCTGAAATTTAGGGTTCTTATGTTCCCCACTTGCCTTGTTGTATTGTTGTTTATACTAAATGTGATCATCCTATGATCGCTAGAGCCCAGGTTGTCCTGGACTCCTACCTGCGAGATTGTCTGGGTCATTAGTGATCAATAGATCCAGGACTGCGTTTTCTCTAGTCGGAGAGTCCACCAACTGTGACATGTAATTATCCTGTAAGGTTTCCGTGAATATACGGGCCTTCTGTGAGTGTGCAGTCCCCTCTTCCCAGTCAATGTCGGGATAATTGAAGTCCCCCAATATGATGACTGATCCCAATTTTGCCACTTTACCCATTAGTGCTAAAAATTCCAGCTCTACCTCCTCCCCTTGGTTAGGTGGCCTATAGCAAACCCCCACAATTACTTTCCCCTTTTCTCCTTCCTTATGGAGTTCAACCCACACAGATTCTAAATCCATGCTCATCCCATCCGTAATGTCACTCCTTTCTATCACCTTTATATTGTTCTTGGGGTCTTTGGAGCACATCTCCCCACCTGATCTCTCTCTGAGGCTGCGGGGCTTTCCGGGTCCCATTTATCCATCGATGCACTGACGGCGGTCCTGGAGTCCTTCGTGTCCCGGGTGGAGGGGGTTTTTGGGCGACGGCTGGCAAAAAGCGGTTCCAACTTCGGAAAGTTTTCAGGTTTTTTTACTCAAACCGGTTTACAGTCCCCAGGAAGGAAGGTAAGGTGCATCCAGTTCTAGACCTTTTAGGATGCTGAACTGCTTTGTGCGGGTGCAGAAGTTTAAAATGGAGTCAGTTCACACTGTGGTGGCCTCCCTGCATCAGGGGGATTTTTCTTGTCTCCATCGACATCGAGGATGCTTGCCTCCCCATTCCAATATGTGTCGGTCTCCAGCGCTTCCTCCGCTTTGCCGTGAGAGAGGAGCTTTATCAGTTTGTGGCGTTACCCTTTTGTTCTCGCTTCTGCTCCTCATGTCTTCACAAAAGTGTTGGCCCCGGTGCTAACATTGTTAAGCCAATGGGGGATTGCGGTACTGGGCTACTTTGACAACCTCCTTCTGCAAGCTGAGTCTCCTACTGCTCTAGTGGAAAACCTGGAAATCACCATACGAGCTTGAGGGTGTTTGGCTGGATTCTAATCTTTCAGAAGTCTACTCTGGTTTTGTCCACAAAGCTAGACTATCTGGGTCTGACTCTTGACTCGGTCTTAGCCAGAGTGCTCCTTCCTCTGGACGAACTCCAGAAACCGCAGGCTGTAATTCATCTCCTGCTGTCCAGCAGATGGTAATCCATCCGGACTTGCTTGCGGGTGCTTGACCTGCTGGTATCTACCTTCGAAGGCGGTTCAGTTTGCAGCGTTCCATACGAGGTCCCTGCAAGGGAGATTCTGGCCAAATGGGACAAGAATCCACAGTCTCTGGACAATCGGATCCGGCTGAGCCGGGGAGCGAAAGAGTCCCTGATATGGTGGCTTCATTCTTCGGCTGGGCAAATCCTTCCTCCCCTTGTGTCAGTGTTCACCACGGATGCCAGCCTGTCCGGCTGGGGAGGTGTCCTCGGCAAAATTTCTGCTCAGAGGAAGAGTCCAGACTACCGATCCATGGCTTGCTACTCCGAGCGATCAGACTGTGTCTGGAACATTGGAATGGATCGTCTTCAGGGATGTCCAGTGCACATTCAATCGGACAATGCCACAGCCGTGGCTTATGTCAATCACCAGGGGGGCACAAGAAGTGTCCTGGCGGCTCTGGAGGTAGCTGGCATTCTAAGATCGGCAGAACGGTTCATTCCAGCCCTCTCCGCCGTACACATTCCCGGGGTGGAAAACTGGCATGCGGATTACCTCAGTCGGCAGGTGTTGGACCAAGGGGAGTTGTCCTTTATATCCAGAGGTGTTTCATTAGTTGTGCCTCCGGTGGGGCATCCCCGAGGTAGATCTGTTGGTGTGTCTGCTCAACAGAAAGGTGCAGAGGTTTGTGGCTCAGTCACGGGATCCTCTGACAAACGCCAATGATGCGCTGGTGGCCCTGTGGGGTCAGGATCATCTGATTTTATGCCTTCCCTCCTCTCAAGCTTCTGCCAAGACTTCTACGCAGGATCGAGGCAGAAAGGATTCCGGTTATCTTAGTTGCCCCAGACTGGCAGCCTGCGGCTGGGTACGCTGATCTGGTGCGGCTGGTCACCGACGTTCCTTGGAAGCCTCCTCTCAGGGAGGATCTGCTGTCTCAAGGCCCAATCTTCCAACCTGCTTTACAGTCGCTGGCTTTGACGGCTTGGTTGTTGAACGCCAGGCGCTCATGGATAGAGGTTTGTCGGAGTTGGTGATTCCAACGCTGTTAAAAACTAGGAAGTCGTCTTCTAGAAAGATCTACCATTGTACATGAAAGACGTACATTGCGTAGTGTGGTTATTAGTTTAAAGGTGTGCCCACTTATGCAACCATATTTTTTTTTTTTTTATTTTTACTTCCCTCCACCTAAAGGATTTCAGTTTGTTCTGCTGAGTTGTACAGTTAATAGGTCAAATTAAGGTGGAAAAAGTTCTAATTTTTTTTTTTTTTTTTTACATCACAGAAACCTGACAGTTTAACCACTTGCCGACAGCCACACGACTATTTACTGCAGCAGTCAGCCCCCTACAGGCAAAGCGACGTACGGCTACTTCGTTCGCTACTGCCGCTCTGAGGCGCGCCCCCGGCACCGCTGATGGTCTGATTGGGTTCAGAACCAATCAGTCATCAGGTCCAGGCCAATGATTTTTGGCGGCCTGGATCTGTTGATCGGTCCTGCCCAATCAGATACTGTCTTTGCCTGTGTAATGTAAACACAGGCACAGAAAAGACCCGCTCTCTCCTCCTCAAATCCTTTTTGGATTCATCGAGTGGTGAGAGCGGATCTAAAACTGCAAGTACTGCACGAAACACACACGTAGATAGGCACATTTAACCCCCGACCCCCCCAGTCATTTTCCAATATACCCGTATAAGTGTAACTTGTGACCAGGTTTAGCGCTTGCGGCCCGCCCTTTATACTTAGGATACCCGCTACCCCCCCTATAAAGATTTAACCCCTTCCCTCCCCCCCCCCCCCCCCGTCACATTGCACCCTAATATACAGGTAATATAGTGTTTTACTGTATTTTGTATTAGTGTGATTGTGACTTGAGTTAGCGCTTGCGAGTTTCTGTCCCAAGGAGGTTTAGGGCCCCCGCCACCCCCAATAAAGATTTAACCCCTTGATCACCCCCAGTTAACCCCTACACCCCCAGTCACATTGCACACTGCATACAGTATATAGCAGTTTCCTATATACCTGTATCAGTGTGCCTTGTGACCAGGTTTAGCGCTTGCGGCCGTTCCTTTTAGGGTTAGGATACCCGCCACCCCCCATAAAGATTTAACCCCCTGATCACCCCCAGTTAACCCCTTCCCCCCCTGTCACATTGCACACTAATACCCAGGTAATATCGTGTGTTTTTTGTATATCTGTGATAGTGTGATTGTGACTTCAGTTAGCGCTAGCGAGTAAATTTCTGTCCCAAGTAGGTTTAGGGTCCCCGCCACCCCCACCCCCCCATAAAGATTTAACCCTCTGTTTCCCCCCTGATCACCCCCAGTTAACCCCTTCATTGCCCTGTCACAGTGTCACTTTTATAGTGTACAGTTTTTTTTTTTCTGATCACTATTATTAGTGTCACAGGTGACATTAGTTCGTGTTAGCGTCAGTCTAAGAGCAGATCCCCGGTGCATAGTTCGAAATAACCCCTTGATTACCACATACACACACACACACATACACTTCCATTACTAGTATAGTGTTTGAACAGATCAATAGCTGATCAGAACTATACTAGTGTCCCAATAGTTTAGGGTTCCCAAAACGCAGTGTTTGCACGATCAGCACTGATTCCTGCCAGCACCTGCGTTTAACCCCTCCGCCCACCCCGACCCAGGCAAGTGTAGTAATCAATAGATTACTGTCACTTACAAAAAAAACACATAACACACAAAACCGTTGTGTTAGCAGAGTCAGGCCTGTTTCCTGCTAGCATTAGCCGTTTTTTGGTAGCGGTTGAAATAGTCCTTGACAACCAGGTGCTTTTTTTACCTGTGAGTCGCACTACTGTACCGGTAAATTTAGTTGCTAAAATGTCAAAACGGTGGTACAGTAGTGCAGAGGCTTACAGTATACTGACCATGTTAGATGAGAGCGACGGGAAGCCTCACTGGTAGAATCAGGGTCAGTATACGAACCTGAAGAGAGCAGTGGCTCCCTGACAGACAGCTCTGATGACGGATGAGTCCCTGCTAGAACCAGGCGTACACTACCCCATTCTGGAGTTTTACAAGCTGTGGGAGGGGACTACCCCCCCCCCCCTCCCGCCGCCTTTCGCGTTTTTTCTCAGGCTCTCCTGTCCCACCGGTTAACCCAAGAGTGCAGCCGGTGGTTCTATTATCTAACCATAGAGTTGATTGGAGACGAGAATGGCTCGTATCATCTCTATGGCCTAAGATACCGGAAGCTACGAGCATTTAATGACTTCTGTTTCGCCAGAAATAAACAGCGCCATTAAGAAATTGGGAAAGCATTTTATCACACCAATTTTGGTGTGGTCAGATGCGTTAAGGTCAGAGGAGAGATCTAGAGTCTAAAAGACCCCAATTTTTTTTTTAAAAAAAGAGTACCTGTCACTACAGATTGCTATCATAGGGGATATTTTAATTCACTATGATAAAAATAAAAATAATTAAAAAGTAAAGAATTAAGGGAAAGGTGTCAAAATAACATAATAAAGCAAAATAAAAATATCCAGCTCCCCTGTAACCCCCCCTCCCCCCCGTGCTTGCACGCAAAGGCCCACGCAAGCGTTGGTCTAGTGTCATATGTAAACCGCAATTGCAGCATGCATGTGAAGTATCGCCGTGAACGCCAGGTAGAGGGCAGTAATTCTTGCAGTAGACCTCCTCTGTAAGTCCAAAGTGGTAACCTGTAAAGACTTTTAAAGCCTTTTAAAAATGTACGTAGTTTGTTGCCACTGCACAGTGTGCAATTTTTAAAGCATGTCATGTTTGGTATCTATGTACTCGGCATAAGATCATCTTTAAAATTTTACCAAACAATTTGGAATTATATAGTGTATTTGTGCATTAAATTTTAAAAAGATGGATTTTTTTCGCAGAAATTGCATTTGGAAAATCTGTGCGCAAATACCGTGTGACAAAAAAATCCACTATTTTGTTCTGTAGGGCCTCTCCTTTAAAAAAAAATATATAATGTTTGGGTGTTCAACGTAATTTTCTAGTAAAAAAATATTTTTTCATGTAAACAAAAAGTCACAGAAAAGGCTTTCAATTGGTTAGAAGCGTGGGTGATGTGTGGCTAGGATTGAGCATAAAATGCCAGGACAGTTCAAACACCCCCCAAATGACCCCTTTTTGAAAAGTAGACACCCAAAGCTATTTGCCGAGAGGCATATTGAGTCCATGGTGTATTTTATATGTTGCTCTAAGTTTCGGGAAGGTGACAATTTGTTTTTTTTTTTTTTTGTTTTTTACACAAAGTTGTCACTAAATTATATATTACTCACACATGCCACTGCTTCTCCTGAGTACAGGGATACCACGTGTGAGACTTTTTGGCAGCTTAGCTGTGTATGGGACCCCGAAATCCAATCACCGCCTTCAGGTTATCTAATGGCCTAAATTGTGCATTTTACTTCCGCACTAGTTGTCACAGTTTTGGAGGCCCTGAAATTTCAAGATAGCACAAAACCCCCCAAATTACCCCATTTTGCAAAGTAGACACTCCAAGCTATTAGCTGAGAGGCATGGTGAGTCCATGGAATAGTTTATATTTTGCCACAGGTTTCGGGAAAATTATTTTTTTTTTCCCATAAGTATTTTTATTGAAAAATTCAGAGAACAGCATACAATTAAAAAAAAAAAAAACAGGCAGTACAGAAAGCGTCAAGTCATCAATAACAGTAACACGGTGACCAAGTATAGTAAGGCATTTGACTTGTGTAGAACAGACACAAAAAAAAAAAGGGGGAGGACCAGCAAACTTGGGCATGGTTATACAGCCAAACGATGAAGGCAACATACACGGTGTAGCAAGCCAGTATATCAAGGATCGCAATTGGTGGCAGGAGAGCAGAGCAGAGACCCCCACAGCCAACCTACTGAATAACAAGTAACAGGATTTATGACTCGGGAAAATTATCATTTTTTGTTTTGTTTTTTTTTACACAGTTGTCATTAAATTATATATTGCTCACACATGGCATGGGTATATGTGGAATGACACCCCAAAATACATTCTGCTGCTTCTCTTGAGTACAGGGATACCCCATGTGTGAGACTTTTTGTTAATTTCACTCCTTACTACCTATCACGGTTTTGAAGGCCATGAAATGCCAAGATAGCACAAACCCTCCCCAAATGACCCCATTTTGCAAAGTAGACACTCCAAGCTATTTGCTGAGAGGCATGGTGAGTATTTTGCAGCTCTCATTTATTTTGGAAAATGAAGAAAAATCAGGCAAATGCATTTTTTTTTTTTTTTTTCTATTTCCAAAACTGTGACAAAAAGTGAAATCTGCAAAACACTCAACATGCCTCTCTGCAAATAGTTTAGGGTGTCTACTTTCCAAAAAGGGGTCATTTGGGGGGGTTGTGCTGTCTTGGCATTTCATGGCCTCCGAAACTGTGATAGGTAGTCAGGAGTGAAATCAACAATTTACGCCCTTGGAAAACCTGAAGATGGTGATTGGTTTTCGGGGTCCCGTACACAGCTAGGCTCCCAAAAAGTCTCACACATAGGGTATCCCCATACTGGGGAGAAGCAGCAGAATGTATTTTGGGGTGTCATTCCACATATACCCAGGTCATGTGTGAGAAATGTATCTTTTAGTGACAACTTTGTGTTAAAAAAAAAAATGTAATTTTCCCAAAACTTCTGGCAAAATATAAAATATTCCATGGACTCACCATGCCTCTCAGCAAACAGCTTGGGGTGTCTTCTTTCCAAATTGGGGTCATTTGGGGGTGGGGGGTTTGTGGTATCTTGACATTTCAGGGCCTCCTAAATCATGATAGGTAGTGAGAAAATGCAATGAAAAATGTACGCCCTTTGAAATTCTGAAGGCGGTGATTGGTTTTTGGGGTCCCGTACACAGCTAGGCTCCCAAAAAGTCTCACATATGTGGTATCCCTGTACTCCAGGAGAAGCTGCAGGCATATGTGAGCAATATATAATTTCAATGACAACTTTGCGTAAAAAAAAAAAAAAATAATTTTTTTTAGTCATTTTTTTAAACACCGGTGACAAAAAAATTAAATATTCAATGAGCTCAACATGCCTTTCAGGACATTCCTTAGGATGTCTACTTTCCAAAAAGTGGTAATTTGGGGGGGTTTTGTACGGCCCTGCCATTTTAGCACTTCATGAAATTAGATGGGCAGTCCGAAAGTAAAAGCTGCATAAATTCCAGTATATACACCATAGTTTGTAGACGCTATAACTTTTGCGCAAACCAATAAAAATACGCTCATTGAGATTTTTTTTGTCAAAGACATGTAGCTAAATACATTTTGTCTAAAATATATGACTTGAGTATATTGGATATTTTTTAAAAGACAAAGTTGAAAATTTGATTTTTTCTCAATTTTCGCTCTTTTTTTATTAATATCGCAAAAAATAAAAACCGCAGAGGTGATCGAATACCACCAAAAGAAAGCGGTTTGTGGGAAAAAAAGGACGTAAATTTCCTTTGGGTACAGCATTGCATGACCGCATAATTGTCAGTTAAAGTCATGCAATGCCAAGTTGAAAAAAGGGGTCTGGTCTTTGAGCAGCCAAATCCTCCGGGGCTTAAGTGGTTAACAGGGGTGTGTGGCCTTTTTTATCCACTGTACGACTGCCACAGTTCTAAATGCTATTTGTTTTGTCACCAACATCTTAAAGTATGTTTTTGTTTCTAGTCATTGAACTGAGAACAGAGGACCGTAGCAAGTTCCTGGATGCTCTCATCTCTCTCCTGTCCTAAAGGTATGTTGAAACCAAAACAAAACTGCTTCAGTAAGTTTTATTTCTCTTTCATTCATCAACAGACACAGCGCTCCATAAATCATAACTGCTGGGTTATATTGCCTCCTCAAGTAGCAGAACAAAAACAGCTGGCTACGCCCATGGGCCGTTCTCAGCTTGGTATATAACCACACTCTGCTCTAGATAATCCGATAAATCTAATCTGTCTGGTCAGGAATAAGGACCTAGGCTCCCAGCTAGGATCTCTGACCCTAGCAATTTTTTCTACTTCCTTGCATCTCTTTTTGTTCTTTCTCTCGGGGGGGGGGGGGGGGGGGGGTTGATATCCCACCCCCAGATCTGTCCGATAGTAAGGATGGTTCCTCCATGGTCGCAGCAGCGAATGAAAAAGCACTGGTAGACGCACTTATCACTGAAGTGCATGAGACTTTACAAATGGAGGATGCGGCTGATGTAGCCACGAACGTGACTGTGTCCTTTGGTACGTATAAGTCACCTCATACTCCAAAGGTGTTTCCTTATGTGCCTTATTTCGACAGGTTTTCCTGTAAGGAATGGGAACAACCAAAATTACCCTTTGTGGTCCCCAAACATTTTTCTGTACGTTAACTTTTTGAGGAGTCCCTTTTTAAAAAAGTGGACTTGTTCACCAGTGGTGGACCCTCCTGATTCCAGGTTGAACAAAGCAACCATGATCCCAGTAGAGGAATCCCCCGTCCTCTAAGGACGCAGCTGACTGAAGAGCAGAGGCTGTGGCACGCAACATGTTAACTATGGCTGATTCGGCATTGGGGATAGTCTTTGCCTCAGGCCTGGTGTCTCAGACCCTAACTGAATGGGCCAAGCTTTTGCGCCAGGGCCTGGGGGGTGAGCAGGTCCCTGCTGCTTATGTTGATTTAGCAGATCAGTTGGTCTATGAGCTGCAGTTTTTGTGATGCAGCTTTGGATACAGCGCCTGTGCTGTCCAAACTTTGTTTCAGCAGTGGTGATTAGGGGCGTGCTGTGGCTTAAGAATTGGTCCGCAGACCAAGCCTCCAAGAAAGCTCTCATTGATCTGCCCTTTCAAGGCAATCGCCTGTTTGGGGCTACCCTGGATGACATCATTAAGGGTATCATGGGGGGAAAGAGTACCTTCCTGCCACAATCCAGAATAGGAAAGGAGCCTCATCGCAGACTGGGGCCCTCCCTTCTCAGCCCATAGAAAATTTATTTTGCGCTTCTGGGACTGAGAATAAGGGAAATAGATCTTTTAAATCTTCCCCAGGAGGTTTCAAGCAACCTTGGTCGGGTAAGCCTAGAGCTAGCTTCCCCGGACCAGCAGACAAGATTCCTTCAGCATGATGGTCTGCCCTCACCTATTATTGGGATGGGGGGACATCTTTGTTGGTTTACGGCCCGTGGACTTCTTTGGTGAGCATCAAGGAGACCTGCAAAATGTTTCTTTTGGGGGTTCTCAGAAAGGGGGACAAAGCTTGTCCTTTTCAGGTTTTTTAGGTCCTGAGTATCCTTGTGCAGATTTAATTCCTGCAAAGGTTTAGGTGATGTCTGAACTACCTAAGGTCCCCCCATATCCCAGTCCAGGGAATTGATTTACCTAGGTCTGATTCCATTTCTGACCAGGGTGGTCCTTCCTCTGCACAAACTTCAGGGACCACAGCCTGTGATTCATCGGCTGCTGTCACACAGATAGTTCTTTCATTTTTTATACAGTTTCTAAGTCTGGTGGTATCCACCTTCAAGACAGTTCTGTTTGCACAGTCTTGCATACAGCTTCTTTAGCAGGTTTGACTCCGAAGTTCCTGACGGGATCCTCTGATGAATGCCGCAGGCGTCCAAGGGCCACGGTAAGGCCAGTATCATTCTCAGCGAACGCTTCTTCCGCAATTCCTGCGAGGAATCAAGAGCGACGATCTTCCAATCATCTAGGTGGCTGTAAACGTCCCCTTGGGGGCTTCCTCTCAGAGAAGGCCAATTGTCCCGGGGGGTGATCTATCATCCTGCTTTACAGCCGCTGGTTTTAATGGCTTAGCTATTGAAAGCCAGGTACTGAGGGATAGAGGTCTGTCTGGATCAGTGATCCCCCTACTATGGTGAAGGCGAGGCAGTCGTCTTCCAGCAAGATATGCCATCGTACGTGGAAAGCGTACATTTCTTGGTGTGAGTCAGTTGGCTCTCATCCTCGATCTTTTTCTGTGGCTTGGATCTTAACCTTTCTTCAACAGGGCGTTGATCAGAATTTGGCTTTGAGTACCATCAATGGCCAGGTATCTTCCTTGGCAATCTTCTTTCAGCAACCCCCAGCCACGCACTCTTTAGTTCGTACCTTCATTCAGGGGGTTCGACATGTGGCCTCACCTGTGCTATCTCCTTTACTGCTGTGGGATATCAATTTAGTGCTTTCGGTTCTCCAGAAACCTCCATTTGAGACTATTTGGGAGATTCCCTTGCCTATGTTATCCCAGAAGGTGACATTCTTGGTGGCTATTACCTCGGCCCACAGGAATTGGCCGCATTATCCTGTCGCAGGATAAGGTGTTAGCCCCTATCCTGGCTCTGCTACGACAGAGAGGAATGGCGATTCTGGGGTACCTGGACGATCATCTTCTCCAAGCGGACTCGTCTGTGACATTGGAACGGGATTTGGAGGTGACCATTCACACTCTGAAGCAGTTCGGTTGAAATCTCAACCTAGAGAAATCTGCCCTGATTCCAACAACCAGACTGGAGTATCTAGGGATGATCCTATATTCAGCTTCTGCAAAGGTATTTCTACCTCCTGTGAAGTTACAGAAGTTAAGGGAAGCGATTCTGTCGCTGCTGGCTTGCCATCTGGTGTCTCTCAGGTCATCTATGCATGTGCTGAGCCTGATGGTGTCCTCCTTCGAGGCGTACCATATGCTCAGGCCCACACAAGACTTTTGCAACAGGAGATCCTTGTCAAATGGGACAAGGATCCTCTATCCCTGGACAGTCTGATTCGTTTGAGTCTGAGATCCAAGGACTCCCTGAATTGGGGGCTCAGCTCTCCGAATCTTCTCCACGGGAAATCCTTCCTTCCAGTATTCTGGACGGTGGTGACGACAGATGGCTGTCTGACCGGTTGGGGGGGGCAGTGCTGGGCACCCTGAATGTTCAAGGGACCTGGACGTTGGAAGAGTCCAAGCTCCCGATCAACGTTCTGGAACTGAGAGCAATCAAGTTGAGCCTGTTCCACTGGACGGACGATCTCAAGGGGTCTTCTGTCCGAGTCCAGTCCGACAATGTCACGGCCGTGGCATATGTCAATCATGGGGGCACCAGGAGTTCCCTGGTGGCTCTGGAGGTAGTGGAGATCCTGCGCTGGGCAGAGGACTACGTCCCAGCCCTATCCACTGTGTATATTCCCGGCGTAGACAATTGGCAGGCGGACTACCGGAGTCGTCAAACCCTGGATCAGGGAGAGTGGTCCCTGCATCCACAGGTATTCCACCAGCTGTGTCTCCGGTGGGGGACCCCAGATGTGGACCTGTTCGCCTCCAGACAAAACAGGAAAGTTTCAAAGTTTGTGGCTCGGTCCAGAGATCCTCTGGCCAACGCAGTAGACTCCCTGGTGGCTCCCTGGAGCCAGTACAGGCTAATTTATGCATTTCCTCTGCTGAAACTTTTATCTTGCCTGCTACACAGGGTCAAGTTGGAGGGGATTCCGGTAATTCTGGTGGCTCCCGAATGGCCCCGGAGATCCTGGTACGCTGACGTGATTCGGCTGAAGGTCGCAGGTCCGTGGACACTTCCTCTGCGGGAACATCTTCTCAGGGTCCGAACTTTCATCCTGCTTTACAGTCGCTGGCTTTAACGGCTTGGCTGTTGAGAGCAAGGTGTTAAAGGACGGGTCTGTCTGATTCTGTGACCCCTACCTTACTCAAGGCTAGGAAGTCCACTTCTTGGAAGATTTATCATCGTACGTGGAAAGCGTACATTGATTGGTGCAAATCGCTGAAGCTGCATCCTAGATCCTTTGCTATCAGCAGGATCCTGACCTTTCTACAGAAAGGGGTTGACCAACGTTTGGCATTGGGCACACTTATGTGTCAGATCTTGGCCTTGGCTGTGTACTTCCAATGCCCTTTGGCTACGTACTCTTTGATTCATACGTTTCTTCAGGGTGTTCGCCATTTGGCTTCCCCCAGGAGGTCTCTGTTACCTCCTTGGGACCTTAATTTGGTTCTATCGGTGTAACGAATCAACCGGCACCCCGACCGGGCACCTCCATTGACGGATGCTCCTAGTACTTCCCGAGGGCTCCAAGCACTCCACCAGACACCGTAACCACTTCAGACCCCAGGAACCGCCGCAGCTTGGTTAGGGTCTCACCGTCTCCTACCCACCCTGGACCTACGACAAGGCTCCAGGTTCCCGTGGGTGAACCTTTCTTTCCCCAGAGAGTGCAACAGGAACAAGCTCTTACACAAGCTCTTACAAGAGCTTGGTGATTATCCAAGGGAGTATGAAGGACATAGCAATCCCTTGTAGCATATTACCCCAATGAGAGACAGAACTCTAGATTGAGGGTGAAGTATAACTCAACTT
Organism: Pelophylax lessonae; assembly: GCF_965119305.1. Classification (NCBI taxonomy): domain Eukaryota; kingdom Metazoa; phylum Chordata; class Amphibia; order Anura; family Ranidae; genus Pelophylax; species Pelophylax lessonae. Next base: position 263,702,610 of record NC_138768.1, on the reverse strand, counting down.
TATTGAACAAGAAACAGACTTTTATACAGTTTTCCCCCGACAAGGTTACTGCCCAGGTGGACATTGTTGAAAACAGGCCCTGACATTCACAATCCAATGAAAACAGAGTTTTACACAGCCATACAGTGTGCACAAAGATATATACACTGTGGGACAATCCCCCCTCCCCCCTTAGCAGCCAATCCACATACACATATACATCCCATAATAAGCTTATCTTAAGGCAGACAGAACAATGTAAGGTCATTAACATTTAACAATGAGACGGGCACAATCCACATTCCCTCCCAATACACAAACAATAGGGACGTATGCCAATGACAGTCTCTGTGTCTCTCACAGACAAGCACATGGAATACACTGTGTAAGGTGGTATTAAATCTTCATATTTCTATATGAAGATATGGTTGACAAATATTACTGTCCCACTTAAAGCAATCCAAACCATTAATTATATGTCTTTCACTCAGTGACGGTTAGTACCGTCACAATCGGTTCTTCAGACATCTCCTTTCGAGAACATAAGACACATTTCCTTGCTCGCCTTGTCGCAGAAAGTTGCCTTTTTGGTGGCTATCCCCTCTGCGTGTAAGGTTTCTGAACTAGTGGCACTGTCTTGCCGCTCTCCTTATCTGGTAATGCACAGGGATAAGGTAGTGTTATGGCCTAATCCGTCGTTTCTTCCTAAGGTGGTTTCAGGCTTCCATCTGAACTAAGACATAGTGCTTCCGTCACTATGTCCGAAACCTTCACATCCTAAGGAAATTGCCTTGCATTGCGTGGATATGGTTCCGCCGATACGGGTGTATCTGGAGACTACGGAGTCCTTTCGTAAATCTGAATCTATGAATACGAATGGACCCCGTAAGGGTCAGGCTGTGTCTGCGGCGATCATCTCTCGATGGATCAGACAGACGGTGGTGAAGGCATATTCTCTTAAGGGCAAGGTTCCTCCTTTCCCTGTCACGGCTCATTCTACCCGGGCGTTGAGTGCCTCTTGGGCTTTCCGCCATCAGGCGTCAGTAATGCAGGTATTCAAGGCGGCCACTTGGTCGGCTGTACATACGTTCACCAAGTTCTACAGAGTGGATGTGTTGGCATCCTCAGATGCGTCCTTTGGTCACAAGGTTTTGCAGGCTGCCATTTAAGGAGCAGTCTACTTTTCTTTCTCCTTTATGGTTTTGCTACAATTGAGCCGCAGTTGTTGCTTGTTGGGCTCCATGTTGTATAGTTGGCTATGTTAGCCGTGGCAATTGCATTCTTTTAAGTTTGTCCTTTTCCCACCCCTCAGTGATTACTGCTTTTGGACGTCCCATCCGTCTATGATTTTAAAGCAGCGGCTACGTACGTCGGTGGACGAAAGAGAAAATGGGATTTTTTACTTACCGTAAAATCCATTTCTCTGTGTCCACTGACGGACGTAGCTCCCACCCCTCTTTTCTCTGAAGAGTTGGGGTTTGGTTATTATTCACTGCTTGCAACTAAACTGAAGATGCAACGGTGAGACCAGGGGTAATAACCCAGGGACCCCGCCCCCCTGGCCGTGTCAAAGCCTTTGGCTCTAGTGGGAGGGGCTTATTACCATCCATCTATGATTTAAAGCAGCAGCTACGTTCATCGGTGGACTCAGAGAAATGGATTTTACCATAAGTAAAAATTCGCATTTTTCAGGTGGGTCTCATCTTGTTCTGATTCTAATGAGTCCTATGTTGCCTGGTTGGCTGTGGTTCAGCCTTGGGGAATTGTTTTCTGTTCCCACCCCTCATGTTTTATGGCACTGCTTTGGGTCATCCCTACTGTTATGAAGAACAGAGACTGCGTCCGTCAATGAACGATAGAGAAAAATGGATATGTGTCTTACCGTAAAATCCTTTTCTCTGAGGTTCATTGACGGGCGCAGTACCCGCCCCTCTTTTTTCAGTTGGGTTGGTATTTTTTTCTCTGACACTGCTTTGATCCAAAACTGACATCCTATAGCAGGGAGAGAGGGTATACCCCCTGTGACTGCCCATAGGCGTAACTTTTTTTCTGGCTAGTGTCCTACTCCTGTAGGGGGCAGTAAACCCTACTGTTAGGAAGAACAAATACTGCGTCCGTCAATGAACTTCAGAGAGAGATTTTAGAGTAAGACAAAAATACAATTTTTCTCTTTTGTTCATTGACAGATACGTCTCATGATCTTCTTAACCATTGGGTTATACTGCCCCCTACAGGAGTAGGACACTAGGCAGAAAATAAAATCTGGCTACACCTATGGGCAGTCCCGGGAGGGGGGGGTATACTCCCTCTCTCTGCTATAGGTACTCAGTTTTTTTTTTTTTTTTCCGCCTAGTCAGGAGTAAGGACCTAGTTCCTTGCTGGGATCTCTGGTCCTGGCAATTTTTTTTTCTTTTTAGAAATAATTTTTGCTCCTGTTTTTTTTTTTGTTTTGTTTTTTCCCTGTGAGATCTACAATCCACTGCCAGACTGGGCTACGGCCTGGGTATTCTAGATCCAGTGGTCACCCCAGTCTGGCCAGCGAGCGCGCACAGACCTCAGCTCCGCCGCAACATAGCCACACCGGACGGAGGCTGGCCTATGAGGTAAATGCCTCATGAGGTTGCATACAACCAGGTCTCGGCCCAAGTCACTTCGTTCCTCCTGGCCGACAGCCCCTCATTTCGATGGAGAGAAGGTTTTGTCTGAAACGGTGCTCGCCTGGTTTCTAGTATGGTAAGTGACTGTCCCCCTTCTCCCCCTGGAGGGTTTTGGAGTGGACATGGCCCCCCCGCCTCCATGGGACCGTCGGATCCCTGGGGGTCCACTCCTCATTAAGCACCCCCGTCATCGGTCGTGTGGTCCCTATGGGCCATGTCGCTCCCCCCTTCCATCGCTGGGGCTGTGGGGTGGCCTGGGATGGGGGCAGGGTGCTGTTCTGGGGATGGGGGCGGGAGGGGTGAGCCGCCAACAACCAGGCGATCGGCTGTATGTGGGGGGGGGGGGTCTGTACCTGGTGGGGACTCCTGCCAGGGGGCCCCCTTCCTGCCTGTCCCGTTTTGAGGTCTAGGTGGGGTCCTCGCCTTCTCTGCTGAGGATCGAATAGGTGCTCTGTTTCTGGTGACCGAGTAGTGCTGCCGGGGCAGTGGGGGTGTCCCTTAGCAGTGTTTTTACACCTTTTCTTGTAGGGGGTCCCCCCTATTGACTCATGGAGTCTTTTGAGTACATTTCCCCACCTGATCCCCTCTCAGCGGCTGCGGGGCCCTCCGGGTACCAACCATCCATCGATGCACTTTTGTCATCCCTCCAGACTTGCATTCGGGTGCTGGGCCTGATGGTGTCTACGTTTGAGGCGGGAACGAAAAAGTCCCTGATATGGTGGCTTCGGTCTCCGGCACTTCGGATGGGCAAATCCTTCCTCCCCTTGTATTGGACAGTGGACACCACGAATGCCAGCCTGTCCGGCTGGGGAGCTGTCCTCTGCAAAAATTCTGCTCAGGGGATCTGGACACTGGAAGAGTCCAGACTGCCGATCAATGTCTTGGATCTCCAAGCGATCAGACTGTACCTGGAACATTGAATGGATCGTCTTCAGGGTTGTCCAGTGCGCATTTAGTCGGAAAATGCTACAGCCATCAAAGAAGTGTCCTGGCGGCTCTGGAGATCGCTGGCATTCTAAGGTGGGCAGAACGGTTAATTCCAGCCACCTCCGCCGTACACATTCCTGGTGTGGAAAACTGGTAGGCGTTGGACAAAGGGGAGTGGTCCCTTCCTCCAAAGGTGTTTCATCAGTTGTCACTGGTGGGGCATTCACTAGGTGGATCTGTTGGAGTCTCTGCTCAACGGAAAGATGCAGCGGTTTGTGGCTCAGTCACGGGACCCTCTCACTGACGCCACAGACGCCTGATTTTACGCCTTCCCTCTTCTCAAGCTTCTGCCAAGACTTCTACGCAGGATCGAGGCAGAAGGGATTCTGGTCATCTTAGTGGCTGGTCGCCGATGTTCCTTAGACGCTTACTCTCAGGAAGGATCTGCTGTCCCAAGGACCGATCTTCCAACCTGCTTTACAGTCGCTGGCTTTGATGGCTTGGCTGTTGAATGCCAGGTGCTGATGGATAGAGGTTTATCTGAGTCTGTGATTCCAACGCTGTTAAAAGCTAGGAAATTTACTCCTCGGAAGATCTACCATCGTACGTGGAAGACGTACGTTGCGTGGTGTGAGTCTCTTGGGGTTCATCTTCGTTCCTTTTCGGTGGCTCCGATTTTTTCCTTCCTTCAACGTGGGGTTGGGCAGGGCCAGGTGTTGGCCTTAGTGGTCTTCTTTCAGTGGCCCTTGGCCACACACTCACTCCCTGGTGCATATCTTTCTTCAGGGAGTTCGGCACTTGGCTCCTCCAGTGTGGTCTCCGTTACCACCTTGGGACCTCAATTTGGTGCTTTCAGTCCTCCAGAAGCCACCCTTTGAGAATCTTTGGGATATTCCCCTGCTTAAGCTGTCCCAGAAGGTGGCCTTTTTGGTGGCTATCACCTCTGCGCGATGGGTGTTGGAATTGGTGGCGTTATCCTGTTGTGTTCACCTTACTTGGTGGCTCAGAGATAAGGTGGTTCTTTGCCTCTGTCCATCGTTCCTTCCAAAGGTTGTGTCTGAATTTCATTTGAATGAAGACATTGTGTTGCCTTCCCTGTGTCCCAGGCAAAAATATCCAAAGCAAATTGCTTTGCATGCCTTGGATGTGGCCTGGGCGATTTAGGGTGTACCTTGCAGCTAGGGAGTCTTTTAGGAAATCAGACTCTTTATTTGTGCTCACGGATGGGGCCTCGGAAAGGGTTGTCCTCTTCCCCTGTGACTATTTCCAGATGGATCAGACAGATGGTAGTTCAGGCCTATTTCATCAAGGGTCAGATTCCTTCTTTCCCTGTCAAGGCGCATTCTACTCGGGCACTCAGTGCCTCCTGGGCTTTCCATCATCCGGCGTCAGTGAAAAAGGGTTTGCAAGGTGCACACTTTCACAAAGTTCTATAAAGTGGATGTGTTGGCATCTGCAGATGCTTTCTTTGGCCGCAAGGTTTTGCAAGCTGCTGTTCAGAGGACTTGGTTCTCTTTAAGGGTGTATTTTTTTTTTTTTTTTTCAGGTGAGCTCCAGTTGTTTTGGTTGAGCTCCTGTTTACCTGGTTGGCTATAGTTAGCCTTGGGAATTTCTTTTTCGCTGTTCCCACCTCTTATGTTTAACACTGCTTTGGGACGTCCCAATAGTTAAGAAGATCAAGAGCTGTCCGTCAATGAACAAAAGAGAAAATGTTTTTTTTTTTTAACTTACCGTAAAATCCATTTCTCTGATGTTCACTGACGGACACAGCTCCAGAATCTTCTTGACCATGGGTTATGCTGCCCCCCTACAGGAGTAGGACACTAGGCAGGAAAAAGCTTTACCACACCTATGGGGCAGTCCCAGGGGGGTATACTCCCACTTCCTGCTATAGGCATTCATTTTAGTTGCAAGCAGTGTTAGAAGAAAAATACCCCAACTTAACAGAGGGGTGGGTGCTGTGTCCGTCAATGAACATCAGAGAAAAGGATTTTACGGTAAGACAAAAAATCCAATTTTCTCTTTTGTTCATTGATGGCCACAGCTCCAGAATCTTCTTTTGGGACGTCCTAAAGCAGTGTTAAATATGAGGGGTGGGAAAAAAACACGGCAGAAAAAAATTCCCAAAAGGCTTAATCTAGCCAACCAGGTAACATGGAGCTTAACCAGGAACCACTGGAGCTCACCTGAAAAAAACCTACACCTTCAAAGAGCACCAATCCTCTCAAACAGCAGCCTGCAAAAACTTTGCAGCCAAAAGCATCCGCAGATGCCAGCACATCCATTTTATAAAATTTTGTGGAAAGTGTGCACAGACGACCAAGTGGCCACCTTGCCAACCTGCACCACTGACGCCTGATGGCAGAAGACCCAGGAGGCACTAAGCGCCCGTGTAGAATGTGCCTTAATAGGGAACCAAAGAACCTGACCCTTGGTGGAATAGGCCTGCACCACTGCCTATCTTGTTCATTTGGAAATGGTCATGGCAGACAAGAGCAACCCTTTGCAAGGTCCATCCGGAAGGACAAATGGTAAGGCTGATCTCCTAAACAATTTGGTTGCCGCAAGGTACACCCTGATCGCCCAACCCACATCCAGAGATTGCAAGGCAGTCTCCTTGGGATGTTTAGGCTTGGGACACAGGGAAGGCAACACAATGACTTCATTCAGCTGGAAACCAGAAAAAACCTTAAGAAGGAACGACTGACAAGGGGGAAGCACCACTTTCTCTGTGAACCACCAAGTAAGGTGAACGACAAATAATGCCGCCAGCTCAGACACTCTGTGTACAGAAGTAATAGCCACCAAGAAGGCTACCTTCTGGAACAATGCAAGCAGAGGAATCTCTGTTTGTGCTCACGGATGGGCCTGCTTCCTCTGCGACCATTTCCAGATGGATCAGACAGACGGTAGTTCAGGCCTATTTCATCAAGGGCCAGATTCCTCCTTTCCCTGTCGAGATCAGGAGCTGTGTCCGTCAATGAACATCAGAGAAATAGATTTTACGGTAAATCAAAAATTCCTTATTTTTGCATGAAGAAAAAAAATGTGCATTTTATTTTTTAAAGGTGCATTTATCCTTTAACCCCTTTTGTGATTCTGAGATTATGAATAGCACTACACATAGGGTGCAGCTGCACAGGTTCACTTTTATTTAGACAATAGAACTGATTCAATATGTATAGATGTACACTGCAGTGAATCTTTTTCTTAGAAACACAAAAAATGTTTTGGTGCAATTTTAGTTCTGGAAATATTTGAAGAGATGGTAGTGGAAGGCTTATTGAGCATACAGCATGTTCTCTGCAGCTGCCATTAGTACTTAAATTGTCTTATTTTATTATTTGTGTAAAGGTGATGCATAGATGTACATTTTATGGCTCAGTACTCTGCTTTGAAGTACTGTAATGCAAAATTGAAGACAAGCCATATTGCTCACTTGTCATGACTAGGGTGAGTCAAATTGATCTGTGGTCATTTTCCAGATGAGCTCTGTTGATTTATGCAGTAGATTTTATTGAAAAAGTCCATGGTAAGACATAACTGTTAGTGTAGGCTAATTCTTCTCTCTCATTCCAGGAATTTGTGTCATTCCTTGGGAACCTCCTGCCCTTCGCCTCATCCTGCCTCCTTTTGTAAATGTACTTTTTTTTAATTCATGTTTTACGTTTGTTTTTATTAATGTATAAACTTTAAATTATACAGTTGACCAATAATGTAAGGTTTTATCTATTGTACTCCAGACTAATCCATGTACGTGTAAATAAAAACAATTTCAAGCTATTGTGTCTAGTGATACGTTACAAAAAAAAAAAAAAATGGTTTGTTCCTACATGATTTACTTGTCTGTCCCATCCTTGTATTTTCATATTTTGTTTCGGGTAGATCTTTTTACAACCAGACAAATGATAAAAAGAGATGTAAATAATTTCAAGACCACCTTGTTATCCAATGGACATTTTCCTTTTTAGCTTTATTTTTTTTTATTTCAATAATTTTATTAGAAAGTTTCATAATAAAGTACAACAATACAAGTAGAGGAACAATGAAAAAAAATAAGGGGGGGGGGGAGTCATGGGAAAGGGCATGGAAACGGTCCCACTGCAGGGAACAGCAATATAAACTGACAGTATCAGGAAAAAAAAGTCCATGGTGACAGGGGGGCCGGCAGCCACCAAAAACGCAATATTGCAACGTGGGGATATGGGCGGGCCTAGTAGGAACAACCCAAAACATGCATACATTTCCCACCCCCACCCACCCCAAACATCCCCGACCCCGCACCATCATATGAAAGAAGGAAGAATTGGCCTGATGGCCGCAATTAACCATCGTCCCCATGGAGGGACCATCAAAGTAACACATTAGGGGGGAAGGGAAAGAAAGATAAAGGAAAAGAAAGAGGAGCAGGGAAAGAAGGGTAAAATGGGGGACACAGAAGCAGTGCATAAATGCATAAAAGTCCAGCTGGCGTAAATAGGTGGCCATCCCCAGAGGGAGGGGCGTGTTCCACCCCATTCCTTCTCCAGAGAGACCCTACCAGCCCGAGAGGTGCCAATCAACCCAAGTCTGTCCGGGGGTCTCCCTCCAAATATCTCAGCCATGGGTGCCAAACCTTCTCAAACAGCTTTACCCTATCATTCAACACTTGCGATAATCGTTCATTAATCATCAGCCATGTCAATTTTGCTCTAAGCATTTCAAGAGGAATTGTTGCCGAACGCCAGGACCTTGCTATCACTATTTTCGCTGCCATAAAAATAAATAGTATAAGTGATTTGGCTCCTTTGGGGGCGTCTAACACCGCTTCCCCTAGCAGCGCCTGTCGCAGGGACTTCCGTAAGTTCACGTGGGTCAAAGAATAAATAAGATTATATATTTTAAAATAAAAAAAGGTGCGTATAGGAGCCTCAGCCCATATAAACACTAGCAGCGCTAAAACAACCTCTAACAAGGTTGAAGGTAAATGGCAAACAAAGTAGGAAATTAATATAAAGCCTTAAAGTTCATAAGTCCATAATATTCTCAGGGTGAAGTCACACGAAAGAATGGGTGCATAGAAAATTCGTTGTGTGGTGGAACACAAGACTTCTTTATCGATCACTCAGCAACCATCATATCCTTCACCTCACCACTGTGCTCCCCCCCCTTGAGAGTGGACACGTACCCTTAACGCTAGGGTTTAGCGCTTTATTCAATCAAAAATCCTCCACTTCCGGATGGTGATCCCCTCAGGATTCCACTCCAACTAGTAGGGATATAGTCAGCGCCTCCTCCTCTCCTCTCACATAAAAAGGGGGGACAGATACCTCCTCCTCTCGTCTCACATAAAAGGGGAACAGATACCCATAGCGTAATATGTACAAACAAGGCTTTATTAAAAAAATTAAAATCACACTCACATGGAATCGGATGTATTTATGCGAACAACATATCCAAGGCACAAAACCCGGTCCTCCTACTACTGACGTTGTCCCCACTGAGCCACACGGTACGGGTGATCCAGCCACCCTATCACGATGTTACTCGGACTCAAATGGCGTTTAGTGCTAGGGATCCTCTGGGATGTCCTTGGTATGGAACAGAATGACCGCGTGCTCACGCCCTGACGCGTTTCGTCGGCACTGGACTTCTACTGAGGGCGTGAGCACGCGGCCACATCACCTCATCTTTATACCCTTATGGGGGGGGGGAGGGTGCAGGTGTGCGTGGTGCTAAACGAAGGGCGGGGTCCTCAACCACGTGGGCAGCCGGAAGTCCGCCGCCAATACGCATACAATCTACGTTGGCGTCCGGAAACCACTCCGCCGCTGATCTCCAGGTCCGTACATCCGGACGCTGGAGACACCGGAAATGACGTCTCTGAACTCCGCCCGTCGTTGTGTCCGCCTATCCGGACATCGATGGGACCGGAAATGACGTTCGTCATTCGTCCCGCCCTGCCCTCGAGGCAGGAAACAGGAAACGAATTAGAGGTGACGTTTAGCAGAACCGCCCCCCACTGAGTCCGCCTATCCGGACACAGAAAGGGACCGGAAATGATGTGCATCCATCGTCCCGCCCTGCCCTCAAGGCAGGAAACAGGAAGTGGAGCCAGCTGTCATCTATTTGTCTGGACAGGAAACCGGAAATGGAGCTCTCAATCTACATATCCCTCATTCTAATACACCGGAACGGCGTAACCCCCTACATGCATATGATGCGAACTTCTCAATAGAGCGAGCCACATCTAGGTCCCGCCCCCCCCCCCCACCGCAAATATGCTACTCGCTAAGGCCGGCTTCATGACCGTCCCTGCGGACAGTGGGGACATCGCCTATATGCATTCCCTCATATACTCCTAAACATTAATTGTATTAGCACACACTTAATGCATACATCTATTATCTCATAACAGTTATACAACCAAAATGAAGGAATATGGGTATAGTTGACACATGCCTCAAAATTGCATATCAAATATCCTCAAAAAATACAAAAAAAGAGAGAGAAACAGGTACAAACACTGATTCCCAGAACGAGCTTGCTATTGCCCGCCAGGCTATATCCCATCAATGTTATATATAAATCAGTGTAAAAATAGTATGAACACTGATCGTTATACTCTCTTAATAGGTACTCACAATGGTTTCTTAAAATACTGATCATTATGAAACGATATTGAATATGTTCCACTCCATGTAATGGGGATATCACTTCAGCTATCACCTTATATTGGTGCTCCCAAGGGGAGCACCAATTCTACCGCATGTGTTAATATCTAAAATAGGGCTCACTGATTAAAATTACAGCAATGGATCTAACCAACTGGGTCCTATTTTTACCTATCATTCTCGATTGTGGTGCTCCTTATATGGTAACACACTATCGGCGTATAAAACTAAACAAAAATGCTCTAGCCAAACAAATGGCCTAACTGACCACTAATAAAACTGTATACCTGAATAACTGAATAAACCATATATATCTGCAGGAAAACACTGGTATCAGCTTATAGCGTAGACCGTTCACTGCAGAGGCTCAATGGGACCTATCCTACAGGTACCCACGAGCTATTGGACATACAGAACTGGTATCCAGGGGAAGGGAAATCTCACGGATATATTAATAATGCTTATGAAACAAAACCAAAACAAAAACGAAATAAAAACCAAAACGGAGGAAAAAGAAGGTTCCAATTGCAAAAAGGGCTAGTACTGATCCTTCTGGGTTAGTAATCACTAATGAAGCAGTTGATATCCAACTCCACGTTCATACCATTAGGGACTAATGCGTTGGTTTGGTAGATCCAGAAGGTTTCTCTTTTAGAGAGCTCCCTAACTCGGTTGGAGCCCCTCCATACCTGTTCCACCTTCTCGATTCCCCAAAAAAGCAACCCCGAAGGGTCCTTATTATGATGGTACTTGAAATGTAGGGGAACACTATGGTATTTATAGCCCTTTCGGATGTTCCCTATATGTTCTGAGACCCTCTTGCCCAGAGTTCTCTTTGTCCGACCGATATAGATCAGCCCGCAAGGACACTGCAAGCCGTATACCACATGCGTGGATCTGCAGGTGATTAGGTCCTGAATCTCGAAGGAACGTCCATTAGCAGATGATGTAAAGGACGTATACCCCCTCAAATGGACATCCACCTGCCTACAGGCCTTGCAATGTCTACACGCATAAAACCCAACTCTGTTATCCCAAAAAAACTTTGGTTTCACAGGTGGGTCGAGAACTTTTTTGACCAGTCTATCGCCGAAACTCGGAGCTTTCCGGTAAATGAAGACTGGTTTCTCAGGGATCATTTTACCTATAAACTTATCCATTTGCAAGATGTTCCAATTTTGTCGGAAAATTTGCTCCACCTCCTTATACTGGATGTTGAAATCTGTTATAAACCCCCACTGATGTCTATCATTGGGCGTTTTAATTTTATCACTCAGACACTCGCTTTGTGGAATTTTTCCGATCTCGTTCATAGTTTGTTCGAGATCTTTTGCTGGATAACCCTTTTCACAAAAGCGATTCTTGATCACCATTGCCTGTTGTTGGTAATCTGAGTCGGCAGTACAGTTCCTTCTCACACGAAGGAACTGTCCTTTGGGGATATTCCTTAACCATGTGCTATGATGTCCACTCTGCACAGGTAAGTAACCATTCCGGTCCGTTGGCTTAAAATAAGCCAATGACACTAGATTGGAACCCTGAATCATAATTTCAACGTCCAGATAGTGAATTTTTTCCTTACTCCAATTGAACTCTAGCTTGATATTGTTTCCATTCGTATTGAGATCCTGTGCAAACGATATCAAGGAGGCTTCGCTACCCGCCCATACAAAAAAGAGATCATCAATGTATCTCTTGTACAGGACGAGCTCGTCCCTAGCGGCGGCGTAAATGTAGCGATCCTCCCATTCCCCCATGAAGAGATTCGCTAGGCTCGGGGCATACTTAGCCCCCATGGCAACGCCCCTCCGCTGGGAGAAGAACGTGCCCCCATACCAAAAATAGTTATGGGACACGCAAAATTGCAGTATCGAGCCTAGGAATCTCCTCTGGGAGAATGGGATATCCGGTCGTTTGCATAGAGCCCAATTTAGCGCTAGCAGGGCGTCATCGTGTTGAATGACCGTATAAAGAGAGGCCACGTCGGCCGTGACCACGTAGACCTCCCCCTGCGGTAAAACGACCCCTCTGATCATAGTAAGGAAATCCTTTGTGTCTCTCAGATAGGATCTGAGAGATTGAACGCTGTCCTGCAAAAAGTGATCTAGGTACTGCCCAATTCTGGAAGTGACCGAATTAATGCTGTTCACTATCGGTCTAGGTGGAGGATTTGTGTCACTTTTATGGATCTTGGGCAGCGTGTATATAGTAGGAACTCTACTATAGCTCGGCACCAGGAACCTTCTTTCCTTTTTTGTTAGTATTCCATCTTGATAGCCCGTATTAACCAGACTTTCCAACTCTCTTCTATACGCAAACGTTGGATTGCCTGGTAACACTCCGTAGGTGGAAGTATCCGATAGCATCTCAGACAGCTGTTGGTCATAGAAACTCTTGTCTAAGATCACCACCCCCCCACCCTTATCAGCTGGCCTAATGATGATATCTTTGCGTTTCTCTAGCAATTCAAGGCCCTCTCTTATATACCGAGGATTTACATCCTTCTTGGGTTTTATTCTTTCCAGGTCTCGGAGGACCGATTGCTTGAACACTTCGACACATTGATTAGCCGGCTGGGGTGGATTAAAGAGCGATTTGTTTTTGAGGCCACTATCTTTACCTATTAGACCATTACCCAAATACTGAGTTTTTTTCAAAACATTTTTACTGGGGTTTAAAAAATGCCGCTTCAAATTAATTTTTCTAATGTATTTGTGGATATCCACATAAACATTGAATTTATTAATTGGCCTTTGGGCTGCGCATTTTAACCCTGCATTAAGTATATTGGTCTCTTTTTCAGTGAGAGTGGTGTTTGTCAAGTTGTATATACCCTTTACTCCTTTTCTCTCCTTCTTTTTTTGGTGTTTGAGTCCACCTCTACATCCTCTGGTTGTACGTCTACCCTGGGCCAAGGGCGGTCCCTTTGGTTGTCCAGGTGGGGGAGCTGGGGCCTCCAAGAGTCCATTTGGGCCCCTACAGGTTTCCCTCTCCACGGTTTCCCCCTCCTCCTCCCACCTCTGCCTCTTCCCCCCCTCCAGGGAAAAGGGCGATTCTGGGCCGGGGTTCTTGGATCTGCAAAACCCGGTGCTTCATTGTACCTATTGTAAGTGGGCACAGAGAAAGTATATCCAGAATCGTACTGGAATTGCCCCTGTTGCGTGTTGCCCCTGTATGGGCCACTCGGGGCTCCCTGTTGCCAATCACTCCTTTGTAAAGGGACAGGAGGACCTCTCTCCTCCATCTCTCTTGAATTGGCATAATGTATCGGTTCACTCCTATAGGGGGTAGGGACCGTACCTACTGTGCGGTTACCTTTTCCTTTGCCTTTACCTTTCCCACGAGGGGTATTTCTCGGCATAGGCATTCGAGGTACAGCTACTGGTGCCAATGGCTGGGGCACCTGCTCGTGGTTGGTGGGTAGTGGTGGCATTTGCCAGGCATATACCATGTTGTTTTTAAAATCTTCCATATCCCTACGGAATTTTTTGACTTTCTTTTTGTGTGTCTCCCGATCTACCTTTTCTAATTTTTTCTGTATATCCGTGTTGAACTTAATTACCTGAGGCGAGTCCTTCTCAGGTTCAATGTTTGCCTTTATCTCAGCTATTCGTTTCTCTAAAATGGTCATCTTTTTCTTTTTCCGTTTTAAAACCAGTTCCTGTAACTTAATGCCCATATTGTTAAAAAATTCTAGCCATTCCTTCTGACTATCCTCATCATCCAAGCCATCCTGTGGGGTGACCTCCCACCTTAGGCTCCGCATGATGATGCGTTCCTTTAGGTACTGCTCGAAGGTGCAGATGTCCCACCATGTGCGTATCTGCTTCTCGAGCAAAATACCCAAAGCAGCCAGATCCGATCCCAGATCTAAATCATTATCGTCCTCAATCTCATCTGCAAATATGTTCTTTATATCAATTTGCCTGTTTTTGAGAAAGAGAATTGCATCCATAGCTGCTAAGTTACCAAAAAACCAAAATATAGAAAAGGAGCAAGAAAGAAAAAGTATTCCTTATCCCACCCACTCAGCGCTCATGTATATGCAATACTCCTAGGATCAAAACGTATGTATCTAGCAATGCAGCAAGATATACTCGTATGCCTATATAACCAATAAAGCAGCAGCTATACTCAAAACATAACATAAAAAAAGGTGCGTATAGGAGCCTCAGCCCATATAAACACTAGCAGCGCTAAAACAACCTCTAACAAGGTTGAAGGTAAATGGCAAACAAAGTAGGAAATTAATATAAAGCCTTAAAGTTCATAAGTCCATAATATTCTCAGGGTGAAGTCACACGAAAGAATGGGTGCATAGAAAATTCGTTGTGTGGTGGAACACAAGACTTCTTTATCGATCACTCAGCAACCATCATATCCTTCACCTCACCACTGTGCTCCCCCCCCTTGAGAGTGGACACGTACCCTTAACGCTAGGGTTTAGCGCTTTATTCAATCAAAAATCCTCCACTTCCGGATGGTGATCCCCTCAGGATTCCACTCCAACTAGTAGGGATATAGTCAGCGCCTCCTCCTCTCCTCTCACATAAAAAGGGGGGACAGATACCTCCTCCTCTCGTCTCACATAAAAGGGGAACAGATACCCATAGCGTAATATGTACAAACAAGGCTTTATTAAAAAAATTAAAATCACACTCACATGGAATCGGATGTATTTATTTATTTGATATGCAATTTTGAGGCATGTGTCAACTATACCCATATTCCTTCATTTTGGTTGTATAACTGTTATGAGATAATAGATGTATGCATTAAGTGTGTGCTAATACAATTAATGTTTAGGAGTATATGAGGGAATGCATATAGGCGATGTCCCCACTGTCCGCAGGGACGGTCATGAAGCCGGCCTTAGCGAGTAGCATATTTGCGGTGGGGGGGGGGCGGGACCTAGATGTGGCTCGCTCTATTGAGAAGTTCGCATCATATGCATGTAGGGGGTTACGCCGTTCCGGTGTATTAGAATGAGGGATATGTAGATTGAGAGCTCCATTTCCGGTTTCCTGTCCAGACAAATAGATGACAGCTGGCTCCACTTCCTGTTTCCTGCCTTGAGGGCAGGGCGGGACGATGGATGCACATCATTTCCGGTCCCTTTCTGTGTCCGGATAGGCGGACTCAGTGGGGGGCGGTTCTGCTAAACGTCACCTCTAATTCGTTTCCTGTTTCCTGCCTCGAGGGCAGGGCGGGACGAATGACGAACGTCATTTCCGGTCCCATCGATGTCCGGATAGGCGGACACAACGACGGGCGGAGTTCAGAGACGTCATTTCCGGTGTCTCCAGCGTCCGGATGTACGGACCTGGAGATCAGCGGCGGAGTGGTTTCCGGACGCCAACGTAGATTGTATGCGTATTGGCGGCGGACTTCCGGCTGCCCACGTGGTTGAGGACCCCGCCCTTCGTTTAGCACCACGCACACCTGCACCCTCCCCCCCCCCCATAAGGGTATAAAGATGAGGTGATGTGGCCGCGTGCTCACGCCCTCAGTAGAAGTCCAGTGCCGACGAAACGCGTCAGGGCGTGAGCACGCGGTCATTCTGTTCCATACCAAGGACATCCCAGAGGATCCCTAGCACTAAACGCCATTTGAGTCCGAGTAACATCGTGATAGGGTGGCTGGATCACCCGTACCGTGTGGCTCAGTGGGGACAACGTCAGTAGTAGGAGGACCGGGTTTTGTGCCTTGGATATGTTGTTCGCATAAATACATCCGATTCCATGTGAGTGTGATTTTAATTTTTTTAATAAAGCCTTGTTTGTACATATTACGCTATGGGTATCTGTTCCCCTTTTATGTGAGACGAGAGGAGGAGGTATCTGTCCCCCCTTTTTATGTGAGAGGAGAGGAGGAGGCGCTGACTATATCCCTACTAGTTGGAGTGGAATCCTGAGGGGATCACCATCCGGAAGTGGAGGATTTTTGATTGAATAAAGCGCTAAACCCTAGCGTTAAGGGTACGTGTCCACTCTCAAGGGGGGGGAGCACAGTGGTGAGGTGAAGGATATGATGGTTGCTGAGTGATCGATAAAGAAGTCTTGTGTTCCACCACACAACGAATTTTCTATGCACCCATTCTTTCGTGTGACTTCACCCTGAGAATATTATGGACTTATGAACTTTAAGGCTTTATATTAATTTCCTACTTTGTTTGCCATTTACCTTCAACCTTGTTAGAGGTTGTTTTAGCGCTGCTAGTGTTTATATGGGCTGAGGCTCCTATACGCACCTTTTTTTATGTTATGTTTTGAGTATAGCTGCTGCTTTATTGGTTATATAGGCATACGAGTATATCTTGCTGCATTGCTAGATACATACGTTTTGATCCTAGGAGTATTGCATATACATGAGCGCTGAGTGGGTGGGATAAGGAATACTTTTTCTTTCTTGCTCCTTTTCTATATTTTGGTTTTTTGGTAACTTAGCAGCTATGGATGCAATTCTCTTTCTCAAAAACAGGCAAATTGATATAAAGAACATATTTGCAGATGAGATTGAGGACGATAATGATTTAGATCTGGGATCGGATCTGGCTGCCTTGGGTATTTTGCTCGAGAAGCAGATACGCACATGGTGGGACATCTGCACCTTCGAGCAGTACCTAAAGGAACGCATCATCATGCGGAGCCTAAGGTGGGAGGTCACCCCACAGGATGGCTTGGATGATGAGGATAGTCAGAAGGAATGGCTAGAATTTTTTAACAATATGGGCATTAAGTTACAGGAACTGGTTTTAAAACGGAAAAAGAAAAAGATGACCATTTTAGAGAAACGAATAGCTGAGATAAAGGCAAACATTGAACCTGAGAAGGACTCGCCTCAGGTAATTAAGTTCAACACGGATATACAGAAAAAATTAGAAAAGGTAGATCGGGAGACACACAAAAAGAAAGTCAAAAAATTCCGTAGGGATATGGAAGATTTTAAAAACAACATGGTATATGCCTGGCAAATGCCACCACTACCCACCAACCACGAGCAGGTGCCCCAGCCATTGGCACCAGTAGCTGTACCTCGAATGCCTATGCCGAGAAATACCCCTCGTGGGAAAGGTAAAGGCAAAGGAAAAGGTAACCGCACAGTAGGTACGGTCCCTACCCCCTATAGGAGTGAACCGATACATTATGCCAATTCAAGAGAGATGGAGGAGAGAGGTCCTCCTGTCCCTTTACAAAGGAGTGATTGGCAACAGGGAGCCCCGAGTGGCCCATACAGGGGCAACACGCAACAGGGGCAATTCCAGTACGATTCTGGATATACTTTCTCTGTGCCCACTTACAATAGGTACAATGAAGCACCGGGTTTTGCAGATCCAAGAACCCCGGCCCAGAATCGCCCTTTTCCCTGGAGGGGGGGAAGAGGCAGAGGTGGGAGGAGGAGGGGGAAACCGTGGAGAGGGAAACCTGTAGGGGCCCAAATGGACTCTTGGAGGCCCCAGCTCCCCCACCTGGACAACCAAAGGGACCGCCCTTGGCCCAGGGTAGACGTACAACCAGAGGATGTAGAGGTGGACTCAAACACCAAAAAAAGAAGGAGAGAAAAGGAGTAAAGGGTATATACAACTTGACAAACACCACTCTCACTGAAAAAGAGACCAATATACTTAATGCAGGGTTAAAATGCGCAGCCCAAAGGCCAATTAATAAATTCAATGTTTATGTGGATATCCACAAATACATTAGAAAAATTAATTTGAAGCGGCATTTTTTAAACCCCAGTAAAAATGTTTTGAAAAAAACTCAGTATTTGGGTAATGGTCTAATAGGTAAAGATAGTGGCCTCAAAAACAAATCGCTCTTTAATCCACCCCAGCCGGCTAATCAATGTGTCGAAGTGTTCAAGCAATCGGTCCTCCGAGACCTGGAAAGAATAAAACCCAAGAAGGATGTAAATCCTCGGTATATAAGAGAGGGCCTTGAATTGCTAGAGAAACGCAAAGATATCATCATTAGGCCAGCTGATAAGGGTGGGGGGGTGGTGATCTTAGACAAGAGTTTCTATGACCAACAGCTGTCTGAGATGCTATCGGATACTTCCACCTACGGAGTGTTACCAGGCAATCCAACGTTTGCGTATAGAAGAGAGTTGGAAAGTCTGGTTAATACGGGCTATCAAGATGGAATACTAACAAAAAAGGAAAGAAGGTTCCTGGTGCCGAGCTATAGTAGAGTTCCTACTATATACACGCTGCCCAAGATCCATAAAAGTGACACAAATCCTCCACCTAGACCGATAGTGAACAGCATTAATTCGGTCACTTCCAGAATTGGGCAGTACCTAGATCACTTTTTGCAGGACAGCGTTCAATCTCTCAGATCCTATCTGAGAGACACAAAGGATTTCCTTACTATGATCAGAGGGGTCGTTTTACCGCAGGGGGAGGTCTACGTGGTCACGGCCGACGTGGCCTCTCTTTATACGGTCATTCAACACGATGACGCCCTGCTAGCGCTAAATTGGGCTCTATGCAAACGACCGGATATCCCATTCTCCCAGAGGAGATTCCTAGGCTCGATACTGCAATTTTGCGTGTCCCATAACTATTTTTGGTATGGGGGCACGTTCTTCTCCCAGCGGAGGGGCGTTGCCATGGGGGCTAAGTATGCCCCGAGCCTAGCGAATCTCTTCATGGGGGAATGGGAGGATCGCTACATTTACGCCGCCGCTAGGGACGAGCTCGTCCTGTACAAGAGATACATTGATGATCTCTTTTTTGTATGGGCGGGTAGCGAAGCCTCCTTGATATCGTTTGCACAGGATCTCAATACGAATGGAAACAATATCAAGCTAGAGTTCAATTGGAGTAAGGAAAAAATTCACTATCTGGACGTTGAAATTATGATTCAGGGTTCCAATCTAGTGTCATTGGCTTATTTTAAGCCAACGGACCGGAATGGTTACTTACCTGTGCAGAGTGGACATCATAGCACATGGTTAAGGAATATCCCCAAAGGACAGTTCCTTCGTGTGAGAAGGAACTGTACTGCCGACTCAGATTACCAACAACAGGCAATGGTGATCAAGAATCGCTTTTGTGAAAAGGGTTATCCAGCAAAAGATCTCGAACAAACTATGAACGAGATCGGAAAAATTCCACAAAGCGAGTGTCTGAGTGATAAAATTAAAACGCCCAATGATAGACATCAGTGGGGGTTTATAACAGATTTCAACATCCAGTATAAGGAGGTGGAGCAAATTTTCCGACAAAATTGGAACATCTTGCAAATGGATAAGTTTATAGGTAAAATGATCCCTGAGAAACCAGTCTTCATTTACCGGAAAGCTCCGAGTTTCGGCGATAGACTGGTCAAAAAAGTTCTCGACCCACCTGTGAAACCAAAGTTTTTTTGGGATAACAGAGTTGGGTTTTATGCGTGTAGACATTGCAAGGCCTGTAGGCAGGTGGATGTCCATTTGAGGGGGTATACGTCCTTTACATCATCTGCTAATGGACGTTCCTTCGAGATTCAGGACCTAATCACCTGCAGATCCACGCATGTGGTATACGGCTTGCAGTGTCCTTGCGGGCTGATCTATATCGGTCGGACAAAGAGAACTCTGGGCAAGAGGGTCTCAGAACATATAGGGAACATCCGAAAGGGCTATAAATACCATAGTGTTCCCCTACATTTCAAGTACCATCATAATAAGGACCCTTCGGGGTTGCTTTTTTGGGGAATCGAGAAGGTGGAACAGGTATGGAGGGGCTCCAACCGAGTTAGGGAGCTCTCTAAAAGAGAAACCTTCTGGATCTACCAAACCAACGCATTAGTCCCTAATGGTATGAACGTGGAGTTGGATATCAACTGCTTCATTAGTGATTACTAACCCAGAAGGATCAGTACTAGCCCTTTTTGCAATTGGAACCTTCTTTTTCCTCCGTTTTGGTTTTTATTTGGTTTTTATTTCGTTTTTGTTTTGGTTTTGTTTCATAAGCATTATTAATATATCCGTGAGATTTCCCTTCCCCTGGATACCAGTTCTGTATGTCCAATAGCTCGTGGGTACCTGTAGGATAGGTCCCATTGAGCCTCTGCAGTGAACGGTCTACGCTATAAGCTGATACCAGTGTTTTCCTGCAGATATATATGGTTTATTCAGTTATTCAGGTATACAGTTTTATTAGTGGTCAGTTAGGCCATTTGTTTGGCTAGAGCATTTTTGTTTAGTTTTATACGCCGATAGTGTGTTACCATATAAGGAGCACCACAATCGAGAATGATAGGTAAAAATAGGACCCAGTTGGTTAGATCCATTGCTGTAATTTTAATCAGTGAGCCCTATTTTAGATATTAACACATGCGGTAGAATTGGTGCTCCCCTTGGGAGCACCAATATAAGGTGATAGCTGAAGTGATATCCCCATTACATGGAGTGGAACATATTCAATATCGTTTCATAATGATCAGTATTTTAAGAAACCATTGTGAGTACCTATTAAGAGAGTATAACGATCAGTGTTCATACTATTTTTACACTGATTTATATATAACATTGATGGGATATAGCCTGGCGGGCAATAGCAAGCTCGTTCTGGGAATCAGTGTTTGTACCTGTTTCTCTCTCTTTTTTTGTATTTTTTGAGGATATTTGATATGCAATTTTGAGGCATGTGTCAACTATACCCATATTCCTTCATTTTGGTTGTATAACTGTTATGAGATAATAGATGTATGCATTAAGTGTGTGCTAATACAATTAATGTTTAGGAGTATATGAGGGAATGCATATAGGCGATGTCCCCACTGTCCGCAGGGACGGTCATGAAGCCGGCCTTAGCGAGTAGCATATTTGCGGTGGGGGGGGGGCGGGACCTAGATGTGGCTCGCTCTATTGAGAAGTTCGCATCATATGCATGTAGGGGGTTACGCCGTTCCGGTGTATTAGAATGAGGGATATGTAGATTGAGAGCTCCATTTCCGGTTTCCTGTCCAGACAAATAGATGACAGCTGGCTCCACTTCCTGTTTCCTGCCTTGAGGGCAGGGCGGGACGATGGATGCACATCATTTCCGGTCCCTTTCTGTGTCCGGATAGGCGGACTCAGTGGGGGGCGGTTCTGCTAAACGTCACCTCTAATTCGTTTCCTGTTTCCTGCCTCGAGGGCAGGGCGGGACGAATGACGAACGTCATTTCCGGTCCCATCGATGTCCGGATAGGTGGACACAACGACGGGCGGAGTTCAGAGACGTCATTTCCGGTGTCTCCAGCGTCCGGATGTACGGACCTGGAGATCAGCGGCGGAGTGGTTTCCGGACGCCAACGTAGATTGTATGCGTATTGGCGGCGGACTTCCGGCTGCCCACGTGGTTGAGGACCCCGCCCTTCGTTTAGCACCACGCACACCTGCACCCTCCCCCCCCCCCATAAGGGTATAAAGATGAGGTGATGTGGCCGCGTGCTCACGCCCTCAGTAGAAGTCCAGTGCCGACGAAACGCGTCAGGGCGTGAGCACGCGGTCATTCTGTTCCATACCAAGGACATCCCAGAGGATCCCTAGCACTAAACGCCATTTGAGTCCGAGTAACATCGTGATAGGGTGGCTGGATCACCCGTACCGTGTGGCTCAGTGGGGACAACGTCAGTAGTAGGAGGACCGGGTTTTGTGCCTTGGATATGTTGTTCGCATAAATACATCCGATTCCATGTGAGTGTGATTTTAATTTTTTTAATAAAGCCTTGTTTGTACATATTACGCTATGGGTATCTGTTCCCCTTTTATGTGAGACGAGAGGAGGAGGTATCTGTCCCCCCTTTTTATGTGAGAGGAGAGGAGGAGGCGCTGACTATATCCCTACTAGTTGGAGTGGAATCCTGAGGGGATCACCATCCGGAAGTGGAGGATTTTTGATTGAATAAAGCGCTAAACCCTAGCGTTAAGGGTACGTGTCCACTCTCAAGGGGGGGGAGCACAGTGGTGAGGTGAAGGATATGATGGTTGCTGAGTGATCGATAAAGAAGTCTTGTGTTCCACCACACAACGAATTTTCTATGCACCCATTCTTTCGTGTGACTTCACCCTGAGAATATTATGGACTTATGAACTTTAAGGCTTTATATTAATTTCCTACTTTGTTTGCCATTTACCTTCAACCTTGTTAGAGGTTGTTTTAGCGCTGCTAGTGTTTATATGGGCTGAGGCTCCTATACGCACCTTTTTTTATGTTATGTTTTGAGTATAGCTGCTGCTTTATTGGTTATATAGGCATACGAGTATATCTTGCTGCATTGCTAGATACATACGTTTTGATCCTAGGAGTATTGCATATACATGAGCGCTGAGTGGGTGGGATAAGGAATACTTTTTCTTTCTTGCTCCTTTTCTATATTAAGATTATATATTTGTATCCTTTTAGCTTTATTTTAATGCCATCTTGCGGTTAAATACCAGTCATACCTACTTGATATAATTCAGCTCCTATTTCCATTTATTTAACATTTTCAACCTAGTGTCAGAAGAAAATGTTATATTGTGGTCTCTGCCCCCTCACTTCCTGTTCTTGTGACATTGGAGCAGATTTCACACGGAGCAACAAAAAAAAAAAAAGATGGATGGTCTAACCTTTCCCCACTCTAGGGTGAAGTTCCGCTTTAACTAAAGGGGAAGTTCTGCTTTATGTCGCCCTCTTCTTCTTTTGTAACTTTTTTGTTTAGGGGGGGGGGGCACATCGTTTTGGTTGGTATTCGCTCACACCTAGAAGATTCCATCAGAAGTTCGGCAACCTTCTGGGTTACATCACAAGTTCCAGCAGGCTTTTCGTACTAAACCTGCCAGTGCTGGGGGCCTAAAGACTAGCAAAGAACTGGCCTGGGTGAGGATGGCGCTGGATCCTTGGACAGGTCGTCCTTTTTGTTTTGTGGTTTTTTTTTTTTTCAAACTTTGTGAAAACCGTTTTAATGTAATTTTGTGGTGGTCTCTGATCCCATCTCTTCCTGGAACCTTATAGGGACAGGAAGTGAAATAAATCCCCCCTGTGGGATTTTTAAGCAACAAAAACCTGACAGGTTTTACAGTTAGCGATCTATAACAAGCATACTATAGAGTGTCAGAACTACTTCTGTCTATATTTGTTCAAGGTTAATTACTCAATACAGCGGCATGACAGACCAGTAACTAACATTTTCAAATGAGAGGTCAACAATGGCAGCCTCTGTATTGTTCGCATGACCGAGTCACTTTACAGCAAACCTGTCATGAGAAAAATCCTGTTTGTAGTTTTGTCCTGGATAATTTGCTTTAATGTAGTAAAAACATTAGATTGGCATGAGCCAGACAGCTAGAATTTTTTAAGGAAGTGGTTTGTAATGGCAACTCTTATATTCATAGCAGGATTAGATGCGCCAGGCACTCAAAGCTTTCCCCTACCTTCTCTTCAAATTATAGTAAGAGAGTAAGAGATGTTTTTGCTTTTCTTAAAGGCTTGACTTTACACAGGACAATTTTTGTACATTTAGCGGAAGAGTCCTTAAGTCATATTGAATGAACACAAATTGACAGCATTGAAAATACAAAAATGATTGCTGTAGACTGACAAGAATCTGAGATATTTGTCAATGACTTTTCAGTTTTGTGTAGCTGTAAGCTTGGTGTTTTTAGAGACTGCAATGCACTTTATTCAGGTAAAAGTGATCTGGTTGCTTCTAGAGCGCAATAAAAGTGATCATGTGGTTATAAAGATGTGCTCTGCCCAAAAGCCCAGGAAAAAAAATTCCTGCATTTATAAATTAACTATAATAAAAATAATGAAAGTTACATTTCTCTTTAGTTAATTGACGGGCACAGCTCCTGAACTTAACCATTGTGTTATACTGCCCATCTACAGGAGTAGGACACTAGGCAGGAAATAAGTCTGGCAATGCCTATGGGTAGTCCCAGGGAAGATACTCCCTCTGTCTGCTATAGGTATTCTGTCTAGTCAGAAGGAAGGACCTAATTCCTTGCTGTGAACTCTGGTCCTGGCAATTTTTTCTTTTGGATAGAAATTTTTCTTCTGGTTTTTTCCTGTGCGATCTACAATCAACTGCCAGACTGGGCGACGGGCTGGATAATCTAGATCCCGTGGTCACCCCAGTCTGGCCAGCGAGCGTGCACAGACCTCAGCTCCGTGCTAGGTTGGCCGTGACATAGCCCCACCGGACAGGGCCTGCGAGTTAAATGCCTCGCGAGGTCGCATGCGACCACGTCTCAGCCCGAGTTGCAGCGTTCCGTCCTGGCCGACACATCTCTATTTCGATGGCGAGGGGTTCTGTCTGGAACGGTGCCCACCTGGTTCCTGGTATGAGGAGTATCTGTCCTCACTCTCCACCTTAAAGGGTTTTGGGGTGGACGTGAACCCCCTCCTTGGGACGGTTGGACCCCTGGGTTCCCCTCCTTGTCAGGCACCCCCCTTCATCTGTTCCCCTATCCTACCCCCCCTCCACTTATGCTGGTGTTGTGCGTTGCAACCATCTATCGATGCGGTCCTGGAGTCCTTTGTGTCCCGGGTGGGGATGGCTTTCAGGCGATGAGCTAGCAAAAAGCGCCCCCGCCTTTCACTGCCTTATCTGTCTCCTCAGATCCTAAATCTGATTCAGCCACCACGGATGTGGGTCTCCCTGCTGGGTCTGCGACCACGCTCCCGGAATCCTCAGATAGTGAGATGATTCTGCCACATCTGCAACCACACACAAAAAGGCGCTGGTGGTAGAACTGATTGTATCTGTGCGTGAGACCTTTTAAAGATGGAGGACGCAGCTGTGACGGAGGCGCAGGCTCAATTTGGTACTCGCAAGCCATCCAGAGCATTAAAGGGGTTTCCTTTCCCCCACCTATTTTGACAATAAAAAGAGTGGGGTCAACCAAAGCGTCCCCTTGTGGTCCCTAAGCGATTATCTAGGCGATACCCCTATGGGGAGTCCCTTCTTAAAAACTGCACTGTTCCACCGGTGGTGGACCCTTCCGTTTCTAGTTTGAACAAGGTAACCATGATTCCGCTTGAAGAGCCCCCCGACCTTTAAGGGCCAGGCTGACAGGAAGGCGGAGGCTGTGGCCCGCAATATGTACAATCTGGCTGGTTCAGCACTGAGGCCAGTATTCGCCATTGTCCCGGTGTCGCAAACTCTGACTGAGCGGGCTAAGCTTTTAGGCCGTGATCTGGAGGAAGAACAGCTACACCCCCCCCCCCCCCTGCCTTTGCTGAGCTGGCGGACCAGCTGGTCCAGGGGCTGCAGTTTCTCTGTGATCCCTCTTTGGATGCGGCTCCCCTAGTGGTTCGGTAGTGGTCCTTCAGCGTGTCTTTTGGCTCAAATGCTGGCCTGCGGACCAGACTTCTAAAAAGGCTTTGACTGATCTCCCCATTCAAGGAGATGGCCTGTTTGGTGCTACCCTGGATGACATCATTAAAGGTCCCACAGGGGGAAAGAGTACCTTTTGTTCGCAAGCTACGTCAAGAGCTCGAAGCCTTTCAGGACCTCCAAATGAACCCGGTCTGGCAAGCCGAGAGTGGGCTTCTCCAGACCCACGTACAAAGCTCCTTCAGCATGAAGGTGCGCCCTATATACATCCCAATGCAAGCTGGTAGTGTGGGGCATGCATGTTTACAGTATTTAAACATAAATTGTGCCACACAAGTGGCATTTTGTCGTGACCATCACAGTGAGAACAACAGTTCTAGGGCCATAATTAATGGTTAACTCTAAACTGATAACTCATGAAGACTTAAAGCACCACCTATGGAGAATTTTGGATGCCATAGTTTGCAGTTTCTTGAGAAATGGCCAAAGTTTGTATAGTGTATACCCAGCTTTACACTCATTGAGGAGAAAAGCTGCTGGGCAGATTATAAAACCGTATTTAAATCACTATTATTTCTGTCCTGATACATGAACATGGCTGCAATTCATCTCCTTTACCTCTTTATTGTTTTAAATGTGAAGCAATCACTAGATGAGGCCCTTTTCTAGAGTCTATGGTCAGCTTCAATTGTTTCAAGTTAGACTGGGGGTTTCACATAGCAGAAAATGTAATGTGTATCATGGGATTTTTTTTTTTTTTTAATTTCTACTTGCACAGCAGTATTTTATTGAATGCAGAAAAGCTGTATTTCCGCATTTAGAGTAACCACTGGCTTTAGAGAAAGCTGTACTGAATGAGACACAGTAACTGTCATTGCTGTCGTCCTAATAACACTAGTGTGCTAGATCTGGCATCAGTAAGAAACCTAACCCCAAACAAGTATGGAGTAATAGTGAAGTCAGAACACCTGATCTGCATACGTTTACTTTATTGCAGGGGCCTTACAGTAGGGCAGACAGGTGGTTAAATTCTTCAATCGGATAAGTCGGCAAAAGCAGCCTCCATATTCTCTCCTTACGGGTTTTAAGGACAAGCTGTGTTCCATTGTGCAGTCCATGCTAACTTTGTGGTAATCTGATTGTATCTTGAAAGATTTTTCATACAAAATATATATTTTGAAGGTTATTTCAAATATTTGAGTGTTCAAACATGAGTCATAAATGTTGTAAGTTAAAGCTTAATATTCTGACTATAGATTGTTATAGCCTCACCCTCCTCATCTCCAGCTTGTTTAATTCCTATTTAGAAGGATTATGTGCTCATAACCTTCTCAGAGGCACCTAAATTAGAGTACAGTCATTACTTAAGGATTGACATTCCGATACCACTACAGTAAGTGTGAAGGCTGTCATTTTTAAAGCACAAAGCAAGAAACCGTGCAGTAGCCAATCAAAAATTGCCCTTGCAATATCGGGCTAGTGTAATTGAGTTTGTCGACCTGTATTGCACTGTGATCTCACCTCATTTAAAGTGGTTCTAAAGGCTGAGAGTTTTTACCCTAATGCATTTTTTGCATTGGAGTTAAAATCTCTTCACCTCGCTACCCTTCCCCCTTATACTTAACTAAGCCTGCTGTGCCCTTCTCATAGACTCGGAGAGAGCAGCAGAAGCCATTGGCTCCCTCTGCTGTCAACCAGAGAGCGAGGAGGGTGGGGGGCATGGCTGGGCCTGAACCGCACTCTGTATGTCAATGGACACACAGCTGGGCTAGGCAATGAACCAGCACTCGGGGGACTGAGGAGCCAGGGGTGGGGAGGGGGAACCTATTGTAAAGAAGCAGTCTAGAAAACCAGTCCATTATTTGTTGTTGCTGTCATTTTGAACTTTTTATGAGCAGTATTATGTCAGAACTACATTGCTTTTTACTGTGCTTTTTACTGTCTCAACGAGGTTACTTCTAGCATCCATACCTTTTATTTATCCCTACAGATTAAAATATTGGTTATGAACCCATGCAAATCTGCTAGTCTTCACCCCATCCATGAAGCCAAACTATGGATAGACATTTAAAGATGGACTTGATCAAATTTAGTACAT
Source organism: Pelophylax lessonae (assembly GCF_965119305.1). Lineage (NCBI taxonomy): Eukaryota > Metazoa > Chordata > Amphibia > Anura > Ranidae > Pelophylax > Pelophylax lessonae. Next base: position 263,675,003 of record NC_138768.1, on the reverse strand, counting down.
AAACTGTTTTACTTATCAAAATATTTATCAATTTTAGCGTTTTTTGTAATTATATACACATTACATGACCTAAGCGGGGGTAAATCAATTCCTCTAAAAAAATTAAAAAAAAGGGAAACTTTGAAATTGCCTCCACTCTGCTGGCTGGACAATAAAGGAGCAGCAACACAAACCATTGATTTTTTTTTTTTTTTTATCTCTGTGACTTGTTATACTGTAAGCATGTTCACAGTGGTAGACCAATGGCACTGTGTAATGCAATAGATCCTTTTTAGAGGGTGTTAGGTCCCTCAAGGTTAAATCCTACTTTTGGGTTTGTCAGGACAGTATAAAAAGATGATGTGCACATCTGTCAATGTATAAAACAAAGGTAATTTCCAGTAACAAACGAATGCACGCTAGGCACCTTGCACAGACGTAGGCACCTGCAGGCACATTCTACCTACTCTTGGCACCAGACAGCCTATTTAACTAACCAAGCTCATCCAGGAAGTTGCTGGATGGCTTGTCCTGCTGATCCCCAGCTTGACGTCGGGTAGTTCCTGACCACAGCTTAATCCTGATGTTTCCCAGTTTTTACCTTGGCTAGTTCCTGCCTATGGCTCACCACTGCTGATCCCCTGGCATAACCTCAGCTTGTCGCATGATGTCTCTGCCTACTCCCCTGCCTGCCATCTGTCTTCTCAGTTACCAACCGGCCTACATGAGCATCTCACATCCCAAGTTCACCTAAATAGAAAGCCTCTGTGGACTGGCCCTCTTGTCACCGTGTCGTCCTACTCCCTGTACTCCATTTCAAGGGTATTTGGACCAAAGGTGTAAGAGAAGCCTTCTAATCATCTTGGCCTCAAACCAGGTTAGTGATTGCAATTTAGGGTGGTATAGCTAGTGGTAGTTTGTCACTGTCAACTGGACTAGTTCTGTAGTGCTGAAAATGTTTCACCGCTCACTCCTCCACATGGCTTTTCATTTCATTGAATGTAGGTAATCTATACCCTAGGATGTATAGCCACATAAAAAACTCAATCTAATCAAACCCCCATGGTGTCATGCAATGTAGGGTTGTCCTCTCTATCAACAATGTGTGCACCTGCTTTGTACATCACCTTCTCCATCAGGCCTTGTACATCACCTGTTGTCCAGGTTGGTGGGGCGGGAGGAGTGCAACCCACGGAGTGTGCAGCTGGAGAGCCCTCTATTTATTATGGGCTAAAAATCATGCTGCATCATGAGCAATCCTTAGGAATGGGAGAGTTAGACTGCAGATTCACCTATCTAAGGGACTTATTCAACACCAGGTTAATTTGCCACCTAATTGGATATATTAAGAAAAGATTCAGTTTAATCCCCTGTTCTTTGCCTTTGTTTTGGAGTGAAGACTAAGTTTTAATTGGAACTCAACTGGTTAATTTATTGGCATGCTTGGATGAGATGAAGATGGAAAGGGGTGTTCAGTATTGGTTTGAGTTCAAGTCTTACAGCAAGGGCTGGTTGCCCTGATGATCTCTCTGTTATGGATGTAGATGAATATATTCATGAGATTGCCTGGGATAATTTGGCTATGGTTTTCCTGTATTGTATAAGAGTAAGGGAAATCGAAGCGAACCAGCCTATTGATTGTGAGGTTGTTTTGAGAGAATAAGCTCCCCTCCAGAGGCTGTACCTGTGAGTAATTGTGAATTGCAGTGGTGGGCATTTGGCTATTTCCAACTAGGCAGAATCTATGGCTACTGAAGTGGTGATCTCCTTTCCAGGCACAAGAGGGAGCAGGTTCTACTGTACAGAGCATTGAAAAAAGGTACATACACTGTGTACTAACAACAACAATACTGTATTAGAGTGCACATTTTTATTTGTTTGGAGTTTAAACTTAAATTTTGTTCACCCTTAATGTTTTTTTTTTTTGCATGTTTCAGGTGTTGAGGAGATGTAGTGGAGAAAATGGAACCACATATTGGATAATTGTATTTGTGTAACCTCTACAACAGTAACATTTCCTCCCTTTATATTAATATTTTGTTAGCAGCCTGTTCTTGGTCTGTTATTCGTAATTCCCTAAGCAGTGTAGGGGCTTTTAACCTCTGATTTCCGGTACCGTCCGATAAGCCGGATTCATGACTTTTGTCATAGCTGCTGTTATGGAGATTATATGGACAGTAAGTATAATTACATTTCCTTCTGTTGTGTAGGATAACAAATTTTAACACTTCCTAGTGATGTTGTGAGTTGGCCGGCACTATCCTATTGGCTCCTGAAACTTCCTCTCAATATCATTATTACATATTGGAGTGACACTGATTTCTGCATAACTCCTGGGGTACTCCTAAAGATCTTTGAAGATATGTTCAGTCACCTTTGGCTACCTGTATTTTAGTCATGTGTGGGAACATACTGGTGTACTTGTAAGGACATAGTACAGGCTAACTATTCTGCTAGCAGCACATCATTACTATGATATCCAATAACAAAATGAATCACCAGGTTTCAGTGACAATCTAGTTATGTCATTTTTTTGACGGCTTTTAATACAGCTTCCTTACTGTGTTTAAGTAAAGTCAGATGTCATTTGGTATATTAGTCATAAGATGCAAGGAGTACTTTATGATATTTCCTGATTATATGCACCCTATGCATTTAAAAAAAAAAAAAAAAATCTTACTGAACTGCCATACACCTTAGATACATAACCCTTGCCATCATTTTCAGAATGATAAAGCGATAATTTTTCACTGCCTGGATAAAAAATAAGCTTACTGCATGCATTGTCTTAAAACTGCAAAATGTCCCCAGCACAAATCCTCTCTTCCCCCAAATTTCCCCCACACTAATAATACCCCCCTACTCCTAACACAAATCATCCCTTCCCCCAGGGGCCTAATCCTCTCCTTCCCCAAATCCCACTTCCCAGAACAAATCCTTCCCACTGTAACACAAATCCTCTCTCTCCCCCCAAATCCCCACTGCCAGCACTAATTCGCCCCTCTAAAATCAACCCTCCCAGCACAAATCCTCTCCCACCCCAAATCCTGCTATTTGCACAAATTGCCTTCCTCCTCAACTTCACCCTTCTAGTGCACACCCTCTCATCCCTGAAATTCCCCTGCGCTTTACACCCCTAGTACTGATCCTATCCTCTCCCCCCAAAATATCACCTCCCTAGCACAAATCCTTTCCCTCAGCTCAAATCAGATCCCCCACCCCCCTTAGGAAAATCCCTTCCATCACTCAGTCATCAAGCACAAAGCCTCTTACCCCAAAATTTCCCCTCCCCAGCACTTATTCTCTCATTCCTAAATCTCCCCTCTAAGCACTCATCTTCTCATCACTAGCACACACCATTATTTAAAAAAAACAATTTTTTTGAAAAAAAAAAAAAATCTGACCGCTTAGGTCAGAGCTGCTGTACTAACAATCTGATGCTAGTACAATGATTTCCCCCTTGCTGAGCTGTTAGGTTTTGACGGAGGGTGGCCCTTTTCAGACCACAGCACAGCACGGGAAATTTCCTTCCTCCCAGGCTCCCTCTTATGTGTCATGTGACACCTCGGGGCAGAGAAGGAGCCTGTTGTAAGATTTTCTCTGCACTCTGACAGGCAGCAACAACAGGAAAAGGGCGATGCTGCCTGCAGCGGCCGCTGGGGATTGTGGCGTTGGGGTCCGAGGGCACCCACAGGAGATGCGGGCAAGTATACTGGGTAATTGATAATAATAAATCGGCGCAATCAGCAATATACACTATAAAGTGAATCCTACTGGCCGCTTACATAAAGTGTCTTTTACTGAACACAAACCAAATAAAATAAAAAAAAATCAATGCAGCGCCAAAAGCCTATAAATGATGTGCTTGTTCAGACCAAATGGTTTATATTCCTTATATGTTCCTTAAGTGCAATATTCTAATAAGTAAGTGAATAAAAAGCTTCTGTGTTAGCCAAATCATGCAAAATCTGAAAAATTCTACATTAAAATTATGAAAATTTATAATAGTGCAATTCCAAAAATGGGACTTAACTCCATAATATTAATAGGGAGCAAAAAAGACCCACTTTCTGTGCTAATAAATAAATATTCCATAGAAATGTGCAACATATACAATTAAATGTTTCAAAAGTTCATGTGAACCAAGATGATGGAATAATTCCTTTAGTGTAATTCCACCATGCCATGCCTTTAACATCAATAAAGTGCTGGTGCGAAAAATCCACCAAGGTGCTAATGTGTGCTTTCCCCCGTGCTCATCTCAACATTTTTTTTTACTGTTGAGCCAAATGTAGCCATTTTCCTTCTAGGGATAGCAATCAGGAAGAAATCTCACTCCCCTTCTCCTTCCTCTGGTGAACTCACACTCCGCTCCAGGACATATAAATAGGGAATATAAACAAGACCCTCTAGTGCTCTCTGTAAAAATATTTTGAGCTCAAACAGGTAAAATATGTACTTACAAATCGGGCACTCTGAGCAGTGTGGGCTTGTCGGATGACACACACAATACAAACTTCCGTAGAGGATGGCCGAGATGTGGCATCCGTGAACAGGCTCCGCCCCCATACACATTACATCCAATCACAGACTACTTCAGTAGGAGTCTCCTACTGTTTCTTCAGTCTTGTATTTCCCGAACTCCACTTGTTCATCCAGCCGTGTTCCCTAACCCGCTCCACTATTTTAAAAATATATGTAATTGTTGGCCAGCTTTTTCTTTCTTGCTCTCTGTCCACACATTAAATCGCATCCACAAAATGTTTATCGAATAACTGTGATGGGAAACTAATTTAGCCTTTCAGAGCAGCATGCATCTCTCTGGCCGAGAGGGGAAAGGCCTGCTTTAGGCTATGTTCAAACTGAGCTGACACAAAAGTAGTACGACTGTGTCTCAACCCGGATCGCCTGCGTGTTGCCAGCATCCCTCCTTGGCTGACGGCACCCCCACTTGGGGTGGGAGGTCTCCAGTATCAGAGCGGTGCCCGCTTCCTGGACTGGTGAGTACTGATACCCCCTTGTCCCTGGGGACTTTTGAGGGGTTGTGGGCCCACTCTTAGGGGATAGCAGGGCTGGTGGTCTCTGTGGAATCCCCCTTCTGGCCGGCTTTGGGTTTTCTCCCCCCCCCCCTCCCTGTTCCCGCTGAGGGCGCTGAATGGGGTACTAGTAGTACTTGGGGGGGGGTGCTCCATAGCTCTGGGGGTCTCCCTGTGGTCCCCTGTCGTAGCCAGAACATGTGCATGTACTTTTTTTGGCACCGTTGGGAACGGCTGCCATGTTTATTGTGGGCAGATCCTGGACTCTGTCTAATGGCAGCAGCCATTTTAGGATACCGCACAAGGCTCCCTCTTGGATGTGGGCACATGTCTATTAAGGGCAAGCGGCCATTTTCCCTGTGCCTTTTTACATAGTTTCAATAGGCACCTTTTGTCTGGGCTCGAAGGCTGGGCCTCTAGAGGCGTGAGGTCACTTCCTCCTTCACACATCTCCTGTGTAAAACTGTACCGACAGGCTGGGGGATTTTTGTTAATCCTTCTGCCATTTTTTCAACAAAAACGTTTTTTCTTGTGGCTGGTGTGTTTTCTGAGGGGGCACTTTCAGTTAGCGCAGATTGCAGGGGGGGGCGCGGGTACCGCCGATTTAAAGGGCCAGCGTCCCTTTTAATTTTTATGGCAAAAATGGACTCCCAGGACAATAAATCCCCTGCAGGCCTGGTGGGGGCTTCGGGTCCACCCTGAAGCCTCTGCCATGACCTCTATATCTGCTGCTCTTGCGACTTTGGCGTCCCAGGTGGATCTGCTAATGTTGGAACGCTCCCCCAAAAAACGGCCTGTGCCCTCCCAGTCCTCTGACTCTGAGCACGTATTGGTTGCCACGGACAATGGTCCCCCTGAAGGGGTCCCCGTTCTCCGCTTCTGAGGGGGAGGAGGAGGAGGCATCTTCCTCCGTAGCGCGGGTACTCCCGCTACGATGGATGCTCCCCTTTAGCGACACTAAAAGAAACTCTCTTTCTTGACGATGAGCCATCTCAGTCAAGTAAGCGGTCTGCTTTTGGGTTCCGAAAGGGCCCAGAAGTCAGGCCAAGCTTTTCCCTGCCCTGAGGAATTTCACGGGGTTGTGAATGACCAGTGGCGGCGCATTAAGCACATGTTGGTGGTTCCTAAGCGTTTTTTTTCCTCCGCTATCCAATTTTGGAGGTGGGGGACAACCGTTGGACGGTATCCCCAAAAAAAATGTGGATCACACTGTGTCTAGGCTGTATAAGTCCACCTTGACACCTGTAGAGGTTTCCCCGGTATTCAGGGATCCGGCAGATGGGCGTGTGGAAGCGCTCGCCCGCCACATTTCGCTGGTGGCGGTTTTTCCTGTTTAAACCTGTGTTTTTGCCTCGGTGATGGCCTCTCAGGCTCTCCAAGGTGCTTCGCAGCACTCTAGTGGCGGAGTCGGCCTCTTCGCCTGCCCTTGCCATGGTGGATCAGATCACCTAGACTGGGATGTTCTTGTGCGACGCAGCCTTGGACGAGGGCCTGTTGGTCGCCCCGGTTGTCCGCGGTAGGGGTCGCGATCCACCGCATTACCTGGTTGGAGAGCTGGTCAGTTGACCACGCGTCCAAAAAAGACGGTATCTGAGGTCCCCTATGTGGAGGCTTGTCTTTTTGGGGATACTCTGGATGAGTTGTGTAAGGGGCTCACTGGAGGTAAGAGTACTCTGTTGCCCCAGGTCACTGAGTGTACGCCCCCTGCATGCGGCGGGGCCCTCCTTCAAGACTTAGCGTAGTTCCTTTCGTGCCTTTGGGACGCAGGAGAAGGGTAGACCCTTCCAGTGGTCACAAGAAACCGTGATCGGGTAAGCCACAAGCCAATCAGTCTGGCTCAGCGAACCGGTCCACCTCTTCCTGAAGGGAAGCCCTCACCCGTTGTCGGGATGGGGGGACGTCTGTGTTGTTTCAGGAACCCTGGTTGTCCGGCATTCAGGACAGGTAGGTTCACAAGCTGATTCCTTCAGGGTACCAGATCGAGTTTCGATCTCGCCCGCGGACAGGTTCTTCCTGTCCAATCTCCAGCTGTCCCCCGATCGCCTCAGAGATCTCATGGGAGCAGTGCGCGATCTGTTTGCCCAAGGAGTCATTGTCCAAGGAGGACTATCCGTTTGTGGCGTTACCTTGCGGTCTCGTTTCGGCTCCCAGGGTTTTCACCAAGGTGTTGGTTCTGCTTCTAGCTTTGCTGTGTTTACGGGGCATTGCGGTACTCGGTTACCTGGACGACTTTTTTTTATTAAGGTCGAGCTCATGTATGACTTTAGTGAGCGATCTGGCCGTGACGGTTCAGACACTCCAGGAGTTCGGGTGGACCATCACTCTTCAGGAGTCGGCACTGCCTCCTTCATATTGTCTTCAGTACCTGGGGATGGTCCTGGATTATGCTTAGGCTTGAGTTTTTTTTTCTTCCGGAGGAAGAACGAAGGACTCTGCAGAAGAGATCAGGTCCCTCGGGGACGACGATCTCTCCTCCTTGCGGACCTGCATGCGGGCTCTGGGCCTGCTGGTTTTCGGCTTTCGAAGCAGTTCAATTTGCTCAATTTTCAAAACAGGACTCTGCAAGCGGAGATCCTGGACAGGTGGGACAGGACGTCTCCGTCCTTGGTCAGGACGATTTCTCTGAGTCGTCCGGTTCGGTCGGATTTTTTGCGGTGGTCTTGTCGCAGGGCCAGCCCTTCCGGCTTCTGTGGTGGGACGATTCTCGCCACGGATGCCAGCCTGTTGGGCTGGAGAGAAGTTCTGGGCGTGTTTTTGTGCCAAGGCGCCGTGGTCGGCGGTAGAGACTTCATTGCCGATAAACGTCTTGGAGCTTCGAGCGATCGAGCATTGTCTGTTCCGTTGGTCATCTGTTTCAGGGGTGTCCGTTGCGGGGACAGACAGACTATGCCCCGGCTGTGGCTTATATCAATCATTAAGGGGGCACCTAGAGTGTCCGGGCAGCCAAGGGAGTGGCCGTGATCCTGTTTTGGGCCGTATCGCTTATACCAGCAAATTTCGGCTGTTCACATTCCGGGTGTGGAAAACTGGCTGGAGGACTATCTGAGTCGCCAGACTTGGGACCAGGTGGAATTGTCCCTGCATCCGGAGGTGGTTCACCTCATGTGCACCCGTTGGGGGACTCCGGACGTGGATCTGTTCACGTCCCATCTCAACAAAAAGGTGGAAAGTATTCGTGGCCAGAACTTGCGATCCTCTGGCGGACGCCGCGGATGCGTTGGTGGTGCCTTGGCACCACTATCGGCTAATGTATGATTTTCCTCCGATTCAACTGTTGTCCAGGTTCCTCCGCAGGTTGGCGTCGGAACGGATGTCGGTAATTCTGGTAGTCCCGGCCTGGCCTCGATGGTCCTGGTACGCGGACATCGTTAAGATGGTCGTCGTACCTCCCTTGCGGCTTCCGCTGCGAGTCGTTTTTTCTGTCTCATGGACTGATCTTCCTTCCTGCTTTGCAGTCTCTGGCTTTAACGGCATGGCTGTTAAAAGCCGGGTCTTGTGGGACAGAGGTCTTCCACAGGCGGTCATCCTTACCTTGTTGAGGGCTCGTACAGCTGCCTCTAGGATGTTTTTTTCTCTCCGCACCTGAAAAGTGTATATCGCCTGGTGCGAAGCGCATGGTTCTCATCCTCGTTCCTTCTCGGTGGCGAAGGTCTTGGCCTTCCTGCAGAAGGCGTGGATCAGTGTGTGGCACTGACTACGGTCAAGGGTCCGTTGTCGGCCTTCTTTTTTCATAGTCCTTTGGCGTCACATTCCTTGGTCCGTACCTTCATTCAACGGGTGCGGCATTTGGCTCTCCCGAGAGAAGCTCCCTTACCTCCCTGGGATCTGAATTTGGTTTTCTCTGTTACAACAACCTCCCGTCTAGAACATCAGAGAGATTGCTCCCGGTGCTGCCCCAGTAAGTTGCCTTTCTGGTGGCCATCTCGTTGGTTCGCAGACTGTCTGAGTTGGTGGCCTTGTCCTGCCGTTCTCCTTATCTGGTACGTCATGGAGATAAGGTGGGTCTGTGATCCACTCCGTCTTTTCTTCCCAGGGTGGTTTTTTCTTCATTCCACCTTCAATGAAGATATCATGTTGCCTTCGCTGTGTGCGCAGCTCCAACATCCTGCGGAACTTGCCTTGCATTCCCTCGATGTGGTCCGGGCGGTCAAGGTTGCCTGTCCGCCACGGAGTCTGTTCAGCAGTCTAATCAGACAGGGGATGTTTCAGGCCTATTCTATTTCGGATCAGATTCCTCCTTTTCTGGTAAAGGCCAATTCTGTTTGAGCCGCCAGCGCCTCTTGGGTTTTTCACCATCAGGCTTCTGTGGCTCAGGTGGGCAAGGTGGCGACTTGGTCATCCGTGCCCACGTTTCACTAAGTTCTGCGAAACTTGATGTTTTTGGCATCTTCGGATGCTTTCCTTGGCCGCAAAGTTTTGAGTGCGGCAGTTGTTTTGAGGGGACATTCCTTTTTCTGTCCCTTCTTGGGGTGTCTTTTTGTTGTTTATGGATTTGTTCCAGTTTTTTTTCTGTGGGCTTAGGTTGTTACTGGCCCGTCTGTTTTGCGTTGCCTTCTGAGTTGGTTGCGTGTTTTTCCCACCCCTCATACCTGCACTGCTTTGGGACGTCCCATTAGTGAAGGCTAATACCATCGGGCGGCGACTGTCAAGAGGACGTAAGAGAAAATAGAATTTTTGTAAGAACTTACCGTAAAATTATTTTCTCTGAGTCCTCTGACAGTCGCCACCCCCGCCCCTCTGGTTTTTTGGATCTGGGGGTTGTTGCCTTCCGGTACTGCTTGCTACCACCTGAGGTAATATCAGATTGGGTTCAGGATAATGGCTGAGGGATGGCCCCCTAGTGAGAAAATAATTTTACGGTAAGTTCTTACAAAAATGATATATATTTTTTTGTAACCCTACACTTTTTTTTGGTTGAATGGGTAGGGGTATAATGTACCCCATACTCATTCACATTGGGGGGGCTGGGATTTGGGCCCCCCCCTTATTAAAGGGGGCTTCCAGATTTTGATAGGCCCCCTGGCTGCCGACTCCCACAACCACCTCCCAGGGTTGTTGGGAAGAGGCCCTTGTCCCGATCAACGTGGGGACAAGGTGCTTTGGGGTGGGGGGTGAGATGTCGGGCTGCGTATGGATTTTTGGGGGGGATTCCGCGCCTTCTTTTTTTTTTGGCTTGGCGCTACCCTCAGAGCACATGTCAGATCAGTTAAGGTAATGATTATGACTTCCATTCAAATCAATGGGCTGAAATCGTGCCCAAGTTGGACCAAAGTAGTGCAGGAAGCATTTTCAAAGTTGGAACGACACAAGTTGGAACAGTTAGGACAACTCTCACAGGGAATCATTCATTATGACATGGTATGTGACTTGTGCTCTGCAAGTCAGAGCACATGTCGGACCAGTGTGAACTGGTCAGACATGCGCTAGGAAGATTCACCTGCAATGAATGTTTAGTTAATATCATTGTCACTGACTATTTCTGTTTTCCCTGAGGCAGAAAACCACATAATCCTCACATCATTCTGTACATGCTTTAGGATCCAGCCCCTTTTCAGATCATGCCACTTCTCAGTTATCAACCCCTTACAAACCAAATTCCTATAAGGAGCTCCAAAGATGGAAACACAATGCAGAAAAACTATTTAAAGTTATAGATGTAATAAAATGAAAAAACACCTTTTTAGTTTCATGCTAGCACTGTTGAATTTCCCAGTCCTGTGTGTTTGTGTAAGATTCCTGGAACTATCACCAATCTGGCAGTGGGCGGCATGGGTTGCAGATCAAAAACAAACTAATTAAGTTGCATGAATGGCTCGCTGCCCTTGTATTTGGCAGACCACAACCTGTGGGACTTCTGCTATACTCACACAGCTAAAACAATGAGGATTAGTCCTGTTTTGCAAAGCTACTCAGACAGCAGAGCATGGCACATGGATTTTAACCATAAACCTGCATTCTTGGCTTGCTCCAGCATACATGGTTATGACTATAAAATTGAGGAAAGAGGAGAAAGATCGCTCGGGCAATTGCCCATTTTTGGGTGTAAAACAGTGGCAACTGACTGAATGTACACAGACAATTCAGCTCTGAGACCTATTGTCCAAGACAGTTTGCAGAAGCGACATATACATAAAAGAGAATCTTAATGTCCTTGTTTGAACATGATCTAAAAATGTGTTTGCCAGGTATCCATATGAAATTGAAATGTAATTTTTGAGTATGTAGTGCCAGCTTGAATTATATCTGATTTCCTGCATTCTCATGTAAAACACACTTTGTGTTTTTTGAGCTTGGGATTCTCTTAACCACTTGCCTACCGGGCACTTTCACCCCCTTCCTGCCCAGGCCAATTTTCAGCTTTCAGCGCTCTCACGCTTTGAATGACAATTGCGCGGTCATGCTACACTATACCCATATGAAATTTTTATCATTTTTTTCACACAAATAGAGCTTTCTTTTGGTGGTATTTAATCATCTCTGGGTTTTTTTATTTCTTACAAAAAAAAGAAAAAAGACAGAAAATTTGGAAAAAAAAATGTTTTTCTTATGTTCTGCGAGTAAATTTTGAAAATAAATACATTTTTCTCCTTCACTGATGTGCGCTGATGAGGCGGCACTGATGGGCACTGATAGGCTGCACTGATGGGCACTGATAGGCTGCACTGATGGGCACTGATGAGGTGGCACTTATGGGCACTGATTAGGAGGTACTAATATGCCGCACTGATAGGTGGCACTGATGGGCGGCACTGATGGGCACAGAGGTGGCACTGCTGGGCACTGAGAGGCGGCACTGACGGGCGGCACTGATGAGCACTGAGGCGGCACTGCTGGACACTGACGGGTGGCACTGATGAGCGGCACTGATGGGCAGCACCATCAGTGCCAATAGTGCTGCTAGTCAGTGCCCATCAGTGCTTAGATGAGCAGGCACTGACTGGCAGCACATTGGGCACTGATGGCGGGCACTGTGGGCACTGATGGTGGGCACTTGTGTTATTTTATTTACCGCTTTTGTAATCAGGGCCCTGGTGATCGGTGCCCTGATTACATTCCTCTGTGTCCCCTAAGCGCTGATCGGCTACGCTCCTTCCTCACGCAGTCTCTGTGTGAGGAAGGAGAGCTGGCGATGAGAGATGATCTCATATGTTTACATATGAGATCATCTCTCATTGCACGGTCCGATCACGTGGTAAATGGCCGCTGTGATTGGCCATTTACCACGATCTGTGATTGGCTGTGTCCAAGGGACACGGCCGACACAGATTTTCCCTGATGCGCGCGGGGAGTCTGTTACTGGGAGGCCGTATAAAGACGGCCTCCCGGAAATTAGAGCCCGCGCTGTAGCCGTACTTCGGCTATAGCGCGGGCCGCAAGTGGTTAAAGAGGAACTTCACTCTTATCATAAAAATTACATTTTTACCAAACCCAGGAGCCTGCATTCACTATATCTGGTCTCCCACAGTACACAGAACATGGAAATGCAATTATTTTGGTAAACATAAACTGCTAAATACCTTTTCTCATCAGTGGTATATAGCAGTCCTATGACTTCTGTCACTGTCTAGCCAAGCACTGGTTAAAGCTTGTAGGAGTTGTTTTGTTGACCCTCTGTTTGGACAGTGCTAATTGGCTCTGTGCTGATTAAAAAAAAAAACAAATTCTAGCAATACACACCAAACTGAGCACATGCAGAGTGCCTCCTTGGGCTCTGAGCTATCAGTAGATGGATTGGGGACAGTAAAAAAAAAAAAAAAAAAAAAAGGGGAGGATCAGAAAAGACCGGACCAATAGCAGCTTTTTTTTTTTTTTTTACACAATGCGAAGGTTTAACCCCTTAAGTTCCACAGTAAGTATAACAAGCATGCCTTACTGCATATACAGACTGATTTTACTATTCTGAGCTTAGTAACACTTTAAAACAATGGCACTTTTAAAAGTGCTTAGTAATAGTCATTTACAAACAGATACTTCTAGATAATCGCAGGCTTTTTGTCCTTTGCATACCTTATTTTCCTTTCCTTCCCGATATTAGGATGACCTCTTTCACTTTCAGGAGTTCTGCCTGGAACTCTGGGTCTGCCTCCTAGAACATGTAACAAGAAATTCCTAGAATACAGCTATGAGGTCCTAGTTCCATCACCAGTGCCCCACTCAACCCAGGATATGAAAAAACAATAGTTGCATGTAAAGGCAAAAAAGTTTAACTAATAGATGTGAGGCGGTTTGATATCAGCATACAGAACTGCATGCTGATGTGATATTTAGTGAAAGAAGGGAAGGTTTGCTTTGACTTCACTCACCTGTCATTGTCACTGTGTAGGTGTTTTACTCTTCCTGCTGGATTTTCCTTTTAATTTATACTTAAAGCAGGACTATACTCGCCTCAGCTCCAGCGATGCGGCTTCCTGGAGCTCCCCACCGGCCGCTAACATTTTCTTGTGGCCGGCTTCTGGGTATCCAGTGTTGGACACTTTCATTGACTGGACCGATATGACGCCACTCCACACATGCACTGGAGTGCAGTCAGATTTGGCATTGCAAAATTTCTACAGTAAGCTGCGCGTTCGTGTGCACAGCTCACTGTACAGAGATAAACTGGCAGGCGGGTCATTTTTAATGAGGAAGAATGACAAAGAATGTTAGACTGCTCGCCCATTATTGTTTTTTTAACATGAAATTCCACTTTAAGATTGCAGAAATAGGGCTGAAACTCTTTAACTTAAGAGAACACTCGTGTTAGGGTCCCTTAGCAGCATAAGAAGATTGTGTGTGATTCAATCCAGCAGCATACAATCATAACTGGTTTTAGGTCAATTTAAGCCATTGTGATATTTAAATTCTGATTTTAACTTGTGATGCAATAAATATTTCTAGTGTGAAAACATTATGAATGTATATTTATATTGATAGATAATGCAAATATTTGCTTGACTGGGAGCCCACAAACTCTGGGCCCCTTTCACATGGGCAGACTGATCAAGTCCACCTGTCAAATTTTTAGGTGGACCCAATCAGACCATTCATTGCTCTCTATAGAGAGGTGGATGTTAACTGACACGTGTCTGTTTACACCCACCAACATCTGATCCTTTCCTGTCCTCCAAAAAAGGATGGGGGATCCATTCCCCAGCTGTCTAATGAAACGGATGACAGTCGGTTCATTTACATCCAACCACCCATACAGGAAAGCACTCTGTGGACACAGACCTGTCATCCCACCGGCTCAGCATGGATCAGCGGAGAGATTTCCCTCTGAGCAGGTGGATCCGCTGGCGGAATCTGCCAGTGTTAAAGAGCCCAATGGGAATTAATCTACAGCAGGCAGACAGTTTGGTGAAATAACCGTTTAGAACTAGTGTGGCAAAAATAATCCAAATAAGCGTAGATAACATATAGATCCTATATTTTAGAAAAGCTTATCTATAGGGTTATTTCTATATCACTTTTCTTTATCACTTTATTTCTATAGCTCGCATTATGTGCTAAACTGTCGGTGTCATTATTTATTCTGCTAGTTTTGATTGTACAGATCTGTTGAATTCACTGCATACATATTAAATTCTCAATTTATGTGCATTTTATGTATGAATGTCACATTGGATTTTGCTCCTTAAAAATTTTTTAGATTTTCGCAATAAAGTTTTTTTGAGGACTTGGTGATGAAAAAATGAATGTTTGGGAAATTTAAAATATTGTTGTAAAAGAATTTGTTTAAATTTATCTTGACCCTAGGGAGAAAAATGTTTATTATTTCACCACTTGCCAGTACTTGGATTTGGTGAGTGCATTAGTTTTCTTTTTTTTTTTTCTTTTTTTTTTTCAGGCTTTTCTCTGTTGTTTTCACATAGTGAACCTGCCAGGAAAAAGCCCTTTCACACCGAGGCTCTTCTAAACTGCCCATAAAACGATGAGAGCTTTTGCGGCGCGCTTTTTAAAAGACACATGACTCAAAAACCTCTCCAAAAAACATTTTGAAGCGCTTCTCATTAATTTCAATAGAGAGGGGTGTTTTTGAGGTGCTTTTTTTTGTTTTTTTTAGCTCCAAACATGCTTCAAAAGATGCTGCATGCCGCACTTTTCTCACGACCCCACCAGCGCACTGCCCCAGCATGAAAGCATTCATTGATTTTTACTGGGAATAGGTTTTCATGAGCTTTTCAGGTGCTTTTTTTTTTAAACGCCAAATCGCTTGAAAAACTCCTCAGTATGAAAGGGCTCCTAGGGTGACAATGTAACTCACTGTATTGTATTAATGTAGAAGCAGAACTGTCACCTTGGGACAGAAATTGTGTTACCACTACAGAACATTTCCTACACTGCTTATCTCCATTATGAGTAGGTGTTCTTTGGCTCAGCCATGGCATCAGATACATTGTTTCCAGCACACTGTGAGCCAATGTGCTCTCTGCCTTTGCTAACTGTTACCAGCGCTCTAGGTTTCTGGTAGGATTGACATGTATTTTTATTTTTTTTTTGCACTTATCGAACAGATACACTCTATATCAAAACACTCCCAATAATATATTTTAAGACCAAATGGGAATAAGTAGGATACATACATTTTTAGAGTGTATATACATTTTAAAGGGTAACTCCACTTTTATGTGTAATTTTCTGAAAATACAATATGGCTACCTGGAGCTGTTCTTTACACAGAATGTGCCCTGACCACACCCCAGAAACCTCAATTCCTGCTTGTGTGATTGGCTCACTGATTTTCCCAGAAGTCTGCAATAAGATACAGGTGAGATTTCTGGCATCCCCTGCAACACAAATGTCCTTTTTGGTGAGATACCTCCCAATAGGAACACATCTAAAGGGATGCAGGCCCAGCAGATCTCCTCATTAGTGCTCTGCAGGTGCCACAGCTGATTGATAATTATGAAACCACTCCAATTAGACCCACTCAGTACAGAGGAACAAACAGTGATTTCTTCAGAATAATAAAAGGTAGGAATCTGCAACAAAGTTTGTTGAAATCCTTGTAATGTTCAGAGATCACCCAGAGGGGAATGTTTTTTTTCTCAACAAAAGTGGGGTTACGCTTCTAAAGTTTAAACATTCACTCTGTGTGAAAAAATATTGATTCCACATGTATGCAATATTTCTTTATGTAAATTTGATTCCACATGTATGCAATATTTCTTTATGTAAATATAATGCATTAAAAAAAAAAGAATGTACGTAATATAACTCATACAGCTTTGTAAATCAATGCTATTGTAAGAAGTTAGGGCATTTAGATTGAATCCTCATTAGCATGTAATGTGCCAAGCTCCAGCTCAGGCGGTTTGTACCGGTACCTGAGAGTTTGTCCACACTAATCCATGTGGCGGGGGAACATGCGTCCACTGCTTATCTGACTGGAATTTCTGTTCATTTGGACATTTCGCAGCAGGCCTAGTGGAAAGTGGCAGGAACCTGCCACTGAGCCAGAAGAAATTCACTCTGACATCTACAGACAGCCCTGTTTATATTACTGAGGCAAGATTCGGGCAGGGGGGGCCTAAAGAAAACTTAAGCAAAGTCTGTGTGTGTGTGTATGATGGAATTTATAGTACTCTAATCTTTATCCAACATTTCACAGCTTTCATGTTCCCAGCTAGACTGCTTATCTTTTATTTGCTGAAATACAAAATACTCTTTATTTCATGACAAAAAAATCTCTCTGTATTTATATTTATTATTTCTCAATGTGACTATCACCAAGATTTTATGCATTAAATAAGACAGGAATTTGGGCTTGTGAACACAGGAGCAAAATTCACTGCTTTCAGAACCGTAATCCGTGTACATTTTTTATGGATATGAACTCAGCTGTATTTTTTTTCTATTGGTCCATGCACATAACTGTACACTGTTTCGTAAATTTGAAGAATATGCTTCCACGATCCTGCATTTGAGCCACACTTAATGCTGCATGCATGCAAACATTTGTTTACATGCATGCAGCATTTACTGTAAATGTACGCTATTGGCCCTAAATGGCCACCTGCATTCTAGCAACCTAGAACGTTAGGTGGTAGGAGCCGCCTGCATCCTAGCAACTAGGAACACTAGGTGGCAAGAACCCCCTGCTTCCTCGCAGCAAAGGTTGCTGTCAGAATACAATGACCCGGCAATGGGGATTCCTCTATCCACCTCCCAAATAATAATACTTGTCTATGGCCAGCTTAAAGCAATGTTCCAGCCTCCACCTCCAAAAACTGAAAGTCAGCAGCTACACATACTACTGTACCTGCTGACTTTTAATATTAGGACAGTTGCCTGTCCTGGAATTCTGGAATCCAGCGATGTCGGCACCGGGTGTGTTTTACATCGGGTGCTGCCATCACCTTGCCATGCGGCTTCACGGCCGCGTCCCTACTGCGCATGTTCAAACCGCACTGCACTCTCTTACTGGCCGGGCAGCAGGGGAAGGAGGAGAAGGGAGGAGGGGGCCAAACTACTGATGTACCTCGCCGTGGCGAGGTCCAACAGAGGTGGGGACAGGTACCCCCTCGAAAGGTTCTAAATGTCGTACAGGATTGGGGGGGGGGGGGGAAGACAGATAAGCAGAAATTCCACATTTGGGTAGAATGCAGCTTTAAGATGGGCTTTGTCATACACTATTATGTAGAACTGCAAAAACCGCATTACTAATTTTTCATAGAGCAGTGAAGAGTTAGAATTTGTCTGAGGTTTTAATTTGTGTCTCCTTGCTTGGAATATTCACTGCCCTGCTTTCAGTACTTAAGGGAAAATCTGATATTTTTTAGTTGTCACCAGAACAGGAGTAGAGGGAGGATACACCAATCTGAAAAAGTATACAGTGGGGTTGATTTACTAAAACCGGAGAGTGCAAAATGTGGTGCAGATCCGCTTCTAGTTTATTATTTTGCCAAAACTTAAAGTGTTACTAAACCCACAACAGTAAAATCAGTCTGCATATGCAGTAAAGCATGCTTGTTATACTTATTGTGGAACCTAAGGGGTTAATCCTCTGCATTATGTTAAAAGGTTGTTTGATCCGGTCTTCTCTGATCCTCCCCTTCTTCTACAGTCCCCAATCCATCTCCAGAGCCTTGGGGGCACCCTGCACATGCTCAGCTTGGTGTGTATTGCTAGAGTTTTTTTTTTTTTTTTCCTTGGGAGGGTGCATGTGATTGGCACAGGGCCAATCAGCACTGTCCACACAAAGGGTCAGGGGTCCTGCAGTGTTATAGGACTATCAGGGGAGAATGAAAACTCCTCCTACAAGCTTTATCAAGACACATAGAAGTCATTAGACTGCTGAGAAAAGGTATTTAGCAGTTTATATTTACTAAAATAATTGCATTTCCATGTTCTGTGTATTGTGGGAGACCAGATAATGGAAAATTGTTTATCAATACTCATATTAAACCTTTTCTGGTCCATCCTCATGTCGGCACACTTTAGGTTAACTCCTCCTTTGAACCCTCAGGACCACCACCTTCCAGCTTCCAGGTCCTCCTCTCTCCTTCTTGTTCTTTGTGTAGCACCAATAGGCCACTTAGGGAGGGAGGATAAATTGTGCTGACCTGAGGGGGATAGACCAGGAAAGGAAAATTACAGTGTGTATTCATAACTTTTCTGTTTTCCTGGTTGTCCTCCCATCACCACACTTTGGGATATACCCTGGCAAATATAGGTGGGAAAGAAAAAGAAAAGTTAGCCATATTCTTTGCTTCACCACACTTTATAACTTAAAAAAGGAGCTGATACCACTGCCATTCCAAATATAGAAGAACTAGCTGAGACTACGCCCTAATTTATAGTGACGAGCGAAGGTCTTGCAAGAACTCCAGCTAGCAGTCCTGCATATGTCTTCAACCAGTACTTTTGCCACAGATGCCCATATGGCTGCCATCCCTCTAGTAGAATGAACACATATACTCTGTGGAGGCGCAAAGCCCTGATGTTTGTATGCTAAGGTGATAACCTTCGTGATCCTGGTAGCTAAAATCCTTGCTGACGCTGCCTCCCCTTTCCTAGGCCCGGAAGGAAGGATGAACAGGTTATCCAACTTATCTGTTGAGCCTGCTGTAGATATGTTGACATTAAGCTGACCATGTGTTCAGTGGTTTAAGATCTAATTGGGGTATCTGTTCTGGTGGCTGTGTAAAACAGGGTAGCACAGCCTCCCAGTTTACATGAAATTTTGAGATTACTTTAGTGGCTAAGGCTGAAGATCACTGAAGGCTGGATCACTAAACTGGATAAATGATGGAAAACTGGTCTCCGCAGGATAGGGCTGCCAATTATGACACTCTTCTCGCTGTTGTAATAGCTGTAAGAAAGACTAATTTGATTGTCAAAATTTAACCATAGTGGACCTGACTCAGTGGGAACAAATGGGGGCTGCAATATAGCCTTTAGTACCGTGCTCAAGTCCTAGGTTGGGAAGAGGTTCTTTTTTTGGAGGCTGCATGCTTATTGCGGCCCTGAAGAATTGTTTTATTAAAGCAGGGGTGTCAAACTCAATTTAATTGCAGGGCCGCATCAGCATTATGGTTGACCTCAAGGGGGCTGGTTATAGCTGTAGGATTAGATGTCCAGAGCACCCCACGCCCCCTTACATGTGATGTCAAGAACCCCCCCCACCATCAGAAGTCAAGAGTCACCCACCTTTCCTTACATCACAATGCATCCCCTTACCTTGTGCTGCTGCCAGGAAGAAGATGCAGGTGGTTCTGGGAAGAAGTGCAGGGTCTGGAGGAGAACCAGAGGAGGGCTGGAGTCAGCTTCCAGAGTCTGCTGAATGCTGAGACCAGGGGAGGCAAAGACAAGATGGTGTTGCGTCTGCACAGAGAGGTGCAGGATCTGTAGGAGGAGTTCTGCCCTCCTCTCTGCTGCAGACTGCTGAGAAGGGGGGTCGGCAAAGACGAGCCTTTCTGCAGCTGCACAGAGGAGTGCAGGATCTGGCAAAGGAGTTCTGTCTTCTCTGCTGCCGACTACAGAGACAAGGTGGGGGCAGAGACAAGGAGGGTGCCGCAGCTGCAGGAGAGGTGTGAGGGCCACATGAAATGGCATGGGGGGGCCACATTTGGCCCGCGGGCCTTGTGTTTGACACCTATGTATTAAAGGCTTGTTTGCTCACCTATGTCCGGTGAAGGAAGACAAAGCTGAAATTTGAATTATATGCCAAGCGTACATTCACTGCTGTTTGCAGAAATTCTAAAATGTTTGCAATACTCTGAGTTAGCGGGGAGAAAATATGATGTAAAGCAAAGTGCACAAATATTCTTCTAATTCTCGAGGATGTAGAGTTTGTTTTAGCCTTCCTTGCACTTAGTAGTGTAGAAATTTACTCCTCTGAGAGACCTTGCAAATGTAATCTGGCCGATACAGCTGAAGGCTTGGCTGTTGAAATCTCCCTGGATTGGGGTGAATACACTGCCCCTGCTGTAATAAATCCCTCCTGAGAGGCAGGTATACAGGCGGGGCTGATGCTATCTGTAGGAGTAGAGGAAACCACGGCCTCTGGGGCCAGAATGATAGAATTAGAATGGCATGAACCTTTCCTTCACAATAGTGAAGTAAGGACCGCATGATTATTGAGATTAGAGAACACAGATACACTAGGGAAAATTGCCACTGGATTTAGAAGGCATTCTGAGCTATCGCCTTGTTGGATCTGAACTTTGTCACAAATTTTGGCACTTGTGCATTCACTGGTGTCGCCATCAGATCTATGCTGGGTGTCCTTCATCTGGCAAAGGCTGGCTCGATATAGTGTCTGTTAATTGACCATTTTATCGTTGCTTGGAAACTATCAGCTTAGTTGGTCTGTTTTTTGGTTTTGCTTGTCTGAAATGCAGACCGCTGTTAGTTTCCATACGAGTCTCAGCCCAGTGGAAAAGCTTTGTTACTAGTTGAAGTAATGGCAGACCTTTGGTACCTCCCTGTCCGGCTACATAGGCTACATCCATCTGGTTGTCTAGTCTCAGTTTGACTCGGGGTCCCTGAATAACTTTTTCGAAAAGCCAGCAGGGCCATGTACGCCGCCCTTTAGTTCCAGGAGGCTGGATTGTCTGGTCTCTGTTGTCTGCCATCTGCCTTGGACCTGCCTCCCGAGACAGTGAGCCCCCCAGTCCTGGAGACTGGCGTCGGAGGTTATCAAGACCCAGTCTGCGTGGCTGCGAGGCAAGCCCCGTAACAGGGTCTCTGGTAATGTCCACCAAGCTAGGCCTTGTCAAATCTGGACTGGCTAAAGAATCTTTTGGTCCAAAGACCGGCTGTCCCATTGACCCAGGAAGGACATCTGAAATGCTCTTATGAAATTTCGCCCATGGCACTGCCAGGATAGCTGCAGTAAATATCCCCAACATCGTCATACAGTCTTTTGCCGATAGTGTCGGGGATAATGCCTTTAGTTTGAATATCTTGCGATAAGGCAGGAGGATCTGTCCTGACTGTGTGTTGAATATCACACCTTGGTATTCCCTCCGTTGGTTGAGAAAGATCTTGAACCTTCTGGGACCGATAAAATGATTCAAGAACCTCAGGTCCAACACTGGTATGAGCTCTCTGGAGACTTTGAGTACCAAGAAAATACCCCTCTTCCTTGTTGCCCTGGAGTAACTGGCATAATTATCAGTTTCTGACATAATTTGGTCACGTAATCCTGTAAGAACTCGGGTTTCTTCTGATCTTGCAGCTTATGTACCTGGACAAAAGTATTTGGTGTTTTTTCCTAGGGGGTGACCGTCAAAAAGGTTTCCCTGTCTTCTTTGCCGCCTGTTCTGCTCTGGACTTTACACCCCGCAGGAAGGAACTTTGCGTCCGTTTCCCTTTGTGGTCTTGTATATTCTCAGGCTGGCCTATATAATCTGGCTTCCTAGGTTCTTCTTAAATCGGACTGCCCTGATCTAAAGGGTTATTGTCTTTTCCTTGATATCTTGAGGTAGCAGACCCGATTTCCCATTTGTGACATGGTTGATCGCTTCCTCTAGGGTCTTTCCAAACAGCATCTTACCGCTGTATGGGGTGTTGCATAACGCTTGCTTTGATGCCCCTCCGCGGTCCAGTGTCACAACCAAAGCACTCTTTTTGCTGTTATGGGGTCCTGCTAGCAGTTTTAGTAAGTCTATAGAAGATTCAGCTAAAAAGGTCACTGTTGAGCTTTTTAGGAGCCGCAATAATCTTTGCTACCTTTATTCCTGAATGCAGTGCTTTCTCCACATTCGAGACCTAAACTTTTAAAGCTCTTAGAACAGATGTTAGAGTCATAGTCGGGCGACAGCCTGCGACTGTAAAAATCTGCTTAACATCAGCGTCTGCTTGCCTATCCATTGGGTCTTTAAAAGAGTTGGAGTCTTCCAGAGGGAGAGACACTTGCTGCCCTGAAGTGCCTGGCAAAGCATCTACCCCCGGAGCTGAATACCAAAACACGGCATCAGAGGGCTTTGAATAGATAACATTTTGCAAACCGATTCTGGATTCTCGCTTTCCTTTCCAGTTTCTCCCATTTGTTTCCATCAATTTGCGGATTTTATCTATTAACGGAAAAGAAGCTCCTTGCTTCCTAAGGTTTGGAAAAATCCTCTTTACCGTTTCTGGAGGTCGAGTGTCCTGATCCCAATCTTTTGCCTCCTTTATGGCCATAATATAAGGGTCTATCAGGTGAAAATTGAACAGATCTTCAGGCATATCGTCATGATCCTGAGAAAAAGTTCTCTTTAAAGATGGGAAAAGAGAACTCGCAACTCTCTCTCTTGCACTCTATCCTTTCCCTCTTCCTATATCTATTTTTTTTTTTTTTAAGGTTCGCTATCTTTTTAAATCATCAGCATCTCATCTGATTCAAGCAAATCTGGAGTCTCAGGATGACAGGGAGCAGGATCTCTCCGCAGCTGAGGAGATTCTGTAGGTCAGTACTGAAGGCAGAGATATGAGGGCGGTGCTATTTAAATACTATAGTGCCCGTGGCCCTGACACCCAGGGCGTCCAGTATATTAAGAGGGTTTACCTTTATCCTTCCTGGACCCTCTAACCCAAGGAGAGGCTGAATCTGGGGGTAAAGGTTAGGTAGGGGGGTGAAGCTGGTATCCATACGGTCTAGTGGCCTGGCGACCAAAAACAAGAGGGGGAGGGGAGGACCTGTTTTTTTTTTTAAGCTGGAAGAAGGTGATCTTGAGGGTTAAAAGGATGAGTTAACCCAAGGTGTGCTGACGGAAGGGCGACCAGGAAATAGCGAATGTAGGGTTTGGTAACACTTCAAATGAACAAGCGGAAGGTAGAAGCTGATTGGCTACCATGAACAGCTGCACCAGATTTTGCACTCTCCAGTTTTAGTAAATCAACCCCAGTGTGGGGCTGAATATTTACATTTTAGGTAGTAATTTACACAAAAGTTATAGCGTATTGTTGTATGTTTACTGGTGTCATTTAGTGAGGATTTGCTATTTTGGTAAATTTTCTGCCAAATCTACCTTTTTTTTTTTTTTTCTTCTGTGCCAGTTGGTGTTTATATAAAAAGCCTGTTCTCGCACATTTAGGTAAGTAAAATTCTTTGTGTGCACCACATAAACTAATTTTAATTTCTGTTTTTGTTTGAAGTAGGTTTAATTTCCTTTCTTCAGCATTCTTGAGCACTGAGTGATCATCCTCCTTAGCAGGGTTATAGGTTACATAAACAGGGCTAAACTATTTGTTACTTTCTCTGCTTCCAAGACTGGCATCAATCTCATGTGTGAATGACAGCTACTGAGTCACAGTGTTTAGTCACCGAGGAAATATTCACAGTGTAGTGTTTCCCTTATCCCATTCCCACCGCTTCTTATCGCTACACTACTGATTGTACTCCTGCCTCCTTTCCCCTATTGTCCCCACTCTGGAGCAAGCACATGAATCAGACAAGAAGGGGGGGGGGGGGGGGGCACATAGGTAGCATTGTTTGTGGAGAACTACATTCATAGCTCTGCTGTAGGAAACACTAAAATGTGTTTCCTTTGTTACATATAAATCTAGTATGGGCAGTGATAGTTGAAATTCTTGAGCGATGTGACTGATCTGTGCTTTCAGTAAGTTTGTGCGATAGCATGCAGATGATAACCAGTCTGTGTAACCATCAAAAGTACTTGTTATCACTCATTTCTCAACTCAGCTAAAAAAGGCAAGTTACCCAGATTGTGTTAGACACTTAAAGCGAACCTTTACTTCAAAGTGAAAGTACAGCTCATCCTCCTCTTCCTCCCCTACTCTAAGGCTGTCCGAAGATAGTCCTGCTGAACCAGCCCTAGATTTGAAGCATGTATGGGGTGGCTGAATGTGCCCAAATTGATAGATTTTTACATACAATTATCGCTAGTGACTGGTATAGCCGCTAATCACGGTCTTCTCACTGGTGGTTGCAGGAAAGAAACTTGCTACGTGTATGGCCTACCTAACATATTTGCTGTTTTGTGTTTTTTTGTGTTTTTTTTTCTCATATCTGAGCGCAGATACCTACTTCTGACAGGTGCCTTTTCCCACTTCCACAATTCTCACTCAGGTGAGAATTACATCAGCTTTGTCCTCAACCTTCTGGGGCACGTCGCATATCCCAAGAGGCTGCTGGACCAGTCTGCCTTGCACATGTGCAGTGGCAAGTAAGCTGTGAAATTTCAGGAAGTCACCCATACCCAGTATGGCCATGCCAAAGCCCAGCAAAGAATAAAACTCTACAGGCTGGTGTCTGTTTCTTAAAAGTCAGCAGCTACAGTATTTGTAGCTGCTGACTTCAAATTTTGTTAAAATTCCTCTTTATTTGTAAAGTTCCTCTTAATCTAACCATACACATGTATGAACAGATGAAACAGATTCCTCCATTCACATGAAACCATGCAGATGGGTCAATCTCTCACCATACTTATTGTATTCCTGAACAGTGGCTGCATCTTCATGCAGCCACGGATCGGCCCACAATTTTCTATTTAGCTCTTTTGATTTTTTCAATCAAAAGATGTTTGGTGGGAGGATGGCAATAGGGCCACCCACAGAGCCAATTTTGCAGAGCGTATGCCCAGCTTTAGGCTAGCCATTCTCGCATTGAATTCTTCAAGCAGCCTGCGGGTTGAAAGACCGAAATCTAATATATGTTTAGCATTGCTGGGGGGGACTCCCTACTGCCAGCTATTATATTCGAAAAGCAGCAACCTCCTCAGGTCCTGGAATACCCAAAAACAGTGACTGCATCTAATCTGATATAGTTATTCAGCCAACAATTTCCCACCTAACAACTTTTTTTATCTTTGTCTGTCGCTAGGGCTATC
Source organism: Pelophylax lessonae (assembly GCF_965119305.1). Classification (NCBI taxonomy): domain Eukaryota; kingdom Metazoa; phylum Chordata; class Amphibia; order Anura; family Ranidae; genus Pelophylax; species Pelophylax lessonae. Next base: position 263,649,730 of record NC_138768.1, on the reverse strand, counting down.
CACAGCTTGAATTTTAGTCAATTTCTGCTGATTCGTGTGTTGAAAAATTTTCTGTATAACTTGATACGTTACAAAAAAACTGTTGATTTTTCCAGAAATCTTGTGAGCTTATAATTTTCTTCCACCCTCTGCCTGTGCTGACTCTTATCAATTAGATTGTTCTCAACATACTCTGAGAACTACAGAACCATGCCCCTCTGTGTTATGGTGAATAGGTGAGGGGTAAGGTTTTGTTGTTCTACCTTACCTTACCTTGTTGTCCTGATACAATAGGGTGAGTGAGTGTTGTCACCCTGGGACTAGAAGTATGTTACTGGCAAAATCACCAGCTGAAAATAAAGGAAAACAGCTTGAAAAAAGAAAATGAATGCAGCCACCACTTCCAAAACATGAGACATCTGCCCCCTCTTGTCACCCACAAAGATTTACCAATTACAGGTACTTTTATAGCTCTGTCAATTTACACATACAGTATTTAATATACATTCATATCAGTCCCTGCCCTCAAGGAGCTTACAATCTAAGGTCCCTAACTCACATTCATACATACACATACTAGGGCCAATTAACCTACCAACATGTCTTTGGAGTGTGTGAGGAAACCCACACAGGCACAAGGAGAACATGCAAACTTCGTGCAGGTAGTGCCATGGTTGGGACTTGAACCGACAACCCTATTGCTGCTAGGCAGAAGTAACCACTTAGCCACGTGTCTGGAGAAACATGGAGCAAGCTGCATTAGGCCCCATTCAAACTTGGGTGATTAGGAGCTGCAGGCATAATTAGTGTGATTCCAAATCGTGGGAAAATGCACAAAACTCTTAGCGGGTAAGCAATTCTGCCTCTGGTGGTTAATATATGATACAATAATGGAAATATGGAGGCTTATCAGCTAAAATAAAATTGTAACACACTTACAAACTATAGTGAATGTTCAGTGAGCACATATTGGGACGCCTGCCTTTACACGCACATGAACTTTAATGGAATCCCAGTCTTATTCCGTAGGGTTCAATTATGAGTTGGCCCTCCCTTTGCAGCTATAACAGCTTCAACTCTTCTAGAAGAGCATTTGTAAAGCAAGGCACTGATGTTGGATCAGAAGGCCTGGCTCGCAGTCTGTGCTCAAATTTATCCCAAAGATGTTCTATCGGATTGAGGTGCAGGCCAATCAAGTTCCTCCACCCCAAACTCACTCTCATCCATGTCTTTATGGACCTTGCTTTGTGCACTGGTCCAAATAATTTGGTGGAGGGGGGGGGGGATATGATGTGGGGTTGTTTATCAGTGGTTGGGTTTGGCCCCCTAGTTCCAGTGAAGGGAACTCTTAAGGCGTCAGGATACCAAGACATTTTTGACAATTTCATGCTTCCAACTTTCTGGGAACAGTTTGGGGATGGCCCCTTCCAGTGCACAAAGCAAGTTCCATAAAGACATGGATGAGTGAGTTTGGAGAAATTTAACTGGCCTGCACCTCAACCAGATAGAACATATTTGGAATGAATTAGAGCGGAGACTGCGATGCCAGGCTTTCGTGTTCAACATCACTGCCTGACCTCACGAATGCCCTTCTGGAAGAGTTGTCAAGAAGAATGTAGCAATATAAACTGCAGTATGAACCTCTAGACTCAAACTACCTTATTAAAGACCCAGTTGCAAGTTCACTGAGACACTATCATGTTGTCCTCTGCATAACTGTCAACAGGCAATAGCACTGGCTATAATACAGTTTTGCTTATTTACTAGTTTGAATTTTTCACAGTGAAACTTTAACTTCTTACTTTAATATCCATGATGTGGCATGGCATTTGCACCTTCAATTCTTTGACATTTCATATACTGCACATCCAAGGGAGATCAGGGCTTCAGTAAGCATCCTACAAATCACAAAAGTTAAAGAGGTTGTAAACCGAGAAAAAAAAATTTTCTCTTCTTTACATCCTGAAAGAGAAACCCATAATGAGCTAGTATGCATCGCATAGTAGCTCATTATGAAATACTTACCTTAGAACGAGCCCCCGCCGTGCCGTCCGCTTACCTGTATGACGGGCGACATGTATAGTCGCCCGTCTTCCGGGATCGCGGCATCCGGCCATCTGATTGGCCGGAGCCGCGGTGACGTCACTCCCGCGCACGCGCGCGGGAGCCGACGGTCACGGCACGGGGCTCTGAAGGAACGGCACGATCTGCCGTTCCTTCAGAGCGCATGCGCCAGTGACGTCACTGGCTGCATTAAAGGTAAATATCTCCTAAACGGTGCATGTTTAGGAGATATTTACAGTACCTATAGGTAAGCCTTAATATAGGCTTACCTATAGGTACAACTTCCTGAGGAGGGTTTACTTCCTCTTTAACCTGTATAAATAAATAATCACAGGATGGGTGGTTATAAATATAAGAGGGAACAGAATTCCCCTGAAGTTGCTGCACTAACATATGCTATGTAGAAAGATATGAAAATATTTGGTGTTCTTTGATGTTGAAATAATACCAGGATATTCAGAGTCTGGGAGCACTGCAGGAGCTTGTGGGCTTTGAGTCTGTCTCTTGTTCAGAGATAATATCCACTGTGTTTAGAGAACTGTTTTTGTTCCTGCACACAGAAGCAATGAGGCTATGCTGATGTTCTGGTTAAAGGTTATCACTTATATAGGTGCAGATTTGACGTGGAGACAGAACAATGCAGGGTTCACATGCATTAACAGATTTAACAAATTGTCAAGATAAGCTATATGTTAGAAACAAAGCTGACACTGTACCAAGAACAGTGATACACTACAGAGATCGATAGATTTTACCAGTAATCTCCTACACTGGAACAGTGTGCGTTTCCAGTATGTGAAAAGCCATGTAACAGTTTGAAAGGGAGGAAGAAATTCTTTCATAATGTTTTCACTGAGATTAGTGATTATCGAAATTGAAACTTCTCTTTCCCTGGAATTGTTGCCTTTCCAGTGAATATCAAAATAATTCACCAGAAATTCTAAAGGCAATAGGGAGGGCAACATTAAAATGGTTTTAGTTGTTTATAAGGGTGCAAAGGAATTTAAATAGTTACTGAGGGCTGTTGCCTTTCCAGTGAATATCAAAATAATTCACCAGAAATTCTAAAGGCAATAGGGAGGGCAACATTAAAATGGTTTTAGTTGTTTATAAGGGTGCAAAGGAATTTAAATAGTTACTGAGGATTATGGAAGCTCCTTTAGAGCCGGTTCACATAGCAGCGACCCGACTTGCTGGGGCGACCCGTGCAAGGACTTCATATCATTGAAGTCAATGCAGGTCGCTCCAGGTCGCCCGAAAGAAGCTCAGGACCCTTTTTCTAATTGAACAGACAAGGAGTCACTGCTCAAGGTGGTGTAATTGCCTGATGACTCACACAGGTGCATGCCCCGGCTCGCCTCCGTGAAAACTTGATAAAAGAAAAGGAATTGGCAGCACTCCAGGTTGAGTCAAAATCCAGGTTTATTGACTGGACATCCAAATATGACAATCGTGACAAGGTAGACGCGTTTCACACACTGACTGTGTGCTTAATCATTAAGCACACAGTCAGTGTGTGAAACGCGTCTACCTTGTCACGATTGTCATATTTGGATGTCCAGTCAATAAACCTGGATTTTGACTCAACCTGGAGTGCTGCCAATTCCTTTTCTTTTATCACCCTTTTTCTAAGTCGGAGCGACTTGTGTTGATCCTATTAGAACGGGTCCTGTGCTAATCTATGGACAGGCGACCCACGGTGACTTGTCAGGCGACCAGGTCGCCTGACAAGTCGCCCCAGTGTGAACCGGCTCTCAAACTTTTCTGGACCTGCCAAAAAATGGCCACTTACTAGCCTTTTTTTTTTTCTCGAAAAGAAAAACCAGACATTAGCAAGTGAAAAGAAACAATATGACAGTACATAAATATTGAAGGCCCCCTTGAACCTTCTTTAGGGAAAGGTAGGGTTGCCACCTCATCCCTTTAAACCAGGACACATATTAATTATGCAGGTTCTGTGGCTAATATAATGCACATAAGGCACTAAGTGAGTTTAATTACCACTTTAATCAGCCAAAGAACCTGTGTAATTAATGTGTGTTCTAGTTTAAAGGGATGAGGTGGCAACCCTAGGAAAAGGGAGCCTTGACTGCTGGAAGCATGGCATCACTGTGGGTGTGAACCTAAATGGGAAGTTAAGTAACTCACTTAGGATTGACTACAAAGACCCAAGGTGACGGGTGGAGACTGAACTCGAGAAAAAGGCTACACTGGGGCACATCCAACTGCTCTGAGGAGATCCAGCTGTCACAAGAGTTGACCACCCCCCCACCCCCGCCCGTTGTGATGTTTTGTCACAGCTTTATTGGCGGTTTTGACCTTGCCAGCAATTGATGTTGCTTTATGGGCAATGCCCTCAAGGTCAATTCTGGGGTCAGTCTAATGTCTGTCTGGCACTGATAGTAAGGACAGGCCTCCTAGACTATGTGAGTTTATGTTTTATGGGTCCTTATGGTAGAACTGTGACTGGCATTGTTGTTTGGTAAATTCTGGAGTCAGTCTAATGTCTGTCTGGCACTGATAGTAAGGACAGGCCTCTTAGACTATGTGAGTTTATGTTTTATGGGTGCTCATGGTAGAACTGTGACTGGCATTGTTTGGTAAATTCTTGAGTCCGTCTAATACCTGTCTGGCACTGATGGTAAGGACAGGCCTCTTAGACTATGTGAGTTTGTTTATGGGTGCTCACAGTATAACCGTGACTTGCATTGTTGTTTGGTACATTTGGAGAGTTGTTACTTTTGTAAAGTTCAATAAAGCTGTCCCTATCTCCAACTTAATCAGCTTCTGTGTCTTTTTGGGGGGCAAGGTATTGGTTTATAAGTTGGTCATAAATGAGCCTATGCTTCTCAGCAGTCATGATTAAACACAAAAGCAAAAATCACGGATCATTAACTTAAGGCCCGTACACACGTACCGATTGTCGGCCGTAAAGATTCGGCCGATTGTAGGCTTGTTAGTATGATGCTTCCGACAGCCGACAGCACACTTTCGGCCGAAAAGAATCTGTCGTGCAAGCATTAAAATTTTTGTTGGCCAACACCAGAACAGCCGATTGTTCGCCAGTCAGTACAGAATTCGGCCGACAGACAGCAGATTTGCAAGACTGGGCATGCTCAGAAAAGAAAAAAGACCAGGAAAGTTAACCATCACATGACATCACTTCTGCAGTCGGCTGTTGTTGGCCGACAAAATTCGTGTGCAGTCTTTTGCAGTTTTCAACAGACATGACAGCCCTGGACAAAAAACGGCCGATCGTTCGGCCGACGATCGGTACGTGTGTACGGGGCTTTAGAGAACAGCAGGACACCATACACACCTGCAGAGCTTCATAAACTCTGCAGTTGTTCATGCAGCATGCATGTATGAACATGTCGCCTTTTTCGGTACTATTCATTTTTAATGTCACCCCAAACACGCCAAGCAAGAAGCGCATTTTTTGTGTGTGCAAAAATGTATGTTTAAAAAGCATCATGTGCCCTGCTACACTGGCTTTGCTGTCATTTTGTTATTTTTTTTACTTTATATTTTTCGTTTTTGATTTGACAAATTATTTAAAAAATCAATAAAAAAGAAAGTAATGTGCTTCTTTTGGTGCATTTGTTGCTAGAGCAGCCCAATGAAACTAAGGGCCGGTTCACATTTGTGCGGGTGCGGCGATCTCATGTAATTCGGAGCGCACTGCTCCTTCATTACATGCGATCGGCTGTGCTGTGCGAGTTCAGCCATACACTTTCTATGGCTGAATTCGCAATGTATTCGCACCAAACACGCACATGACCCTTTTTTCCAGCCGCATCAGGATCGGATCGCACAGTGGTTCACACTTGTGCGATCCGATCCTGTGCGAACTGTCAGATCGCACTGCGATATGCGATCAAACTGGGGGTGTCGTTAACATTTAATTGACACCCCCTGCGTATCGCATATGGCAGTATGAACTGCCAGAGGTGTGTTTGCAATGCGGGAACAGGCTGCGAATTCGCAGTCTTCCCGCATCGCACAAGTGTGAACCCGGACTAATGGGTTACTTCGAGGCAACATGCAAAAAAATGCATGTTTAAAATACACTTAAAAAGGTTCATGTGCCCTGCGAGACTGGCTTTGCTGTCATTTTAATATTTGTTTTTTTTTTACATATTCAACGCTTTTGATTTGATTTATAATTCTAAAATAATTCTAAAATCAATAAAAAAGTAATGTGCTTTTTTTGGTGCAGTTGCCGCTTGTAGAGCAGCCCAATGAAAAGAATGGGCTACTTAGATGCAACATGCCAACAACATGCAAAAATGTAGTGCTTGCTGCCATGCAACCCTAATAAAATAAACCCTCAGCCCCCCCCCCCCCAAAAAAAAGAAAAAAATCTCTAAAATAGGGTCAAAATGCAGATCATGTATTTAAAGCAAATTTTGTCTAAGCAGCTTGATGAGAAAACTGTATACAATCAAAAATAACAACTCCTGCACATGCTGATGCACAACATATACATGGAGGAGTACTACTTCACCAGCCCATGCCGCTGTCCATGTGTCCACCTCCTATTGGATGTATGCCTTTAAGCTGTGATGTCCTGGTCGCTGCAGCTCCTCTCACACTCCACTGGGGGGGGGGGGATAAAAAGCAGTTCCAATCTATAATAGAGGGAAGCGCACGCAGACCTCGGGCAATAACGCTTTATTATAGGACAATTAACACAGTACAGTTAAAATGCACTCACACTTTATCTTCTTGGCAATCGCATATCGGCATTCCAACAAGAGCTACTCGCTCCTCCCGTCCCTCCAGATGGTGACTCTCCGGTCTCCTAACCTGCGGCTACCACCGCTATGACCCCGCTCTCCTCCACTTCCTGTGTACGACTCTACCTCCGGGTCACTGAGTGCCAGTACCAGTGCGCCTGCACACTATACCGCCGTCATCCACAGCGACTCGGGGAAGCCTCAGCCGGAGCCAAAACCACAAGCTGCAGGGAGCTTCGAGGTGGAGGGTACAAACACGGGTACACTGCCTCTGCTGTTGCTACGGACAGCGCGTTTCGGAGGCGGAGCCTCCTTCCTCAGGTCCCACCTTGCTTCCTGCTGACACCCCTTCCCTATATACCCGGAATACCTTCAGTCCTGATTAATTAGTTTCATACTCTTAAAGGGCCAGTAACCAATTATCCTTGCTTACCTCGGTTGGGAGGGGAGGAGCAAGGAGCTATCCATTTTGAAAGTAAGATACAAGCACAGATATTATGGAAAGTTTTTGCAAATTCATATTAAGAATTATTAAAAAATACACTCTATATATTGCATTGTCTGCTGCTTGAAATACATTAAACATATATATATATATATATATATATATATATATATATGCAGAGGCCTCTAAACTTGTAAGACTTTAATCTACATCAACATCTTCTTCTTTTCATACTTCACCAATGAGTATATCATCAATAAGATAGTCATTGTTATAAAATCAATATAAATATAAGGATTCAGATTTATCTCTCATATCATATTTTTAATGCATTTCAAGCAGCAGACAATTAATGCAATATATAGAGTGTATTTTTTAATAATAATTCTTAGTATGAATTTGCAATAGCTTTCCATAATATCTGTGCTTGTATCTTACTTTCAAAATGGATAGCTCATCCCCTCCCAACCGAGGTAAGCAATAATAATTGGTTACTGGCCCTTTAAGAGTATGAAACTAATTAATCAGGGCTAAAGGTATTCCGGGTATATAGGGAAGGGGTGTCAGCAGGAAGCAAGGTGGGACCTGAGGAAGGAGGCTCCACCTCCAAAACGCGTTGTCCGTAGCAACAGCAGAGGCAGTGTACCCGTGTTTGTACCCTCCACCTCGAAGCTCCCTGCAGCTTGTGGTTTTGGCTCCGGCTGAGGCTTCCCCGAGTCGCTGTGGATGACGGCGGTATAGTGCGCAGGCGCACTGGTACTGGCACTCGGTGACCCGGAGGTAGAGTCGTACACAGGAAGTGGAGGAGAGCGGGGTCATAGCGGTGGTAGCCGCAGGTTAGGAGACCGGAGAGTCACCATCTGGAGGGACGGGAGGAGCGAGTAGCTCTTGTTGGAATGCCGATATGCGATTGCCAAGAAGATAAAGTGTGAGTGCATTTTAACTGTACTGTGTTAATTGTCCTATAATAAAGCGTTATTGCCCGAGGTCTGCGTGTGCTTCCCTCTATTATAGATGAAAAAAATTTAGAGTTTCTACAAAAAAAGCAAAGTTAGTCCTTTAGAGTCAGTTTAATTGAAATCACTTTCTTCTTCTCTAGACCTAACCAAATGTACAAAGCAGTATCTAGAGATTATTAAATTGATCTGTGTGCTCAGACAGATCAAAGTCATCTGGACAAAGAATCCCACAAATTAGGAATCCCAATAACTGCCATTAATGTTTCTCAAGAACTGCCACATACTTGGATTTTGAGCAATCCTGATTTTTAGGATCCATGATACACACAGCCCATTAGTGGATCAGTAACAAAACATACATTGGCCATGCATACAATGTAGCCTTCTTCTTGAGTATGAGATAAATATAATAACAAATGAGCATTACCTAATACAAGAGGAGATCTGTTAAACTGTCAAAACTGTTAAAGAGACAGTTTGAATCTTGTCTCCATTGGGCTGTGCTTGTCAGTTTCGCTGAGTACAGTGTAGAGGAGCCAGGTAGGACAGTCTTATTGAAGAGGATTGCACTTCACTTGGCCAACAATAGAGTGGGGGATGGGATCAGTATTTGCTTTGCTCATGTCAGGCCAGTGGAATACTGACTAGGATTGAATGTTATTGCTGCTTGCACTCTTATTTAAAAGTGTATTTGGCTACAAATTATTTACTTATGGTATTTTGTCATATACTGTACACTACTGTGCAAAAGTTGTAGGCCGGTATGAAGAAATGCTCTAAAGTAAGAATGCTTTCAAAATATATATTTTATTTGTTTATCAACTTACAAAATGCAAAGTTAGCAAATAAAAGAGAAATCTAAATCAATATGATATTTGGGGACTACTCTTTGGCTTCCAACCAGCATCAATTCTTCTAGGTACACTTGCACACAGTTTTTGAAGGAACCTGGCAGGTAGGTTGTTCAAAACATCTTGAAGAACTAACCACAGATGTTCTGTGGATGTAGGCTGCCTCCAATCCTTCTATTTCTTCATGTAATCCCAGACAGACTCGATGATGTTAGATCAAGGCTGTGTGGGGGCCAAACAATCACTTCCAGGACTCCTTGTTATTTACACTGAAAATAGTTCTTAATGACATTGGCTGTATGTTAAGGGTCATTGTCCTTCTGCAGAATACATTTGGGTCAATCACACAGCTTTGTATCGAAAATTTCATGATCAATAATCACGGATACTGGGTAACAGAAACAGACTACTGTATACACTATTGTTATAATTTGATTCATCACTCAGGATGGCAAAATGAGTTCCCATTTTAAAATCATAGCATACTGCTGTTGAGGCTACTCCATGTTACTATTTCTATCGGTTTTCTCTTGTAAACAGTTACAGGATGCATCTCCCGCTGTAGTTTACTTGGTCTTGGCAGAAAATTCCAAGAGTGTAAAAATAAGCACAGCAAGTGCTGGAGGGTGCCCAACTAATAGAACATGCTTGGGTCTAGGTACATAACCTCAGTCCCTCATCTCTTTTCTAAGATCACCACTTTTCCAAACAGAATTTTCTTGCTTTACTATTCCTAGCCTGGCTTCACATATTGTGAATGTGTGTAGGTGAACTTATACAAGATAACTATCTTTTTGCCTATCATGGAGCCAATACCTATAGAGGGAGAAGTCAATCCTTTACCTCCATTGCCCATGGACACAATCTTACCATATATGGCCCTCCTTAAAGTACTGGGGGCTTAGTACAGCCTGGCTTTGTGATGGTTTCTGCAGAGAGAAATGGTATGTACTAAAAAGTTTGTATAAGTGTACATATAGCTTTAGCACCTCTCACAGCCTGATAATGATATGCAACTAGTTTTAGTTTGCTGCAGATTGATTGATGGCACATATTATTATTATTATTATTACAGCTATTTATATAGTATTGATAATTTACACAGGGATGTACATACTGTACATTCACATCAGTCTCTGTCCCCATGTAGCTTACAATCTAAGGTCCCTAACTCACATTCATACATACACATACTAAGGCCAATTTAGACAGGAGCTAATTAACCTACCAGCATGTCTTAGGAGTGTGGAAAGAAGCCAGGCAAGTGTAGGGAGAACTTGCACCTTCAAGCCTTATCAGTGGTAGAAACGTTTTTACAATTGTTGCTGTACAGTCTGCTTATTGCGATTCTAGTAGAGGCTTCAACTTATACAAAGTCTCTATATTATGGACATGCGCTCATCTATTCATCCAAATTATAGACTATCTATAATAGTGCTCATAAGGAATGGTAACATCTCAATGGATGAGCATTATAGTTATTTGTACACACTGCACAGAGAGTTCCACAGTGTTTGACATTTTGTGCATGCGTAGAAGTGCAGACTTTGACTAAGTCAAGCGCACCTACATACTAGTGAGTGCAAATAAAAATATACAGTATGTACACCTACTGTATATTTATATATTGTATAGCAGAGCAGCATGTGGATATTTTAGATTTGTCCCTTTGTTTAAAGTAAGTGCATTTTTTTAAACAGAAAGATGCATGTGCATTTTAATTAGTTGTACTTCTTTTCACTTTATTTAGAAATAGAATCCTTAAGTTATTTTTTAGGAATTTATACGCATGCACATTCCTTAGTGCACCTTATCAGATTATAAGGTACAAAAGCTGTGCAATTATTTCATTATTGTACACTGAAAGCTGGGCAGCGACATATGCAATAAACATCAGTATACATTTTATTGTACCGTTAAAGAAAATTGCAATTTCTAAGTGTGTGTGTGTGTGTGTATATATACACAGTGCCCAGCATAAATGAGTACACCCCTTTTGAAAAGTACAATTTAAATCAATTTCTCAATGAACGCAAGAACAATTTCTAAAATTGTGACAAAACTGAGTTTATAGAACATTTGTTTAGCTCATTACATGACAGTAAAGTTAATAATATAACTTAGATTACAAAATCTTCAGTTTTACTCTAATTGATGCAAAAATGAATACACCCCACAACAAAAACTACTCCCATCTAGTATTTTGTATGACTTCCATGATTTGTAAGGACAGTATCAAGTCTTCTAGGCATGGAATGAACATATTGCAACATCTATCTTCCATTCTTCAAGAGCAACCTCTTTTTGGCCTGGATGGAGAATGATGCTCAACTTGTCTCTTCAGTATTCCCCATAGGTGTTTGATTGGGCTCAGATCGGGACACATACAATACTTGGCCACTGAATCACTTTAACCCTGTTCTTCTTCAGAAATGCAACAGTGGCCTTAGATGTGTGTTTTGGATCATTGTCATGTTAGAAAAGTGCACAACGACCAAGGGCATAGAGTGATGGTAGCATCTTCTCTTTCAATATAGAGCAGTACATCTGTGAATTCATGATACCATCAATGAAATGTAGCTCCTCGATACCAGCAGCACTCATGCAGACCCACAGAAGGACACTGCCACCGCCATGTTTTACTATAGGTACCATGCATTTTTCTTTGTACTCCTCATCCTTGCGACACCACACAGTTTTGAAGCCATCAGTTCCAAAAACATTTATATTGGTCTCATCACTCTAGAGTACAGAGTCCCAGTAGTCTTCTTCTTTGACAGCAAGGGCCCTGGCAAATTCTAGGAGTTTTTTTTTGTGCGTGGGCTTTAGGAGAGGCTTCCAGTGTGGACGACACCCATGCATGCCATTCCTCTGCAGTGTAAGCTGTATTGTGTCACAGGAAACAATCACTCCAGTTTGGCTTTCTACTTCTTTAGCTAACTGCAGTGAACATGCATGGCGATTTTATTCAACCCTTCTCATCAGAAAATGCTCCTGTTGAGGTGTTAACTTCCATAGGCAGCCAGGACATCTCTGTGAGATGGTTGCAGTTCCATCTTTGTTAAATTTTAGTATCACTTTTGCTACAGTATTCTGACTGATAAGAAAAGCTTTGCTGATCTTCTTGTAGCCTTCACCTTTCTTGTGTAAAGAAATGTTTTTCTTTATCAGGCCTTGTGACGTTTCTCTTCCATGTGGTGCCATTGCTGACAGCATAAATAGGAAGGGCTTTTCTTTGTTAGGTAACGCCCTTTTATATTCAACTGTCTGCTGGACATCTGTTTAATGAATAATTAGACTCACCTGTAGTTGAATTCTTGTTAACCACTTCCCGCCGGGAGGAGGCCCATGGACATCCTCCGGTTTCAGTGGTTATACCGGAATGATTCCTGCACCTACTGGCATCATTCTGGTATGTTTGTTTTCAGCCGGCAATTCTCTTTCATGTAGAAGTTATCCAAGTGGCTAATTTAGCCACTCGATGACTTCTGCGGGTGGCAGAATTTGGTCCCACCTCCCTCCTGCTCCTGCCTCTCCCGGGCTCTACCGTATAATTACGGTACCTTGGAGCAGTGCGACCAACGGCATCGGCTGCACAGCACAAAGAGAGAGGAACTAACGTAGTTTCTCTCTCTGTAACCCCGGAAACCGGGAGTGAAGAGTTTTGTTGTCACCTCTGGTTCCGCCTCTTTCATTATCTGGCCCCCAGCGGCCAGGAAAGCAGCCGATCAGACCGATCTTTGATTGGCTGCATGGGAGGCTAGAGGAGAGAGTTGGGGTTTAATAGACCCCAGATCTCTCCATAAAGAGCACCTGCCACAGCCCATGCTGTCACAAGGGATGTTGTTCATTCCTTGTGATAGCAATAAAGTTATTTGGAAAGAAAAGTGTAAAAAAGATTTTGGGATAAAATAAAAATTAAAATATGAAAAAAAAAATGTAAGCGCCCCCCCCCCCGTCCCGTCCCACCGTGCTTACGTGCAAAAGGGAATGCATACGTTACTACTGCACGCATATGTAAACAGTGATCCTACCACACATGTGAGGTATTGTTGCCAACATCAGAGCGAGAGCAAGATTTCTAGCACCAGACCCCCTGTGCAACTCTAAACTGGTAACCTGTAAAGGTGTGTAAAGCGTCACCTATGGAGAATTTTAAGCACCATAGTTTGTCTCCATTTCACAGGCAGACACAATTTTAAAGCGTGACATGTTAGGTATCTATTTTACTCAGTGTAACAACATCTTTTAAATTATACAAAAAAGTTGATTTTTACATGTAGAAGCTGTTAGGATTATTTGGGAGATTAAATAAAAGAAAAATTGAATTATATAAAGGCCATATATATTTAGTTCTATATAGAAATTTTGAGCAGCTTGGCATCTATTTTGTTGGGGGTGAATGAAAGTTCACATTGTCATTGGTTATGGTCATCTTATTATTCTGAGATAATATTCTTTGATTATATTCTCATATAACCTGTGTGATATATTTTATTGCATTTTATTCTAAACTTTTGTGTTTATCACCAACTATATTTTTGACATTGTATTTTGCACTGAAGTATTTAATAAATATATATATTCTTGCACAGAATTGTATTATCCTTATCTTCAGTTTAGCGTCACTTAAAACAATCTTGCATTTTTACTGATTTATGGAAATAAGTTGAGAATCTCCTAACTTATAGATCTTTGCTTATTTACATAAATAGACACTCTTATATCAGAGCAGTATAAACATTCTGACAAAGCAAAATGTCAGAATTGGCCTGGATGGCAAGTGGTTAATTAGGATTTTGAAGTCTAAAATTTAGCTTTGCTCCTAAGACTTTCATTGGGGTGCATTAATTTTTACAATATGAATTTTTTAGAAAAAATACTTTTTTTGTGTGTGCAAATTAACAAATCTTGGTTGCAATCAATGGCCTGCATTTGTGGGAGTATTTTGTAGTATAGTGTCCCATATAAATTGTTGATTCTGAAATGAAAGTCAAGGTTTTCTGACAAATCTGTTGGGATGTAACTCATTTATGCAGAGCACTTCATGAGGGTGGCCAAAAAAAAATAAAATGTATTTATATATATATATATATATATATATATATATACACAGTGCCTTGCGAAAGTATTCGGCCCCCTTGAACTTTTCGACCTTTTGCCACATTTCAGGCTTCAGACATAGAAATCTAAAACTGTAATTTTTGGTGAAGAATCAACAACAAGTGGGACACAATCATGAACTGGAACGAAATTTATTGGATATTTCAAACTTTTTTAACAAATAAAAAACTGAAAAATTGGGCGTGCAAAATGATTCAGCTCCTTTACTTTAAGTGCAGCAAACTCTCTCCAGAAGTTCAGTGAGTATCTCTGAATGATCCAATGTTGACCTAAATGACTAATGATGATAAATAGAATCCACCTGTGTGTAATCAAGTCTCCGTATAAATGCATCTGCACTGTGATAGTCTCAGAGGTCCGTTTAAAGCGCAGAGAAGGTAATGAAGGACAAGGAACACACCAGGCAGGTCCGAGATTCCTTTGTGGAGAAGTTTAAAGCCGGATTTGGATACAAAAAGATTTCCCAAGATTTAAACATCCCAAGGAGCACTGTGTAAGCGATAATATTGAAATGGAAGGAGTATCAGACCACTGAAAATCTACAAAGATCTGGCCATCCCTCTAAACTTTCAGCTCATACAAGGAGAAGACTGATCAGAGATGCAGCCAAGAGGCCCATGATCACTCTGGATGAACTGCAGAGATCTACAGCTGAGGTGGGAGACTCTGTCCATAGGACAACAATCAGTCGTATACTGCACAAATCTGGCCTTTATGGAAGAGTGGCAAGAAGAAAGCCATTTCTTAAAGATATCCATAAAAAGTGTTGTTTAAAGTTTGCCACAAGCCACCTGGGAGACACACCAAACATGTGGAAGAAGAGAAAGGAAGAGTACCCCCATTGGTGTGGGATTTTAAATGCCACTCACACACTGAATAAGAATACGATTGGTATGCGTATAAAATCAAATTTATTGAAAACAAAACAAGAAAAATTAATTACACAAACATGTATGTCTAGAATGAACTGGACACGACAAATTTAAAAGACTTGCAAGCGTTGACAGACCAGTATCCGTACAGAAGACCGTTGGGTATCATTGGTAGGAAGAACCGGAACAGACCCTACGCGTTTCGGGTTTAGAAACCCTTCATCAGGGGTCACCCAAAGTTCAATACACAATATTTACCCAAGACAGTTTTCTTAGTAGGGGCAACTGGACTGTCAGTTAAAATCGGTGTCAACGGAGAGAAGGATGTCTGGTATCGAGGAGAACATTACTCATTGGAAATGAAGAGAGTAGAACAAAGTGGGCGGAAGCCGACCAAAACGTGGGCACCACAATGACTCATCATTGGTCCAAATTTTCCATGAGTGGTTGAGGTCACTCAAATGATTCAAAGATCACTCATATAAGTACGCTTTGTTCGTGGCAAGAGGTAGATAAAGTGTGTGAGTAGGACGTTTGTCAGACGTGGATATTATCCTTCGTCCTGTTTACCTCGGCGTGGACATCCTCGCCGAGGTAAACAGGACGAAGGATAATATCCACGTCTGACAAACGTCCTACTCACACACTTTACCTCTTGCCACGAACAAAGCGTACTTATATGAGTGATCTTTGAATCATTTGAGTGACCTCAACCACTCATGGAAAATTTGGACCAATGATGAGTCATTGTGGTGCCCACGTTTTGGTCGGCTTCTGCCCACTTTGTTCTACTCTCTTCTTTTCCAATGAGTAATGTTCTCCTCGATACCAGACATCCTTCTCTCGGTTGACACCGATTTTAACTGACAGTCCAGTTGCCCCTACTAAGAAAACTGTCTTGGGTAAATATTGTGTATTGAACTTTGGGTGACCCCTGATGAAGGGTTTCTAAACCCGAAACACGTAGGGTCTGTTCCGGTTCTTCCTACCAATGATACCCAAGGGTCTTCTGTACGGATACTGGTCTGTCAACACTTGCAAGTCTTTTAAATTTGTCGTGTCCAGTTCATTCTAGACATACATGTTTGTGTAATTAATTTTTCTTGTTTTGTTTTCAATAAATTTGATTTTATACGCATACCAATCGTATTCTTATTCAGTGTGTGAGTGGCATTTAAAATCCCACACCAATGGGGGTACTCTTCCTTTCTCGAATTATCGGGATGATGGCCACCCACACTGGGTATTGAGTGAAAGGTCCTACCAATCCAACATGTGGAAGAAGGTGCTCTGGTCAGATGAAACCAAAATCGAACTTTTTGGCAACAATGCAAAACGTTATGTTTGGCGTAAAAGCAACAAAGCACATCACCCTGAACACACCATCCCCACTGTCAAACATGGTGGTGGCAGCATCATGGTTTGGGCCTGCTTTTCTTCAGCAGGGACAGGGAAGATGGTTAAAATTGATGGGAAGATGGATGGAGCCAAATACAGGACCATTCTGGAAGAAAACCTGATGGAGTCTGCAAAAGACCTGAGACTGGGACGGAGAATTGTCTTCCAACAAGACAATGATCCAAAACATAAAGCAAAATCTACAATGGAATGGTTCACAAATAAACATATCCATGTGTTAGAATGGCCTAGTCAAAGTCCAGACCTGAATCCAATCAAGAATCTGTGGAAAGAACTGAAAACTGCTGTTTACAAACGCTCTCCATCCAACCTCACTGAGCTCGAGCTGTTTTGCAATGAGGAATGGGCAAAAATTTCAGTCTCTCGATGTGCAAAACTGATAGAGACATACCCCAAGCGACTTACAGCTGTAATCGCAGCAAAAGGAGGCGCTACAAAGTAGTAACTTAAGGGGGCTGAATAATTTTGCACGCCCAATTTTTCAGTTTTTTATTTGTTAAAGTTTGAAATATCCAATAAATTTCGTTCCACTTCATGATTGTGTCCCACTTGTTGTTGATTCCTCACAAAAAATTACAGTTTTATATCTTTATGTTTGAAGCCTGAAATGTGGCAAAAGGTCACAAAGTTCAAGGGGGCCGAATACTTTCGCAAGGCACTGTATGTATGTATGTATGTATGTATGTATGTATGTATGTATGTATGTAATATATATATATATATATATATATATATATATATATAATATAATTTTTTTTTTTTGGCCACCCTCATGAAGTCTGTTTCTGATTGTTTGGTCAGAGACATTTACACCAGTGGCCTGTATATTTTGTTACACCAATGGCCTATATATATATATATATATATATATATATATATATATATATATATATATATATATTATTTTTTTTTTTACACTGCTCAAAAAAATTAAAGGAACACTTTGAAAACAAATGAGATCTCATTGGGATAAAATCTTATGCTGGATATCTATACTGATATGGGCTGGGTAATGTGTTAGGAACGAAAGGACGCCACATCGTTTAAAATTAAAATTGGAAATTAAAATTATCAACCTACAGAGAGGGCTGAATTCAAAGACCCCCCCGAAAATCAAAGTGAAAAAATGATGCAGCAGGCTAGTCCGTTTTGCCGAAATTTCATTGCAGCAGCTCAAATCGATACTCAGTAGTTTGTATGACCCCCTAGTGCTTGTAGGCATGCCTGACAATGATGGGGAATGCTTCTTTTGAGACGATGGATGGTGTCCTGGGGTATTTCCTCCCAGATCTGGACCAAGGCATCACTGTGCTCCTGAACAAACTGAGGTGCAAGCTGGTGGTGTCAGATGGACCAAAACACAATGTCCCATTGGTGTTCTATTGGATTTAGGTCAGGTGAGTGTGGGGGGCCATTCAATTGTATCAAGTCCTTCATCCTCCAAGAACTGGCTGCATACTCTCGCCACATGAGGCCGGGCATTGTCGTGCACCAGGAGGAACCCAGGACCCAATGCAATAGTGTAGGGTCTGACAATGGGTCCAAAGATTTCATCGCAATAACTAATGGCAGTCAGGGTGCCATTGTCCAGTCGGTAGAGGTCTGTGCATCCCTCCATGGATATGCCTCCCCAGACCATCACTGACCCACCACTGAACCGGTCATGCTGAACAATGCTACAGGCAGAATAACATTCTCCATGGCTTCTCCAGACCCTTTCACATCTGTCACATGTGCTCAGGGTGAACCTGTTCTCATCTGTGAAAAGCACAGGGCGCAAGTGGCTTACCTTCAAATTCTGGTGTACAATGTCAAATGCCAATCGAGCTCCACAGTGCTGGGCATTGAGAACAGGGCCCACTAAAGTACGTCGGGCCCCCAGGCCACCCTCATGAAGTCTGTTTCTGATTGTTTGGTCAGAGACATTCACACCAGTGGCCTGCTAGAGGCAATTTTGTAGGGCTCTGGCAGTGCTCATCCTGTTCCTCCTTGCACAAAGGTGCAGATACCGGTCCTGCTGATGGGTTAAGGACCTTCTACGGCTCTGTCTAGCTCTTCTAGAGTAACTGCCTGTCTCCTGGAATCTCCTCCATGCTCTTTAGACTGTGCTGGGAGACACAGCAAACCTTCTGGCAATGGCACATATTGATGTGCCATCCTGGAGGAGTTGAAACGCCTGTGCAACCTCTATAGGGTCCAGGTATCGCCTCATGCTACCAGTAGTGACACTGACCCTAGCCAAATGCAAAACTAGTGAAAAACAGTCAGAAAAGATGAGTAGGGAAATTTTTTTTAGTGGCCCCCACCTGTAAAACCATTCTGTTTTGGTGGTCGTCTCATAGTTGCCCATCTAATTCCCTTCTTGTTAATTTCATTAACACCAAAGCAGCTGAAACTGATTAACAACCCCCTCTGCTACTAAACTGACCAGATCATTATCCCAGGAGTTTAATTGACTTGATGCTATACTCTGATTAAAAAGTGTTCCTTTAATTTTTGGGGAGCAGTGTATATATATAAATAAATATATATACATGCATGAGAACCTGCATTGCAAGTGTATCATTCATCTCTCCCTGCTCTTGTAGATTACCGTTTAGCAGTGGCGTAGCGTGGGGGGTGCTGAGGGGGCCACTCGCACCGGGCGCAACATTTAGGGGGGGCGCATCCCAGCCCGCCATCCGCAGGGATCATAGTGTCCCTTTATTTTGATGATGCCCCGTCCAGCGGCCCGCCCGCCCGCCCGCACGCACTTCTCTTCTTGGCTCCGTGACTGCTGCTTGGTGCAGGAAGAGTGGCGGACCGCTGAAGGTGTTACGTGCGGCCAGGGGGCGGGGCTGGTCGGACTCGTGGGTGAAGATGACAGTCTTGTGCATGTGCAGCACTGCTTCCGGAGTCTCCCCCTGCTATCAGGGCCGGCCGCCGACATGCTGTTCCCTCCACTCCGGATCGCCTTCTCGAGTCGCCCGGTAAAGTGGACATGGGAGGAGGTGAGGTGGGTCAGTGTAGGGGGTGTCAGTATAGGTGTCAGTGTAGGGGGGTGTCAGTGTATGGGGGGGGGGTGTCAGTGTAGGGGGGTCAGTGTAGGTGTCAGTGTAGGGGGGATGTCAGTGTAGGTGTCAGTGTATGGGGGTTGTCAGTGTATGGGGGGGTCAGTATAGGTCTCAGTGTAGGTGTCAGTGTATGGGGGGGGGTCAGTGTAGGGGGGGGTCAGTATAGGTGTCAGTGTATGGGGGGGTCAGTGTATGGGGGGGGGTCAGTGTAGGGGGGGATGTCAGTGTATGGGGGGGTCAGTGTAGGTGTCAGTGTATGGGGGGGGTCAGTATAGGTCTCAGTGTAGGTGTCAGTGTATGGGGGGGTCAGTGTAGGGGGGATGTCAGTGTATGGGGGTGTCAGTGTATGGGAGGTGTCAGTGTAGGGGTGTCAGTGTATGGGAGGTGTCAGTGTAGGGGTGTCAGTGTATGGGGGGGTCAGTGTAGGTGTCAGTGTTTGGGGGGTCAGTGTAGGTGTTAGTGTATGGGGGGTCAGTGTAGGGAGGGTCAGTGAAGGAGTCAGTGTAGGGGGGGGGTGAGTGTAGTGGTCAGTGTAGGGGGGGGGTCAGTGAAGGTGTCAGTGTAGGTGTCAGTGTAGGGGGTTCAGTGAAGGTGTCAGGTAAGTCAGTGTAGGGGTCAGTATAGTAATTAGGCAGCTCCGTGTAGTGGTCAGGTAGGTCTGTGTAGGTGTCAGTATAGTAATCAGGTAGGTCAGTGTAGGAATAAGGTAGGTCTCTGTAGTGGTCAGCTAGGTCAGTGTAGTGGCCTATGTAGTGGTCTAGTAGGTTTGTGTAGGGGGCGCAAATTACTTGCATTGCCCCGGGCGCTGACAACCCACGCTACGCCACTGCCGTTTAGTAACTAAGACCCACTTCTTTAAGACCCCTATGGAACTCACATGTGTGCATCTGTTCTTAGTTGGAATTGCTAGACAAAATATATATTACTGACGTTTTACAATTTGTTATTACAACTACTGCTGACAACGCAATTTAGTCATTTTGCAATGTCTTGGAATGTGTCCCAAACGATTGGATAAATATGGTTTTCATTGTAAAAACAGTTAAATGGTAAAGTTCACCCTTTAATATAACCTATGAAAATATTTTTCTAGTGGCTATTCCCCTTTAAATAATCATTTTACATTTGTGCATATGGCTATATTTCTCTGTAGGTCCACCTGTCAAAACTATATGGATTTCACAGGCAACTGTAATGAAAGGACAAGGAAAAAACATCTATTTCTGATAGCGGTGGGGAGTTTTGTAGAGCGCCCAAAATCTGTTTGCGCAACACTGACATGATGGAAACATTTAATGTATACAAATCAAAATCTTGAACACTTTGGAAGTTATAGATTAAAAAGAAAAGTGTAAGTGTGAGATATCACAGCAGGTCGAAAGAGCGTGTGCTGGACCGCCAGTGATTCTTATCAAGTCTTTTATTTACCATAGCTGCAGAACAGTCATTTAGAGGTGGAAATACTACTGCAAATGTCATCACTTACTTAGCAATGAAGTTCTAACTGACATGTTTTAATAAAACAAATACATTATTTTTCAAAAATTTGGCCTTCGGCCACAAAGTTAAGAGCAATTTCAGTGCATCAGTGGTATAAATTACACAATAGAATTTCACACATTCCTAGTAATATTCTAGACAACACAGCTAATATCAGAGCATCAAAACAAGTCTGTCACGTCAAGCAAGATCATAGTGTTGTAGGACAGTGTGTAGACATTATTTTAAAGTGTAGACGTTCATTCTCACTTTACTGTGTAATCATCACTGGGGAAAAAATCAATGTTTTAGCTCCTTCCGTTTATATCTCTGACTCTAACAAAAAGCGAAAAAAAAAAATGGCCAACGCGTTTCAGGGGCCATGAAATGTTCCCCCCTTCAACAGGGCTACATCAAACACAATATAATATACACTCGCCATATACACCGGCCACTTTTTTAGGTACCCCTTGCTAGTACAGGGTTTGGTCCCTTTTTCCCTTTAGAACCACCTTAATTCTTCGTAGCATAGATTTAACAAGGTATCGGAAGCATTCCTCATTCCTCCATAGTGACATGATAGCATCATGCAGTTGCTGCAGGATTGTCTGCTGCACATTCATTATGTGAATCCCTGGTTCCACTACAACCAGGGTGCTCTATTGGATTGAGATCTGGTGACTGTGGAGGACACTGTGGGGGGGCCTGCTGTTCTGCCACTGAGGGAGGGGTCCCGCCCCCGCCCGTTCTGTCACTGTGAGGGGGCTCTCCCCCCCCCCACCCGCTGGTTTTGTCACTTGCTCAGAGCCTTTACTGCCAGTCCCTCCTACCTCGCACAGATTAGAGACAGCCGATCTGCTCCTTCTCCTCCTGCCCCTTTCCTGTGTGCACAGCGGGAAGTGTGAATGATCAAATTCAGCTGCTGGGCTTCACAGTTCGCGCGGTGCACACAAGAGAGGGGAAGGAGATGTTGAGGGCGCGCCACTCTTGCTGCGATGGCCACTGGGACCCACCAATTGTGCGGCGGAATGACAGAACGACAGTCTGCTTATGTAAACAAGGCAGACCACTGTTCTGTCACATAGGAAGAGAGAGATCTTGTGTTACAGCTAAGCTGAAGCACAGATCTCTCTTTTCCGCTAGTGCACAGTTGTCAAACACAAGGTCCGCGGGCTGAATGCAGCCCTCCAGGTCATTTCATGTGACCCTAACGCCTCTCCTGCAGCAGCAGCACTCCCCTAATCTCCACCACCCCGTCTCAGCAATCGGCAGCAGAGAGGAGGGCAGAAT
Source organism: Pelophylax lessonae (assembly GCF_965119305.1). NCBI lineage: Eukaryota > Metazoa > Chordata > Amphibia > Anura > Ranidae > Pelophylax > Pelophylax lessonae. The sequence goes on along the minus strand of NC_138768.1, from coordinate 263,627,456 downwards.
TCCTACTTCAGATCCTGCTACTCTCTGTGCAGCTGCAACACCCCCTCGTCTCCACCTCCCCTGGTTTCAGCATTCAGAAGACTCCAGCCCTTCTCTGGTCCTTCTCCAGACCCTGCACTTTCTGCTTCCCAGCTCTGCCCCCACTGTGATGTCAGGAAGGGTGGGGGGCCTTTGACTTCTGATGGTGGTGGGGGGCTCTTGGCATCTGATGTAGGGGGAAGGTGGTGCTCTAGACAGATAATTTTACAGATAAAACCGGCCCTTTAAAAGCTACCATAATGCTGATGGGGCCCAGGATGAAATCGAGTTTGACACCACTGCTCTAGTGCATCCACCTCCCCCACAGTTAGAAAGCACTCCGTAGGAGCACACTTAACCCCTTGATCACCCCTTGTGTTAGCCCCTTCCCTGCCGGTGTCATGTATACAGTAACAGTGCATTTTTTTTAGCAGTGATCACTGTATTTGTGTCACTGGTCCCCAAAAAGTGTCACTTATTGTCTGATGTGTCCGCCACGGTGTCGCAGTCCCAGTAAAAATCGCTGATCGCCGCCATTACTAGTAAAAACAATAAAAAAAAAAGTCCATAAATCTATCCCCTAGTTTGTAAACGTGATAACTTTTGTGCAAACCAATCAGTATACACTTATTAGGATTTTTGGAGGAAGACAAGTAAATGTCATCAGGATATAAACATGGCACACAATTTTAGCCACCAGAACTTTTGGATTAATTCAGGCTGGGGAAAGGGGCTAAGTTATGTGTGTTTAGTCCCCCGTCTTTTTGATACCAGTCAACCCATCTGTGCTAAAAAAGGGGGAAGGATGAGGTCCAGAGTCCTTGGTTGGTGCTGTTCCCTCTCCCAGTTAATGACTGTCCACTGCAGTCCACTGAAGGCACTAGGATTTTCAGAAGACATCCAAGTCATGGAGAATACAAGCATGGTCTGTGGCCTCATGGAGGTATGACTCGGCAGCCACATGACATTACTGTAGTTAGAAATGGGAAAATTCATCATCAGGTAGGGAAAGTGACGACAGCGACGATTCTGATGTCTCTTTATGGCACATAGCTTATGGAATTTGGGAAGTATATCAAATTTACTTCAGAAATTCCAATGGAGCTATGTGCCAGAAAGAGACATCAGAATCATCGCTGTCATCACTTTCAGTACCTGATGATGAATTTTCCCATGAATCGCTATCGCTCAGTTCTTCAAGTAACTCCTTTTTCGCTGTCGCTGTTTTCCAGTTCGTCTAAAAGCGCTTTTGTGCAAAAATAATGCTTTTGGACGCCATGGTTGTTCTCTATTTTCCAGGCACAAAGAACTGGAAAAGCACAGGCAGGGCACTGGAAAAGCCACCAGGGGAAATCCTGTGGTGAAATTGCATGATACAGTGTAATCCGTTAGGATCACAGCTTTGTATCATGTCATTTGTGTATTTACACTTTTGAATTTGCCGCCGGTTCCACCCCCCTGCGTAGCCACGCTCTCAGGGAACGGAAGCTGAAGACAGGTGCCGGCATCGGCCGAGCACACAGCAGGAGGACAGCGGAAGGACGGCAGGGGGGATGGCGAGGGATCGCAGGAGAAGGCGAGTTTTAAAATGTAAAACAACAGATTTCTATGCAAAACAATATACCGCTTTTAGCACCTAAAATCTGAAATAGTCATACCGCCAGGAAGGTTAAGATTGCTGGGAAGCAAAGCATGGCCGCCACTGTTTGTGCAAAGCCCAGTCAGGCTGTAATGTTAGCATTATGAGGGGCAGTAAAAGCACAGCTTAGCCCCCTGCTCTCCATGACTGTAAAATAGTGGAATTTAATAAAAAGCCTCATCAATGAACAGGGGATTTGTATACTTTCATATGGGTGCTCTTTGTTACCAAGACACACTCGTTGCTAAAAAATAAATGATTTTATTTTCATCTATACCGTGTGGCCTTGTAAGTAGGTTTAGTATTTCTTTGGGTTAGCTACTTTTAGGGTCAGTGTTTTGGGTCAGCTAGGCTGTGGTTTCTTTTTGCCATTGTCTTAAAGGAGGATGTTGTTTATAACTTGGTTTTATTAGCTTTCTAAACAGGAAAAGGATATATCCATCAGGAGAACGGTATTACAAAAAGTCATGAGCATCCTTTGAATGACAACAATATAGGAACACAACCAGACAAGACATCCGGAAAGTCAAACCAGAAATTATGGCAACTTAAGTGAGGAATGACCTCTAACTATAGGAGGAAGAAGGGCTCCAACATACATGTACAGATAACTAAAAAAATAAATAACTGGCTTGTCTGTATACTAATCTATTGCCCAATAACCCCCGTAAAGTGACTAATGTAACATGCAATTACTGTGAGCTTTGTGTAGCTATAACATATCCCAAATAAACTACTGATACCTTTGTAATATGTTGTATAGCTACACCACAGTAAGCCCCAGTTCACACTGATGTGGTGTGAATTGGGTGCGAATTTAAAGCAGTACATGTGTGAAACCGCATCACGATTTGTTGTTACATCACAATGCTAATTCTGCTTAGCATGTGCATTTTCCATGCAAATTTAGTGCGAATTTGTAAGGGGAGTGGTCACATCTGTGGTTTTATTTTATTTAAAATCTAGGCAAAAAATAAAAATAAATTTGCAATGATGTGAACACTGGACTGCGATTTCAACCCGGTCTCATAGAAGTCCATGGAGCTGAAATTTGCATCAAAACGCACTAAACTCGCACAGGACCCTTTTTTGAACCAGCTCAAATTCGCACTGCATATATGTGAACAGCCTTCATTGGAAATAACGCTTTTTTACATGACATGCTAATCTATGCTTTTGTGAACTGGGGCTCAGTCTCTGCTTTAAAAAAAAGGAAAGTCTTCAATGATCCTTACTTATATGGATAAAAGAGATCAGCTTTATTTAAATATTATTATCAGTGAATGGTTCAGTTTTAGGAATCCTGTTTTGAACTGTATTTTGTCAAGCTGCAAATGTCACATTAATACTTGTGCTTGCTGGCAATACACTATACATTGTCAAAATTATTAGGACGCCTGCCTTTACACGCACATGAACTTTAATGGCATCCCAATCTTATGCCCCATACACACGTGCAGATTATCTGCAGACTTTTGTCTGCAGACTTACCAAAACCATATAATATGAGGTCAAACCTAAACACTTTCAATTTGTATGCAATCAGGCAGGCCCTTGCACTACATAGAAAAGGTAAGTCTGCAGACAAAAGTCTGCAGATAATCTGCACGTGTGTACGGGGCATTAGTCCGTAGGGTTCAATATTGAGTTGGCCCACCCTTAGTAGCTATTACAGCTTCAACCCTTCTGGGAAGGCTGTCCACAAGGTTTAGGAGTGTGTCTATGGGAATGTTTGACTATTCTTCATTGGACAAGAAGGCCTGGCTCGCATTCTCTGCTCTAATTCACCCCAAAGGTGTTCTAAGGGGTTGAAGTCAGGCCAGTCAACTTTTTTTTTTACCCATGGCACCCTTTAAGTATGCAAAATCTGGAGACACTTTGGTATTGAACTTTATTTATTGGGCTGAAGGACACTTACATTGGCATATTTATCACCCACTCCTTGGCACCACATGGGGGAGTTCAACATTTACATCGGTATTCCTCGTTCACAGCATAGCGCTTCAGAGTCAGCCCCCTTTACATCACTGTTCCTCAAATACATTGTCTGCCGCAAATCATAGTCGTCTCCATCCCATCAAAGTCTACCTTCCTATTGGAGTTTCCTGTATCACAACAGAGTGCCCCCCCCCCCCATCATAACAGAATCCCTCCATCACAACAGAGCCCCCCATTCCCTCATCACACCCCATAGAACAACATATCCCCCCCTTCACAAATACAACGCATGATACTGGGCATTCTGATCTGCCCCCCTGCACCATTGAAACAAACGGTGTGGTGCTGTGGATAGGGACAGGGCACTGTGCAACCTACTTGGACCTTGAATGCTGCCCCCCAGATCCTCTATTTCCTGATGCCAATGTCACTGGTCCTGGGGGGCACCACTGAAATATGTGTGTGTTTGTGTGTATAGGGGGGTGGGGCAAAGCCCACCCCAGTACCCCCCTAGATCTGGCCCTGCCCCCTAGTTCATATTTTGGACTACAGAATGAATAGCCTTCATGTTTCAAAGATCTGGCAGTGGGAGAAATTCAGTAGTTTAGCAAAAGACAACTAGGAAGGCTGACAACACAAAATTCACAAAAGTGTTGGACTGTGACATTGCGGCGGACAAATTGGACACCAAGTGACACTTTTGATACTTTTTTGGGGACCAGTGACACCAATACAGTAATCAGTGCTGAATAATATGCACTGTCACTATACTAATGACACTGGCTGGGAAGGGGTTAACATCAGGGGCAATCAAAGGGTAAGATGTGTTCCCTGGGAGCGCTTACTAACTGTGTGGGAGATGCTTGTACTGTGGAAAGACAGAGATCCGTGTTCTTGCTTAGCAGTAACACGGGATGTCTATCTTCCCTACTAAAAGATCGACGATCTGCCTTGTTTAAATATGCAGACCACCGTTCTGCCTCTGTTGGGAACTATCGATGGGTCCTGGCGGACATCGAATCCACGGGACCCACTTAGTCCAAACACAGTCGGAATAGGTCACTGGCGGGCAAGTGTGCGCACCACAGACCCGGAAGTGCAAAATCACATACCTGTACCTGAGGAGGCGCTGCCCGCAGTGAAAATATATATATAGCAGTCCGCAAGAGGTTAATAGACAGCCTCCATACTCTGTCTTGAGTATAGCTGGGTTCAAAATGTAAGGGATATGTTCAGCCACAACTGATATTTCACAACCTGACAGGTTCTCATATCTCTTGGGGATTTTGTGGGATTTTGTGGGAGCTAAGAGTTCTTGGGTTCTTGGGTCTGCATTCCTATTGTGGCCATTATGAGGGTTATTCCTCCATGCTGAAAATGAATTCCACATAATAGATTAAAGGATAAGTTCACCTGTTGTAGCATGTTACACCCATATTTAGGGTGTAACATGCTACAAATGCCCCGGCCCTGCTTCCCCTCCCCCATTTTGACAGTGAGCAGGGGATCTTTTTCCCCAGCTTGCTGTCACAATAAATAAAAACAAACGTGGGGCTGTATCCGCCCGGCCGCGTCATTCATTCACAGTGTTCTGTGATTAGGAAAACTACAAGTACCGACAGCCTTTGCAGCTGTCGGCTTGTAATTCTCAATAAACTACCAGGGCACTGTTGATTGCTCTGAGTAGTTCATTGAGCTTCCTGTAAGAGTGTAACTTGCCTGCCTGTATTAGAGTTATGGGCAGACAGCTAAACAGACAGTATGCAGGAACGTGGCATTACACCCATGATCCGCTGATCGTTTCTGCAATGCTTTACAGGTTCCTAACAAAAATATATATATATATTTTTTTTTTTTACCTGCAAAAAATGGGAATTTATTATTATTTTTTTTTTTTGGAAAGGTGAAATTATCTTTTAAAAGAAGGTGCTGGAGCAAAGGTGGGCAGGAACACCCAAAACCAGAGGCATAACTAGAACCTTCAGGGCCCTGATGCAAGAAACCATTAAGGGTCCCCCCCTGGACCCCTGGCTGGGGCCCTTCCCTTCAAGCCTGGGGCTCTTCCCACTGATCCTGGGGCCCTTTATTCTTGTTGCGGGGGCCCTTTATTACAGTCCCGCAGCGGGACCCTTTCACAAGTTCTGCAGTGTTCTGCAGTGGGCCCCCTTCCTGCCATCTTGGGGCTTCCCCACAGTGGTGGAATGCCAGGGCCCAGTTGCTAGTGTGACCTTTGCAATCCTGGAAGTTCACCCACTGGTGTCAGTAGTTTTTTATTTTTTGGGATTTTAATTGTATTATTTTTTTATCATTTTATTTAATTTTTTTTACAATTTCACTGACTATGACTCTGTCCATTCAGAAAAGGAAGGAGCTGGTAAATTACATATTTACCGACCCCTTCCTGGTTCTCTATTGTGACACATTCCCTGCAGCACCAGGCAGGAGAGGTAAGGGAGCACAGTGGGAGCGGGGGGGACCAGGGGAGCACACAGGGGCCCAGAGACAGCAGAACACAAGTGAACTGGATAGAAGGAATGGCGGGGGCAACATACAGAGGAACCAATCTCCTCCATTTTCCTCCTGCAGCTACAGGAGGAAAAAGGATGATAGTGAGTTCTCTACATGCCGCCCCCGCCGCCCCTCCTATCCAGGAGTACAGGGGAGCCGCACAGGCTCCCTGGAGCATGGGCCCCGGGTGCAACTGCAACCCCTGCATCCCCTGTAGTTATGCCCCTGCCCAAAACAAGAACAAAGTTGGGAAGTGCAGCGGGGAGATCTTGCTGTGTCAGTATCCAAAACATATAAGAAGCCAGGTACTAATCCAGCTAGCCATGCTCCAACTATAACTAAAATATCCCTTTTATACTATTTTAAAGAGAAAACAGTACAACGCTTTCACTAGTGCCGTAACCTCCTGTCAGTGGAACTACCGTTATAAGGAAGTCTTGGCAGCTCACGACTTGTTTTAGAATAGGCAGATTTCTCAAATCCCCTTGTTTTTGATGATACAATACGTTTGACCACCCAGTCTGGTGCTCTGTGTTTTACTCAATACAACTCAGTTAATTTCAGTCATTTGTTCCTTGGTCAGTATAATTGAAAGGGTTGTGTTCTATCTGTAGTTTTTAGTATTCTGAATTAAATGAACTTTTATGTATTTTTAGCTATGAAGTTATTCTTGGCCATTTTCTGCAATGCGTCTGAGAGCAGGCTGCAGACTCGCTACCACTCAGTTTTTATTAGACAGAGCCTGAACAAAGCAGCTAGTTTGGCTGATCCACCACTCCTGTCTTTTGTAAAAGGCAATTTACAGACTTGCTTTGGGTAGCCAAGCAACTTGGAAGCTTCCTAGGATCTCCATGGAGAGTGTGACGCTAGCAGAGAGGAGTTATTGTTTATTTCCCCTTAACTGTATGGTGGGCAAGTAATGTGGACCATCCCCCCACTGTCCCTTTACCTATAAAGTGTCTTCGATGGTGGGGAGAACATGACACAATGATTCTTCAACTAGACAGAGACAGGGATATATCTCCTAAATGAGGCTAGGACATTGTTTTCCCTGAAAAGGAAGACAGGTACTTTTGTAGATACAGCCAGCGAGCCATCAGTCCATGAATTAACGATGGCCAGTAGAGTAATTACATTTCACAGAGCCTGGGCAGGACACCCACCCTAAATTTATTATGGAGTCCTGATGTTCCCCTAGAACAATCCTACATTTTAAATTAAATATTTCCATACTCCAAATAAATGCAATAAGGGATAGAATATTACCCTCCAAATTCTTTTAAAGAAATACTCCATATCCCCAACCTCAGGCTGATTTTAAACCTCTTTTATTAATTTATAAAACAAATTAATGTTCATGTTATATGAAAGCTTCTAATCCTAGAAAACTATTTTTCATTTACAAAAAGCTTTTATGAAGAGCATATCAGGTCACCAGTGGCCAGGTGACAACTGCACCCTGTTGGAGGCAGGGGTGCAGCGCAAGGTAGTGAACCCAATAGCGGACTGCTGTGAAAGGACCGGAACGTGAGCCCAAGATTCCCCAGGGCGCGGAGTCTAAGACCCAGCAGGTGTTCACCAGAGCCTCTAGTGGTGAGGATGGACTTGGCTGCAGCTGGGCCCAGGTCGCGACCCCTGGGGTCCCCCAGGTCTCACTCCGTAGGGAGAGAGGGGAAGCAGCCGCTCAGGACACACGGAATGGTGATGGGTAAGCCGAGGACGGGGCAACAGGCAGACGAGGGTAACCAAGGGACAGGTCGGAGGTCAGGGTAACAGGCAAACAGGAATAGTCAGAGACAAGCCAAAGTCGGTACACAGAAAGATAGATCAAGCAGACAGGAAGACAACTAACAGGCACTGTTGAACAGCAAAGCAGACCTGCAGTGCACTGGTTAATATAGACTTCCTGTGATGGCCTGGGGTGGGGCCGAACAGGAAGGAGAGATGATAAAAAGGAGCCAGAAGTAGAGTCTGGCCTCTAATGCAGGCATGAAGGAGCAGGTAAGCTGCCAAACACTATTGCCAGTCCATGACAGAGCAGCATACAATACAAAGGATCATATCACATAGCTACATAAGAATTAGAAAGTGGCAGAAGACCTAGGTCCTAGTGATCAAGAATAATTGAGAGCATAAATATAGTCTGTGATACTGACAACCACCTTATATCAGGTGTCTTTGAGTAAGCCATGGATCTTACCTGACCTGGTCATTTGGAAGAGAATCATAAATTAGGTGATGGACATGTTCCATAGGCTGTAATAATTTGTTGAAATGGGAGTTTAGATAACTTTCAGTTTTATGCTATTGTCCATTTTGTGGCCCTTATAGTATATAATAGTTTGCTGTATCCTGGTGGGATCGCAGGAGAAGGAAGATACAATAGAGAATGTCCTAAAGAAATGTAGCACTCTCCTAGGTAGGTGCTAGTGAGAGAGTATAGTTTTGAGCTCTGTCTGCTTACCAGAGGGGCTGCAGGTAAATCTATATTGTTCTCTGCCTACCAGAGAGCAGAATCTGTTAGTGAGGTCTGCTCATTGTGCTCAGTATGTGATTCATTCAGTCTGGAGAGTGTTTCACACTGGTCCAATAGGGAGGCATGGTAAACTTGGCGAATAGGTGCATAGGCTTTTGATACAGTCCTGATGATTGGCAGAGGGCAGGTCGCCTTGGCGCATGCTGGGATTCTGTATAAAAGCCAGGAGCACATGTGTTCAGGGTCTTTCGTTGGAAAGCGGAGTCCCGGAGGGAGGGCTGCCTCTTCCTCTGTAGAGGTGTCATGCAGTCACAGGAGGTCATCCTGAGGGCCAGAGGAGCGATTGAGAGAAGCTGAACCCAGAGGTCCAGGGAAGCTGACTGAGAAGGGAGACACTGGAGACCTTGTGGCTGCAGTATCGTGAGTACAGGGACTAATGTCAAGGGGCCTGACCTGAGGGTGGCCACCCCTGCTCATAGGGTAGTTAGTGGACGGGTGTCAGCAGAAAGAGGATGCTAGGGATAGTGTCCAGAAGATAAAATATGATATTGTCCACCAAGTTGTCTTGAGGGAAAACAAGAGACTTAATCCCATTTATCTAAAGTGGCAGGAGGAATTAACAGCCTGGCTGTTCTATACCTACAAGCGAAGTAGAGGAGATAGAAGTCTTCAGATATTGTGAATAGTTAAATTGAAGTATCCCGCTATTTCCTTCTCCTATCCCCATTACAAATAAACAACAAAACAACCAAATACCCCTGGACTGTTTATTGAAGTGAGAGCCAATAGGAATGTAAAAATTGCATTTGCTTATAGTCGTGTGTTGGTAACCAGGGGGACCCGCAGAGTGGATATCCAGCAGTCCTTATGGGGGCAGTGCTAGAGAAAGGTCCAGCATAATATTAGACAATTGGCAAATAAGGTCTCTCACCCTATTCCAAAAATCTGTACATATGGACAATCCCTAAAGATTTGTTGGGTACAGGGTTCTAGACAGCCTCAAAAACAATGTGTGTCAACCCCAGGATATTAACTGGGAAGTCTATGAAGAGTTATGTTCTATTGAATCAGACATTTTATTGCAGTCTCCTTAACATGAGCTGTTTCTGATTTTGGTCAAATTCAATTGCCACTCTTGGGGGGGACATTATTGTTAAACGTAAGCCAGTTCCCAGTCAAAATTAAGATAGGTATAAAATGTGAAATTAAGCCCTTAGCCCCAAATGGCTCTATGAATAGGACCTCAAACATAGAGTAAGGCCTGGTGGAGGATGGACAGAGAAAAACTGTTTATGGTAGAGGTATCTATATTGAAATTAATCCAGTATAGACAGGGTAAATTATGGTCTGCACGAAATATTGCCTTGTTAAAAAAAAAACTCTTATTTTGTGTCTTCCATTTTTTATTGTTTTAAAGATTTTATTGAGGTTTAACACGTACAAATAATCAAGGTAAAAAATGCTATCACAGAAAAGCATAACTGTACAAGACAATGTCGAGTAAGGTATTCAGGTTTATACATTCGATGAGTCAAGTATCAAGGCATTAAATGTCAGCTAACATGTAGGAAAAAAAAGCATAAAAACCACACTAAACATCATTAATCAGATATAGAAAGCTAGGTAGTTACCCTGAAGACTGTTTACATACGTTTAAAATGAACCTTATGAGTAAGAGGGGGAGGAGGAGGGAGGAAAAGTGGTTGGAAAAGAGATAGCGATAGTTTTGAGCATTCTGTAGTCAGGCAATATTATATGGGTTTTATGAGGTAGTGTTTATTAACCACTTGCCGACTACCGCACGACTATGTACGGCGGCAGTCAGCCTCTCCTGGGCAAAGTGACATATGGGTACGGCACTCGCCCATGAGCCTGTAGGGGGCGAGTGCGCGCCGCCTGTGACCTTCCCCTGCATTCGCCGGCCACTCGCGATCTCGCTCAGGAGAGGGAGAAAGACAGGCGGCTGATGTAAACACTGTCTGTCATTCTCCCTTAGATCATCACTGAGGCTATGCGATTTATGCCTTGTACACACAGTCAGATAATTGTACGAAAAAAGTCGCTTTTAAATTGATCGCACAATAATCTGATCGTTAGTACACAGCTTTCGACAAGCCGATCATGATATTTCTTCCAACAAAATCCAAAGGGACAAACACGCAAACTTTTGTTGTATGATAGTCTATCGAACGACAATCGTTTATTCAGTACAGTATGGGTCCGCTAAAAATTGATAGACAAAGACCACGCATAATCAGAAACACAAAAATAACCCAGAAAAGGCCTGGCTGCCATTGTTTTTGTTTTTCACTATCCGATACGTAGCTACGCAACCAGGAAGCTTTTCCAGAATTGTACGAGAAAAAACGTTTAGTACCTATTGTTGAATTTGATACTAGTATCATGCAAGACAATGCGAACGATAAGTGGTCCGATTATCTGATTGTGTGTACGAGGCATTAGTCACATACAACAAAACCACTAAGTGTGATGAGGAAAAAAATAATAGAACAGAGACAAGTAGGAAAAGGGAATCAAAAGAAGAGAAGAGGGGGGAGTCCAACTCGACTGAGCAAGCCAGTGCCTCCACATCGCACCCATCATCATAGTAAGATATGAGTTACAAGTACGATCCCAGAATATTGGGGTTCGAGAATTTGATCCATGTGTACAACGTGGCTATAAATTTAGAATACTGTTCTTATAAACTCGCAGTGAGTTCTTCCATATGCATAAGGCGGTTCAGTTTGGTTACACATTCTCAAATGGTGGGCACAGAAGTGGAGCTCGGAATTCTGAGTATTATAGACCATGCTGCAGCGAGTAGACAACAGAAGAAACCTTTTTGGTCGTTTGAGGGGAACCAGGGAAAACAGAAAGCAGGGTTAATTCTGGTGTTGCTGAAAGGTTACAACCTGTAATATGAGATCTAAGCCGAAAGACAGCTTGCCAGAATGGCACCAACAGTGGGCATGTCCACCACAGGTGTAGCCTAGTGCCCCTGTCTCCACCAAATCGCCAGTAGTGAGATAACATTTTGTGCAATCTGTCAGGTCATCTGTACCACCTAGCCAGAATTTTCTAGTTCCTCTCCTGGATCTGAGCTGAAAGACTTGATTCAAATGTAAGGTAAAAGGACATTTCCGTAAAATTCATTCTGTTCCCAGAACTCTTGAGCTTGCATTGCTCTTCAAGCTTTTTCACTTTTATACCAATAAAGTTTTATTCCACCTAATTGATTAATTATCCCACCTAACATTTCCTTCCCAGCTGAAACCTCAAACTCTGCAGCCCCCACCTCCCATAGTGACTTGCCTGTACCCTTGCGTCTCTGGCTCGGAGATCAGGCAACCCACTTCCTGGAACAATGAGTTTGTTTTACTGACTTTTCTTCCCTAATTAATTGCAATAAGCCTTCAAGTATTTAAACCCCCCTCATTCCTCCAGACAGACCTGTAACCCTTACACACAAACATTTCACAAATACTAAGGTACACACCAAAATCCTGGAATTCTATAAAATGTACAAACCCGATTCCAAAAAAGTTGGGACACTGTACAAATTGTGATGTGAATAAAAAAAGAATACAATGATGTGGAAGTTTCAAATTTCAATATTTTATTCAGAATACAACATAGATGACATATCAAATGTTTAAACTGAGAAAATGTATCATTTTAAGGGAAAAATAAGTTGATTTTAAATTTCATGGCATCAACACATCTCAAAAAAGTTGGGACAAGGCCATGTTTACCACTGTGTGGCATCCCCTCTTCTTTTTATAACAGTCTGCAAATGTCTGGGGACCGAGGAGACAAGTTGTCCAAGTTTAGGAATAGGAAAGTTGTCCCATTCTTGTCTAATATGGGCTTCTAGTTGCTCAACTGTCTTAGGTCTTCTTTGTCGCATCTTCCTCTTTATGATGCGCCAAATGTTTTCTATGGGTGAAAGATCTGGACTGCAGGCTGGCCATTTCAGTACCCAGATCCTTCTACACAGCCATGCTGTTGTAATTGATGCAGTATGTGGTCTGGCATTGTCATGTTGGAAAATGCAAGGTCTTCCCTGAAAGAGACGACGTCTGGATGGGAGCATATGTTGTTCTAGAACTTGGATATACCTTTCAGCATTGATGGTGCCTTTCCAGATGTGTAAGCTGCCCATGCCACATGCACTCATGCAACCCCATACCATCAGAGATGCAGGCTTCTGAACTGAGCACTGATAACAACTTTGGTATCCTTATCCTCTTTAGTCCGGATGACATGGTGTCCCAGTTTTCCAAAAAGAACTTCAAATTTTGATTCGTCTGACCACAGAACAGTTTTCCACTTTGCCACAGTCCATTTTAAATAAGCCTTGGCCCAGAGAAAACGCCTGCGCTTCTGATTCATGTTTAGATATGGCTTCTTCTTTGGCCTATAGAGTTTTAGCCGGCAATGGCGAATGGCACGGTGGATTGTGTTCACCGACAATGTTTTCTAGAAGTATTCCTGAGCCCATGTTGTGATTTCCATTACAGTAGCATTCCTGTATGTGATGCAGTGCCGTCTAAGGGCCTGAAGATCACCGCCATCCAATATGGTTTTCCGGCCTTGACCCTTACGCACAGAGATTGTCTGAATCTTTGGATAATATTATGCACTGTAGATGATGATAACTTCAAACTCTTTGCAATTTTTCTCTGAGAAATACCTTTCTGATATTACTCCACTATTTTTCTCCGCAGCATTGGGGGAATTGGTGATTCTCTGCCCATCTTGACCTCTGAGAGACACTGCCACTCTGAGAGGCTCTTTTTATACCCAATCATGTTGCCAATTGACCTAATAAGTTTCAAATTGGTCCTCCAGCTGTTCCTTATATGTAGATTTAACTTTTCCGGCCTCTTATTGCTACCTGTCCCAACTTTTTTGGAATGTGTAGCTCTCATGAAATCCAAAATGAGCCAATATTTGGCATGACATTTCAAAATGTCTCACTTTCAACATTTGATATGTTGTCTATATTATATTGTGAATACAGTATACGTTTATGAAATTTGTAAATTAGTCCATTCCTTTTTTACTCACAATTTGTACAGTGTCCCAACTTTTTTGGAATTGGGTTTGTAGTTTTAATGCTTTTGCAAAAGATACAAACAAGATACACAAAAATTAAACATAGACCTAAACAATGTACAATAATAGGGTAGGAGACCCCGAGACTACAATAATCCAAATAATAAATGAGAGGCCAAAAAATCAAAACAAAAAAATGATCTCTAAGTTGACCACACAGGGTCATGAATTAAAAGTTCTTCCTGGTAGGTAGCCTCACAGGCCTCTGACAAGTGATAGCAGTGCCAAAAAGAGCATTATCATAAAACATAAAACAAAATTAAAACCTTATACAACAACCCAAACAAAACCCCAAAATTCTAAAATGTAACATTATTTTATAAACTGTTAATAGCATCACAGTCACACATTTTCTCCATGTAATGAAAGGGTACACTTTCCCTTGTTGTAGCATTGCCCTCCTCCCACCCGCCGTATAGTAAAAATGACGGTAGGCGGGATCCCCTCTAGTTCTGGAATGATTCGCCCCAGTCTCACCGCTCTCACGCGCCCAGAGCACAACGATCGCGGGTGCGCCATGCCCCCCTGATCTCGGTAAAGAGTGGATGATGTGGCTCTTTACCCATGTGATCGGCTGTGTCCAAACATAGAAGGGCCAGTAATTGGCTCTCCTCGTCTCACACAGATTGTGAGGGGAGGAGAGCCTATCAGCGGCATCTCCTCACAGGGGAAACCTGTACAGGTAATCAGAGAATTGATCATCAGTGCCCTGAATATCAGTGCAGCCCCAACAGTGGCCAGCAGTGATGCCAATATGTGCCCATCAGTGATGCCAGTCAGTGCTGCCTTTTGGTGTCGCCTGTTAGTGCTCACCAGTGCCATCTATCAGTGCCCATCAGTGCGGCATATTAGTGCCTCCTCAACAGTGCCGCCTCATCAATGCCCATCAGTGCAGCCCATCTGTGTCCATCAGTGTCACCTCATCAGCGCACATCAGTGAAGGAGAAAAATTACTTAATTACATATTCTGACAAAAACTAAGGCAAACTTTTTTTTTTTTTTTCAATTTTCTGTGTTTTTTCTTTTTTTTTTAGCAAAAAATAATACACCAATAGAAAGCTCTATTTGTGTAAAAAAAAATTATAAAATCTAATTTGGGTATTGCGCTGCATAATCTCGCAATTGTAATTCAAAGTGTGACAGTGCTGAAAGCTGGAATTTGGCCTGGGCAGGAAGGGGGTAAAAGTGCCCAGTATTGAAGCGGTTAAACTAGACGCTGGCAGACTTGACTAAATTGTGTTTTTTTTTATCTATTCTTGAACTATGCATGTTCAAACACTCTTCTGTGTTCTAGTTCACTCAAAAAAAAACATAGTTTGAGCCTTTGGTTTTATAGTAATTCAGTAAGCTTATGTCTTGCTACTCAGAAGGTATCCAAATACTACAGCCATTTTCACTTTGTAGCATTGACGCTGTGTTTCCTCTACTATACATTGGTAGATTGTCAAACGAATGTTTATACAAAATGTTGTTCGAAATTACTTTTGCTTTTAACATTTGCTTTTGGTATGAATGGAATTTCTCAAACTAAAACCACATAAACTGCGAAAAAAAAATCTCCATCGCACTCCTTCGAATGTTATCAGCACTATGGTTGAAAATGACCGTCACTTTGACCTCAATAACCATTAGAAACATTTCTAACAACACTGTATTAGTGTATGGCATTTTAACCACTTGCCAACCGCCGCACAGAGCTTTACTGTGGCAGGGTGGCTCGGCTGCGCACAATCACGTAGATCTACGTGATTATCTGCACGCGGTTTTCGGCGGCGCTCCGTGCTCCCTCTGTGATTGGACACAGCAGAAGCCAGACCACAGGATAAGCGGGCTCGATCGCCGCCAGCCTCCTGTGATCTTCGGCTAGAATGACAGAAGAGCCACCTGCCTATGTAAACAAAGCAGGCGGCTTTTCTGTCAGAGAGGCAGGGAAAGATTGTGTGATTCAGCTAAGACGAATCACCAATCTCTCTGCCTCTGTCTAACCCATCCCCCCACACAGTTGGTAAGCACAAAAGGGAACACATTTAACCCATTAATCACCTCCGGTGTTAACCCCTTCTCTGCCAGTGTCATTTATACAGTAACAGACAGTAAATATTATTTAGCACTGATTACTGTATTAATGTCACTGGTCTCCAAAAAATTTCAAAAATTAGTTAGGGGTCCGATCTGTCTTCCGCAATGTCGCAGTCCTGATAAAAATCGCTGATTGCCGCCATTACTAATAAAAAAAATAAAAAGTCCAAAAATCTATCCCGTAGTTTGTAAACGCTATAACTTTTGCGCAAACCAATTAATATACGCTTTTTGGGATTTTTTTTTTACCAAAAATATGTAGCAGAATACAAATTGGCCTAAACTGATATAAAAATTTAGATTTTTTATTGGGAATGTATTATAGCAGAAAGTAAGGCCTCTTTCACACGGGCGTTCCGTATGTCCGCAAATCACCCCATCCGTTTTCGGGTGATATATGGACATAATGCATGTCAATGGGATTGCGGATGTCAGCGGATGACCATCCGCTGACATCCGATTTGCCTCCTCTCAGTTTTGTTCCATTTTTTGGAACGGAACAGAACCCTATTTTTCTTCCGTTTAAAAAAACGGAAAGGACGCAAGATCGGATGTCAGCGGTGTCATCCGCTGACATCCGCAATCCCATAGACATACAATATGTCTGCATATCATCCGCAAACAGATGGGATGATATGCGGACATACGGACCGGATGACACAAGTGTCATCCGTGTCCATAACAAAAAAAAAAGAGCCGGAGCGGATCAAAATACGGTCCGCTCCGTGTGAAAGAGGCCTAAAAAATATTGTTTTTTTTTTTTTTGAATTGTTGCTCTTTTTTTGTTTACAGCGCAAAAATTAAAAAACACAGAGGGGATCACATACCACCGAAAGAAAGCTCTATTTGTGGAAAAAAAAAAGGACATCAATTGTATTTGGGTACAGCGTCGCACGACTGTGCAATTGTCCATTAAAGCAACGCAATGCTGAATGGCAAAAAATGGCCTGGTTATTAAGGGGGTAAAACCTTCCGGAGCTGAAGTGGTTAAAGCTCAAGCAAGTTATCAAAATGCAAATTGATATTAAAGTGATCACTTTCATGTTTTTCTCCTTGGACACCAACGTTTATCTAATTCAGATAACATTTAGCGGCGAAATCTACATGGTGAAATCTCGCAGAAGGTGTGGTAGATGTACGGTTATTTTTACATTGATTCCTGGAAACCCCCCTTTGCCCTGCTGTCTCTGTAGACTCCCTGATGACTGTCTGTTGAGAATGAACTCAGGGTCTCATTATTCTCTTTATTGAAGTGTAGGGAACATTTCCTGTCTGTGAAGTGTAAGCGTACCTTCCATGTGAGTGGGGTCTAAGAGGTCACAGTTTAGATCCATAACTTAGAAACGCTTCATTTATCAGAACAATGTTTCAGGGGGTCCCATAGTACTCCTCCGCCCACCCCTCTCTTCTTTAGCAGCCCAGTGGGAGAGCTGAACTTTTCAGGAACCAACATGCTGTGTGCTGAGAACCTTCTCAGTAATCTTTATTCTTTGCTTACAATGAATTAGGGTGGTAGATTGTACTGAAAAATGACTATAGCAATGATACTGGCTTTAGAAATAGCATTACACATCAGAATAACATTTACATTCAGTGAGATAGTACACATATTTTCATGAAATATAGAGCTAGAAATAACCCTCTGGTTATCTACTGCAAAATACACTATATAGTCAAAAGTATTGGGACACCTGCCTTTTTTTTTTTAATCAGATCATTTTTTATTGAGAAAACTTTTTACACAACAGTGAAGAGGAACAAAACAACCAAAAGAACAAGAGATAAGAACAGCGCATACAATCACATATCAATGGGGTAAATGTATCCACGTTTACACAGAAGTTAGTGAACAAACATCATTATCCAGGCATGGCAAGGGATCCGCATTCCGTGTCTGCGTACCCCCTGCCCGCCTAAGCAACACCTCAGAAGCAAAAGAATGAGATATGACACAGGGTATGTATAACCATAAAACCAGAATAAAGCGATCCCAAAGGTTGGATGAAGATATCTCGGTCCAGCAGCCTGCACCGAGAAATGATTACCATTAGACATGAACAGTATTCCAGCCATTCTGCACCGTTACAGAAATTAGAGGAAAGAAAAGAGAGAGAAAGAAAGAAAAAAAAAAGGGGGAGAAAAAAGGGGGGGGGGGTTGAGAAGAATACAAACATCCCAGCGGTGAACTAGCCATCGATCCACCCCTCCCGAGTATAAAGATCCGACCGAGCAAAGGCAGGACACAAACGTAGCTTCCACTATTCCCCTTCCAGTAAGTTACACAGGAGCACATCCCAACGAAACATGGCTACATCACTTTACGAGGAGGTATTTACTCCTCCCATAATCCTATTTGCAACCAGGTGAAGAGGAGCCAAGCCTGGGACATCCAGCCATGGCCCCCAAATGCGTTCAAATTTCTGGGGGCTCCCTCTGTGCTTATAGGCAAGATCCTCCCTAACCAAAAGCGATTTAACCTCTTCAGTCCACTCAGCATGCGTAGGTGCTGTGGGGGGGATCCATTTCTTCGCTATTAATTTCCTGGCAAGGAATAGGGTCTGTAGGACCGCAACATGCACCCCCGGAGTATACAATTCCTCATCTAACCAGCTTAGGATACAGAGTTTTGGATCTAAAGGAAGAGTCAACTTCCATACAGAGTTTATAGAATGCAACACCACCGTCCAATAGCGGTGTAGCTTCGGACATTTACAAAGCATATGCAGGAGAGCACCTTGCACCGAGGACAGAGCGGGGAATCCCTCCTCTGCCAGCTGTGAAGGCGTTGGGGTGTCCTATAAGTGCGGTCTATGATAAACAATTGCGTGAGTTTTTGTGAGGCGGATAATGACACTTTAAGCACATTGTCCAGTATGAGAACAGGGGAAAAAAATAAAGGACTTTCAAGGCACCGTAGATAAAAAACAACGCTTTATTGTTGGTAGGCATAAAAACAGAGAAAAGTGCGTCAGCCGACCCCAAGGGGGCGGAGACAATTGATCAAGAATACAAATAGCACAGTGACAGAAAACCTCAGCCACTAGAACATACAATGCGACAAAGGGAAACAGAGTTACAGTGAGGTAACAACTAATATGGGTGAGGGCGCTATACGCTGCAGTCAAAGGCCCCCAAAGGAGCTGGCAACGCAGAGCGTCCTCAACAATACAGATACAACTTCCACAGGGGAACGGACTGGTATAACCAAATGCTCTACATGTTTTGCCTGATGTTCAAGCTTCTTCCGGAGCTGTTTAGGATACACATTCTGAATAGCGAAATAAGACCAAAATTAGTAACATAACATCAGAAGTGACATTCACACTACAGGTTGAGTACATCCAGCTGTTTTACATATATATATATCTCGAGTCGCACAGTTTTAACAATCAGTTGTACATACAATAATGTTGGAGTGTTCACAAATATTCATGCTGGTCCAGCTTACATAGAGGAAGGGAAGGAGGGGGGGGAGGTGAGGGACGTAACCCTCCAACCTTGTCATGGCCAAAATGGATGGCCCAAAACTCACTCATCCGGGGGTCTCGAGAACATTGTCCAGTATACCAAGCCATTCCTCAGAAGAGATAGGTCCCACATCTGAGGCCCAGTCTCCTTTTAACCGTGGAGCTCATCAAATTAAACAAAATCACTGGGTTACAAAAACCCCACACGCTCTCCCTGGCCTGCGAAGTTAGGGCATGACGCAGCTACAGGTACTAGAAAAACAAGGAGTTAGGCAAGCCAAATTCCGCACGCAGTGCCTGAAAGTCCTTAAGTGAATCGTTGTGAATCGCCGGATTAGCTCTGATATCCGCTGCCAGAGGTTGCCAAGGGCAAACAGCAGGGGCGACAATGGGCAGCCCTGCCGTGTGCCCCTATGCAACTGGAAAGATGGAGAAAGTGTGTTATTAACCCGGAGACACACCGTGGGCACCTCATACAACAACTGGATCCATTTAATGTACACCTGCCCGAATCCCATCCTTTCTTGTACCACCCATAGATATCTCCACTCTACGCTATCGAAAGCCTGAATTTAATGGCATCCTAGTCTTAGTCTGTAGGGTTCAAAATTTAGTTGGCCCACCCTTTGCAGCTATAACAGATTCAGCTCTTCTGGGAAGGCTGTCCACAAGGTTTAGGAGTGTGTCTATGGTTGACCATTTTACTAGGAGCGTATTTGAGAGGTCAGGTACTGATGTTGGACGAGAAGGCCTGACTCGCAGTCTCAGCTCTAATTTTGTAGAACAATTCTCCTGCGCTAGAGTAGAAATAAGAAGGAGGGAAGAGGGATACTTCAGACTTGAGTGGACAAAGCTTGTGGTCTTGCTGCCCCTTCTGGATCAAGGGTATCCGGAACCAACTAGGAAACAACAGCAAAAAGAAAAGGGGTGCACCGACCTAGTGCATTACCACTAAAAATGTATTAAAATATTAAAAAGTATACATTATACTCACAAAGCAGGTGTGAATGAACACACATCAACATAATACACATAAAGTCTCCAAGGTAGCCAAGGAACCACACTGTGCTGAATGGTATGCAGTGTGCCGCATGAGGCTGCTGTGTCTGGGCTGATGCCCCCTCCTCAGAGCCCAAAAAGTAGATGTGTATTATATTGATGTGTGTTCATTCACACCTGCTTTGTGAGTATAATGTATACTTTTTAATATTTTAATACATTTTTAGTGGTAATGCACTAGGTCGGTGCACCCCTTTTCTTTTTGTTGTTGTTTCAGCTCTAATTCATCCCAAAGGTGTTCTATCGGGTTGAGGTCAGGACTCTGTGCAAGCCAATCAAGTTTCTCCATCTCAAAATCGCTTATCAATGTCTTTATGGACCTTGATTTGTTCACTGGTGCGCAGTCATTTTGGAACAGGAAGGAGCCATCCCAAACTGTTCCCACAAAGTTGGGAGCATGAAATTGTCCAAAATGTCTTGGTATGCTGACGCCTTAAGAGTTCCCTTCACTGGAACTAGAGGGGCCAAGCCCAATGCCTGATGAACAGCCCCACACTATAATCTCCCCTCCACTAAATGATTTGGTCCTGTGCACAAAGCAACGTCCATAAAGACATGGATGAGCGAGTTTAGGGGGGAATAATTTGACTGGCCTGCACAGAGCCCTGACCTCAACCCAACAGAACATCTTTGGAATTAATTAGAGCAGAGACTGCTAGCCAGGCCTTCTCGTCCATCATTAGTGCCTGACCTCACAAATGCGCTTCTGGAAGAATGGTCAAACATTCCCATAGACACACTCCTAAACCTTGTGGACAGCCTTCCCAGAAGAGTTGAAGCTGTTATAGCTGGAAAGGGTGGGCTAACTCAATATTGAACCCGACAGACTAAGACTGGGATGTCATTTAAGGTCATGTGTGTGTAAAAGCAGACGGCCCAATACTTTTGACAATATAGTGTATATGTGGATTATAGGTTTTCAGGAAGTGGAACACTGGGAGCATTTAATTGGGGAGATCCGACCCCTCGAATTTCATGAGACTAAGCTACAAGAAGACATGACATCCACCAGTAGAGAGCTGGACCCGGAGGGAAGAACACAAGACACAGCAGAGAGCGATAGCAGACATACTGTACCAAAAAGACAAGTGCATATGCAATAAAATCAGCAAGAGAATAACAAGAAACCAAAATTAAAAATAAACTGTCTACTGAAAACCAAACTGCCATGCCCACCCCTTAAGAACTGAAGGTGGGGGGCACCATCCCGAACCCAAACAGGCTCTAGGCCACTCTAAAGCCCCGTACACACGTGCAGATCGTCGGCCGAACGATCGGCCGTCTTTTGTCCCCGGGCTGTCGTGTCTGTTGAAAAGTGCAAAAGACTGCACAAGAATTTTGTCCGCCGACTACAGCCGACTGCAGAAGTGATGTCATGTGATGGTTAACTTTCCCTGTTTTTTTTCTTTTCTGAGCATGCCCAGTCTTGCAAATCTGCTGTCTGTCGGCCGAATTCTGTATTGACTGGCGAACAATCGGCCGCTCTGGTGTCGGCATACAAAAATTTTAATGCTTGCACGACAGATTCTTTTCGGCCGAAAGTGCGCTGTCGGCTGTCGGAAGCATCATACTAACAAGCCGAAAATCGGCCGATCGGTCGTCGGCCGAATCTTTTCGGGCCGACAATCTGCACGTGTGTACGAGGCATTAGGGGGCACAATACACAAGACACACAGGTATATAAAAAGAAGAGGGAGTCTCAGCAAGCACAGGCACTCCATTAAAGAAGTGTGGTGCAGGTCAACTGGATTACTCCGGGGTCCATTACCTAAACAAATGTGGTTAAATATTAACCAGAAAGATAACATAATAAACTTCCAATGTGATGAAAGGGAGTTCCATTAGCGATGTTTCTAGTTTGTACAGGGGTGGTTCTCACAAAAAATGGTAAATGAACAATTTTTTCTTGTTTTGCAATTCTACTGTCATGTATTAAACAAAAAAAATACATTTTTTAAAATGTTGGCAAATTTTCCAATCAATTAAACATAGTTCGTAACAAGAACTAGACATTTGAATAGTTTTGTTTTACATTGGTAATTGATATTGAAAGTCAAGCCAGGGTGATCTTTTTATTGGTTGAAAATAACTTTGCCTGGCATCTAAGTTATCTTCTAAAATAAGTTCAAACAGATTTAAACTATTAAACAACAACAAAAAAATGTCATTGAAAAGTGACATTTCATTGATTCCTGTGCACCTTAGTGGAGTGGTGGATAGTGACTTCAGGTGAGCTCCAATGTGCTGTAGAAGAATCCAGCATGTCTGTATTTTTGTGCAATGCACTGCAACATAGCTGAAGGCACAAATATATTTGAAACAATTGTGTTCTATGTGTCCACTACACAGTGCAACTTTGCCTTCAAGTGGGTTGCAGTATGTTACAGAAAAATACAGACATGCTGCATTTTTCTGGTGACTGGCATTGACTGGTTTTGTTCAAATGCAGAAATCACCAGTCTGTGAATATAGTGTGAATGAGCACTTATGCCTCGTACACACGCATCGATTATTGGCCGGGAATTTTCGGCCAACGTCCGATCGGCCGATTTTCGGCTTGTTAGTATGATGCTTTCGACAACCGACTCCGACTTTTCGCCCGAATAAAATCTGGTGTGCAGGCTATAAAATTTTTGTTGGCCGACAACACAACGGCCGATTTTCGGTCAGTCAGTACAGATTTCGGGAGACAAAAATCTGATGAGCAAGACTGGGCATGCTCAGAGAAGAAAAAACACACGGAAAGTAAACCAGCACATGACATCACTTCTGAAGTAGATTTTTGTTGGCCGAGAAAATTTGTGTGCAGTCTAGGCACATTCCAACCAACAAAACACAACTTGGACAAAAGACGGCCGATCGGTCGGTCGATAATCGTTGCGTGTGTACGAGGCATTAGTCCCCATTTACACTTGTGCAATTTAGCCACATTATTGTTTCTGGGGTCCATTTGCACCTATGAACCGTGCTGTTGTGCAACTTTCCAAAGGGTGCAAGTGGTTAGTTTGGTGCATCTTTGTCCCAATAGACTTCAATGAGAGTGCATGAAAAACACGTTAAATAACGCATAAACATGCAGATGCACACGTGTGAACCTTGGCTGAATGCGGGTTTCCTTGCATATAATTTGCATGACAGGAGAGTGTGACTGGCTCTCAATGGGGCCAGTTCACACATCTCCGGGGCGGCCGTGGTCCGCATTTGGAAAGGGTCCTCAGCGTCCTTGGCTCCAAATCAGGTGCGAATTCAGGCAGACATTCGGACCTTATTTGCACCTGATTCGGTGAACAGGGACGCACCGGATCTGCTGCTGTGAGCAGTGGCTGCAGCATGTGTGAACCAAGCCTTACTCATTCTGCCCCTCTCCTCTTCCCCTGTAGAACTCTATCCAACATAGAGACTTCAATCAGAGACAGGCTGCCTAAACATACTTCTGATGTGCTCTTTCTTAATTAAACCCATATACATATACATATATATATATATATATATATATATATATATATATATATATATATATACATACAGTATATTTTATATATATATATATATATACACACACATACAGTATATTTTATATATATATATATACACACATACAGTATATTTTATATATATATATATATATATATATATATATATACTGTATATATTCAACATTTTATTGAAAGTGGCTTCTGTACATAAAGAATAAACTGTGAAGGTTCAGTTGAATCCTGCTGGTAATATCTTTGTGCGCTGTGCCTTGCATTATCCCTGCCAATTTAGCTCAACGTGCTTAGCATGTCCACACAGCATGTGCAGCAGGCTAATCCTGGATTGGCTGGTCATGCTGGTTTTGTGTTCAGAAGTGCTAGCTGCTCAGTCATAAGTTATTCAGCCATAAGTGCTTGTATTTGATCACAGCTTGAAGTGCTTTACAAGGAAAATGTGGTAAATTCTGAACGATGAAATCATACTGGTTGGGTGAGAAAAAAAAAAATGATTTGAAAATAAAAGTGCATGTGCTAAGTATGACCAAGAAAGTTATTCAGAGTGTGTGGTAAGCCTGCGAAAATGTAACTGCAAATTTCATACGATGCCCAGGGATAAACCTTAGCCTTATTTTTACTTAACACTTAAATCATGAAAACATCTAGAAAACAACTATGCCAAAATCAGTTCATCCAGTATAAGTACATACACATGCATGGAATCTATCTGCATGGAGTTTGCATGTTCTCCCCGTGCCTGTGTGAGTTTCCTCCAGGTACTCCGATTTCCTCCCAAATTCCAAACACATGATAGTAAAGTTATTTGTCTCTTTTTTGAATTAGGCTTAGTGAGATAGGGACATTAGATTGTAAGCTCTCTGAGGGCAGGGACCAATGTCAATATATGTAGTGCTACCCCCACAGGAGCCACTAGGATTAGCTGGCTCTTCCCTGAATAGAGCAGAGGCAGCCAGGCACAAAGCAGCAATTCAGTCACTCTGGTTCAAATGAACAGTTTAGAGGTCTGTCTTTTTGTAATTGATTGTTGAAGGATTATTAACTGGGGAGGATAAAAGGGGTGTGGGATACCCCAAAACAATCAGCAGAGAACTCTTCCTACTCAGTAACTGTGGCAGAATTGATAGTATATTGTAACAGCCTTTAGGTTCACAACGGTGGACCATGAACTAATTTTAGCACAAGTAGAAGGAGAATGGAACCGTGGTTCACGGCTCATCCATTACACCCAAAATTATTGCTTCTACCAGTGATCATTACTGTAATAAGCATTTATATTGTAAAATCCCTGATATTCCCCCTCCCCTCCCAGAGTAATACAGCGTCACTATGGTGACACAAAGCTGCTCTGATGACAGAAAGTACAAAAAAAAAATGTTAAAGAGGAAAAATGTTTAAAAAGTTGAATAAAAAATTATTATTATTTTCTTTTTTTTTTTTTTACATAATGTCTCCATTCACAAAGCGGTATCTTACTGCATCTGAGTATATGGTAAGAAACGGCACAGTGTTTTTCAAAACATTTTTGGTATTCACTAAAAAACACTACTAAAATTGTATAAAATTTTATGAAATATAAATATAAAATTTCATGAAGTAATGCGGTATTTTAGTAGTAAAAAAAAACATGCAGTAATTTAATGTCTGGCATTAGCCGGCGTATTTATTACCAGTAGTAAATACCACATTGTTAAAGAGCGGGCAGCTGTCAAAAGCCTTAACAACCAGTAACTGTCACAGTTGTTAAGGAGCGGGTAGCCGCCGCTTACTTAGCAACCGATGACAGCTGACAGCTGAAAGTAAAAAAAAGAATTGCTGGCAATGAAAAATTAAGAAAAAAAACTGAGTTGAGGCCCCCCCACCGCAATCCATACCAGGCTCTTTCGGTCTGGTATAGGTTGTAAGGGAAATTCCTACGCTAACATTTAAAAAAATGGCATGGGGCCCCCCAAAACCATACCAGACCTTATCTGAGAATACAGCCCGGCAGGTCAGGAAAGGGGAGGGAGAGAGAGTGCCCGGCAGGTCCTGAACAATACTAGGCCACATGCCCTCAATGTGGGGGGGCTCCTCCCCCCCCAAATGCACCTTGACCCCATGTTATTGGGGACAATGGCCTCTTCCCCACAACCCTGGCTGATGGTTGTGGGGGTTTGAGGATGGGGCTTATCGGAATTTCTGCCCCTCCATGTGAATAAGTATGGGGTACATAGTAGGAGCAGATTAACCACTTAAGCCCCGGAAGATTTTACCCCCTTCCTGACCAGGGGGTATTTTGCGATTCAGCACTGCGTGACTTTAACGCACAATTGCGCGGTCCTGCGATGCTGTACCCAAATTAATTTGACGTCCTTTTTTCCCACAAACAGAGCTTTCTTTTGGTGGTATTTGATCACATGTGCGATTTTTTGATCATGCGCTAAACAAAAAAAGAGCGACAATTTTGCAAAAATAACAATATTTTTCACATTTTTTTATATGAAATTCCCCCCCAAAAAAATGTACAAATCAAAATTTTTTTTAATTTTTGGCCAATTTGTTTTCTGCCACCTATGTTTGGTAAAAAAAATCACAATAAGCATAGTTTGATTGGTTTGCGCAAAAGTTATTGCGTTTACTAACTAAGGGAAAGATTTTTGTCATTTTTGTTGTTTTTTTTTTAACGCGTAATGGCGGCGATCTGCGATTTTTTTGCGGTACTGCGACATTGCGGAGGACAGATCGGACCCTTGACTGACATTTTTGACACTTTTGGGGGTACCAGTGACATTACTACAGTAATCAGTGCTATACATATGCACTGTTACTGTAAAAATGACACTGGGAGGGAAGGGGTTAACTTTATTGGAGAGGGAGGGGTTAAGTGTGTCCCTAGGGGCGTGTTTCTTACTGTCATTGGATGTTGCTGTGTGTGTAACAGCACAGATCAACGGTCCTACATAGCAGGACCGAGTGATCTGTGCTTTTACACAGAAGAGAATGACAGGCGGCTTTGTTTACATTAGCCGCCTGCCTTTCTCCCTCTCTACCTGACTATCGCGAGTGACCGGCGGACATCGGGTTCGCCGGTCACACGCGCCCGCTTCTTCGGGTACGAGCGGGGGCGGGAGCGCGCCTCCGGCGGCGCGCACTCGCCCCCTATTCGCTCCCAGGCTAGTGACGTACCGGTACGTCACTTTGCCTGGGAGGGGCTGACCGCCGCCGTATATAGTCGGGCGGCGGTCGGCAAGTGGTTAAATGTTTATAAGGAAACTGAAACTGGAGCATGCTCAGTAGTTGTCAACAGCTAGTCTACACAATCTCAAGCTGCGGTGGGGACACAGACAAGGAGGGAAGGACAGTGAACAGCAGGATCAACCAGGATTTTTGCAATCTACAAAAATCAAATGCTCTAGTGGATGAGTAAGGGTGAGCACAATGTAATAAAGCATATATTGACAGTTTTTGATGGTTTGGATTTAATGGCACTTTAAAGCAGGACTATAAGCATTTTTTATAGAGTAAAAGAGAGTTAAAAACTCTGTCCGTTTTTTTTTTTGCTATCTGTGATCCAATGGGGAGATTTCGCTTCACTACCTGTCCCATAACCAAAAAAGGAAATGAGAGGAAATCTCTCTGCAATGAAGAAATCTCTGGATGTCACTAAAACCAGTGTCCCAATTAGAAGATATTATCTCCTACATTCCTGTTCTGGTGGGATTTTCAATTACATTCACTTTTGGTGATAATGGAACCAGCACAAACAGGGAGGGTGTATCTCCCTTACAGTTATACTGTACTTAAATAGTAATTTCTTTTGGGAGCTTTCAAACAATTTTTATTTCCAGGTTGGAAAATAGAAGCATTCATTTAATTACCATGGGCAAAAGTCAATTTTCCTTTAAAATGTTCTTAGACATTTCTTTAGGTTAAGACCCTTGCACCATTGTTCTTGAGTACATCAGGAGGTTTTCATTCATTCTTTGCCACTGATAAAAGAAGAATATTAACCAAGGTGTCAGCTAACCCCAGGTCAGAGAAACACGTATGATCTTCACTGTGCAAGTGCAAGATTCCAGTGCTGGTCTCAGTTATTCTGAGCTAGATAAGGTATCCTTAAACATACATTAGAATTGCTGTCATCAGGGGGGGGGGGCAACACATCCACAGATTACAGGCCAGTGTTTCCTACAGGTCTACATGCCAACATCTGCCATTCCAAATACAGCATCATAAAACAGTTACCAACACTTGCTGAATTATATTCCTTACAGGGAGCATTCATGTAATGGAATATGATTCGCTAAACTATGGGCTCCTAAGATAATTTACTGCATGGCCTGTCTGATGCTGGACAACTTTTTCATTTAAATCTTCCTAGCTGGCTAGTGCAACGTCTGCAGGTGTGCATCAACAATGTTCTCCCATGCTTATATATTAACAGAGGGGAAAAAATGGAGGCATGATGGACTTTGATGGTACCATAAACACAGGACATAAGGAAAATACCATTATAAAATTCAAATTGAACTAATCACCATAAAATCATCAATAAAGAAAACATACAAATAGACAAATCATGTTAAAAATACATCACATATGAAAGAAGCTCTAAAATGATATTGCGGATGGGATAATAAAGAGCAGTGTAAAAACGGCAAGGAACATCACCCTAGTGGATTGTGCCCAACATTTTTTGTGGGGTCTAACTGCTTCTTCAGGGGCTTACATTATACAATATCTTGTACAATTTTCCTTTAGATTTATCGAAACCATATAATAAGAGGTTAGAGCGAAACTTTTTCAATTTCTGTGCAATCAGGAAGGCCCTTGCACTACATAGTTGAAGGTAAACCTTAAGCTGGCCACACACTTGACAATCAGATTGTACAATTTGCCTATTTTAACAATGATGTTGTACACTGGGTTAAAATCATTGAGTAGATTGGTTAGACAAGACCTCAAACTGCAAAATGTTTGGTAAGCCTGGAGGGGATTATACAGTGATTGTACAATCATATTGCATCAAGTGTGGTTACTTTAGTCTCTGTCTTGAAGATCAGACCCCTTTAGAGAGATAATACCAAGCAGTCATGTCCAGCTGGTATAAAACTGGTATAAAAACCAGTGTATCTGGTAAGCTTGTACAGGCTTAGCACATTATGTCCTTTTAGAGAGGCACAACCTGTGCACAAGGCACTGATCCTCCACTTCACTGATATCAATATGTATGCTCTGAATAAAGAAATATGAAGGTAATATGCATGCTCTCCCACTATTTTCCAAACCCTCAAATTCACTCCTTCCTGTTCTATGTATACCTTTCTTTAAAAGGGCCCTTTCACATTGCATTTTAATTTGCATGTTTATGCAAATTTGTGCATTTTATGTGCATCCTTTTCATTTAATTTCTAATGCGAAAAGAGGAAGAAATATTCATAATGAATATATAATATATATTATTATATTATATTAAATTATATATATATATATATAATATTATTATATATATATATATATATATATATATATATATATATATATATATATATATATATATATATATATATAATTTATATTATATAATAATATTATGGTGCAAATACACAAAAAAACAGTACGTCCTTCATATTTAAAGCCGAATCTGGGATGAATAAAAGTTCTCCCTTCCAGAGGAGCTGGGCTGTTTAGTCTTGAGGATTGAAAAGACCTGATCCTCCGCTCTCCAGCAAATAGTGCTCCCCCATGCTACAGTGGTAGGCGGTCTCTCGGGCCCTCATGTCCAATGCAAGGGTATGGATCCTGCATCAATCTTGATGACATCAGAGAACCTTAGACTGCTGGAGTGCAGGAGAAAGAGGCTGCAGGGATCAGTCTGGCAGTAAAGAGGAGTCTGCAGGAGTGGAGGATTAGGTAAGTAAAACTGCTTTTCAAGCTCTATACAGAAACAAGCATCTAACCCTTTCCTGGAGTTCAGCTGTAAAACAAAATACCATATGGTCCAAAACTGCTAAGTATAGATATGAACTAACCTTATAAGAGTTAATGGGATCTTCCTCCATGTCATCATCCCTCCTCTCCACCCCTCCCCCAGTCCTCTGCACGATTTGGGCTCTTTTTTTTTATTTACCTTTTTTTCTACCTTTTTTATTTATGAAATTGACCTTACGTCATTGGCTTTGCCTGCTTTAAAAACTTCTGTAAATGCATTTTCATGCAGTAAAATACAGGTATGTGTGTGTTTGTTAAAAGTCAACTTTTTGTAGCTGCTGACTTTTAACAAATGTCTGGAACTCCGCTTTAAGTGCTGAAAGTGAAACGTGTAAAAAGACTGATTCTTTCATGAATCTGAGAAGTGTGAAACAGTTTAGAACTTTCTGGTTATTTTTTTTTCTCACTTCTGTAGCAACATTATTTTATACCAAATGTAGGATGTATGACATGGGCTGAGCAAAAAAAAAAATTCAGAAATAATATGTGTTTGTAAGTAAGAAATGCTGCAGTTTAATCAGAGAACATTTGGAGTATAAAAAAATGTATGATAATGTCACCAAGGCTCAGGCTTAAGCTCAGGAATTATAAGTGCAGCTACTTAAATGCTTGTTGCTTGGAATTAATTACCGCCATCAATTTTCCATGGCAATGGCAGTATACAAATATGCACGTTTTCTCTGCTAGGTAATAATACATATTACCTAACAATTGCTCTGCCTTGCAATCTATGTGAAAATACTAATTATATTGAATACAATAGTGGGGGACCACCAGTCCTCTTGTAGGGGGCCAGAGTACACAGGGGGGCTCACACAGGGAGGGGGATTAGTGATGAACAACATTTACAGAAATCCTCCTCCAGAGGCTGATCTCTCCCCCTCTCCCTGCTGCCAGCTTTTATCTGCTGAGAAATGGCATGTTGTCCCTCATTAATCCCCCTCCCTGTGTGGCCCCCCTCCCAGCGCTGGCTCTAAAGTTAGCTTTGCTCCTGAGTTTGTTATCTCTGTAACTTTGTTTCTATCCCTGAAATTCTTCCTATACTCCTTTTCCCAGCCCAGGCCCGGACTGGGACACAAAATAGGCTCGGGCATTTTAGACTGAGCAGATAACTTTTTTCAGGGACCAGGGGTTATTTGCAGGGACGTTGGTGATGGGATATTCAGAGTAGGTCCTCTAATGTACAGGGGACACTGTGATATAAAGGGGTCTGCACTGTAGCCACTGTAATGATTACAGTGCCCCTAGGAATCATGTCCCCCTTTTAATCTCTACTTACTGTGCAGATCTCCAGCTCTTCCCGCCCCTGCTCCCTTACATCAGAGTCTGAACATGTCCCCCTTACATCAGAGTCAGCACAGAGGCCCCCTTACATCAGATTCCACACAGAGCCCCCTTACATCAGAGTCTGCACAGAGACCCCCTACATCAGAGTCCGCACAGCCCCCTTTACAACAGGGTCCGCACAAAGCCCCCCTTACATCAGGATCCGCACAAAGCCCCCTCTTACATCAGAGACCCCCCACAGAGCCCCCTCCTACATCAGAGACTCCCCCACAGAACCCCCTTACATCAGAGCCCCCCCCACAGAGCCCCCCCTTACATTAGAAACCCCACAGAGCCCCCCCTTACATCATAGACCCCTCACAGAGCCCCCATTACTTTAGAGCCCCCCCAGGAAGCCCCCATTACATCAGAGACCCCCCCCCACGGAGCCCCATTACATCAAAGACCCCCACAGAGCCCCTCTTACATTAGATACCCCACAGAGCCCCCCTTACATCAGAGACCCCCTCCAGATCCCCCTTACATCAGAGACCCCCCCACAGAACCCCCCTTACATCAGAGCCCCCCCCCCCACAGAGCCCCCCCTTACATTAGAAACCCCACAGAGCCCCACTTACATTAGAGACCCCACAGAGCCCCCCCTTACATCATAGACCCCCCACAGAGCCCCCATTACATCAGAGCCCCCCCAGGAAGCCCCCATTACATCAGAGACCCCCCCCCCACTGAGCCCCCTTACATCAGAGACCCCCACAGATCTCCCTGCAGAGAGGAGGAGGGAATCAGTTAGCAGCGGCTCTGAGGCTGAGCTGTGAGAAATACACAGCTCAGCCCTGCAGCCAGAGGAGACACAGGCAGAGCCAAACAGCGGCAGGTAAGCGGCGGCCACAGCCTGTGTTACCCCTGTCCAGGCCACGGTCACTGCTTACCTCCCACTGTGAGGCCTGATCATCTACTGGCCATGGAGTGCCTGGCCTGCCCAGTGGCCAGTCCGGGCCTGTCCCAGCCTGTATTTTTTCATCTCTCTCCCCCTTTTCCCTGTCTTCCTGACATAGTCACAGCTGATCAGCTGCATTCCCATGTGGTGAAGAATTTACTGTTACACCAGTTCCATAGCTGCCTGTTATCTTGTCCCAGTGCAGTTCAGTGTCCTTTATGTAGCTGGGCTTCCCACTCCTCTCCCCCAGACTGCTTCCTGATCTATGCAACTTTGCTTCTTATCTCCTATACTGCCAGTTCCCTCTGCAAATCCATGTATCAACTCCTTCTATTTACCCATTTATTAACTGATCTGGCAGTAGTAAACTCCATTTTTTACCTTGTATCTACAGGTAAGCCTATATTACTATTAATAGTAGGTACAGTAAATATCTCCTAAACATAGCAGCCGGGTGATAGCACCAATGCATGTGCACTTCGCTCTCAATGGAAGACATACCATCCACTGAGAGAGCTGTGCTGTGACCATGACACCCACAGGCGCATACATGTGAGTTACAACATCGCAGTTTGGCCAAATGACTGGAGCCAAAGAACCCAGAGAGAAGACCAGATGAAGATGGAATCCCTCTTTATAGTGACAGCACACCGCTGGAGAGATCTGTTTTTAGGTTAGAAAAATATAATTAGGGGATCATTCCCACAGGTACTCTGGCTGCGGGAAGGAGGGGTTTGGGCTGGAGCTACCTGTCCTTCTAAGGGGATGCAGTGCCTGTACGATCACATCCGCAGGCTCTAATTGGACAGGTGTACAGGTGAGTGGTCCCCAAATGCACACTGTCTGTGTTCGGGTTGTATACCTGCATTCCCACGCCTGTCAAATTAGGACCTGCAGCTGTATTCGTACAGCTTCAGGTGGCTCAAGCCACATAAATGAACCACTGATTCACACTGTACAGACCACAGCTCCCATGTGCATGAGCTCCAACACCTCCCCCACACACACAGATTTATTTATCAACTCAGTTTCTTCTTTTAGATTTAGCAGGAATTCTGTGAGTTATGTTGTATTCATGTCTGCTAGTAATGATTTTATTGTATTTCAATGGAAATATAGCTAATGTTTTCTTGGGGGGGGCCTATCATGTTAGTCTATATGCGATTTCTATCAGCAGCCCTAATTGAAAGTGATGATGAGAGTAATATTATGTGGAAGCATTATACTTTGAGTAGGTAAGATGATTTTTAGTGTACAGTATCAGCATATTCATTAATATATGTATAAGCTGCCCTATAACAGATCTAGAATTCGTGGCTAAGTCTGCCCCTATACTATACTAATACTATACCTATACCTAGTGTAATCCTAGAGGGAGGGATGGGCAGCACTACGGGCCAGTTAGACACTATTGCTTTGTACATTGCTGTCTGTGAACATGCTTGTAGAAAGCTCTTGGCTTCAGCAAAATGGCAGCCTCCAGCAAGAAGAAACAGGAGCAATGCTGGAGGCACACACTATATTGATGGCATAATTATTAATGTGGAATGTATGTTCCTTTTTAAAGAATACTCTTTTTTTATCAAGTTGGTATGAGTAAAGTTCCACTTTTAATAAAGCATAGTCATAGTTGTGCATATTTAAACTTACATTAACCTCCCTAGCGGTATTCCCGAGTGTGGCTCGGGGTTAATATACAGTGCCAAAAGCGGTAACCCCCGAGCCACACTTGGGATTACCCCACAATCACACTTACCTTCCACTACGATCCCCCGCCATCCTCCTGGTCAGGGCCGGTCCGAGGCGGGTGCTTAGGGTGCAGTGCGCCCAGGCGCCGCAAGGTGGGGGGCGCACTATCCTCTCCCGGCTGCAAGTCTCTCACTGCAGCCTCGCCTTTCACTAAAAAAATACATTGGTTATAGCTGCTCCGCCTCTCTGCTGCCTCCTCAGCCAATGGGAGCACAGTGGACACGCCCCCTTCCCCAGCGCGCCTTGTTTGATATCTCAGCAGGAGATGCCGACCTGGAGAAGAGAGGAGAGTACACAGCCTGCAGTGTGGGACGGGCTGCAGCCTTTATAGAAGAAGGTGAGCTGGGGAAAATAAACTAAATGTATTCTTGTCAGTGCTTCCCCTGCTGAGGAGGGGGGAGGGCTGTGTTTTCTCTTCCTGTCTCTGAGTCTGTTGTTTTTTCTGCGTGAGTAGCAGTGCACTGCTTCTGGAGGGAGGATATGCTCTAACCTTCTCCTCCAATCTCTACTGCACCTCCCTACTCCTTACCTGCCCACCTCCCTCTCTTCTGCATTACCACATGCAATGTCTGTGAACTGCTGGAGCACTACAAGTACCAGCATGCCAGGAAATGGAGGCAGCAGCAGTGTGTTCAATCAGGCAGGCTGATATTTAGATGGAAAGTGCTGGTGTGCGTGTGTATACTGTGTGTGTACTGTGTGTATGTGTGTGTATATACTGTGTGTGTGTATACTGTTTTTGTGTGTATATACTGTGTGTATGTATATACTGTGTGTGTGTGTGTATACTGTGTGTATGTATATACTGTGTGTGTGTGTGTGTGTGTGTGTGTGTGTGTGTATATACTGTGTGTGTGTGTGTGTGTGTGTATATACTGTGTGTGTGTATATACTGTGTGTGTATACTGTGTGTGTGTGTGTGTATATACTGTGTGTGTGTGTATACTGTGTGTGTGTGTATACTGTGTGTGTGTGTATACTGTGTGTGTGTGTATACTGTGTGTATGTGTGTGTGTGTGTGTGTGTGTATATACTGTGTGTATGTGTGTGTGTGTGTGTGTGTATATACTGTGTGTGTGTGTGTGTGTGTGTGTGTGTGTGTATACTGTGTGTGTGTGTGTATATATACTGTGTGTGTGTGTGTGTGTGTGTGTGTGTGTGTGTATACTGTGTGTGTGTGTGTGTATACTGTGTGTGTGTGTGTATATATACTGTGTGTGTGTGTGTGTGTGTGTGTGTATACTGTGTGTGTATACTGTGTGTGTGTATACTGTGTGTGTATATACTGTGTGTATACTGTGTGTGCGTATACGTGTATATACTGTGTGTTTGTGTACTGTGTGTGTGTTTGTGTGTTTGTGTACTGTGTGTGTATACACTGTGAGTGTTTGAGCTTTGGTTTGAGGTGCGCACCCTAATGCCATAGGCTGCGCACGCCTATGTTTGTAGTTGATGTCACATTACCATTATGGAAGTGTATGTGTAGTGTACTACATTACATGCTCTGACTGTAACTTAGACTGAAGTTTAATGCATAGTAAAACGTTTTAGGCTTATGGAAGTGTATGTGTACTAATAATGCGCATTGTACCGCACATTCACGAGCATATGGGGGGGGGCAGCAATTTTTATTTTGCCTAGGGGCCAAAAATCCTTGCACCAGCCCTGGAGAGGAGGAGCCATACAGAGGAAGCAATGGCTTTGCTCTCTACTGCAGCCGCCTGCTTTCTCTGTATGGCTCCTCCTCTCACAGGCGGAGTGCATTTGATGTCACTCCGCCTGTGAGCCAGGACTATGGAGGCGCCTTTCTCACAGTGACATCCGCAGCCCCGCTGAGATGTCACACAAGAGCTTTACACCACAGAGCCCAGCACCACAGAGCCCGGCACACCACAGAGGAGCCAGGAATCAGGACAGGCAGCCAAGAATCAGGACCAGCAGCCAGACCCCAGGACCAGCAGCCAAGAATCAGGACCAGAAGCCAGCCCCAAGGCCCCAGCAGCCAGACCCCAGGACCAGCAGCCGGAATACAGGACCAGCAGCCTAGCCCCAAAAACCAGGACCAGCAGCCAGGAATCAGGAGGATCAGCAGCCAGACCCCAGGACCAGCAGGCCAGCCCCAGCAGCCAGACCTTAGGACCAGCAGCAAAGCCCCAGGACCAGCAGCCAGCCCCAGTACCCATTATTTAAGATAAGTGAAGTCTTCTAGTCTTCTAGTCTTGGGCCTGGGCATCAAAGTGCTATTAATATAATATTGTTTATTTTTCTATTGTTCGGTGACACTCTAATGTAGTCTCTCATCGGGGATGGAGGGGACTCTTTCTATCAGAGAGACTCCAATAGGCACAGAGAGGGCTTCTGTAAGATAAACCCCCCTCCAGGTCCCATTAGACTCCGTTGTAGTCTCTAATGGGGCCTGGTGGGGGGTCTTTCTAACATAGACTTTAAAATGCACACAAAGATGACCTCTGTTCGAAAGACCCCCCTCCAGGTCCCATGATATAACCCTATTGTAGTCTCTAATGGGGCCTGGTGGAGGCTCTTTCTAACAGACTCTCTAACAGAGGCCCTCTCTGTGTTCCTTGGAGAGACCCCCTCCAGGTCCCATTAGGAAAGGGGAGGAGTTAGTAAGGTGACCACGCCCACACGGGGGGCGCCATAAATATTTCTGCACCCAGGCGTCTGTTACCCTAGGATCGGCCCTGCTCCTGGTATCTCCTAGCCATCCTCCCGCTGTCCTCCCACTGTGTGCTCCAGCCGAACGCCGGCACCTGTCTTCCGGTTCCCTTCTCTGCGAGCGCCATGAC
Source organism: Pelophylax lessonae (assembly GCF_965119305.1). Classification (NCBI taxonomy): domain Eukaryota; kingdom Metazoa; phylum Chordata; class Amphibia; order Anura; family Ranidae; genus Pelophylax; species Pelophylax lessonae. Next base: position 263,590,910 of record NC_138768.1, on the reverse strand, counting down.
GCAGGGGGGGTGGAACCGGCAAAAAATTAATAAAATAAATAAAATAAATGAAATGATACAGTGTAATCTGTTAGGATTGCAACTTTGTATCAAGCCATTTTACCATAGGATTTTAACTAGTGTCTTTTTCAGTGCCCTGCCTATACTGTGTGCCTGGAAAATTGAGAATGTCCATGGCGTCCAAAAGCATTCTTTTAGCTCAAAAGTGCTTTTAGACGAACTGGAAAACAGCGACAGTGAATCAGAATTATTTGAAGAACTGAATGATAGTGATTAGTGGGAAAATTTGTCATCAGGTACTGAAAGTGACGACAGCGACGATTCTGCGACTGAGCTCAGCGATGTAGGAAATTGGTGCTCTATTGACTGCGGTACGAATCAGGCAACGCCCCCAAGATTCCCATTTACAGAAGCACCTGGTATGAAAGTTGACGTTGACCATGACAACCCCTTGGCATACCTACAATTATTTCTGACTGATGAGGTTATTGAAAAAATAGTTACCGAGACAAACCGGTACAAAGCGCAACAATTGGCTACGCATCAGAAGTTTTCAGGATGCAGAAAGTGGGAACCAGTGACCAAAGATGACATTTGGAAATTTCTGGGCCTAATAATACTTCAGGGAGTGGTGGGGAAACCCTTACAGAAGTGGTATTGGACAACCAATACATTACTTGCCACTCCATTCTTTGGCACAGTCATGTCAGAGTACAGATTTTCCCTCATAATGAAATATCTCCACTTCGAAAACTATGAAGAATTTGATGAAACTACTCATCCTGCACCAAAACTAAAGAAAATTTGGGAAGTATATCAAATGATTCTTCAGAATTTACAACAGAGCAGCATAGATGAAAGTCTAATGGCCTACAAGGGAAGGCTCAGCTGGGTGCAATACATTGTATCAAAGAGGGCACGATTTGGGGTAAAATCTTACATGCTATGCGAATCGTCAACTGGCTACATTTAGAATTCAGTCATATACACTGGGAAAGGAACAAAATTCTATCAAAAATACCAGAGGTGGGGGACTTGAGTCACATGACTTGACTTAAGTCAGACTTAAGTCACCAGTTTGAGGACTTGAGACTTGCTTGACTAAAATTAATAAAAGACTCGACTTGACTTTGACTTGGTATTCATGACTTGAGACTTGACTTTGACTTGAGACATATAACTCGAAATTACTTATCTTTTTTAAGTTATTAAATATTTGCATTTTCTCAAGATGTGTTAAAGCAAAATGAATGTGCCTGTTATGTTTCTAACACCACAGTCACTTAAAACACCTCAGTGTGTTCTGATTTTTAGGACACTGGCTGTTCAACACTGGAAATACTTAACATGTTGAAACATGACCAGACGAAGGATTTTGAGCTGTTTGGGTATTCAAAGTGTTTCTTTAATATGCCAAGAAAAAAGCACTAAGCAGTTTTGTTAATGTTGAAAATAAAACAAAACCTTTCCTGACCACTGACCTTTAACTGATTTAAAGGTGAAAATTGGGGTAGATCGGTATTTTGACTTGATTTGTGACGACCAAAATAAATGACTTGACTTGACTTGCTTGACTTCTAGCAGGGACTCGACTTGACTTGCTTGCTTTTTGCCACAGTAACTTGGGACTTGCTTGAGACTTGAAGGTTAAGACTTGAGACTTGCTTGTGACGTGCACATGTGTGACTTACTCCCATGTATGAAAAATACAGCAATTATGGAATGGCAACATCTTCTGTTCTAAATCAGGGCTATTGTGCAACAACTGACAACTTTTAAACATCTCCTGAACTTTATGAGGTTCTACTGAAAAACAAAACCGATGCCTATGGAACTGTAAGGGCTAACCGGCGCGACTTGCCGCCAATGTTTGGCAAAATGTAGCTCAATATAGGAGACAGAGCCGACCAAGCAATGACATTCTACCCAGCAATGAGGAAACAGCAAAATAAGTACTAGAGGATCTTCAGACATCCTCTTGAACAATGCTTGTGGAATGCCTACATTCTGCTAAAAAAAAACAGTGACAAGCCTGTGATTCATGCGGACTTTATTTGTAAAGTTGCTGAACATTTCTTTCTGAGTCACCAAACACCATCAGTGGCTGTGAATAGAGCTGGACGTTGGCGTTGTCAACCCGGAACGCCTGGCTGGTCATCACTTCATGGACTACATCCCACCAACTAAGAAAAAGTCAGCACCTACAAGGATGTGCGTGGTTTGTTCCTCTTAGAGAGATGACAGTGGAAGGAAAATGCGAAAGGAAACCAGATACTATTGTCCCGATTGTGACGTCGAACTTTGTGCAGTCCCATGTTTCAAAATCTTTCATACCCGGGATGTTTACTAAACCATTATTACAGTGACTAGTAATATTACACCCCTTGTTTGTACACATTTTAGTGTTTTTGGTTGGATTATATTATTGAATAAAATGTATTATTATTATATTATAATTTATGATTTAGTGTTTCAAACTTTATCATACCCGAGATGTCTACTAGACTCTTGTTTGGACAGATTTAAGTGAGTTATTCTTAAGAATTAAAATCAAGGGGGATATCCTGCGCTTAAATAGTGAATAAAAAAGTATATGATAAATTAACATAAGACAAGGTAGCAGCTAGAACACTGGATTCATAGTAATCCCATTCATATTGTGTGTCAAGTAGTGCAGCGCTATGGACAGCAAAATTAATTGTGCTTAAAAAGTTAATAAATTAATATACAATTGACAACAAGGCAATGAAATGAAATAAATCAATTGCACTAAAACAAAAGTCCATTCGGCATATATAGATGGTGGAGAGTCCACTAGAGGGTGAAGATCCCAAGATGTGAAAGAGCAATGGAAATAAAACAGTCACCCGTGCGGATAGGCAAGATGGCAGCTTACCGCAATGAGTGGGCCTCCAAATTAATGGATGGGCCACTAAGAGCATAAGGTAATAACTCCTATGGACTGGGTTCTCTCCTCTGCATGAACGGACCAAGTATCACTAGACTGCATCAAACCCTCACTCGCTCATAGATCCAGACACGACTCCAATATGTATGGCTGTACCTTCATGTCTGTATTAGAGACTAATACAGACATGAAGGTACAGCCATACATATTGGAGTCGTGTCTGGATCTATGAGCGAGTGAGGGTTTGATGCAGTCTAGTGATACTTGGTCCGTTCATGCAGAGGAGAGAACCCAGTCCATAGGAGTTATTACCTTATGCTCTTAGTGGCCCATCCATTAATTTGGAGGCCCACTCATTGCGGTAAGCTGCCATCTTGCCTATCCGCACGGGTGACTGTTTTATTTCCATTGCTCTTTCACATCTTGGGATCTTCACCCTCTAGTGGACTCTCCACCATCTATATATGCCGAATGGACTTTTGTTTTAGTGCAATTGATTTATTTCATTTCATTGCCTTGTTGTCAATTGTATATTAATTTATTAACTTTTTAAGCACAATTAATTTTGCTGTCCATAGCGCTGCACTACTTGACACACAATATTCTTAAGAATTACAGGGTTAAAATATAAAACAACAGATTTCCATGCAAAACAGTGTACTGCTTTGAGATAAAAAATTCTGACATAATTAGACTGCCAAGGAGGTTAAAGACAGATATATATATTTTTTTTAAATGACAAACATGTTATACTTACCTCCTCTATGCAGTTGGTTTTGCACAGATCCTCCTCTTCTCTGGTCTCCCGCTGGCAATCCTGACCCCTCCCTCCTGCCCAGTGCCCCATAGCAAGTAGCTTGCTATGGGGACTCCCAAGCTGCTACTCTGTATGTTCATTTACACAAGAAGCGTGGGTCGGCCTCACCCATGCTATTTCCTCATTAGCTTACTGGCTGTAATTTACAGTATCAGGGGACAATAGCCTCCGCTGCTTTCTCAGCCAATGAGGAGGAAGAAACCCAGGAGAGCTTCTGCTCTCGTGCACATCACTGGATTGAGGTGGAGCTCAGGTAAGCATTAGGGGGGACTGCTGTACACAGAAGGTTTTTTACCTTTATGCATAATATGAGGAGATCTATGGTCACAGCATACACTTTAATTTGATAACATCAGCATTGTAATAACAATACAAACAATAGTTATTTTTGACAATCCAATAAAAGCTTACTTGAAAAATCTCCTTATATATGATTTTTTTTTTCGTCTGCTGGACATCTCTATCCACACCTTCCTGCATTGCCTGCATGCTTTGCAGCTTATCTTCTGCTGTCTATTTTCACTCTCTAAGGACTACATATCCCATGGTACCTTGCTGCCTGCAAGCTGTGATTTCTGTACTGACTCCACCTCCTTAAACTCCTCCCCTCAGCACCTCTGTAGTTCAGAAGACAGGCTCTGTGAAATTTGTAAAACAGCAGTGCCTACTCACAGGGAATAACGAATAGGTGTCACAGAATTCAAGAAAGTAAATGTGTGGGGATCAAATTAATTTCCCAATCTTCAAGACTGTTCAGAGTAATAGGGGTAGGCTAGAAATAATTGAAATACAATGTGGAAATGAATATGTAATTTTTCATTTTGACCATAGATACCCTTTAAAGGGATTGCAAACGATCACCTTGTAAAACAACTAATTCAGTTTAAATAGTAATAAAAGGCAAAACATTTGTGTATACGAGGTGTGTGAAAAAAGTTTGGTGAATGGCAGCAGAAAACAAGCAAAACAGAAGATACAAACAATTTACCTTTATTGGCCTTCAAGATAATCGCCATCCTTCACAACACACTTTTGGCAATCTTCATAAAGCTTCTGGAAACTGTCAGCAAAGGCGTCATTAGGAATCAATCCCAGAACCACCGTCACATATTCTTGGATTGCCGAATTTCTTTAAGCTCTTCAGGCGGGGAAATTGAAGTCCGAAGGCGCCAGATCAGGGAAGTACTGTGGATGATCGAGAACAGGTACGCCGCGCTAAGCAAAGAATTGGCAGAAACGGATCGCACATTGCGCAAGTGCAGGATGGATCCTGGTCACACATGGTAATAAAATCTCTAGAGGTTTCCATCCGTTTTTCTTTCTGTTCGTCTGTCAGCTTGTGCGGCACAAACCAAAAAGAGATCTTCCACTTACCCAAATCTTCGCGGACGATGCTGCGCACCACGTCCTTGCTAATGCCCAATTCCCATGCCATCATTTGTTGAGTCAATCTCGTGCCAGCATTTTGTCTTTGGACTTTGAGTGGTTATACCGGGATGATGCCTGCAGGTTTAGGCATCATCTTGGTATCGTTTTTTTCAGCTGGAGGTCGGCTTTATGGAAAAGCAATTCTAGTGGCTAATTAGCCGCTAGACTGCTTTTACAAGCAGTGAGAGGGGACTAACCCCCCCCCCCCCCACCTGCGCTGTCCTCCACATTTTCTTTGGGCTCTCCTGTCCCACAGTAACCCGAGACTGCAGCCGGTGGTTTCGTCAGCTGACTATAAAGCTGATTGGAGACCAGAACAGCTCCAACCATCTCTATGGCTTAAGATACCGGAAGCTAAAAGCATTTTTTCACTTCCGTTTTGCCGGATATAAAAAGCGCCTTTTTTAAATTGGGAAAGCATCTTATCACACCGATCTAAGGGCAGAGGAGGGATCTAGTCTAATAGACCCCAATTTTTTTTAAAAAAGAGTACCTGTCACTGCTTATTACTATCGTAGGGGATATTCACATTCCCTGTGATAAAAGTTATAAAAAAAAAAAAATGAAAGGGAAGGAGTAAACATAAAATAAAAATGAATTAATGAATGCACCCCTGTCCCCCCGTGTTTGCGCGCAAATGCGAACACAAGCATTGGTCTTGTGTCATATGTAAACAGCAATTGCACCATGCATGTGAGGTATCACCGCGAACATCAGATCGAGGGCAGTAATTCTAGCAGTAGACCTCCTCTGTAAATCTAAATTGGTAACCTGTAAAGTCTTTTAAAGGCTTTTAAAAGTGTACGTAGTTTGTCAAAGCTGAACAGGAGTGTGCAATTTTAAAGCATGTCGTGTTTGGTATCTATGTACTTGGCAAAAGGTCATCTTTTATATTTTACCAAACAATTGGGCAATGTGTTTTTATGCATTCAATTTAAAAAAAAAGTGTTTTTTTTCCAAAAAAAATCTCTGCGCAAATACTGTGTGACGAAAAAAAAATTGCAACACCCACCATTTTATTCTGTAGGGCCTCTGCTTTAAAAAAATATATAATGTTTTGGGGTTCAAAGTAATTTTCTATTAAGAAAAATGTTTTTTTTCATGTAAACAAAAAGTCTTCAAGTGGTTAGAAGAGTGGGTGATGTGCGGCATAAGCTTCTTTTTTTTTAATTTCTTTATTGAGAACAAAGCACTGCACAAAAAGGCAATAGGAGGACGAGAACAAAGTCACTCCAACCAACAGAAAAAGTCAACAGTTAAATACAGCAGGCACGAAAGTGCACATGGTGGCGACAGGCACGTAGTGACAGTGTACAGATATATTCAGGTGCTATATAAGAGCAATTTTTCAAAAATATAGCAAAGGAAAGTGCGCACGGTGCATATGAATGCCAGGGGAGGCGCGAAGACGTGCCGCCAACCCCTATCCGTGGGCACCTTACACAGCGCCTAGGAGAGGCGGGTCCTGATACAGCAATGATTTACAGGCAACATAGCTGGCAACAAATAAAAAGCATTGTGAAAACAAAGGGGGAGGTGGGAAGACAAGGGGCGGAGGGAAGAGAGGGGAGGAATGGAGGAAGGGATGGAAGTTACCAGAAAGGAGGAGAAGGGGGAAAAAGAGGGGAAAGGAAAGAGAAGGCTGAGACGTGGACACCAGGCACATACCCAACGAAGGCCGAACAGTCCACCACAGCTCAGCCAATGGCCTGCAGGTACGCATCCGTACATGTAAAATGCACCCAAGGCCGCCAGCGGTCCCTTGTGAGTTCTTCGGTGTTTTTCAACGTTGCCGTCAGTTCCTCCATACGGTGGGTTTCCACTATCTTAGAGAACCATAATTTCCGAGTGGGGGGTTGCATCTGTCTCCACATGGCCGGGATGCATGCCTTCGCTGCATTGAGGAGATGGATTGTCAAAGACTTCAGGTATTTCTGAATTGGTCTCCCTGTAAGGTGTAGTAGGCACAGCACAGGGTCATCTCCCACCTTGACCGCGGTAAGCTGTTTGATGACCGATGCTACCTCGCTCCAGAATGCCCGCAGTAATGGACATATCCAAAAAATGTGAAGCATCGTCCCTCCCTCAGAGCCACATCTCTAACACCTGTCCGGGCAATCGACGCTCATTCTATGCAGGATCCGCAGGGACCCTGTACCACCTAGTGAGAATTTTATAACTGATTTCTTGAGATTTGCAAGCCAGCGGAGCCTTGTGGGCAAAGGTCAGAATCTTTTCCGTCTGCTTAGGCGTGAAAGAGACGTCGAGGTTACGCTCCCATTGTCTCAGAAAGGGCAATTGTGATCCCCCTTCCAGATCCAGGAGGAGAGAGTAAAGGAAGGACAGAGCATGTCTAGGGGGATCGCCATCTCGGCACAAGGCCTCGAATGGCATCAAGGGTCAAGGAGTGTAGCTAGTTTTCTGCATATGGAGGAGGAAGTGCCGGACCTGTAGAACACTAAGGGGGTCTAAGGAAGTGCCCGGCCAGGCCACGATCTCCGTGTGGGAGGGGACGCCACCCCGCGGCCACACATCCATGAGGCGGGTCCTTCCAGTCTGGGCCAAGGCCCGTACTCTGACACTCGTGCAGCCTGGAGGAAAGTCAGGGTTGCCCAGGACAGGTATCAGTGGGGAGGGTGAGGGGGCGACCGACGGGTGCTGTTGTATTCGTCGGGACTCTCGGAGCGTGGCCTCGATCGTCGGGAAAAAGAGAAGAGGGTCAGCAGGTGTTAGGGGCGACCAAGGGGCCAGGGGCAAGGGTCGGCCCGCCACCCCGTTCTCCAGGCCCACCCACTGCTTAGCCGCCGCATTACAATGCCAGTTGAGAACTCGCACAAGGTGAGAAGCTCTGTAATAGCGGAGGAGGTCCGGCAGACCCACGCCCCCCCTCACCTTGGGGAGGGAAAAGGTCCGCATCCCGATCCTAGGGGATCTAGATGCCCAGATGAAGGATCGAAACAGTGCCTGCACCTGGGTAAAGAAAGTAATAGGGACCACAATCGGCAGAGCCTGGAGGACATAAAGAAGTCTGGGGAGCACGTTCATTTTGAGGGCACTGCAACGCCTGAACCAGGTCAGCGTTAGTAACTGCCAGGTTCGGATATCCACCTTGAGGGTTCCCAGGATAGGAGGAAAATTCGCCTGAAAGAGATCAAGTGGATCTGCCGTAATGCTGATACCCAGGTACACCAGAGAATTGTCGGCAAAATGAAATGGGAAGGAGGACTGGAGGGAGCGCTCAACCGCCGCGGGGGAAGAGACATTAAGTGAGATTAATCTCATAATTTGAAAGTTTACCATATACATCAAGAGTGTGCAGGATGTTCGGGAGGGACGTGACGGGATTTGTGACAAAGAAAATCAAATTGTCTGCGTAAGCAGCCACTTTATGGTGACCGCCTGCCAGTTGTAGGCCCGTGATATCCGAATTCCCCCAGAGCGTGCAGAGGAACGGTTCAAGGGCCAGGACGAAGATCAGGGGGGACAACGGGCAGCCCTGGCGAGTACCATTAGTTATTGGGAAGAAATCCGACCGCCAATCATTGAGCCGTACCGCCGCCAAGGGCGAGGAGTAGAGGGCCAGGATACACTGCAGCAGCCTGGGGCCCAGGCCAACGTGGGACAGGGTGGCCTCAATGAAATCCCAGGCCACCCTGTCAAATGCCTTTTCGGCGTCGGTGGAAAGGAGTATCTTTGGGTCGAAGAGGAGCGAGCGAAATGGATAAGATCAATTACCCGGGTCATGTTGTCCCTGGCCTCCCAGAGTGGTAAAAAACCCACCTGGTCATAATGGATCAGGCGCGGTATGTGGGGCAGGAGTCTGTTGGCGAAAATCTTAGCGAATAGGGAGTAGGGAGATGGGGCGGTAACTACCGCAAGACGTCGGATCCTTACCAGCTTTGTGTATGAGGGTAATATATGCCCGGAGGGAGTCCGCGGGCAAAGAGCCGCCCTCCCTCACAGCGTTGTAATGAGCCAGTAGGGGTGCGTTGAGACTTGCGGCAAACTGCTGATAATAGGGCAGAGTAAAACCGGCGGGGCTCAGCGCCTTGTGTGGCTTGGAGGTGGAAAGAGCCAGGGTTAGTTCATCCTCTGTGATATTCCCCTCCAGGTCGGACGCTTGTTTTGCCGACAGAGAAGGCATGCCAGATTCCCGGACGTAGGCCGTGGCTGTAGCCAATCCAGGCGATGCATTGGGGGAGGTCCAGAGGAGTAAAGGTTGTACAAAGAGTGGTAGAAATTGCAAAACTCATCGGCAATCGCCGCCGAGGTATGAACCCTCCGCCCCGTGGCCAACTGCACCTGGAAGATGACGGTGCGCCGCCTGGGACCACGCAGGGCCTGAGCCAACATCGTCCCAGGCTTGTTCGAATACTCATAAAAGTGACGCCTAGACCAGGCCAGGCTCCGCACTGCTTTGTGGAACAACAGGGTATTCAGTTCCTCTCTAGCTTGTGTGAGGGGCAATAAATGTTCCGCCGCCAGGGAATATTTATGGGACGAACTCAGTGTCTCAATGCGTGCTAAGAGAGCAGCCACCGCGTTCTCCCGTTCAGGTTTCCAGCGAGAACCCACGCGAATGAGGACCCCCGGATGACTTACTTGTGAGCCTCCCAAATGACCGAGGGCGATAGAGAGGGGTCCGCATTATCCGCAAAATACGCAGACAAGGCCACGTCGATCTCCGCCCAAACCTCGGGGTACTGGAGAAGTGATTCGTTCAGTCGCCAAGTCGAGGGTCTCGGTGGTCTAGAGTCCCAGTTAATGGTGACGTGGACAGGAGAATGGTCAGACAGAGAAAAGGAATCGATATGCGTGGAAATGACCAGGGGGAGATTGCTCTGAGGGATCAGGAAACGGTCTATGCTGGTATAGGTATTGTGTGTGGCAAAATAGTAGGTGTAGTCCCGCTCACCTGGATGCATCAGTCGCCACGGATCAACCAGGTCGAGGAGGGAGAGTTCTATCTTCAGTCTGCGTAGCTGTGCATAGGAGCGATGAAGAAAAATTGAAGTCGCCTCCCACAACAAGAAGACCTTCCTGGAAGTCCAGGACAATTGGAGTTAGACGCTGCAAAAAGGACAATTGGTCTGTATTAGGCAGATAAACATTCACCAAAGTAATCGCCTGATGGCCAATAGCTCCCTTCACTAACAAAAATCTGCCCTGAGGGTCTGCCTGCAATGTGGAGAAGGACCAGGGGGTAGACTTGGATATGACAATGCTCACCCCCTTGGACTTTGGTATGGGCGAGGGGGCGTGATACACCCAGGGGTAGTCCCTATTGTACAACTTGGGAACCGAGTCCACTCGGAAATACGTCTCCTGTAGAAAGGCCATGTGGGATTGACTGTGCTTAAGGTCGGACAACAACCGGGAGCACTTTTCAGGGGTAGATAGCCCCTGAACATTCAAGGAAGTCAGCTTGTAACCCGGTGGCGGGCGCGCAGGTGGGGTCGGCATGGCGAACACTGGCGTCCACGACCTGGCCACTAGGGGAGGGAGAAGAAAAAAAGGGAGAGGGGGGGGAGGAGAAGGGGGGGTGGAGAGGGAGGAGGGGGGAGAGAGGAAAGAGAGGGGAGAAAGAAGAGAAGGGGGAGGAGAGCAAGAAGACTTGGATAATAGCTGTGGGGTAGGGAGGGATGAGAGTAGAGGGAGGGGAAAGAGAGGAGCACAAACAAAATCAAATAAACCGTGTATCAGTACAAAAATTGTAATGTGGTTAAACGTAACCGTGCGCAACCAGGCGCAACCTAGTGCGGGGAAGTGGAAGCGGTGAACTCTATGAGAGAGGATAGAGACGTGACCCAGCGGCGTCAGCCCTGAAAATAGAACAGGAACTGAGGCCCCAGGGTCAGGTATCCAGTTGGTGAGGTAAATGGTCACCAAGGGTGACAATAAATGCAGAACCATACACATATAAGCATGCCCAAAACAGTAGCATCAACAATACATTCAACAGGGGCCCCCCCACCGGCCCCCCACGACCAACAACAAACAACAGACTACTCTCTCCACCCCCAGCAGGACATCGCAATAGAAGCGGTAATGGGCCCCAAACCGTATTTAGCAGTGGCATAAGGGCCCGTCAAAGTCCCAAGGCAGGAGGAGGCAACAATACCTGTGGGGCATCCAAAGGCCACCCAGGGGGGTGGCGGGGAGGGCAGGGGAGAGTCAGTGGCTAGGACCAGGGGTCCATCAGTCAATCAGGGCGGGAGAAAAAAGGGGGGGGGTACAGCTTGGAGGGTCCTACAGTTCATAAGCTTCTAATATTGACAGTTTAAACACCCCCCCAAATGACCCCTTTTTGGAAAGTAGACACTCCAAGCTATTTGCTGTGAGGCATGTTGAGTGCATGGAATATTTTATATTTTGCCACAAGTTTCGGGAAAATTAAAACATTTTTTTTACACAAAGTTTAACGGGACCCCAATCACCCCCTTCAGGCTTTCTAAGGGCGTAAATTGTTGATTTCACTCCTCACTACCTATCACATTTTCGGAGGCCCTGAAATGTCAAGAATATCTTTTGCCATAAGTTTGAGGAAAATGACAAAATATATATATACATTTTTTCTACCCACAGTTGTCACTTAAATGATATATTGATCATACATGCCATGGCTATAAGTGAAATAACACCCCAAATACATTCTGCTGCTTCTCCTGAGTGTGGGGATACCACATGCGTGAGACTTTTTGGCAGTCTAGCCACATACAGGACCCCGAAAACCAATCACCGCCTTTTCGAAGAAGTATGGTATTTTGCAGTTCTCATTTGTTTTGGAAAACGAGGAAAGAAAATTAATTTTTTTTTTCTTTTTTCAATTTTTAAAACTTTGTGACAAAAAGTGTGATCTGTGTAGCATCCTCATAGGTAGGTGCTAGTGTATAGTTTTGGCTCTGTCTGCCTATCAGGGGAGCTGCAGGCAAATCTATATTGCTCTCTGCCTACTAGAGAGCCGGATCTGTTAGTGAGGTCTGCTCATGGTGCTCAGTATGCGATTCATTATGTCTAGAGAGTGTTTCACACTGGTCCAATAGAGAGGCATGTTGGACAGTGGGAGGAATACCTGACAAATGGATACATAAGCTTTGGTACAGTCCTGGTGATTGGTAGGGGCAGGTTGCCTCAGTGCATTCTAGGATACTGTATAAAACCCAGAAGCACATGTGCTGCGGGGTCTTTGGCTGGAGAGCAGAGTTCCGGAGGTAGGGTGGCGGCTGTCTCGTCCTCTGTAGCAGTGTCACGTGGCCTTGGGTGGATGTCCTGAGGGCCAGAGGAATAGAGCTGAACCGAGAGGTCCAGGAGAGCTGACTGAGGGGGAGACACTGGAGACCCTAGAAAAACAGTATAGTGAGTACAAGGGCTCATGTCAAGCGGCCTGACCTGAGGGGGGCCACCCCAAGAGTAGGATAGTCAGTGGACGGATGTCGGCAGTCAAGAAAGAGGATACTGAGGAGTCAGGACAGTGTCCTGAAGATAACCTTAGTTCATCAAGTCATCTTAGGAAAGCAGCACAGTGGCAGCCCTGGGTCCAGCAACGTACACCTACGTCGCTGGATTCCCTGCTGTCTCAGACACAGACACAGCAAGAGCCGGGCCGGAGGAGGAGAGGTGGCGATTACCGTCTCTCTTCCCCGATCGTCTGGGAAAGAGTGAGAAGATCCGCCCGCTTGTGTAAACAAAGCAGGCAGATCTTCTCTGTGACAGACAGGGATAGATCACAGGATTCAGCATAGCTGAATCTGCGATCTGTGTCTGTGTCACCGAACCCCCTTCCCCCATACACGTCAGTAAGCACGAGGCACACATTTAACCCCTTGATCACCAAAAGTGTTAACCCCTTCCCTGCCAGTGTCATTACAGTAACAGTGCATATTTTTAGCACTGATTACTGTAGTAATGTCACTGGTCCCCCCAAAAGTGTCAAAAATGTCAGTTAGGGGTCCAATCTGTCCGCCGTAATGTCACAGTCCTGCAAAAAATCGCAGATCGCCACCATTACTAGTAAAAAAAACAAAAAAAAAACAATAAAAATGACATAAATCTTTCCGTAGTTAGTAAACGGGATAACTTTTGTGCAAACCAATCAAAATTCGCTTATTGCGATTTTTTTTACCAAAAATATGTAGCAGAAAACAAATTGGCCTAAAATGTTAAAAAAATTTTGATTTTTACATTTTTTTTTGGGAATGTTATATATCAGAATGTGAAAAATATTGTTTTTTTTTTTTCAAAATTGTCGCTCTTTTTTTCAAAAATTAAAAATCGCACAGGTGATCAAATACCACCAAAAAAAAAGCTCTATTTGTGGGGGAAAAAAGGGACGTAAATTTAATTTGGGTACAGCGTCGCACGTCCGCGCAATTGTCCGTTAAAGTAACGCAGTGCCGAATCGCAAAATATAGCCTGGTCAGGAAGGGTGTAAAATCTTCCGGTCTTAAAGTGTATAAACATACACTTATTGAGAATTTTGTTTGTCAAAGACATGCAGCTAAATACATTTTGGCCTAAATATATGACAAAAAATGAATATATTGGATATTCGATATATATAAGTAGAAAATGTCAATTTTTAGGGTGTCATTTCTCATATACTCATGGCATGTGTGAGCAATATATCATTTCAATGACAACTTTGTGTAAAAGAAAAATTTTATTTATTTTTTGTTACACTTGTAACAAAAAAATGAAATATTCAATGGGCTCAACATGCCCATTATATATATATAACAGACTTGTCGAGGACTACTAACTAGAATCTATGAGCACCAGTTTTGCCCTAGAACAGCCGTCACTAAATGGTGGCCCATTGACGGCCCGCACAATGCTTCCGCCTGGACCGCGAGGCCGCCTCCTGTTATCGGTCATTGGTTTGCTGAGACCGTGGGTGTCCCAGCAACCAGTGACGTGCTGTGTGTGGGCGCCACGCCCCCTCCTTACTGCAGCTGCCGGCTCACTCCCAGCCGATGTCCTGTCGGGCCGCGAGTAGGGGTGTGACATCACGCGCATGCCCCGCCCCCTGCTCCTGACTGCGGCACCCATTCAGCCGGGCAGCGAGTTGGGGCGTGACATTATGTGCGTGCCCGCCCCCCTGCTGCTCGCGGCTCCTGGCTCGGCTACTGGCTCCAGGTATGTGGAGCACAAGGGGAAAAAGCAATGTGGTCCCCAATTTCATAGCTGCACTTAAAGCTGATGAGAGGTTTTTAAAGTGATGGGCATATTTTGTAGTGCTCATTAGAGTGCCCCATAAAAAAAAAAAAATGTGTCCATCAGAATGCCCCCTAACATAACATGTGCCCATCAGCGTGCCCCTTATTTTATGTTAAGGGTCATGCTAATGGGCATTTTTTATGTTAAGGGGCAATCTAATGGGCATAATTTATGTTAAGGAGCACTCTAATGGGCATATTTTATGTTAAGGGGCACTCTAATGGGCATATTTTATGTTAGGAGCAACGCTGATTTACACGTTTTGTTTTGCCCATCAGAGTGCCCGCTAACATAAAATGTGCCCATCAGCATGCCCCTTATTTTATGTTAAGGGTCACGCTGATGGACACATTTTATGTTAAGGATGACGCTGATGGGTAAATTTTATGCTAAGGATCACGCTGATGGGCACATTTTATGTTAGGGGGCACTCTGATGGGCACATTTTACACATTTTATGTTAGGGGTCACTCTGATTGGCACATTTTATGTTAGGGGGCACTCTAATGGGTATATTTTATGTTAAGAGCAACGCTGATGGACACGTTTTGTTTTGCCCATCAGAGTGCCCCCTAACGTAAAATGTGCCCATCAGAGTGCCCCTTAACCTAAAATATGCCCATCAGAGTGCCCCCTAACATAAAATGTGCCCATCAGAGTGCCCCCTAACATAAAATATGCCCATCAGCGTGCCCCTTATTTTATGTTAAGGGTCACGCTGATGGACAAATTTTATGTTAAGGGACACTCTAATGTTAAGGGACACTCTAATGGGCATATTTTATGTTAAGAGCAACGCTGATGGACACGTTTTGTTTTGCCCATCTTTCTGAGTCATAGCACAGACTTCAGATTCGGACCTCGGCCCAAAGAAAATTTTAGCGACCGGACCTGCCATAGAAGATAATATATAATAATATATAAATAAATAACCATCTTTGCTGCTTAAATTTGTTTCTCATTCTGAAAACATTTTGCTGGCCATAAAGAAATATAATATATTTTACACTATAGAGCTGATGTGAGGTTTTTAAAGCTCTCTGTAATCATGAATGATGTCTTTGACGTGGCCAGTATGAAAAATGTATTTGTGGTCATGTTAGGACATCTAACTCAAACTAATGTGACCACAGGTCTTATTAGCAGTCCTATAGACATATGTTGAGCTTAACCGCTTCCGGACCGCCCGCCGACTTTTTACTGCGGCAGTGCGGCCCTCCTGCGTGAACCGACGTAAACCTACGTCGGTCGCGTGCAGGCAGCTAGGGGACGAGCGCGCACCTCTAGCGGCACGCTCCCGCCCTCACTCGGCAGCGGGGAAGCCGATGCATGGGGCAGGTGGCTCTGATTGCCGCCTGACCCCCGCAATTGCTCCCCGCTGAGAGAGAACGGTCAGTTGTTGTAAACACAGCTGACTGTGCTTCTCCCTGGAATGATCACAGAGCCACTGTTATCCTTCTATATAGGATCACAGGTCTCTATGATCATTTCACAAGCCCAATCCCCACACAGTTCGAATCACTCCCCTAGGCTCACATTTAACCCCCTGATCACCCACAATGTTAACCCCTTCCCTGCCAATGTCACTGGTCCCCCCAAAAGTGTCAAAAATGTCAGTTAGGGGTCCGATCTGTCTGCCACAATGTCGCAGTCCCGCTAAAAGTCGCAGATCGCCGCCATTACTAGTTAAAAAATACAAACACAAAAAAAATTACTTTTTTTTTGTGTTTCATAGTTAGTAGACG